>NW_023425344.1:138020007-138636779 GCF_014108415.1 Molossus molossus
ATAAAAGTACTGGCAGATATTGTATTATTTCAGACATCATAATTAAAAGTAGATTGATTCTCTTTGTAAATGAACCTGTGCCAGCACAATCCTACCCACATGGGGATACTTGATAAAAATAGAGTGTCACTAATGTCCCCTTGTTTATATGTCCCAATTTTATATTCCTTTGCATATAGTCAAACATTTCAAAAGCAATTCTAAAGGAAAGGCAGTAGCCCTGGCCAGTTTGGCTCAGTGGTTAGAGCGTCGGCCTGCGGTCTGGAGAGACCCCGTTTGGTTCCCGCTAAGGGCACGTACTTCGGTTGCAGTTTGTCCCCGGCCCTGGTTGGTCGTGCGGGTGGCAGCCACTCGATGTGTCCCTTCACGTCGATGTTTCTCTCTCTCTCTCCTTTCCTCTCTCTCCCTCCCACTCTATCTGTACAAAAAATGGAAAAATATCCTCGGGTGAGGATAAAAAATAATAATAAATAAATAAATAAATAAATAAATAAATAAATAAATAAAGGAAAGGCAGTAATAAAAACAAGCATATTTGAAATTCAGAAACCTCCATACAAATGGAGAAAATTTATTTACCAAAAGCAATAAAAATGAATCATAATTGGTTTATGGTCAAGATGGTATGGAGGTAAATGCTACACTTGCATGGTCCCATGACCACATCAAAACTGCAACTAAACCATTATTCAGAACTGAAATCTAGCTGAATAAAAGTCCTGTGACTAAGGAATCAAGAAAAAGCCAGCCAGACTGAGACTGGAAAGAGGGACAGAGATGCAGAATGGGCTGGTCCCACACCCGTGTGTGGTGGAAAAAAACTGGAATAAATATCTTGGCTTCAGAAGTCCTCCCTGAGGAGTGAGAGGTCCCATCACCATACCAGGCCCCTGAGCCCAGTGTTCCAGTGCCAAGAAGTCCCCATAACCTCTGGCTATAAAAACCAGCTGGGACTATGCCTGAGTGAGACACAGGACCTCGGAGTCCTAGGCAATTCCTCTTAAAGGGCCCATGCATTTAGTTACTCAAATTCACCCCCTCTGAGCTCCAGCACTGGGGCAGTAGGTTGGAAGTCACCAGAGACATACAGGGAGGAACTAAATTGTCTGGCATCAGGGTGAGGACTGAGGGGAAGCTTTTGCTAGACAAAAATACTGGCAGAGGCTATTGTTTCTTTTCTGACATCCTCCACCTACAGAGCCACAAGTGGGTGACACATCGGAGTCTCCATCCACCTGGCTTATACAGGTGATACCCTGAGGCCCCACCCCAACCCATTTTGGGCCCACCCAAGCTGTTCCCAGTGGCTTTTCTAAATAAATGGCCTGTCTTGGTTTATGCTCCAGGTTTTTCTAAAATCTCTCAAACAAACAGCACCTGGCTTTGGTGTGCCCCGTACCTCCTGCTAAGTGGCCCCAGGTCTGGCATTAGCAGGAGTGAGCCTTGGTTTGCAACTTGGCCTTTCCTCAGCATGTCTGAGACAAGCACAAGTAGCAACAATGTGTAGATCCCTTTGCAAGTTATGCAAAAAGGCCCCAGGCAGAACACAGGCAGCTGTTGATTTTGGCCCACACTTCCAGGGAGGACCGAAAACCAGCATACCAGTGAACAGCTTCAGACCATGTCAAAGTACCCTCCAGCCACCTCCACAAGCTACACATTCAATGGGCAGACACAGTGGGCACCAGACTCCTCTCAAGTAAGTCCTGCTCTGTGGGGTGGGACACTGAAGAATTGATCTACCATAGTGGTTGCAGCCAGTCCTTGAATCTGATTGGCCTGAGGTAAATCCGTCCCATTGAAGTGCCAATAGCCTCGGGACTCAACTATAATAGGATGGTATACACAGCTCACACATAGGTCAGAGGAAGGCTGAACCTGGAGTGCCTAGCTTGGATGAATGGGGAGGCTGTGCCACTGAACCCTACAGAACACCTTTTAGCTAAGGCCACTCTATCAAGCCTGGGATATGTAGCAGCTCTATCTAATACACAAAAACAAACACAGGGAGACCACCATAATGAGGAGGCAAAGAAACATGACTCAAGTGAAAGAATAGAATAAAAATCAAGAAAAAGAACTAAACAAAATGAAGACAAGTAACCTACTAGATGCAGAGTTCAAAACACTGGTTATAAAGATGTTCAATAAACTTAGAAAGAACTTCAACAGCATAAAAAAGGACATGAAAATTTAAAAAAAGGAACAGAAATAAAACATACACTAACTTAAATGAAGGCTAAGGTACAGGAAATCAACTGTGAGTACATGAAGCCAACAATTAAATCAGCCATTGAAATATAAAGAAGCAAAAAATGCCCAATCAAAACAAGAAAAAGAATTTAAAAAATGACTGAGAAATTCTTTCCAAAATGGCGGCAGAGTGAATGGAAGCTACACAGACAATTTCTCAGGACCAAACTGGAATTACAACTAAAATAAAAATAAATCATTAGGAAAAAGCAACAAAAAAGCAGCTTGAGAGGACCATATAACCAGGGACATTGAATCAAACCTGGGAGGTCTGCAGAGGCATAAGAGGGGGGCTGGGAGCCCACGGACAACAGTAGTCTTAGCTGGGAGCAGCACCCTTGAGGTTAAAATCCCCAGCCAGCTCCACAGTGCAGAGGGCTAGGACAGAGCACTGAATTGGCTACAGTCACTCACCTTGGGCTCCAGCAAAGGGAGGAAGGACTGGATAGAAACAGTGTGGGGATACTCGAGATTTGGAGGGCACGCAGAGCTTTTGCTGAGTTGTAGCCCTTCAGGATGGTGACCACCTTGCTCCTCTCTGGAGCTCTGGGGAGAAGCAGCAGCCCCTCCCTCAGAGATTCAACCCTACACAGCTGGGTCATAAGAATGCAAATTGAGGCTCAATAACCACCAGCATCCGCACCACCATCAGGAAATTCTCTTACGCTGAACATCTCAGGGAGTTTTTCATTCAACTGAGAACCCAAGGCTCTTCAAGTAACTGAGACTAATAGCCTCCGGGTGGAAAGCTAAAGGATAACTGAACATTGACTGGGCTTGCAACTCTATGTAAGACTTGAGAGTGGTATTTAACGTGGGTCCTCCCATGCTCATTCAAACACAGTAGAGGGAGCCACAAACAACAGAACACCAACACCCACAGGGAAAATTTGGCAGCCTCCAAAACCCACTGAGATAGCCAAAATGGTGAAACAAAGAAACAAATTCCAAATGAAAGAACAAGAGAACACTACCAAAGATGAGATAAATGAAATGCAGTTAAGCAAGTCAGAGGTAGAGTTAAGAGCCATGATCTTGAGGAAGCTCAACAGCATGAGTAAGGACATCAGCACCATGAGTAAAGACATAGAAACACTGAAAACCAACCAAGTGGAAATGAAGAATGATATAGCAAAAATAAAGAACACATTGGTAGGACTACCTAGCAGAGTAGAGGAAGCTGAGGAACAGATCAGTGAATTAGAAGACAGGGTAGAAAAAATCAAGCAATCAAAAAACAAAAAGGAAAAAAACAATTAAAAAACAGGAAGACAGCTTAAGAGAACCGTGGCACAACTGGAAACATAATAATAATCACATGATAGGAGTCCCCAAATAAGAAGAAAATGAACAAGGGCTAGAGAATATATTTGAAAAAATAGTGATAGAAAACTTCCCTAATTTGGTGAAGAAAGAAGGCATTCAATTTCAAGAAACACACAGAGCCCCAAGTAAGAAGAATCCAAACAGGCCCACACCAAGACACATAGTAATTAAAATGCCAAAAATTAAAGACAAAGAGAAAATACTAAAGGCAGCAAGAGATAAGCAACGGGTAACCTACAAAGGAACCTCCATAAGGCTCTCAGCTGACTTCTCAACAGAAACACTACAGGCCAAAGGGAATGGCATGAAGTAATCAAGCTCATAAAAAACAAGGATCTGAATTCAAGACTATTATATCCAGCAAGGCTATCATTCAAAATAGAAGGCCAAATAAAGAGCTAAGGGAATATATTAGCACCAAAACAGCACTGCAAGAAATGTTAAAAGGACTGATGTAATTAGTAGAATAAATAGGAAGAAAAATATAACCACACTAAACAAAAATGGCAATAAATAAGTACATATCAATAATCACCTTAAATGTAAATGAATTGAATGCTCTGATAAAAGGATAGAGAGTACCTGATTGGATAAGAAAGCATGTCTCACATATATGTTGTTTACAAGAGACCACCTCACAACAAAAGACTCACAAAGGTTGAAAGTGAAGGGATAAAAAAAAATCTTCCAAGAAAACAAAAAGGAAAATAAAGCTGGAGTAGTAATACTCATATCTGATAAAATAGATTTCAAAATGAAGGCCATAACTAGAGACAAAAAAGGTCACTATATAATAGTGAAAGGATCTATTCAACAGGAAGATATAACCTGGGTAAACATAGATGCACCCAAATATATATTAAAAATGTTCTGGAGAATTTCAAAGGAGGAATCAACAGCAATACAATCATAGCAGGGGACTTCAACACACCTCAGACATCACTGGATAAATGATATAGATAAAAAATTAACAAAGAAACAGAGACTCTAAATGAAGCACTAGATCAAATGGATTTAATAGATATTTACAGAGAATTACATCCCAAAATTGCAGAATTCACAATCTTCTCAAGTGCACATGGGGTATTCTCAAAGATAGACCACATGTTAGGACACAAACAATCTCTACAAGTTCAAGAAGATTGAAATTATATCAAGCAACTTCTCAGATCACAGTGGCATGCAACTAGAAATCAACTGCAACAAGAACATGCAAAGACATTTGAAAACATGGAGGCTAAATAGCATACTATGGAACAATGAATGGGTTACCATGGAGATCAAGGAAGAAATTAAAAAATTCCTGAAAACCAATGAAAATGAACACACAGTAACACAAAATCTATGTGACACAAGCGAAAGCAGTTATAAGAGGGAAGTTCATAGAACTACAGGCCTACCTCAAGAAATAAGAACAATTCCTATTTGACTTCCTAACCCTACAACTTAAAGAACTTGAAAGAAAACAAAAAGAAAACCCCAGAGCAAGTAGAAGGAAGAAAATAGTAAAGATCAGAGTAGAAATAAATTACATAGAGACCAAAAAACAATTCAAAGGATCAATGAAACAAAGAGCTGGTTCTTGAAAAGATAAACAAGATTGATGGACCCTTAGCTAGACTCACCAAGAAACAAAGAGAGAGAACCCAAATACACAAAACCAGAAATGAATGAGAAGTACCAGCTGACACCACAGAAATACAAAGGATTATTAACAGATACTATGAACAATTATACGGCAACAAATGACAATCTAAGCAAAATGGACAGATTTCTAGAAACACAGTCTCCCAAAACTGAACCAGGAAGAGATAGAAAACTTAAATAGATCAATAACAACTAAGAAAATTAAAGAGGTAATCAAGACTCTTTTAGCAAACAAAAGCCCAGGCCATGACAACTTCATGGGGGAGTTTTACGACACATTAGAAAAACTAACACCTATTCTCCTCAAAGTATTTCAAAAAATTTAAGAAGAAAGAAGACTTACAAACTCATTTTACAGGGCCAGAATAATTCGAATTCCAAAACAGAAAAAGACACTATAAAGAAGGAAAACTACAGGCCAATATTCCTGATAAACATAGACGCTAACAACCTGAACAAAATACTAGCAAATTGGATCCAGCAATACATCAAAAAAATTATTCTCCATGACCAAGTGTAATTCATCCCAGGGATGCAAGTCTGGTATAATATTGTCAAATCAATAAATGTGATACACCACATAAACAAAATGAAAGGTAAAAACCACATGATCATATCAATAGACACTGAAAAAGCATTTGACAAAATCCAGCACTAATTTCTGATAAAAATGCTCAGGAATCTGAAAATAGAGGGATCGTATCTCAACATAGTAAAGGTCATATATGAAAGACCTACAGCCAACATCATACTCAATGAACAAAAAATAGAAGCATTTTTCTTAAGAACAGGAACAAGACAGGGATGTCCACTTTCACAATTCTTATTTAACATAGTACTGGAAGTCTTAGCCACAGCAATCAGACTTGAACAAAAAATAAAAGGGATCCGAATTGGAAAGGAGGAAGTGAAACTGTCATTATTCACAGATGACATAATATTATACATAGAAAACCCTAGACTCCATAAAACTTCTACTAGACTTAATAAATGAATTTGGCAAAGTAGCAGGATACAAAATTAACATCAAGAAATTGACAGCATTCTTATACACCAATAATGAACTCACAGAAAGAGAAACTGAAAAAACAATCCCATTTACCATCACGGCAAAAAAATTAAGATACCTAGGAATAAACTTAACCAAAGAAGTAAAGGACCTATTTGCAGAAAACTAAAGGTCATTGAAAAAAGAAATAGAGGAAGATATAAAAAAGTGGAAGCACATACCTTGTTCATGGATTGGAAGAATTAACATCATTAAAATGTCCATACTACCCACAGATTTGATGCAATCCTTATCAAAATACCAACAACATATTTCACAGAACTAGAACAAATACTTCAAAAGTTCATATGGAACCAAAAGAGACCCTAAATAGCCACAGAAATCTTGAAAAAGAAGGGCAAAGTAGGCGAGATCACTATACCAGAAATCAAGTTATACTACAAAGCTACTGTATTCAAAACAGCCTGGTACTGTCTGAAGAACAGGCATGTAGATCAATGGAATAAAACAGAGAACCCATAAATTGACTCAAAACATTATGCTCAATTAATATTTGACAAAGCTGGCAAGAGTATACAGTGGAGTAAAGATAGCCTCTTTAATAAATAGTGTTGGGAAAATTGGACAGCTACATGCAAAAAAATGAAACTAGATCATCAACTTACACCATACACAAGAATAAACTCAAAATGGATAAAAGATTTGCCCTGGCCGGTTTGGCTCAGCGGTTAGAGCATCCACCTGCGGTCCGGAGAGACCCGGGTTCGGTTCCCGCTAGGGGCATGTACCTCGGTTGCAGTTTGTCCCTGGCCCAGGTTGATCGTGGGAGTGGCAGCCACTCGATGTGTCCCTTTCACATCGATGTTTCTCTCTCTCTCTCTCTTCCTCTCTCTCCCTCCCACTCTATCTGTGCAAAAAAATGTCCTCAGGTGAGGATTTAAAAAAAATGGATAAAAGATTTAAATGTGACCCATGAATCCATAAAAATCTTAGAAGAATATGTTGGCAACAAAATTTCAGACATCATACGCAGCAGAATTGTCACTGATAAATCACCTAAGACAATAGAAGCAAAAGAAAAAATGAACACAGGAAACTATATTAAACTAAAAAGCTTCTGCACAGCAAAAACAAAACAAAACAAACAAACAAAAACACCATCAAAATGGATAGGCAACCCACTGTATGGGTGAGCATAATTGCCAATGATACATCTGATAAAGGGTTAATTTTCAAAATATAGAGAGTGTTTATACAACTCAGCAAAAGTAAGAGAAAAAAACCCAATTATAAAATGGGCAGAAGAGCTAAATAGACACCTCTCCAAACAGGACATACAAATGGCTAAGAGACATACGAAGAAATGCTCAACATCACTAATCATTAGAGAGATGCAAATTAAAACAACAATGAGGTATCACCTCACACCTGTCAGAATGGCCGTCATCAACAAATCATCAAACAACAAGCATTGGCGAGGGTGTGGAGAAAACAAGACTCTAGTACACTGCTGGTGGGAATGCAGACTGGTGCAGCCACTATGGAAAACAATATGGTGTTACCTCAAAAAATTAAAAATTGAACTGCCATTTGACCCAGTGATCCCACTTCTAGGAATATACCTTAAGAAACCTGAAATACCAATGAGAAAGAATATATGTACCCCCATGTTTATAACAGCACTATTTACAATAGCTAAGATCTGGAAACAGCCCAAATGTCCATCAATAGACGAATGGATAAAAAAGCTGTGGTACATATACACAATGGAGTACTATGCAGCTTTAAGGAAGAAAGATCTCTTATTCTTTGAGATGACATGGAGGGACCTGGAGAGTATTATACTATGTGGAACAAGCCAAGCAGATAAAGATAAATATCACATGATCTCACTTATTTGTGGAATGTAAGGAACATTACAGTCTGAAGAACTGGGTAGACCCAGAGACGTAGAAATAGGGTACATACTGACAACCCTCACAAGAGGGGGTGGTGGGGGGAGCCAAAAATAAAGCACAGAACTTATATGCATGTGCACATAACCAATGGACATGGATAACAAAACTGGGATGGGGTGGGGGAGAGGGGAGGAGGGTGTCAATTAGGAAAAAAAGGAGAAATATCTGTAACAAAAATAAATTCATAAAAAATGAGTGAGAAAATAGAATCCAAGAAAAATGATAATGTAAGAATCCTCTGGGACAACCTCAAAAATTTCAGTGCTCGCATCACAGGAATATTAAAAGGAGAAGAGGGAGAGCAAGAAATTGAAAACCTATTTGAAAATATAATGACAGAAAACTCCCCTAACCAGGTGAAGAAAATAAACATGCAAGTCCAGGAAGCACAGAGTCCAAATCAAGATGAACTCAGAGAGACCCACACCAAGGCACATCATAATTAAAATGGTAAAGGATAAAGACAAAGAAAGAATCTTAAAAGCAACAAGAGAAAAACAGTTACTTAGCTATGTGGGAGCTCCCATAAGACTATCAGTTGATTTCTCAACAGAAACTTTGCAGGCTAGAAGGGATTGGCAAGAAATATTCAAAGTGATGAAATGCAAGGACCTACAACCAAGATTACCCTGCCCAACAAAACTGTCATTTAGAATTGAAGGCCAAATAAAGACATTCACAGACAAGATAAAGCTAAATGAGTTCATTACCACCAAACCAGTATTACTGAAATGTTAAAGGGTCTTGTTTAAGAAGAAAAAGAAGAAAAAAGATTAAAAATATGAACAATAAAATAGAAATAAAAACATATCTATCAACAATCAAATCTAAAAAACAAAATAAATAAAAATGCAAAACAAAAACAGACTCATAGATACAGAGAAAATTTTGAGGGTTGTCAGATGGGAGGGGGGTTGTGGGGATGGGTGAATAAGGTGAAGGGATTAAGAAGTACAAATTTCAATCATGGAGATATAAAGTATAGAATAGGTAATATAGTCAATAAAAATATTCTAATAAGTATGTATAGTGTTAGATGAGTACTAGATTTATCAGGATGATCACTTAGTAAGCTATTGATGTCTAATCACTGGGCATACCCCTGAAACTCATATAATAATGTATGTCAACTATAATTTAAAAAGAAATATAATTTTAAAAAATGAAGAGGGATTTACTCCTGATTAGATTTTTTAATCATCTATTCTATAGGTTTTTTAAATATATAAATGCATCTAGGACTTTGCATTTTTTAGCATGCTTTTATTGTGATGGCATGAGCAAATGGTTATTTTTGTACACACAGGAACATTTAGAATTTTAGCAATTTTTACAATGTATAGATATGCAGGGCAGGTACGAATGTTATTTATTGATGTTTAATTTTAAATAACCAATTTAAAACAAATCAAATAGTTATGAAGAAGTTAGGTATTTAACTTCAAAGTTTTTGTCTAACTTTATTTTTTTAAAGTAGAATTTAGTAAATTCAATAATTCATCATAGTTGGGCAAATATTTCAATGACAATAATTGTAAATGGGAAAAGTATCAAAACTATTTTCTCCTTTATGAATCAAGAAAGAAAAAGAACTCCATAATGCCCTAGCAAAAACAAAACAAATGCATGTATGACTTGTTAGAGACCACTGAGACTCGTGGTTTTATTTATTCCAAAATTGCTGCCTACTTTATTAAGTTAAAAGTAATTAGAATGTACCTTTATATGCACAAAATTATTTTTTTTAAAGAAATTAACAACAAAAATAACCCAATTTCTGCTGAAACAACTACCAGCCTTTCATATTGTTCCTCTTCCCTGAAGAATTCGAACCAGATTGTTTGTCATCTGATGTAACTTGGAATCAGTTTAGATTAGTTGACATACTTTAGTCACTAATACTCTATTTCAGAAGCTTCTAAGTACAACATCTAGGGTACTTGACCAAAAATTAAATTATTTGTATGTGTTTCTCCATAAAAAACATAATTATTTTTCTGATTCTATGCAAATCAGACCTTAGAAATAGATCTCGATCTCTTAAAAATGTTTAAACTATATGTATAAATTATGTACCTGGGCTTATAAAAATTTATCTACCATTACTAGTACTTTTTAAAAAATATGTTTTTATTGATTTTTTAGAGAGAGAAGGGAGAAAGAGATAGAAACATTGATGTGAGAGAGAAACATCAATCAGCTGCTTCCTGCACGCCCCCTACTGGGAATTGAGCCCACAACCCAGGCATGTGCCCTGACCAGGAACTGAACCAGGACCTCAAAGTCCATGGGAGGATGCTTAATCCACTGAGCCACACCAGCTGGGCACTAGTACTTCTATTCTGATGATGAAGTGGACTGATTTATACTGAATATCCACAGTATTATTCTATTAAATGCCTGCTGTTATAGCTATTGAGGTGCTGTCTGCAACAGTCTTCTCTCACTACATTCTCTAGCTGAGATTTCTGGTATTACTGAATGCCAAATTTTTCCAAACAGGTGGTACCAGTTTATACTCCTGTCAGAAATATTTAAGAGATTCTACTGATGAACTTACTTACTTATATTTAGTATTTTAAGACTTTTTATTTTTTTTCATTGTGAAATGGTATTTGATTACTTTCTGTCTGAAGAAGATTCATGTCTTTTTCTGTTTTTTTTTGGCCAATCATACTGTTTTTCTGCAAATGTATCTTTATGAGTTTGTCATTTTCTATTTCTATTTCTTTAATCCATCTTACATCTATTTGTGGAAGAACTTCACACATTATAGTGGCCAATTCTCAGTTTTATGTGTTGAAATATCATTCCCAATTGTTTTGGGGGTAACTTTTAATAAATAGAAGTTTTAAATTTCAATAAAGTATAGTTAATCAAAATTTTCTTTGAATTTTTATTTTTTTTAATGTTTTGTTTAAAAATGCCCCTGTAGACTTATAAAGATAGTCTCTTAAATTTTTAATTGATATGAATGTGTAGATTGACATCCTCTTATTTATTTATTTTTAAATCTTCATCCAGGGGTATGTTTTTAATGATTTGTAGAGAGAGAGGAAGGGGGGGGAGAGAGAGAGAGAGAGAAAGAGAGAGAAACATCAATCTGTTGCCTCCTATAGGCACCCTGACTGGCAATCAAACTTGCAACCTAGGTATGTGCCCTGACCTGGAATCAAATCCACAGCCGATTGGTGCACAGGACAATGTTCCAACCAACTGAGCCACCTGGCCAGGGTGATGTCCTCTTTGTTTGATGAAAAACAATATACACTTTTGTCATATATCAAAAATTTTGTATGTACTTTAATGTATTACCAGTCTCTCTTTTTCTATTGGTCAATATTATACCATTATGTTACTAATATAATATTTTCATTACATAGATTTATAATAGGTATTATAAATGGTATTCTTCTTTTTATTTTTTAGGAAGTTGATAATTTTTGGCAATTTGCTCTGCTATCTATTAAAGATTTTTACTAGCATAGCAGATCAATTTTGAATAATTTTTATTTTCTGTTATACACATTTTTTCTGTTTATAAACATGGACTAGATCTCGGTCTTCCAAACTATATTTATATCCTCTATTAAGACTTTCTATAATGTTTTATAATATTTTACATCATTTTTAAGATGTATTCCTTGGAACCCTACTTTTTTTATATACTAAAGTAATTGTATATGGATGGACCTGGAGGGTATTATAGTAAGTAAGATAACTAGACAGACAGACAAATACAGTAAGATATCACTTATATATGGAATCTAAAAAATCTGAACTCATCAAAAGAAATACAAGAATGGTGGTTATCAGAGGCTAGTAGTTGGAAGAACTGGGACAAGTTCAAGGTACAAACTCGCAACTGATATATAAATAAGTCCTGGAGATCTAGTGCATAGCATAGCCTTTATGGTCAATAGCACTGTATTAGAAACTTCAAAGCTGCTAAGACACTATGTCCTCATTAAAAAAGATATTTATGTGATGTGATACAAGTGTTAGTTAATGCTGTGGTGGTAATCATGTCGCGATATACAAATGTTTCAAATGAACACATGTGTACTTAAACTTGCATAATGTTATATGTTTATAATATCTCAATACAAATCATAAAATTATGTAATGAACTATTATTTTCAATGAGTTGAGAAGATAGTATAAAAGTTTGAGAAGAGGATTGACATGGTATAAATTATGTTTTAAAGAGATTAATCTGACAGCTCTACAAATAGGGTGGGAGTGGGGCAAAGGTGAATTAAGGAGAAACATTCAGGAAGCTATTACCAGTATAATTCAGAAGAAGATGATAATGACTTGGTTGGGATTGTAGCAGTGGGTATAGAGAAAAGTACTGAGATTCTGGACATCTTTTGAAGTTAGATAAAGTAATTGATTAGATATGTACTGTGGACAAAAAGTCATGGCGGACTTTTTAGTATGAGAAATGGAAAGAGTGAGGTTGCTATTTTATTTATTTATTTAAAAATAAATTTTATTGAGCTTTAGAGGGAGAGGAAGGGATAAGGAGAAAGAGGAACAGCAATGTGAGAGAGAAACATTAATTAGTTGCCTCCTGTACACCCCACCCTGGGGATCAAGCCAGCAACCTGGGCATGTGCCCCGACTGGGAATCTAATGGGCAACCTTTAGGTGCATGAGATGATGCCCAACCAACTGAGTCTCACTGGTCAGGGACAAGGTTGCCATTTTAGAAAATGGAAAAAACTGCAAGAGGAATAGATGTGGGTGGTGGAAATATAAGGAACTCAATTTTGGAATTGAAATCCCTCTTAGACCTTCAAACTGACATGATGGGCAGGCAACTGGATATAAAAGTCTGGAGTTTAGAGGAAAAGCCCAGATTGGAGGGTAAGTTTAGAGGTCATCCAGGTACAGGATTTTCAAATCCTAAGACTGGATGATATGACAAAGGACTTCACTCTAAATTTTTGTAAAGATAAGAGCTCTGCTCTCCTTTTCCGCCATCTCGGAGCCTGTGGAGGCCTGCTGGGAACGGGACTTCTACATAACAAATATTTATGGAGGGCTGTGGTACAAGGCCATTCTTGCAGGCTGTCAGTGGAGTCTCCAGAACCAAAGAAAACACACAGCTCTTCTTAAAATTGAGGTGTTTATGCTCGAGGTGAACCTGAATTCTATCTAAGCAAGTATTGTGCTTATGTGTATGAACCAGAGAACAACACAGTGACTTCTGGTGGCAAACTAAACAAAACCAGAGTAATCTGGGAAAGGTAACTCGTGCTTATAGAAACAGTGGCATGGTTTGTGTTAAATCCCAAATTAACCTTCCTGCTAAGGCCATTGGAAACAGAATCTGTGTAACGTTGTTCTCCTCAAGGATTTAATTTTTTTGAAAAGTAGATAAGCAAAATGGATTTTTTCTCTTGTTAAAAAAAAATGATAAAAACTCTAGAGACTGAATCCTATTTACCAGAAATATTTAGAGACATGGTCATGAAGAGCAACTAGCAGAAGAGACATAGACTTACAAGGATCACCCAGAGATGTATTAGGAAAAGTAGCCACATATAATGTTCTGAAAAAGAAATAAAAAAGATGTGTTTAATAGAAATATTTGAGCAACTCCTGAGAGATCAATGAAGATTGTGATTTTATTATTTTACTGAGCAACATGGTGACTGAGACAAGGGAATTTGGGGGAGTGGTAGGAATGAAAGCTTAACTCCAGAGTATCAAAAGCAAATTTGAGGACAGCAAGTCTGTCCAGCTTTATGTGAACACTTCTTGGCTGACCTGTTGGAAGTTGCAAGAACATATGAAGCAGACATGAGCCTCTAGCCAATTCAGTAGCTGACCACAGATATGCGAATGAGCAGAGTCAAGACAACTGGATATGCCAAATGGATCCCAGTCCAAACTTCCAATCTTCTGAATTGTGAGCTAAAATTAAAACAAACAAACAACAACAACAAAACCCAGGATAATATGGAAAAGGGAACATTCAGACAACAAACAAAAAAAAGTTCTCAGGTGTTAAAACTAATATAGTTGAAATATATTCAAGGAAAGGTTAGAATATAAAATTGAGAAAATCACTCAATAAGAGAAACTGACAATGATATACAAATAATCAATTTGAGATGAAAAAGTTAAAGAATTAAACAAAAAAAGTTTAATTCAAATATAAACATAAATTTAAAAATTTTCTTGGTAACAACTTATCAAAGATGATAAAAACATGTATCGTGGAACCAAATGACATGAGTTTCCATATTAAAAGGGATCCCAGTGATGCTGAGCATCCTTTCTTATGTGTATTGGCCATCTGTATGTCCTTTCTGGAGAAGTCTCTGTTCAGGTCCTTTGTCTATTTTTTTTCCTTCCTTTATTGATTTTAGAGTGAGAGGTAGTGAGAGAGAGAGAGAGAAATAGAAACATCGATGAGAGAGAACATCAATTGGCCACGTCCTACATGCCCCTAACTGGAGATCGAGCCCACAACCTGGGCATGTGCCCTGAATGGGAATTGAACCAGCAACATCTGGGTACATGGGTAGATGCTCAGCAGCTGAGCCACACCGGCTGGACCTTGTCAATTTCTTAATTGGATTGTTTTTGAGGGCTTTTGTGGTGCTGAATTTAATAAATCCCTTATAAATTTTGGATATTAAGCCCTTATCAGATGTATGGGCAAATATGTTTTCCATTCAATGAATTCTCTTTTCATTTTGTTGATGGTTTCCTTTGCTGTGCAAAGATGCAAATTAAAATCACAATGAGGGGATGTGAAAATGGAGGCAGAGTGAATAGAAGCTATGCAGGCCATCTCCCAGTACAAAATGGGAATTACAACTAAAATAAAGACAAATCCTCAGAAAAAAGTAACCGAAAAGCAGCAGGATAGGACCATATAACCAGGGACACTGGTAGGATCGGCAGAGGTGCAAGAGGGTAGCGGGCTGGGAGTGCACAGACAACAGCAGTCTTCATTGTGAGCAGAGTCCCTGGGGAATAAAGACCAAGTCCACTCCACAGCACAGAGAGCCAAGACAGAGCACTAAAATAGTCACAGCCATTCACCTGGAGGCTACAGCAGAGGGAGGGCAGACAAGGCTAGAACTCTGTAGGGACACTCAGGATTTGGAGACACCCAGAGTTTTTGCTGAGTTGTGGCCAGAAAGGACAATAACCAGAGTGCTCCTTCCCAGAGATGTGGGGAAAAGCAACAGCACCCCACCGCCCAAAATTTCAGCCTTTCCCAGGTGAGGCAAAAAAATACAAATTGAGGCTCATTAACAACCAGCATCTATTCCACCCTCTGGAAATCCTCTTATGCAGAACACCAGGGCTACATCCAAGGCACTGAGTAACTGAGACTACTAGCCTCCAGGAAATATCTAGAGGATAATTGAACCTTTCCTGGGCTTACAAATCTACCCAGGAAAGTAAGACTTGACAGTGGTGTTTAATATGGGCCCATCCAGGCTCATCCAAACCCAGTAGAGGGAGCCACAAACAGCAGAACACCAACACCCACGGGGAAAATTTGGCAGGCTCCAAAACCTACTGAGATAGACAAAATGGTGAAACAAAAAAACAAATCCCAAATGAAAGAAAAAGAGAACTCTATCAAAGATGAGATAAATGAAATGCAGCTAAGCAAATTATCAGAGGTACAGTTCAGAGCCATGATCTTGAGGAAGCTCAACAGCATGAGTAAGGACATCAGCACCATGAGTAAAGATATAGAAACACTGGAAACCAACCAAGTGGAAATGAAGAATGACATAGAAATAAAGAACACATTGGAAGGATCAAGCAGCAGAGTAGAGGAAGCTGAGGACCAGATCAGTTAATTAGAAGACAGGGTGGAAAAAAAATCAACCAATCAGAAAACCAGAAGGAATAAACAATTAAAAAACAGGAAGACAGCTTAAGAGAACTGTGGGACTACTGGAAACATAACAACATTCGCATCATAGTAGTCCCTGAAGAGGAAGAATGAGCAAGGGTTAGAGAATATATTTGAAGAAATAGTGACAGAAAACTTTCCTAACTTGGTGAAGGAAGAAGGCATTCAAGTGCAAGAAGCACACAGACCCCCAAGTAAGAAGAATCCAAACAGGTCCACACCAAGACACATAGTATTTAAAATGCCAAAAATTAAAGACAAAGAGAGAATACTAAAGGCAGCATGAGATAAGCAACTGGTTACCTACAAAGGAAACCCCATAAGGCTCTTAGTACTCTTGGATTCAGATCCTTGTTTTTCATGACCTTGATTACTTCATGCCATTCCCTTCTGGCCTGTAGTATTTCTGAAAACCAATGAAAATGAATACACAACAACACAAAATGTATGGGATGCAGCAAAAGCAGTTCTGAGAGGGAAGTTCATAGCACTACAGGCCTACCTCAAGAAGCAAGAAAAATTTCTAATAGACTATTTAACCTCACAACTTGAAGAACTAGAAAGCAAACATAAAGAAAACCCCAGAGCAAGTAGAAGGAAGGAAATAATAAAGATTAGAGCAGAAATAAATGACATGGAGACCAAAAAACAATTCAAGGGATCAATGAAACAAAGAGCTGGTTCTTTGAAAAGATAAACAAGATCGATGGACCCTTAGCTAGACTCACCAAAAAACAAAGAGAGAGAACCCAAATACACAAAATCAAAAATAACAGAGGAGAAATAATAACTGACAGAAACACAAAGGATTGTGAACAAATATTATGAACAATTTTTTGGCAACAAATTTGACAATCTAAGCAAAATGGACAAATTTCTAGAAATACAGAGTCCCTCAAAACTGAACTAGGAAGAGACAGAAAACTTAAACAGACTGATATAACAAAAAAAAAATTGAAGATGTAATCAAGACTCTCCCAGCAAACAAAAGCCCAGGCCTGGACAGTATCACGGGGGTATTTTACCAAACATTCAAGACGAAATAATACTCATTCTCCTCAAACTATTTCCAAAAATCCAAGAAGATGGAAGATTTCCAAACTCGTTTTATGAGGCCAGCAAAATTCTAATTCCAAAACCAGAAAAAGACACTACAAAGAAAGAAAACTACAGGCCAACATTCATGATGAACATAGATACCAAAATCCTGAACAAAATACTAGCAAATCAAATTTAGCAATACATCAAAAAACTTATTCACCATGACCAAGTGGGATTCATCACAGAGATGCAAGGCTGTTACAATATTCACAAATCAATAAATGTGATACACCACATAAACATAATGAAAGATAAAAATCACATGATCGTATCAATAGACGCTAAAAAAGCATTCAACAAAATCCAGCACCAATTTCTGATAAAAATGCTCAGCAATGTAGGAATAGAGGGATCATATCTCGACATAATAAAGGCCACATATGAAAGACCAACAGCCAACATCATACTCAATGGGCAGAAACTAAAAACATTTCCATTAAGAACAGTAACAAGGCAAGGATGCCCACTTTTGCCCCTCTTATTTAACATAGTATTGGAAGTCTTAGCCACAGCAATCAGACTTGAAGAAAAAATAAAAGGGATCTAAATTGGAAAGGTAAAAGTGAAATTGTCATTATTTGCAGATGACATGATATTATATATAGAAAACCCTAAAGACCCCATCAAAAATCTACTAGGCTTATTAAATGAATTTGGCAAAGTAGCAGGATACAAAATTAACATCAAGAAATTGATGGCATTCCTGTACACCAATGATGAACTCACAGAAAGAGAAATTAAAAAAAAACAATCCCATTTACCATCACGGCAAAAAAATTAAGATACCTAGGAATAAACTTAACCAAAAAAGGAAAGGACCTATTACCAGAAAACTACAGGAACTTGAAAAAAAAAAAAAAAGAGGAAGATATAAAAAAGTGGAAGCACATACTTTGTTCATGAATTGGAAGAATTAACATCATTAAAATGTGCATACTACCCAAAGCAATCTATGGATTTAATGCAATCCCCATCAAAAAATCATTGGATATACTTCACAGAAATAGAACAAATACTTCAAAAGTTCATATGGAACCAAAAAAGACCCCAAATAGCCACAATAATCTTGAAAAAATAGAACAGATTAGGGATCACATTACCAGATTTCAGGTTATACTACAAAGCCACTGTAATCAAAACAGCCTGGTACTGGCACAAGAACAGGCATATAGACCAGTGGAACAGAAAACAGAGAATCCAGAAATGGACCCAAGGCAATATGCTCAATTAATATTTGACAAAGGTGGCAAGAGCATATAGTGGAGTAAAGGCAGCCTCTTTAATAAATGGTGTTGGGAAAATTGGACAGCTTCATGCAAAAAAATGAAACTAGACCATCAAATTACACCATACACAAGAAGAAACACAAAATGGATTAAAGACTTAAATGTGACTCATTTAATCCATAAAAATCCTAGAAAAAAATATAAGCAACAAAATTTCAGACATCATATGCAGCAGAATTTTCACCAATACATTACCTAAAGCAACAGAAAAAAAGAGAAAATGAACACATGAGACTACATCAAACTAAAAAGCTTATGCACAGCAAAAGATACAATCATCAAAACGTAAAGGCAACCAACTGTATTGGAGAGCATAATTGCCAATGATACATCAGTTAAGGGGTTAATTTTCAATATATATAGAGTGCTCATACTACTTAACAAAAGAAAGACAAAGAACACAATTAAAAATGGGCAGAGGAACTAAATAGACACCTCTCTAAACAGGACATACAAATGGCCAAGAGACATATGAAAAAATGTTCAACATCACTAATCATCAGAGAGATGCAAACTAAACAACAATGAGGTGTTACCTCGCACCTGTCAGAATGGCCGCCATCAACAAATCATCAAACAACAGTGTTGACAAGGGTGTGGAGAAAAGGGGACTCTAGTACACTGCTGGTGGGAATGCAGACTGGTGCAGCCACTATGGAAAGCAATATGGTGTTACCTCAAAAAATTAAAAATTGAACTTTCATTTGACCCAGTGATCTCATTTCTAGGAATATACCCTAAGAAGCCTGAAACACCAATCAGAAAGAAAAATGGCCCTGGATGTTTTGGCTCAGCGGTTACAGCGTCGGCCTGTGGTCCAGAGAGACCTGGGTTCAGTTCCTGCTAAGGGCACATACCTCAGTTGCAGTTTGTCCCCAGCCCTGGTTGGGTCTTCTGGGTGGCAGCCACTCAATGTGCCCCTTTCACATCGATGTTTCTCTCTCTCTCACTTCCTCTCTCTCCCTCCCACTCTATCTGAACAAAAAATGGTCTCAGGTGAGGATAAAAAAAAAGGAGAAGAAGAAATATTTGTACCCCCATGTTCGTAGCAGCAGTATTCACAATAGTTGAGATCTGGAAACAGCCCAAATGTCCATCAGTAGACAAATGGATAAAAAAGCTGTGGTACATATACTCAATGGAGTACTATGCAACTATAAGAAAGAAAGATCTCTTATCTTTGAGAGGACATGGAGGGACCTGGAAAGTATTATCCTAAGCGAAACAAGCCAAACAGAGAAAGACAAGTATCACATGATCTCACTTATTTGTGGAAAATAATGATCATAAGAGTCTGAGGAATGGGGTAGTCTCAGAGATGTGGAAGTGGAATACAGACTGACAATCTTCAGAAGAGGGTGTTGTGGGATAAACCACAGAACTAATATGCATGTATGCATGAACAATGGACGTGGACAACAAACCTGGGGACATGGCGGGGAGGGAGAGGGAGGGGTGAATCAGTGGGGGGAAAAGGAGAAACATCTGTAACAAAAATAAATAAATGAATTAAAAATAAATAAATAAAATCACGATGCGATATCACCTCACCCCTGTCACAATGGTGCCATCAATAAATCAAAAAACTAAGGTTGGCGAGGATGCGAGAAAAGGGAATCCTTGTGCACTTTTGGTGGGAATGCAAATTGGTGTAGCCACTGTATAATGCAGTATGAAGTTACCTCAAAAAATTAAAAATGGAATTGCCTTATGACCCAATGACTCCATTTCTGGGACTATATCCAAAGAAAACTGAAACACCAATGTGAAAGAATGTATGCACCCCTATGTTCATTTTAGCACTCTTTACGATAGCCAAGATGTAAATGAGTGGATAAAAATGCTGTGGTACATTTACACAATGGAATACTACTCAGCCATAAAAGAAAAAAAGAGGAACTCTTACCTTTTGCAACAGCATGGACAGACCTGGACAGTATTATGCTAAGTGAAATAAGCCAGTCAGAGGAAGACAAGTACCATATGATTTCACTTATATGTAGAATCTAATGAAGAAAATAAATTAACAAAATGGAAACAGACTCATGGATAGAGAGAACAGACAGACCACTGTCAGAGGGGAAGAGGTTGGGGGCTGGATGAGAAGGATGAAGGGAGTAAGCAAAGAAAAAGACTTATGGACACAGACAAAGGGATGGTGATTGCCAGAGAGAAGGGGATGACGGGAGCTACAAAAGAGTAAAGGGGGATAAATAGTGATGAAGGAGACCTTACTTGGGGTGGTGAACACACAATACAATATACGGATAATGTATGGTAGAATTGTAAACTTGAGAGTTATATAATTTTATTAATAAATGTTGCCCCGATAAATTTAATAAAAATAAATTAAAATAAAATTGTAGTTAATACCATTAAAAATAAAAGTGATCCCCAAAAGATATTAAAAGTCCATCATAACCCAATTTTAGAACACTAGAAATAAAAAGAAGGTCCTATAGTTGTTTCCTAGGGCTGCTGTAACCTAGAACCACAAACAGAGTGACTTAAACAATGCACTGTCTCACAGTTTGGGAGGCTAGAAGTACAAGGTCCAGAGTTGGTTCCTTTTGAGGACTACATGGTAGTATCTCTTCCTGGCTTTGCTCCTTGGCTCATAGACAGCCATCTTCTTTCTGTCTCTTCACATTGTCTTCTCTTGATGTGATCATCTCTAGGTCCTAATTTTCCTCTTTTATAAGGACACCAATCATGTTGGATTAGAGGTAACCCTAGTGACTTCATCTTAACCTAAGTATTTATATCTATAATGGTTCTATTTCCAAGTAAGGACATATTCTGAGGTACAGAGGGTGTGGACTTTATATATGAATTATGAGGGGACACAATTCAACCTATAACATGTCTGAAAATGATCCAGAAAGAAAATGTATACAAAACAGATTCCATAAACAGCTGGATTTAGCATAACATTGGACTCCTTAACATACCTTTAAAGTTCTGAGGGAAAATTATTTCCAACCTAGAATTCTATACATAACCAACTAATAATTAAATGTAAAGGTGAGCTAAAGACATCTTTAGACAAGGACTCCAGTGTTAACTTCCTGGGCTCCTTTCTCAGGAAGCCATTGGTGCATAAACTTCATTAATTAAGAGGGGTATAGGTGGATTTACTGTGAAGTTAATGAATCTTCAACTTCAGATTCTCTCACTTACACAGGTCACTTTCAATAGATGGAGGCTCTTTAGCAGTGTATTGACTTAATCAAATAATTTTGTAAAAATTATAAAGGTAATTTAACCACTATTAGTTGACAAAATGCCTTGTACAGGTATGCTACAATGGTTGGCTGCAGGCATTTTGGGGACCCAGCTAGGAAGAAGAAACTGTGTTTGAGACATTATTTTGTGTTTAATAGAACATATTTATGAGGCTCATGTAATTTCCATGGATAATTAAATTTTTGTTAGCTGCAAGTGTAAAAATAGCTTCCAATAATCTCTTCTAATCATTTTGGCAACTTATCTGGCTTGGTGGCATCAAAGTTCAGAGCCAGAGGTTTATCAAAATAAGAATATGGTCATCTGCAGCTAACATCAAAAGGAGCTAGGTAGGGAAGGAGGATGTGAAATTTACAGAGCACCAAAGTAATTAATGGAAAAAACAAGCCTCTCGTGTAAAAATTATAAGTATAGCACTCAGGTTTCATCAAAGCCCAGGGGGGAAAAAAAACATGGACGTACGGATGTACTCTACAGTCAGGAATATACTCTATTAATATAGAATCCATGGTAATAAATACACCACTATTTTTTTTTACAGAAATTGTGCAAAAATATAATTTATCTGAATTTCTATGTTTTAAAGGTACATACTTATAGCAGCACCATTAACATAGTACATCTGAGTGTAAAGTTGTGTGGGTTATGACCTAGCATATTGTCTTGAAAATTTTTGGTAGTTCCAGATGAAAACTACCCCTGAATGAAACAACCCCTAAGTGACACAACCTGAAGAAGTAAGTCAAGGGACAGAAACTTTACACATCATCTGTACATGTCAAATTATGTACATATTCCATTTTATAGTTCAATACAGGCTAACAGCAATTTGTAAATGTGTTTGAATTTATGGGACAGGAAATGAAAAGTAACAAAGTACAAACTATCTTCAGGAAAAACAAGAATTGTGAAAGAGGTATATCACAGTGTACCACTTAGTTTCACTGTGAACAATACAACAATGTGAGCACTGCACCCTGATTTAGTTAAATATTATGATGCAGCTACATTAGGAAGTATAGAGACTACACATGTGAGTCTGTGTGCTTCTGTGTCTATCTGCTGAGTGTGGATGCTTTGTAGGAGAGATAAATTCTCATTTTCTATGTAAAAATAATTGCCTAAAATTGAAAACTAAAGAAATAGCATATAAGAATGTTTAATATTTGAGAAAACAGATACAGGTTTATTAGGGGTTGCTGTTAGGAAATAAGATGGATGGGCTGGTAAGGGAGGAGTGAGAAATGGCTACATTTTCTTATAAACTTTGTAGTACTCTTTGCCTTTAAAAAAACATGTTTATTAATTTTAGTAAAAATAAAACAGTTGAAAAATGGAATCAGTTCTGATACAGTTTGATAAAATGAGTCTTATCAGCATTGTATTATCCTGTCTTTTCTAGATCATTAATAAAACTGATCCACATTTTATTTTTGCATTATATAACGTTAGTAGGATTATACTTCAAGGTGAAGGAATGATTGAGTGAAACTAATTATTTCTCTGAAGAAAACCCAAATCCTTGATAAACCAAATGAGAACTGAGATAGAGCAGCCTATTTGAATATCATTGCTTAGAGCCAATACTTTTTGAAAGGAAAGTAGGATTTAAATATGTATGAATTGAGTTTACTTTATATTATGAAAAAGAAATTATTAAAATTTTACTACCTTTGTAGAATTAATTTTTTCTTCCTTTCTGTACAAGGTAGGAAAGAAATTAGTTTTACATTAATAAATCAGAATGCATAAAACACAAATTGCTTACAAAATGCAAATATATCAAACATATAAAAGTAAAACAGAATATTGTAGCTTAGCTTCCCAAGTTTTAATTTGTTCAATACAATAAAATCAAGATTAAAACCATATGCATTTGCATTTCAAACTGTATACGTCATGCATTCCTTCAGGTCTTATTACAGAAGGTTGATTTTATTCTTGCATCTACATTTCACAAAGAATCAGAGGAAAAGAGCTTGCCTCACAGACACGGTGGAAAGCTCAGCTTCATTTTATTTCTTATCTTAATAACAGGGAGCTGCTACACACTGGAAAATATATGCTTCAGAAAGATTGAACCTGCTATCTTTTGCAGGGTTGTCCATCTTTTCTAAAGGAGAGTTATCAGCTAGGCAAAAATAGGAAAAAAATAGCCATTCCAATTGGCTTGTGGTATAAATCTGTGTAGCTAAAACAAAAAATCCAACATGAGACTTTGAGTTTAAAAATTAAGAGCAATCAGTTCCCATGGGAGACATTTCTCTCAGTTCACTCTCTCCTTCACTCATTCATCCATCCTACAAACATCCACTGATGTTCTACCAGGCAGTGGGGATACTACAGTGAGCACAGGTGACAACCCCACCCTACATTCTAATAGGGAAGACAGACATTACACAAAACCAGCAAGCAAATTACGCAGCATTCTAGAAGATGATACATCTCTGGAGAAAAATCTACAGGGCAAGAGATGATAGTGTGAGGGGTGGGGCAATTTTAGGATGGGTAGTCATGGAAGACCGTACTGAGGAGAAGACCATTTGAGCCAAGACCTTAAGGCGGTGAGAGTGAATTCTGTACACAGGAAACAGCAGGTACAAAGGCCGTGAGGTGGGCATGTGCCTTGAGCATCAGGAGAGGAATGAGCAAGGGGGAGGGTAGGAGATGAGGTCAGAGAAGTGCCAGGCGCAGGGGTGGGAGCTAATCCTGGAGGACCTCATGGAGTTGGTGAGAACTTTGGCTTTAACTCTCAATGAAGTGGGGGAGCCACTGGGATATTTTGGTAACTATTGGAAAAAAATGTATAAACTGTATTAGATATTATTTAATCATTATTCAAATTTATGAGTGTGATAATTCCTAATACATTAAAATAAAATTTTTTAAAAATCAAGAGCAAGGTGATAGAGTGTTTTTGCTGAGAAATCGTTTCAGAAGTGATACATCTTGTGGCAGATATCCTTGAAAATGGCCCCCAGCAAGCCTTACCTCTTGGCACTTAGGTTTTCGTGAATTCCCTCTACTTGTGTGTGCACCGCACTGACTTGCTTCTAAGCAGAATGTGGCATTAATGATGAGATGTTGCTTCCAACACTAGGTTATAAAAAGTGTTTAGCTTGTGTCTTCATGCTCTCTCTCACTCTCTCGGATGCTTATCTGAGAGGAGGCCAATGCCAGGTTTTGAGGCAACTCTGGGGAGAAGCTCACGTGAGTGAGCTTGGAAGCAGATCTCCTGAGACCTGCCAACAGCCACATGTGTGAGCTAGTGTCTGCGTTCCTCCTCTAGTCAAGTCCTGAGATCATTGCAGTCTTGGCTAACACCTTTCCTGTAGGCTCTTGAAAGACACTAAAATGAGAAACACCCAGCAAAATCACTCCCAGATTTATAAACCACTGAAAATGTTAGACAAAAACATTTTTTTAAGATACTTAATTTTGAAATAATATGTTATGGAAAGATGAGTAACTAATACACAGATCCTAGTGTAAACCCTGGCCCCACTTTATCTTTCTAAGTCTCAGATTCTCCATTGTTAAAATGGGGTACCATCTTTCTGTATTTCCCATGGTCATTGTGGGGGTTTAATGAGATAAGTCATACTAAAAACTCAGTATATATAGCTCTACATACAGAATATCCATAAAAAGGAGCTATTGTTTTTATTATCCATATAATTTTGGGGAAGATATCTGGGAATCATTTAATCCATTCTTCTACTCTCATACTGGAGCATATCTCATCTTCTCAAAAGGTCAGAGAACCACAACCTAATGTTTGTTCGAAGCCAGTTTCAATCCTGTCTGCATTTCCATGGCCATCAGCTGTTCTCCCCAGCCTCAGACTCAGGCCGATCCAACCACTGAACAAATTCTGATCAAAGCTAGCTACACATGTATTCACAGAATTAATACTAAAACCCCAGTTTCAGGACAAGATTAAGTTTGGGGTTTGAGGAGTACCAACTTTTAAACTGCATGATTGTCCCTATCTCTTCTCAGCTTTTTACCTGGGCTGTAACTTCCTGATTTGTGCAACACGCCGAGATACCAGGCCTGGTGGCTCAAACTGAAGTTTGACCCCCAAGACCAGCCAAGCTTTCCCCTTTATCCTGACATCACCATGATTCCTGAATTTCTGTTCTTCCTCAGATGTGACCAAGCTCTTAGTTGGCTTGATTTTGATAGCTTCACGTTAAGGGTGAGCTCTGTTATCATTTCCTAAGAATAATAAGTCGTTCCAGACCCATCAGTGTCTCTTCATCGTCTTCCTCCATCTATTTATTCTGTTTGTCAACAGTGGTCTCGCTAAACCTGAATCCTATCTTTATCACGTGATTAAAAACACTACATTGTTACAAAAGCAGTAATTTACTAAAGTTTTATATATGAGAAAGCACGCAGAGAACACACTGACCAGCAATTAGGATAAAGTATACTTTCCGGGGAAAAGTGAATTTATGTCTCCAAAGATTGATTTTATTCAAGTACCTTTTATCCCACAAAAAAAAAATCTATTCAGTACAACTAATTTATGACAACCCTAATTCAAACTTGTGCACTAAGGAAACTATACTACTAAAAATGGTAACTTATTTATCATCATTTATATGTAATATAAACTATCTTCTTTATAAGGAACATCTTTGGAAAATGAAAGCTTTTTTGCCCCTAACTTAATTAAGAATGAAAGGTTGATTTCATAATTTTTCAAGAATAATAGACCCAAGGCTCTAAATCCGACAGACTGGGAGACACAGTAATGGAAGTATATCAGGACAATTTTGTGATAAAAAATTATTGTACAAAAGTCACACTCATTCTGCTCATGCTTTTAAGGAAGTTAATCATCCCCAAGCTAGAATGATGAACTTACAATGTATACGATTGATTTGTTTAGATAAATATCTCCACTCAAGAGACCTAGCTCATTTTATGAATGATGTGTCAGAGAATGATAATAATCAGTCTACACTGATAGATTCTACCCTCATCTCATTTTTTTCAATGTGAATGCTGTTATAAATCACACACAGTGACAATGAGGTAGGATACAGTCTAATGTGTAAATCCTGGTGCATACACCTCTGTTGCAATGCTATGCTAGCAGATTTTACTTCCAAATCTAATTGGTAAGGTCTCTAAATAATATTCTGATGAGTCCTCACCTGAAAGTAAACGTAAAAGCCATTTTAACTGCTAATATTTAAACTGCTTATGAATTATGTGATTACTCTGATGGATGTTCACCTCCTCCTAAATTTATTTCCTTTTTATTTTCTATACTATAATTTTCACCTATGTTGTTTCTATAAAAAACATCATCCAGGAATTATGCTCAATAATAACAGCAAAGCACAACCGTCTAAAAGTGCCTTTCTTTCCGAGACCCACCGTGAGAAGGC
This sequence comes from Molossus molossus, assembly GCF_014108415.1. Classification (NCBI taxonomy): domain Eukaryota; kingdom Metazoa; phylum Chordata; class Mammalia; order Chiroptera; family Molossidae; genus Molossus; species Molossus molossus. The sequence goes on from NW_023425344.1 coordinate 138,047,136, forward strand.
AGACTGAGAAAGCACACCCAGAGCAGGAATATTTCTATACCTGCACCCTGTAGGTAACCAAGACTTTGTACAAATGTTATCATTTAAGTATTTCTAAATCCCATGATATGTGCATTGGTCTTCTTGCAAAAACAGACAATGAACTACAGTTCAGCTTTTCCAGACCTATGCACAAGAAGTGGTGTGTGGTGAAAAATGTGTAGGGAGCTCCGTGTGGGGTATCCCTTGTTAGACATCATAATTCATGTTAGCATATTAGAGACTGTGTGAAGGGCTCTACTAACACCCCTCCCCCTTTCCTTCTCACTGTACACCCATCACCTTCTCAAAAATGAGTTCAGGGAAGACTGAAACTTGTGTAGTAGGAATTACTATCATCATTTTGTAGATAAGAAGATTGAGATAAATAATAACAGGTTCATTCAAAGCAGCTTATAATCAGCTGACTTACCATTTAGTTTTCCTTTTGTCATCCTAATGTGTCCCTCAAAATTAACTCAAAGATATATAAATTATTGTTTTTACAAATCCTAAATGTCAAAGTATTTCTGAAAAAGATAGCCAAGTGCTAGCTTTACACCCTAATTAATATCGCCACTGATTGCTGTGTAACTGTGTGCATTTCTGTGGTTGACAATGTCAAGATTAAAGAGGCTGCCCATCGAGCTGGTAGGCTACAGCCCCATCCACCTGCTCTTCAAATCCAAAATTTGGGAGAAAAAAGGATCGAGCTGGTATGTCTATAAGACAGTTTCTCATTTCATGGAAAAGTACTCTTTAGGGATTGAACATAGGCAGTGGGTTACAGTAGAAAGAGCTTTAGTAGTCAAAGGACTAGAATCTAGTCTTAGCTCCATTTACCCATGTTCTGGGAGATTTAAGTTGGTTATCACCTCAGAACTTTAGTTTCTGCATCTGTAGAATGGGGATAATACAAGATTTGCCCAGCTTTCTTTTTAGAATTAAATGATTGTACTCATAAGTAATTGGTTACACATTAAGTACATTAGAAAGAATATTAAAAACAGTAAACATTTAAAACAAATTTTTGGTGGGGATGAACAAGATTGACCCCAGTATCATGGATTATATACACTAAGTCAAATATGTTCCCATATAGGATAAACATGACTTACACCCTGGTAATGAGCCATTATAGTGACTCTCTAAAATATGAATTTGTGTAATTTTTAGCGTTAGTCACTAGTTATAGAAAGAATTCAACCCCTTTTATTTGCAGATAAGCAAAGTAGCATATAAGAGTCTCTCTCTCCTGGTCAACACTAAAAAACAAGTAATTGACAAGGCTGCAGTTAGATATCAATCAGGTCTCCTGGATGACAGCTGAATTTCTTTTTATACACTTCAAGTGCTTCATATAAAGTGATTTCTAACTGGTAGCATTTAAAAAGTGTTTAATTGTATTTGGAATATCTACATTGATTAGTTCCTGGTATTTTGAGATAGGCAAGAAACATGATGTGAATTGTGATGTTTCTTGGCCAGTGCTATTTGAGAAGGATCAGTGGAATTTTGGGCCATTTTGCATGTGACATATTTACTTCACCTGTGAATTTATGGAAATCCAAACTAGTATGTGGCAGGATATATCCATATCCAAAAGAAATCATTTAAACAAAACATGAGCAAAAGGAGCTATGTTCTTTAGTTTTATTAAAAAACAAAAACAAACAAAACCACAGTGCCATTAAAAAACCAGGGCATGCTAGCTGAGAAAAGAGAAAACCTCTTCGTACCCTCAAATGAGAGTCATTGTGTATGGTAACTGTCAACTATGTCTATAACAACGGGAAGCTTTTTCATGTTGTGGTATATAGATGAACCTTGAAAACATTATGTTAAATAAAATAAACCAGTCACAAAAGGACAAATACTGTGTGTCCACTTACATGCGATACCTAGAGTAGTCACATTCACAAAGTCAGAAGGTGGAATGATGGCTGCCAGAGGCAGAGGAAGGGAGGAATATTTTTGCTTGATGTGTATAATTTTAGTTATGGAAGATAAAAAGTCTTCTGGAGATGGATGGTGGGGATGGTTGCCAACAATGTAGATGTACTTAATGCCACTGAACTGTATACCTAAAAATGGTTAAAACAGTAAATTTTATGTTATGAATATTTTACCAGTATTTATAAAAAGTAACTTCTGGTAAGTTATCTCCTGACATAGCATAGCATATCTGCATGTCCTTATTCGTTCCTGTGGGAACAATGTTTCCCACAGAAAGCATGGTCTCTGGAATGTGTAATTATGACTCTTCACTGAATAAACTTTTTCATTGTTAAGATAAAGAAAACTTTTCACCTGTTAGTGAAAAAAACAGTGATCATATTTCTTCTGTAAATGAGTATCTTTTATTTTCTTTTCTTTCCTAAGACTGGGGTGATATAAAATTGAATGTCTGCTTGAAGTTGTAGAATCATCCCCCAAAATTTTTATGGCTAAGGAATACATAAAGCAATGAATTATTATTATTTTTTATTAAGTAATATAAAAGAATTGATGAAAAAGTTCTGTGATTTATATTTATTTCTTAGAATTCATACATTCAACCACTTCACAAATCTTTATTGAGAACCTATTAAGTTCCAGATATTCCTCCAGTCTTTAAGAACACATTAGTGAACAAAACAAATTCTTTTCCTCCAATGCTCACAATTCTTTTAAATGTCATTTTTAAACTTACCAAAATAATCAATTAATTGATTTGTAATGATTAAATAGATAAGTTTTCTATGATTTTTTATTTAAAATTTCCCCTAAAACAATAGCTTTGTATAAACATTTGATATATCATGGTTATAATCCTCTCTAAACCTGAACAGCAAACTGTGATTGAACCAGTACCAGTAAAACTTTTAGTTATTAGGTAGAAATTGTATAGCCTTAGAGACATAACAGTTAAATACTAAGAATTAACTCAGATGCAGAATTGTGTCCATATCCCTTTCTATATCTGTACCCATATTTATATCTATATCTACATCATCTGTATCTATATCATCTCTATCTATATATTTTCTATATCTATCTAGATAGCTAGAGATTTGATATAGATATAAAGGTAAAAGTATAGGTTTAGCTAGAGATATTAATTATCTTGTCAGAAAGGATAATAAAACTAACAATCTATTTTATTCAATAGACTTTTACCTGCCCCCTGTCCAATACAAGGCATTAGCCAAAGCACTGTGATGCTTTAGTTAAATGAAGTCCACTCTGACCTTACAAAATATAAATTCTAGTAGGTGAGATAAGGCTAATAGTGTACTAAGTAGGAGCAAAGTATAATATAATAAATGCTATATAAATTCTAGAGTTACCGTGAGCCCAAGAAATTATTGATTCTGGTTCAAGGGACTAGGAAAGGTTTAGTAATTGAGCAGGTTATTTATTGAGCTTCAAATATCCACACACTTCAGTCTGGCACTATTTTATTTGATCTTTAGCAGAAGGACGTAAAGTCCTTGAAAGAACTTAACTCTAATTAAATATATCCAAATCCAGTTTCAGATTCTTTCTCTGGGCCTTCATGTTGAAAGTGAATGTTCAATTGAAGGTAACTTTTGGTGCACTTTCTGAAGTTAGTACAAAAAGATATGAAGTTTTCTCTAATGATTAGTGACTTCTCTGCCTCTAAGTCAGTTAAAGGTTGCAGACAACTGGTAGTCCCACGGTTTTTGTTTCATTTTGCTTGTTTGAATGAATATGAGTAGTCTTGAAAAAAGGTAGGGTAATTTTAAGATGGGCGTGGAGAAAGAAGAATACACAGCTACACATGATACAATAATTGTTCATGTATTTTTTTCCAGTATATTGTGAAGAAAGAGCACAGAGGAGGACTTCTCTTCTCCCGAGTGGAGTGGTGACCAGCCAAGCTCATGGTCAGGATGATCAAGCTAGTTGTCCATGGTTTCAGTTTCCTAGGTACAAATAAAAATTACACATCTAGTAAGTCATTGCTACTTTATATAATTTCCTCTTTGGTGGAGGTGTCTTTTTTTTAGGCTTATCTTTTCTGATATTTTGACATGATTTAATTGAGGTTATATATTTTTGGTAAGAATGTCACAGAAAAGATGCACCCTTCTGTGTACATCACACAGAGGTACAGAATGTTAGATTTTAAACTGGTGCAGTTAATTTGGATCATTTGTTTGATGTGATGTGTGCCAGTTTTATACACTAAAATTACTGTTTGTTTGTTTGTTTGTTTGTTTTCATTCTGTATTGGTAAGTATCTTGGGGAAGGTGCTTTGACAGGATACAAAGATCCTGTATCTTATTTCTCTCAAAAGTTTGCTTTATAATTTTGGCATAACTTTTTTTCACCAAATAATTATTATTGTGGAATCTTAATGAAATTAAAATTTTGTCTTTATTCTTTTTTTTTTTTTTTATCCTCACCCAAGGACATTTTTTTATTTTTTTGTTCAGATAGAGCGGGAGAGAGAGAGAGGAAGAGAGAGAGAGAGAGAGAAACATCAATGTGAAAGGTACACATAGAGTGGCTGCCACCCACACGACCCAACCAGGGCTGGGGACAAACTGCAACTGAGGGTACATGCCTTTAGTGGGAACTGAACCCGAGTCTCTCTGGACTGCAGACTGACGCTCAAACGCTGAGCCAAACCGGCCAGGGCTTTTTCTTTATTCTTATACATTTATTTTTGAAAATTTTTTTCTTTATTAATTTTAGAGAGAGAGGAATAGAGAAGGAGAGAGAGATAGAAACATTGATGAGAAAGAACATCAATTGGCTGCTTCCTGCATGCCCCTCACTGGGGATCAGGCCCACAACCTGGGCATATACCCTGACCTGGAATTGAACTGGTGACCTCTTGGTGCATGGATTGATGCTCAACCACTGAGCCACACAGGCTGGGCCTTATACATTTATTAACCAGATTTATTTTATAAGAAAGAACTGTCTCTCCTCTCACATTTGTTTATTAAATTATTGATTTATAGTCATTGGATGCGTGGATATCTATATTAGTCTATGGGCTATAATGTAATATTATCATTATTTAGTTGCTCATTTTTTCCAGGCTGCTCATTGCAGCTCCCTCACAGAGTCTCCTGTGTCCCCCTCTCTTTACCAGCAAGCATTTCCTTCCTTTTGAAACCACAAGATTCTTTGAACTAACTTTGTATTTTTGGAACACTTCTCCAGGAATCTCATGTTTTTTCACTGGAGAAAGTTACTTAAACACTAAGGTCTAGCCCTGGCCGGTTTTGCTCAGTGGTTAGATCCTCGGCCCTTGGACCAATGATTCGTGGGTTCGATTCCGGTCAAGGGCACAGACTTTGGTTGTGGTCTGTCCCAGGCCCTGGTCAGGTCATGCAGCAGGTAACCAGTCGATGCATCGCTCTCATATTGATGTTTCTCACTCTCTCTCTCTCTCCCTCCCTCAGGTGAGGATTAAAACATAAAATAAAATAAAAAATAAACACTAAGGTCTAAAAGCTTAGTGTCTCATTGCTACTGGGTTGTCATTGTTTCTAGGCCATCTTGGCAAACAAAGCTTAGATTAAGCACACTTACATAAAAGCACATTTATATTTATTTTTGTATTTAAATATTTGTATCTATACTAAAAACCACAAGTTCATAATGATACTTCCACATACAGTACAATACCACAGGTTTCATTCTAGCCTTTTCCTTTCAAGGATTTACACTTTTTCTCCTCTAACACTGAGAAACCAGGGACTCATTATCTGCAATTTATTTACTTATTTTAGCCTTATTACATACATAAATTAAATTTCAGAATTCCTAACCCATATGCATTTGAAAAACAAATTTAATAACTTGAGTACATTGTCGACTGTTTTGTTTTGTTTTTGTTTTTTTTTCTTTAAGCCTTGCAATATCCAATCAAATAACTTTTCCAAGGTCACTGAAGTTAGTGTTTTCCTTTCCCACTCTCTACCTTGGGGTTATATTATTCATTTGTAATACATTTAGCTTCATATGTCACACAGATTATATTTGATTTGGGGTTCCTCTCACATATTACACAGTAAAATTTCTTCTTCGTGTTGTACAGTTTAGGTTTTGACAAATGCATAGAGTCATGTATCCATCAACATAGTCATGTTGCATTATAGTCTCTCCTCAAATTCCCTCTTAAGTAACCATTCCTTTTTCCTCCAATCTCTGGCAACTGCTGATGTGTTTTATGTTTCTATAGTTTTGCCTTTTCCAGAAACATTCAATATGCACACCAGTGGTTCTCAACAGGAGATAAATTTGTTCCTTAGGGATATTTGACAATTTCTGGACACTTTTTTTCTTTGTTAAGACTAGAGTGTTACTGTCCTCTTGGATAGAGGGCAGGGATGCTGCTAAATAGTTTATAATACTCAAAGAATTAATTACCCAGCCCAACAAGTCGGTAGTTGCTAAATAGAGAAACCTTGATGTAGATGTTTAGATCCGCTCTTTTAATTGAGCAAAATGTGTTTAGGATTCATTGGTGTTGTGTGAATCAAAAACTGTTCCTTTTTTTTTTTTCTGATTAGTATTACATTGTAAGCAATATCTCACATAGATTATTTATCCATTCACATGGGAAGGACATCCTTGTTGTTACCAGGTTTTGGCAATTATGGATAAAGATGTTAGAAGCATTTACATGTAGGTTTTGTGTAGACATAAATTTAATTTCTATCTTCAGGGGTATTATTTTTATTGTTTCTTCAGTCTAAGTCTTGTTCTTTTTTTAATTTTTATTATCATACCACTTTCTTTAGTGGAGAAAAATATTTTAATTTTTATAATGTTCAATTTTTATCAATTATGCTATTGTTGTTGTATCTAAATATCTTTACCTAAACAAAGTCTACATAAATTTTCTTTGTGTTTATATCTATATCTATCTATATATCTATTTAATCCTCATTTGAGGATATGCTTAGAGAGAGGAAGAGAAAGAGAGAGAAAGAAACATTGATGTGAGAAAGAAACATTAATTGATTGCCTCCCGTATATACCCCTAGCAGGGATAGAAACCAAAACCAGATGTGTGCCCTGGCTGGGCATCGAACTGGCAAACTTTTAGTGCAGAGGACAACAGTCAACCAACTGAACCACTCCAGCCAGCCTTATCTGTAAGTTTGGTTTAAAAAAAAATTTTTTTTTTTTTTTATATTGATGTTAGAGGCAGGGAGAGAGAGAGAGAGACAGAAACATCGTTGAGAGAGAACATCGACTGGTTACCTCTTGCATGTCCCCCACTGGGGATCAAGCCCACAACCTGGGCATGTGTCCTGACTGGGAATTAAACCGGCGACCTCTTGGTGCATGGGTTGACGCTCAACCACTGAGCCACACCGGCCAGGCGATTATCTATACGTTTTATAGTTTTAATTTTTACATTTGGTCAATGAACCATTTTGGGTCAACATTGTAAGGTTTGAGGCATGGATTCAGGTTTAGTTTTATACATATGGACATCAAACTGTTCAAGCTCCAATTGTTGAGAAGACTATCCTTTTTCTATTGAAATGGCTTTCTCAAATTATCAGTTTATGTCAATCACACCACAATAAAGTGTTTTAAAAAAAATCAGTTGATTATATTTGTGTAGATCTATTCTGGACTCTCTATTCTATTTCATTCATATATGTGTGTGTCTCTCCTTTAGCAAATAACATGCTGACTTGATTATTGTAACTTTATAGTAAGTCTTATCATCTGGAGTTGAGTCAACTAACTTTTTACTTCTTTTTAAAAGTTCTTTTGGTTATTTTAATTTCTTTGTCTTTCCACATAAATTTTAGAATCAGCTTATTGGTATATATTTAAAAGAAAGAGCCCTATGGGTATTTTGATTGATATTGCATTTATTTTATAATTTGAGTTGCAGATAATTAAAATCTTAACTATATTGTGTCTTCCAATCCATGAATACAATATATTAGTTAATTTATTTTTAAAATTAATACATAATTGTAACAACATTAAATATATATCTAAGCTTTTAATTTTTTGATACCATTGAAAGTAGTGCTTTTGTTTTTCATAAACTATTGTTTATGGTTGGAATACAGAAATACAATTGATTTTATATGTAGCAACCTTTTATCTTGAGATATTTCCGAATTCATTTATTCTAGAAACTTTTTAAAGATTCTATAGGATTTTATATGGGACAGGCATGTCTATGAAAAAAAATTATTTGTCTCTTTCTATTTGTGTCCTTTAATTCTTACTTTCTTACACTGCCTAAGACTTCCAGCATTACATTGTCTTTCCTGTTTTCAGTTAAAGAGAAAAGCATTTAATCTTTCACTATTAAATGTAATATGTTAAATGTTTTTATATATTGTATGTCTTTTATTAAGTTAAGGAAGTTGTTTTTTATTCCTAGTGTAAGGTTTTTTTTTCATGAACACATATTGAATTTTGTCAGAGCTTTTCTTCATCTATTGAGTTGTCTGTTCTTCTTGAATGAGATTAGGTAGCTTGTGTCTTTCCTGAAATTTATTCATTTTATAAAAATTTTCAAATTATGGGAAAGAGTTGTTAATAGATTTCAATTATTATCCTTTAAAGGTTCTGTGGTGGTCCATTCTGAGGTTTTGTTTATCATTCTTGATGTTGGTAATTTTGTCTTTTCTCTCTTTTTTTCTTTTAATGTCATCAATCTGACTAGAGTTTTATCAGTTTGTATTAATCTTTCCAAAGAACAAGCTTTTGGTTTTATTGATGTGTTATTTCTCTTTTGTTCAACTTGATTGCATTCTACTTTTATCTTTATGATCTACTTCTTTCTGGTTACTTTGGATGTAACCAAAGTTACATCCTGGTTTCTAAGATGATACCTTGAATTAATCTTTCTTCTTCTTCTTCTCTTCTTTTTTGTATATTTTACATGTCCATTGGAGTACATGTGGCAAGCATAGAAAGCCACCACCAACTGTTGTGTTTTGTTTTGTTTTAATTTGTATCACGTCTCTAGACCACATTCCCCAAACTTAAGTGACCAGAAATATAGGCAGGCGCTGCCTCTACCATAGGAACTACTCACCCATGTGCCCAACATAGCCCATATTTTTAACTGTGGACCCAAATGCCTTTGTTTCTGTGTTGTTTTCCATAAAGGTTTTCCCTTTGTTTCAGTCCCAGCCTCTGTGAGTAACCTCAAGGGATCCAGTCGGAACATGGTTCAGCTGGAGTCCAAGCCCTGGAAAACTGACTGAGTAATGTTTTCATGGCCCTGTTCCTGGAAAGAAGTACACCCGGGTGTGGTAAGCACAGCGGAGCTCTCAGCAGCAAGGTCACGGGTAAGAGCAGAATAAGTAAGAAGTCCAGTTGCCAATGGGGAACTAGCTTCCAAAGACACATTTTAATTATGGTTTTAATAATAAGAAATAGCCCTGGCTGGTTTGGTTTAGTGGTTAGAGTGTTGGCCCGCAGACCAAAGAGTCGCCAGTTCAGTTCTGTTCAAGAGCATGTACCTTGGTTGCGGTTTGGTCCCCGGGCCCTTAACGGGGTCATACAGGAGGCGACCAGTCAATGTGTCCCTCACACCAATGTTTCTCTCTCTGTCTTTCTCTCTCCCTTTCTTGCCCTCACACTCTATCTGAAGATAAATGTAAAAACATCCTCAAGTGAGGATTTTAATAAAAAGAAGAAGAGGAAGAAATAAAGTCGATAATGATGTGTTATGTGTTACCTCCTGAACTTGGGAAGACACAATACAGTGGATAAAGGAAACAGACTTTGGTTAGAAGGATGTAGGTCCTTAGTTTAGCTCTACCACTTACTTAAGGGCAGGTCATTGAGCATCTCTAAGCCTCAGTTTTCTTATCTGTGAAATGGGGATAATCATTCACATACATCATCATTGTGTGGCTATGAGCAATGTTTCCTGCATTTTTTAAAATTTATTTCTTAGGTACACAGAGATAACATAAATATATCTGTGTGCCACACTCAGGTCAATAGATAAGACCATTTAAAAGTGAACATAGTTTGTGGATGCGAGCCTTCACATCTCAAAATATTCTGGAATCAATACCTTTATACAACTATAACCCATTTAGGGCACACTCTTGCTCCACAGCACCCTGATAAGGAAGCTCTGGTTATGAAAATTAAAGGAAATGTACATAAAACACTTGAGGACAGAGACTTACACATATAAAGCACTATAAATTCAATCTCCTATTATTATATTATCTCTTTCTACAGAGTACATTTAAAGTATGTCTGATATCATTCAGCTCTCTTATTTGTATCTGTTAGAGCATAGAGGGATTACCTGATTTTTCACTTTCTCCTACATATAGTCCCATGTCCTCCCAGTGTTATGTTATTTGCTGATGTTGTAGACGTATCTTTGGCCATCACCTGGAAGGAGCCACCAGAATGGACATCCTACAATGGCTCTGAGGTACAGTGATTACCCAGAGATGTAGTCACAATCTTCATTCCCTGTAGCAACAGAAAATCAGAAGGGCAGATCTTGTATGGTCTTTGTCCAGGGAGATCCTATCAATTCAATGTCAAGACTGGCAGTGGCGATTCCTGGAAAACCTATAGCAGACTACTTTCTGGATCTTTGATGACAAGTATGACATGTTTTACTGTTCTTGGTTCTCATGGAGTGAGGAGGAAGTATGTGTTACAACATCTAATTCCAATGGGGCTTGGTTTACATCCACATTTTTACTTGGAATTGGTTAGATTGAATTCAGGCAGAAGTCTATATAGATTTGTTTATTTATTCAATACTAACAACGATGAAAAATAAATCAATAATCTCTGTCTTCATGGAGCTTACAATCAAGTGGGAGGTACTATCATTAAAAACAATTACATTTTGGGTTTGATGAAGGAAGTATTCAGTACTATAGAAACCCACGGTAGTGGCATCTGACCCAATTCCCCTCCTCCACCTAGGGAATCTTACTCTTTCCTTAGGTTTTGATTTGGATGTTTCTTCTTCCAGGAAGCTCACTTGCACTGGATTTTTTCTTCTTTTTAAAAATATAAATATTTAATCCTAGATATTCCCCTAAGTCAGCGGTTCTCAACCTGTGGGTCACAACCCCTTCGGGAGTCAAATGACCCTTTCACAGGGACCACCTAAGACCATCGGAAAACACATATAACAGTAGCAAAATTACAGTTATGAAGTAGCAACAAAAATAATTTTATGGTTGGGGGTCACAACAACATGAGAAACTGTATTAAAGGGTCGCAGCATTAGGAAGGTTGAGAACCACTGCCCTAAGTGCTGCTTTAACTACATTTCACAAATTTTGATTTGTTTCATTTTCATTAAGCAAAACATATTTTAGTGTCCTTTAAGACTTATTCCTTGATTCCATATTATCTGGTAGTGTAGTGCTTAATTTTCAAGTATTAATTTCCAAAAATTTGTGGCTTTTCCATATATCTTTCTGTTATTATTTTCTGGTTTAATTGTATTATGAACCAAGAATATATTTTTGTATGATTTCTATTCCTTTAAATTTGTTAAGATGTGTTCTATGGTCTAAATAGACCAGATAGAATATGGTGAATATTCCATGTGTACTTGCAAAAGAAAGTTGTACTGTTATTGGGCAGACTGTTGCATAAAAGGAAATTATGTCAAGTTGGTTGGTTATATTTTTCAGGTGTTCTATAAACTTACTACATTCCTGCCTACTTGTTCTATTAATTACTGATGAAGGACTATTGAAACCTCCAATTACAAGTGTGGATATGTTGATGTCTTCTTTCTTTGTATCAATATTTATTACACGTGTTTTGAGATTTGTTTATAGTTGCATATATGTTTGAATTTCTGGCTTCTTGGAGAACTAACCATTTTATCATTACATATGTCCCTTCTCATCCCTACTGACATTCTGTGTTCATACATCTATTCTAACTGATGTGAACACAGCCTCTCCTGTGGTCTATTTAGCATGGAGATTTGTTCCCTACCAACCAGTTATTTTTTACCTTCTCATTTCTGTACCAGGTAAAAGGTTTCTCAGGAGTCTCCCAATCTCACCTGTGAGAACCTGGTGGGTGTATTAGAAAGAGCCTGGAAGATAAAGGGTACAAATTTTTCTTGTATCTGTAGTCATCATACTCACTCACCTGTCTTCATGCTACCAATTTGTTTACTACTCTTGCTGAATTCTTTCTATTGTTGTCTGACACCTGCCCAAGGCAACCAAGGGTTCACAGCTGCCTCTTCCTGCAGGTGCCCGGCTCTCCTCAGGTGTTATGTTAGCTCATTGCCCTGTGACCTCCTCTCTCTGATGCTTTTAAGGCATTTTTCATTTTGTGTGTGCAATTTATGGATTTTTAGGATGTTTTTTTGGCATTTACATCACTGAGCAGAAATTGTAAATCTCTTTAAGTTTAAAAATCTTCATGACTATATTGTTTAATTTCTAGAATACTTTCTTTTTTTTCTTATCTATGTAGCCACTTTAAGCATTATATAAACTTTTAAATATTTTATTACAGTGATTCTAACGATTTCTTCCTTATATGTATTGACCTTTCCCTCATGGTAGTTTGACATCAATGTGATCTACAATTCTGAATATGAACTCATCTTCAGGTTTTTTTTCTATTTATTTTTCTATTTCTCACATCTGTATGCTGGGTTGTGGAAATGACCTGCAGAGTAATGTCCGGCTCGCCTCTGAGGGAACTCTGAAGAGAGTATATATTTAGACACTAGCCGTGGATTTTTATTTCTCATAGGCGAGTTTTGCTTCTTTTTTGATTCACAACCCTTCCTGCTTCCACTGGCTTCCTTAGTTTGCCTCAGCTGGTAAGCTATTTTTCTAGGCCAATTTCACAGACAAAAATCTTCTGGGGCTACCAGTTTTAAAAGGGTTCAAGTATTTTCTTCACATAGTTTCTAGATTGCAATTCCTTTCTCGGCTCTCAAGCCGTGGCCTGAGGTTCGGCAGAATGATCTAATGCTCCTGGTGTCCAGCATGAGCTTAAGCTTTCCATGCTGGCTTGTTGGAAATAGTACCAGACCCAGTTTATGAACCTCCATAAATTCAGCTGACTGTGATTTTCTGATGAATTGTAATAATAACCTTCTAGAAAAGTCATTTCACAAGTGGGACAGGGTTTCCTAGTGATATTGATGGTAGTATCACAATTATTAGGTTTCACTTGTGGTTAATTATTGGATGCTGCACTTAATCAGTATGAGGATAAAATGTTCATTATAAGCATTACAATAAAGGGTGGCTACGTTATGCTCAAGAGAATACAAACTAAGAAATTTTTATAGTGTGTCCAGCATTTGTAAGTGTTTATATTAGGCAAGGCAGACCTTTTCACAGTAGCTTAGTCTATAATACAAATGAACAATCTGAGAGCCCACGGATCAGCTATGTGATAATTGGTTCAGCATTTGCTAGGGATCAGTGTCAAAACCACTGAACTGAATACTTTTTTTGTTGTTTTCCATTGAGTTTTAGATAAAGTAGAAGGGGGAGGGGGAGAAAGAAACATCAATGTGAGAGACACATCGATTGGTTGCCTCCTGCACACGCCCCAACTGGGGCCAGGAATCCTACCTACAACCCAGGTACGGGCCCTTGACTGGGAACAGAACCTGGGACCCTTCAGTGCATGGGCTGATGCTCTAACCACTTAGCAACACCAGCCAGGGCTGAACTAAATATATATATATTTTTAATAGACCTTTTGAAAATAGGGAAAGAAGTTTCTGGAGAACTTGGGCTCTGAAGTCAAGCTGCCTGGGCTTGAGTCCCATTTCTATTGTTCAAAAGCTGTGTGAACTTGAATGATTCACATCATTTTATGCCAGTTTTCCTCCTCTGTTGAAAGAATAAAATGAAAAAATATGCATAAAATACCAATTAATATTGACTGTCATTGCACCTACCTCTTGTCTTTCATTTTCTCTTTCTCTTCATATACATATATGCATATATGTGTGTTTATATGTAAATATATATACATACACATATAACAATATATTTTTTATTATATCACTATATCTATCTCTATACTCTAGTTTTCATTTATAAATAATATTCTGTGTATATGCCATAATTTATATATCACTTCATCAATTGATGGAAATATAGTTTTTACTTTTTTATAATTATACAGAATTTTCCAATAAACAGTCTTTTGCTCAAATGCCTTACTTATATTTATCAGTGCTGGTGAAAGAAAGGAAAATAAAATGAGTTCTAATGAGAGAAACACCTGTATCATCTCCATAAATCATCTCTGTATTGAATATAACAAATGAAACTGCTACACACTGCAGGTAGAAAAGTGTCAGCTCTGTTCTGCCAAATCTTCAGAAATATATTAAAAAGACTCATACATCATACATCTACTTTGAAAAATGAGAGCAAGTCTATCAGATCACTTGCAGATAAGAATGTCTTATTATTACTTTTTAATGGTGTTTCAAGATCTGTTATTGAATTCATCAACAGATACTGAATATCTACTGTGTGACTTCACTGATAACAAAAAAGAATATAGCACAGATGTTCTTAAGAAGTATAAATAATTGCCTGGCTAGTTGGCTCAGTGGTTGAGCATCGACCCATGCACCAAGAGGTTGCCAGTTTGATTCCTGGTCAGGGCACAAACCCAGGTTGTGGGCCAAATCCCCAGTAGGGGGCATGTAGTAGGCAGTCAATCGATGTTCTCTCTTTCTCTCCTTTCCTCTCTTTCCAAAATCAATAAAGAAAAAAGAAAAATAGAAGAAAAAGATGTGTAAATAATTTAATTATAGAATGTGTTACATAGTTATCAGAATGCAGAGAAAGAAGAGAAAACTTTAGATAAAATAGTTATAGAAATGTTTGCTGAGAACGTGACTTGAGTCACACCTAGATATTTGGCTAAAAAAAAACAAGAGATGACTGGATTTGCCCAGCATTGTGGGGACATTGAAAACCCAAATCTATAGATTGCAAGGTAGACTGTACATAGAAGAATTCAGAGCAGAATTTTTAGAAAGAGGAGTACAAAGCTAAAAATCCTGGGCTTTAATTTTTAGTGACTGGGAATGTCTGGGAGAAAAAGTATCTGAAGAAAATGATATGATATAATTAGTGTTATAAGAGTGCACTGGACATCCCAGCTGGTGTGGCTCTGTGGATTGAGCGTCGTCCCATGAACTGAGAGGTCCTGGTTCGATTCCTGGTCAGGGCACAGGAATTAGGCTTAATCCCCAGTAGGGGGCGTGCAGGAGGCAGCTGACATGTTTCTCTCTTGCATCAATATTTTTATCTCTCCCTTCCTCTCTTGCTAAAAAATCAATAAAAATGCATTTTTTTTTTTTAAAAAGAATGCATTTGATAGATTGTGCTGGTTTTTGATCATGGATATGTTTCTACACAACATTTTATGCTTTTTTAGGTCTGAATTAAGTTGAAGTTAAACATGTATATTATATTATAAACATGTAGATGATAAATGTTTATTTTAATTATACTTTCAATCAACTAATGCCTCTAGAATTTGGGAATACTGAGTTTGCTAGTTTAGATAATCTTAAAGAAACACATGGAATATGAATTTATAACATTTTACAACTTTTTAGATATTAGCACAGCATTCCAAACACGGTTACCTGGTTTTTACCTAGTATTATATCATAATATCATAATGGTGAACAACACTGGAGGGGTATTAAAGAGTCTAAATATATGAATTGATTCATTTGGTACAAATGAAGGGTTTTTGGTGTTTTTGTTTGGTTTTGCTGATATTTACACTTTGAAACATGTCAGGAGGGTCTTAATTATAATTCATATTGAGAATCTCATGAGTTTTCTAATGTCTGAGTTTTGATCAAGTACATTTAGAAGTAATGAACACAAATTTTTCATAAAAAAGTACTTTCCTTCTATATTGATAGCTTTTAACACTTTAAAGAAATAAATCCTGGCATATGTTTTACAACACAATGTGAGGTTTTTAAAATCACTTAAAATATTCATTGCTCTTGCTTATCCCATAAAGTAAGCCTGCAGAATGGAAGAGTTGTTGATTTATCTCTACCCTTCATGTGAGAAACTAGCAAGTGCTAGATAAACTTGATGTACATTCCAATGTCTACAGGATTAGGAGTTTCCATCTTTTTTCCTAACATTCCTAAGAAAGAAAAACCCTGATCATACATAGGAATTTGTAGTGTGCATTGAAAAGGAGCATGATTTCCCTGGCCAGTTTGGCTCAGTGGTAGAGCGTTGGCCTGTGGACCAAAGAGTCACAGGTTGGATTCTGGTCAAGGGCATGGAATTCAGTTGTGATTCGTCCCCAGATCTGGTCAGGGTCCCCTGTGGGAGCAGCCAGTTGATGTGTCCCTCTCATGTTAATGTTTCTCTCTCTCTCCCCCTACTACTCTATCTGAAGATAAATAGAAAAATATCCTCAGGTGAGGATTAAGAAAAATAAAAAAAGGAGCATGATTCCTGGATGAGTTAAAAAGTAAAACATAAAACCAGGGAAGTCATGTTAGCAGCATTCTGTATCTCTAGCACTTAAGCAGAAATATATATATTTATACATATATGTAATATGTATATATTTATATATATTTATTTATATTTATATATCTATAATTTTTATATTGTTTTCTTTCTATATTATTTGTTTCTATGTAATATATAAATATATATTTTTGCTTAAATATATATATTTCTGTATACACACACACAAAAAGAAATAGCAACTATAAAGTAGACCAACCTCACAAGGTGACTAAATCAGTTTTAAAACTTAGAGTTCCATGTCTCAGAAACTCTTTTATGCCTTGGCAAATTGGGACAATTAGTCATTCTAGAATTGTTGATCAAAAAAAAAAAAGTTCTATGTGAAACAAAGTTTAGGTGTAAAAACAGAATATAAATTAAAAACAATTTTTTTAAACTCTTACACAGGAAGAAGGACCATTCTGCCTGCAATGGAGCAGTGCCCACAGAACACACCATCAACATCCACAAGCACATCCATGGAGTGGGTTTCAAGAAACTTGCCCCTTGGGCACTAAAAGTTCAGGATGGGAATTCCAGATGTGCACATTGACAACAGGCTCAACAAAGTTGTCTGGGCCAAAGGGATCAGGAATGTCCCATACTGTATCTGGGCGTGGTTGTCCAGAAAATGTGGTGAGGATGAGTATTCACCAAATAAGCTCCATGCGTTGCTTACCTAGGTACTTGTCGCCACTTTCAAAAACCTACAGACAGTTAATGTGAATAAAAACTAACTTCTGATTATTGAATAAAGTTATAAACTGCAAAAAAAAAAGGCCTTTCTAACCTAAAGATTATAACTATAGTCTCCCATATTTTTAATATTTTGAAGTTTTATTTTTCACTTTAGTTCTACCTGAAATGTGTGTGTATTATAAAGTATGAATTAATCATTTTCAGGATGTATAACTAATTTTCCCAATGTCATTCATTTCAGCATACAGTGCTACCATTACCTACATTAAATTCCCCTGTATACACTGAAATAAAAAAATAAGTAAACATCTTAGAAACACTCTATCAACATTCAGTTGTAAGGGTGAATGTTTCCACCAATTAAGAGAACACTTAACAGAATGGGCGATTAATGGACTTTGACGTTTCATTGTAATAAAAAGATATTTTAATAGGTTCTCAGAGTTAGAATCGTAACTTCTACTTTTTCATATCCATGCCACACCCAGCAATAAATGATTGTAGAACATTTTTGGATGAATGGAAAGTAGAGTTACTATGAAAACACCTAACTTTAAAGCAGACATCAAGGCCACTAGCAAACAAAAATAGTTTTCCACAGAATAACAATTGGTGAATAAGATTTTTAGAGAAAGACTATATTGCTAGAAAATTTTTTCTCTGTTTTCATGAACAATACTTAGGATGTAAGAAGTCAAATACATAGTAAATTTCTTCCACTTCTCTCACTTTTTTTTTTTATCCTCGCCCGAGGACATTTTTGCATTTATCTTCAGACAGAGTGAGAGGGAGAGAGGGGGGAAGAGAGAGAGAGAGAAACATCCATGCAAGAGAGACACATTGAGTGGTCACCACCCACACAACCCCAACCGGGGCCAGGGACAAACTGCAACCAAGGTACGTGCCCTCAGTGGGAACTGAACCTGGGACTCTCTGGTAGGCGGTTTGACGCTCCAGCCGCTGAGCCGAACTGGCCAGGGCTATTTCTCTCACTTTTTATAAGACAATAAAACAGAAGAATTTTTTTTAGTTCAATAAACACCCTAAGAAAAGACTTACCACTTTATGAAAGACTTGTGAAAATGATTTCCTAAAATTCTTCTGACTTAATCTAGGTGGAGAAATTGTCTAAAAATGCTTTTGTACCAATACATGAAATATAGTCTTCTTATTTCTAGACATCTAAGACAATTTACAGAATTGCTTTAAACCTGGAAAGGATGTAGATGAGAATTAACCATTATTCTAATTAAATACAAATTTCACACAGTGATTTAAACCATAATCCAATTACTAAAACCAATTTGAGAATGCTATTATTTAAATCAAAATTAGAAGGGCACTAAGGAAAATAAGCAATATTCTTCCACACTAAAACAACAAATAATCATTTATTTTCTGAAATTGCATTCTTTTCTCAACTGACTTTCTCAATACACAGTATACAGATTAAGCCTTTGGGCTAGGCTTTAACCTTTGATTCATTCCCAATAATTTCATTTCATTTATTTATTTATTTTTAATTTTTTTCTTTATTGATTTTAGAGATAAAGGAAGGGATAGGGAGAGAGAGAGAGAAACATCGATGAAAGAGAAAACCACTTGGCTGCCTCTTGCATGCCCCCCACTGAGGATTAGGCTCACAAACTGGGCATGTGCCCTGACCAGGAAGCGAACCGGTGACCTCTTGGTGCATGGGTCGATGCTCAACCACTGAGCCTCACCGGCCCGGGCATTCCCAAATAATTTTAAATGACCAGAATTTTTTAAATCTTGCCCCATTTCTACCATCACTGATTTAAATAAGATATTTGCCATCTAAGGCACAGACATCACTACAACAACAGATTTTCCTTTTTCTTGCTCCCTGTCCAGTTTATATCACGGTAAACAGCAAGCCTAATCTCTCTGAAATGTATCACACAATGCCTGAGACATGTATTGTGAATCGTTTTTTCCTTAGTTACAAATTAAGACTTGTTATAACCTCCATTTTAATTCTCAGTACTTTTCAGTATAAAAATCTCCAATTCAGGAATATTAATTTTCATATTCTCCCTTATTCCTGTTTTAATTCTTTTTGCTTCTAAATTTTAATGTATTCCTGTCAGCAAAAGACAAATATGTTAATGTATTGTTCAAATGCTAAGATATTCTCCTCATCTAGATTTACTCTTGTAGATAAATCTTTTCACATAGAATTTATTATTGGACTCAGAGATATGTGATTATTATTCTCCAGTTGTTTAATGTTGAAATGTGGTCCTCCAAGATAGCATTTATATACTTTAAATACACAAAAGCTAGGTCTTATATTTTTCTTGTCATCATTTGCATACCTAGAATGCTGTAGGACATATGTTCACATCGGTGGTAAATCTACTGCTTTATTGACTTAAATATGAAGCTGTTTCTAAGCCTAGGTGAGAGTATGGAGTAGAGAGCAAACATAATTTTTCTGTTAGAGTCACTAAAATGAACTGAAGCACAAGAATTAGAGCTGAGACAAGATACTAAATGCTCGCATGTATTAGTCACCACTGAAAAGCTTTAGAATGAGTTTTGTTTCTTTCCTGAATTATCATATGTTGTATTTCTTTCTGTGACTTTAGAAAGTGTTACTTTATAGATCTGTCTTCTCAGTTTAGAAATGGCAGGTCATAGTTTTTGAAAATAGAGCTCTAAGGAGTCTTAGAAGTCAAATCAGACCAGTATAATATGGTATTTAGAATTATCAAATTTAAAAAAGATTGAATTGTGTATATAATAATTTATTTATTTTTATTTTATTATTATATTTTTAAAATCTTCATCCGAGGATATTTTTTCATTTACCTTCAGATAGAGTGGGAGGGAGAGAGAGAGATAGAGAAACATCAATGTGAGAGAGACACATCCATTGGTTGCCTCCAGCACAACCCCTACCAGGGCCAGGGACTGAACCGCAACCGAGGAACATGCCCTTGACTGGAATTGAATCCCTGACTCTTTGGTCCATGGGCTGACACTCCAACCACTGAGCCAAATTGGCCAGGGTTGTGTATCAAAATTTAAAGAGCTATGTTGCGCTGGCCGGTTTTGCTCAGTGGTTAGAGCGTTGGCCTGTGGTCTGGAGAGACCTGGGTTCGGTTCTCGCTAAGGGCACGTACCTCGGTTGCAGTTTGTCCCCAGCTCTGATTGGGTCGTGTGGGTGGCGACCACTTGATGTGTCCCTTTCACGTCGATGTTTGTCTCTCTCTCTCTCCCTCCCACTCTATCTGAACAAAATATAAAAAAAAAAAAAGTCCTCAGGTGAGGATAAAATAAATAAATAAATAAATAAATAAATAGCTATGTCAACAAATACTTTTTAAATATTAAAAACTCAAAATTTTGAGAAACAAAAAATTAAAAAAATAATTACATTGACTACACATAAAATATGTACAGTACTCATAATTAAGAACATATTAAATAATTCAATGAAAAATTGGAAAAAGAAATTATAATGGCATTTCATAAAAAAGAAAAATATGCATTATTATAGGGAAATAATTAAATTATGAAAATAACTCATGAAAAGAATATATTTATAGTGATATGGAAAACATGCTTCCATTTATTGATTTATTTTTAGGAAATATTTTTTACTTTCTAATTATATTTATTGGTGTAACATTGGTTCATAAAGTTATATAGGTTCCAAATATACAATTCTATGATACATCACCTGTATACTGCATTGTGTACCCACCACCCAAAATCAAATTTCCTTTTGTCACCATGTATTTGACCTCCTTTACCCTTTACTATTCCTCTTTACGCTGGTAACTATCCTACTGCTGTCTCTGTCTATGAGTTTACTTCCATTTACGTAAAAAAATACATATGAGCATGCATGTGTATGTGTATATATATTTTATCATATAAATATATCATTCTAATAAGTATGAATTATTCAAATTAATTATGTATCAATAAATCATGTATTATAGAATTATGTACCTATAAACTATCTGTGCATCTTATATTTATATGTAATATGTACCTTATATTACATATTGGATATTATATATGTATGGATGTGTGAATGTATGCAGACAAGTGTACATATATCTGTGTGCTTCGTATTACAAAGATTACAAATTGATATGTATATCTGTATATACACTGTATAATATACATACAGTATACATACACATATTACATATATAAACACACACATATGCACACTGCATGAGAGAAAGAAAAAACTCAAGGTCTAAAAGAAGGAAAAATATTTATTCTATGTAATGACAATTCTAATTTAACTAATAAAAAAGAATTAAAGAAGTTTTGATTTGTGTATGTTTCTTTTGAGAGTATAGTAATTAAAACTAGAACTGAGACTAGAATCTATATGTCAGTTATTTTCATTTTTTCTCTATAAATAAATTAATATTTTTATTTATATAATGTGACTTTATATTTTTATTTTATATTCCCTTCTGTAAGTTTTATTATGTCAACAAAATTTTTCCATTTGCAATTTAAAATATATTTCCAATTTATTGCAAAACTAATTAAATTCAGTTTTTAAATTCTTCTTATTACTTTTTATGTCCTTAATCTTCTATAAGCGTGAAGTTTTGAGGTTTTTTTTTTTTTTTTCTTTTAGCCTTCTTCTGCTTTGCTAAAGTTTTAAAGTTAGCAAGATAACTTTAACTTTGCATTTTTATCACTTTTTATCAGTTTTCTTTCCAAGTGTGTTTCCTCTCTGGCTGGTTTTTATTGGCACCAATGTGGATTATTACATTCAAAATTTGCATGAGAAATATCAGAAATGCTATTTTCTAGGATTCCCTCCAGAAAAATGTTAAAGATAGTACAGCCATTTCTACAATATCAATTTACTTATATGGAAATTGCATCAGAGGTTTCAATTGACTTATAAAATCTAAGAAGTTCTCTTGAGGGAACCAAGGATAAGTTGTAGAAATGTGTGAATGTTACAAATATTTGTAAGAAGGGTTTGGAATACCAAATCTAAATCATAAACATTCTACTATAACTAAAGTAATTTTTTTTCAGGTTTAAGAAATGTACAAGTACGTTTTTTTTTCAAGTTTCAGGACTGTGTACATTGGTGTGGGATAGTAAAGATGGTTACACACATTTTGCTTTTCCTTCTTTTAAAAGGTGAGAAGTTACTCCCTTTCCTGTGTACCTAAGATGGCCTTAGTCAATTGTTGTTTTATCTTCATCTGAGGACACTTTTGCATTTATCTTCAGATAGAGCAGGAAACCATATTTTACTTACACACTAAAATTCCACTCAAATATCCTTTCACCCTTCTGTTCTTTCTTGCCCACATTTATCAGGACTTATACGACTGTGTAGAACATTGATGTGTATGCCACTTTCAGATCTTTAAGGTCAGTTTAATAAAACAATGAGTGCTTGTTGGTCCATACAAACTATGTACCAAGCCCTTTTTTTCAAGGTATTTGCAGTTCTTAGCTACTAACACTGATGAAATAGGGAAGGTCATGTGCCTGCATTTTCATAAGAGTTGGAGAGCACAAAGATCTCATTTTAAAAAGGTTGGCCATTGTGTGACTAAGAGAAGAATGGGAAGTTCGAAAAGCCTTTGAATATGGATGAGCAAAGGCACCGTGCCCAGCCCAACTCTGTAGACCATCTCACAGGAGTTTGGAGGCAGACCAAACATCTTGGCAGATCCAGTTAAAATAATCATGAGTACAATGATGCACAAAGCAGTGAGCTACAAATAAACAAAGGGCCTTCCTTCATGCCACTTTTTCAGCACTGCACAGGCCCCTACAGCCTGAGGAAAAAGAATGAGAAAATTGCTGGTAATCCTGAATTAGCAAGGTTTAAAACTCAAATTCTTGGTTTTGTTTAGCATTTATTTATATTTCATTTTCTGCCCTTTGGCATAACCTAGTTGTTAAGCACAGATTCAATAAATTACTTTAGCTCCATGCCTGTGCCTGGCAGTGTTTATTCACAGGGACAAGTCAATGAACAACAACAACAACAAAAAACAAGAATTGTTATGTTCAGTGACATTTATATAATGTAAGAAATATAAAGAATATGTGAAGAATATAGAGACTAAGAAATATGTATATATCTATTTAGAAAAAGATTTAATTTTAGTTAACATCTAAAGAAATATAGAAAAATGAAATTATATTTATGTGTATATAAAATTATAGTTATGCATGCTTTCACTTTTCAATATTAAAATATGCTAAGTATTCAAAATACATGCAGGTATCAACATGACTTTGAATGCTATCGAAATACAGAGGAGAAACAGCTTATAATGAAATGAATCATGGTTGTAACAATGACATGTGTGACACGTAGCCAAAGGGCAGGCAGGACTTTGGTAGGCAGAGGGATGAGTGGAGTTTGTTCCCCAGGTAGACACATAGGAGCAGATAAAGAAATAATTCAAAGTATGGAATTTCACAGGAACAGAGGATTCATGAAAGATATCAGCATGAAACAACAGGTTGGAGGTGATTTGAAAGGGTCTAAATGTGAATTGAATGAGAGTGGATCTTCATAGTTACCTCTACTTTATTTATTTATTTATTTATTTTTTTATCCTCACCTGAGGACATTTTTCCATTTTTTGTTCAGGTAGAGTGGGAGGGAGAGAGAGGAACAGAGAGAGAGAGGGAAACATCGATGTGAAAGGAACACATCGAGTGGCTGCCACCCGCACAACTGACCAGGGCCAGGGACAAACTGCAGCCAAGGTACGCGCCCTTAGCGGGAACTGAACCCGGGTCTCTCAGGACCGCAGGCCGACGCTCTAACCGCTGAGCCAAACCGGCCAGGGCACCTCTACTTTAGATACATACATCTTTCCATCTCTTTCTGGATGGTTTACTGAAAACTCTACTTAAATGGGTTGTACAATTAGCATGTTGCATATTTTAATGAGCTGATTCATATTTTAAAGTCTTATACAATTACATTAGCAAACTACACTAAAATTATCTTTCTTTTTTTAAATGAACACAAATAATGTCCAAATATAACAGTTTTATACAACATAATTCTATAGGTAAAGGTCATTTTAGCTAATTAAATAGTACATTTCCCATGTACCTAGTCTATATAATGTACAACTTGTGTGTGACATGTATGATAAAAACATTTTAAATATAACACAAAATATAAATGCTATTTAAACATAGCTGAGGCCCTGGCCAGTTTGGCTCAAGGTTAGAGCGCTGCCTGCAGTCCAGAGAGACCAGGGTTCGGTTCCCGCTAAGGGCACGTACCTCGGTTGCAGTTTGTCCCCGGCCCTGGTTGGTCGTGCGGGTGGCAGCCACTCAATGTGTCCCTTTCACATCGATGTTTCTTTCTCTCTCTCTCTCTCTTCCTCTCTCTCCCTCCAGCTCTGTCTGAACAAAAAATGGAAAAATGTCCTAGGATGAGGATAAATAAATAAATAAATAAATAAATAATAAACATAGCTGAGGATTTATTTTAATAGACAAGTATGTAATTGGCAAAAGGGCAAAATTATGCTTTAGGACTAAATAAAAGTTTTAGGATTAAATCAACCTGCGTGTCTCAACTTTTATTTTAGCCATTTAAATCTCATTTTCCTTATCTATAAAATGGGGATATTAATGGCTGATTCTTTATATTGTTTATAATATTAAACATAAAACTACATATTTCTTTCTTAGCTCAGAGTTTTCTTTCCTTGGGACTAATATGTCATTAAATAATACTTTGATATGGCAAACACTCAAATTTAATTTTAAAAATAGTTACTCAGGCTTGAAGCGAGGAAGTCAATTTAAATGGTGTCTAGATCATGTGATTTAACTAAAATATATTGGTAAATAGTTACATTAAAATTTATAACTTCCATTTTACTTTCATCATACATTTTTTCTTAAAGATATCCCAATGAACTATTATTCAAATACAAAAGTAGTGACATCACAGGAATAGCAGCGTGAGGTCCCCTTGGTCTCTCCCCTTGACGTTTCAACAATTTGAGCAACTAAAACTCAACAAACAAGTCTCTGCTCAATGCACAAGCACACTTGAGAGATCCGCACAATGAAACATCTAAAGGTTTGCAAGTGAGAGCAAAAAAGGCAGGGGAGAAGGGCTGAGAGAAGCCACAGGCAGCCCTGTAGCTGGGAACTCAGGGTGTGTCTCAGACCAGAGAGAGGATGGATCTGGTTGTAGCTGGAGCTCTTTTAAACCAGGAGGGGCACAGAGATTTGTGGGCTTTCCTGCAGAGCAAGCAGTACAAGTTGCAGCTGAGCCCAGAGACCTGAAAGGATGCATCACAGGGCTGCAGCTGTGGTTGTCTGCTGGTCAGCATTCCAGGCAGAGAAACAGTCATGGAGCCCTGTCACCCCATGGCCTCCCAAGCTTACCTTTCTTCACCCTTGGTGTTGGGTGGTGGAGCATAGTATCTGCAAACCCAAGAACTGGTGTTACAGAATTGTGTTTTCCCCTGAGCAAAGTGTGCACTCTGTGACTGGTCTCAGGGTCAGGGAACAGGAGGTACCCTTCAGAGGTCAAAGGTCACCATTACAGAGAGGGCAAAACAACAAAGAAGCTGGCCAATTCCCCTCACCTGCTCCACCCCCATTTATCACAACTACACCGATGATAGCATCCGGCTGCAGAGGTCAGCACTGGGATTCCAAAGAGCTAAAAGTCTTGTTATTCAGCTGCATCTACTAGAAAATAAGAGAAATACCTCTTCGTAATAATCTGCTAGAAAAATGCCACTCATACATAGATGCCTAGACATATGTGACATAAATGACAGAGAATTCAGATTGCGGTTCTGAAAATACTCAACAAGATGCAGGAAAATTTAGACAGACAATTTCATGTGCTTAGAAAACAAATTAATGAACAAAACGAGTACTTAACCAAAAATATTAAAACATTAAAAGAGCACCAAACAGAAATTCTGGAGAAGGAGAATGCAGTGAAGTTGATCAAGAATGTATCAGTGAGCATAGGAAATAGAGCCAACCAGATGGAGGAAAGGATTAGTGATAGTGAAGATAGAAATCCAGAAATGATGCAGAGGGAAGAAGAGAGAGACTTAAGTATTTAAAAAAAAAAATTAAAAAAAAAAACTAGAAAGAACTCTTTGAGAACTATCTGAGTCCATCAGAAAGAGCAATAAAGAATAACAGTCACATCAGAAGAAGAGGGGGGAGAGGGAAAGGAAAGTCTAGTCTAACAAATAGCTGATGAGAACTTCCCAAACCTATGGAAAGAGCTAGATTCTCAAATCCAAGAAGCAAGCAGACTACCTAGTGACCTCAGTCTAAAGAGGCCTTCTCCAAGGTACATTGTATTAAAATTGTCAAAAATCAATGACAAGAAAAGAATTCTCAAGACAGCCATGGAAGAGAAACAATCAACCTATAAAGGAAAGCCCGTTAGATTAGCATTGGACTTCTCAGCAGAAACTCTGCAAGCCACAAGAGAGTGGGACTAAATATTTAAACTACTGAAGGACAGAAATGACCAGCCAAGAATAATATAGCCAGCAAAGTTATTTTTTAAATATGAAGGAGAGATAAAGACATTTCCAGACATACAGAAGCTGAGGCAATTTATCATCAGAAGACCCCACTGCAGGACATACTCAAAGTAGTCATTCTACCTGAAACAAAGACTAAAAGGCCACAAAACTGAGTAAGTTTACCAGAAAATTTAAAGCGTAATCAGGGATAACTTGTGACAAGAAAAACATAAAAAGGGAGTGGGTAAAGGTCTGAATTTGCAAAGGAGGATAAAAATGAGATGCATTAAAAAGAAAAAGAACACCGTATGTATGAAGCTTTATTTTTTATAAACCTAATAGTACCATGTGAAAAAAAACACAAAACAAAACTGAGACACATAGCCTAAAAAAGATCAAACAAACAAGAGAAAAGAAGTATTGAGTACCACTAAAAAAAAAAAAAAAAAAAAAAAAAAGACTAAAGCACACACACAAAAGAACAAAGGAAGGCACACAGCTACCAGAAACCAAAAGATAAAATGACATAGGCAATCCTCACATCAATAATTACCCTAAAAGCAAATGGACTGAATTCACCAATAAAGAAGCACAGAGTAGCAGAGTGGATCAAAAAACAAAACCCAACCATATGCTGCCTTCAGGGGACACGTCTTAACTGCAAAGACAAAGTTATACTCAAAGTAAAAGAGTGGAAAATGATTCTCCAAGCAAATAACATCAATGGAAAAGCAGGTGTAACCACATTTGTATCTGACAAAACAGATTTTAAGATAACAAAGGTAACCAGAGACAAAGATGGACATTTTATAACGATTAAGGAACATTACATCAAGATGACATAACACTTCTTAATATATATGCATCCAACCAGGGAGCACTGAAATATATAAAGCAACTACTCCCTTGCTCCCTCCCTCTCTTTATCTCTCTGTCTCTCTCTCCCTGCTTCTCTCTCTAAAATCAATCAATAAATTCAAACAAATAGAACAAAAAATGGGTAAAGGACCTGAAGAGACACCTCTTTCAAGAAGACATACAATGTGCAACAGACATATGAGAAGATGTTCAACTTCACTAGCTATTAGGGAAATGCAAATCAAAACTACCATGAGATACCAGCTCACACTTGTTAGAATGACTATTATCAACAATACAGGCAATAACAAGTGTTGGAGAGGTTGTGGAGAAAAAGGAACCCTCATTACTGCTGGTGGGAAAGTAAACTGGTACTCTCACTATGGAGAACAGTCTGATGGTTCCTCAAAAAATTAAGAATAGAGTTACCACATGACCCAACAATCCCTCTTCTAGATATCTACTCAAAAACTTGAAAACATGTATTTGCAAAGATATATGCACTCCTATGTTCACTGCAGCATCATTCACTGTGGCCAACACATGGAGACAACCAAAGTGTCCTTCAACAGAGTATTGAATAAAGAAGATATGGTACATATATATATATACAATGGAATACTAGTCAGCCATAAGAAAAGATGAAATAGTGCCATTTGCAATAACATGGATGGACCTTGAGAATATTATGCTAAGCCGAATAAATTAGGGGAAAAAAAAGCCAAGAACCATATGATTTCACTTATATGTGGGATATAGAGCTGAAACTCATAAACACAGACAACGGTGTGGTGGCTACCAGAGGAAAGGTGGTGGGGGTAGTAAAGGGGGAAAGGTGGCAAATATATGGTGACAGAAGAGGACTTAACTTTGGGTGGTGGGAACAATGCAGTACACAGGTCATGTATCAGAGGAATGTACACTTGAAACCTATATGATTCTATTAACCAATGTCATCTCAATTAAAAAAATATAAAGGTAATTCTAGGAAACACTGGTAAACTTACAAAGTCATTTTTCCATTTTTAAAAGACAATAGAAAACAATGCTTGCCTTTTAATAAGTGATTTTTTAAGATTCTAGATTTTTACTCTTATGAAAATGACTCTCCTGAAATTGTTCTGTCACCTAAAGAAGAAAGATTTGTGTCTTTGGTCTATATACAAAAACAAAAATTTAAATTTAATAATTTTACTCAGTAATAACCACAATACATACTGAATTATAACTACGAGCAAAGAACTATGCTTCATTCTGTTAGGATATGGACTAAAACCAAAACATTCTCTTCATTACAAATATCTACTGAAGTGTCCACATTTATAGAAAAAAATATTAAAACTAGAATCATTTTAACCCAGCAGCCATTGGTCTATTTATTTTACATTGAAAAATAAATGTGAGTAATCAACAATTAGTGAAACAAGTTATTCAAGTGTTTAAAATATAGAAAAACTCATAATTTAAAAATACATTATTGAAAACAATTGCCTTCATTTGTATTTATCACAAGTACATGAATTTATTGAAGGCAATATTGGCTTTCTCTTGTCAATAATTGATAATAAAATAATAGATGGCTGATTTTACACATAACTTCAATTCAGAAAGGCAATCATCTTAATGATCTTAAAATAAATGATTTATTGATGCACAATAATTACTGTTATAATTATTTAAAATATTCTCCTGTGATTGGATTTTATAGCATCATAATTATAAATGAGACTGATATTGAAATCAGAAATGATAGTTATAACAGTATTTTTTTTCTAAATAAGTCAGTAGCATTGTCATTAAACTTGAGATTAATGAATAAATATAGTAAACTTCATAAGAAGAAAAAGATATAAATTATACAGTCCTCAGTGCTGGAGCCTAGAGACATACTAGCTTTTTTTAAAATTAAATACTATACATTTCTCTCTAGATCCAGTCTCCACACAAAGTACCTAATAAAATCACATCACTCCCCTGCTTCAAATCCTTTGATGGCTTCCTATCACACTCAATGAAATCTACACTTCTTATTATTACCTCTAAAGTCTCATGTAATCTGCCCCAACTCTATAACTTCATCTCTTTCCCTCTATCTCACTAAATCCCAGCCATGCTGAGCTCTCTTTTCTTCCTTGAACATGCCAACCTTTTTTCGTCTTTCAGCCACTGTATTTGGCCTTCCTCCTCTGCAGAACAAATCTCCCCTAGATTTTTGTTTGACTGACTCTATTTGCATTATGTAGGTCCCATTTCAATATCTCCCCTAAATCCATTGCAAACCAGACACCTTGTCTCCTAGTCACTATCATGCCATCCAACTGTATTTTTGCCTTAGACTTATCCTGCCCTGAAATTAATGAATTTGTTTATTTGTTCACTTGGTGTCCCACTGGGATATAAATTTTATGAGAACAAACATCATTTCTGTCTCATCACCAGTGCATTTCCAAAACCTAGAAAGAGCAGAGAGGTTCTCAATTCATAATGTGAATTAGTAAATGGAAATCAATCAAAATCTATTATTTTTCTTCAGCCTAGAGCTGAAGAAAGGGCATATCTCCAGAGTGACTATATTGACCAGGGAATTGATTAGTTAAATGAAACTATTAGCTTTATTTGCTTTTAATGTGATTTTTATTAGACTTCTTTTGTCCAGTCAATCAAAGCAGTCAATTAATTGCATGTGTTTTCTTAGGGTGCTGTTAAAAAAAGAAAGAAATAGAAAAATTAAACCAATTCAGCTATTTCCAACCTAGGTTTCCAAAGCCAAAACATTCTGAAGAAAGAAAAGTGAAGTCTTTCAGGCGTGTTTCATCGGCTGCCCAGTGGCGTGCATTACTGTTGTTCTGTCCTGCTGTGGCTTGCAGATTGCATTGTCCTCCAAGCAGCCCTGCAACTCCTTCTGTCAGTGCTGCTACCAAGTCATTCATTGCCAGCACTGCAGGCACAGACTGGTCTCTGCCAATGCACAGTTGTACATGTCTAATGTGTCGCTACCAAGTCCTGTGTGAGCCAGTGCACGCAGCCTTCACCACAGAGTGGGAGAAAACCCTCTTCCCCTCCTGGGGGTGTTGCGCTGTTACCTAAACTCCCAGGCAGAGCTGCCTGGGCTCTCAGCATCTCAGAGTTTTCTTTCTCTATTGGGTTTATTTTTTATGTCATAACGGCATGCATTTTTTGACTTGGTAGCTCTTGTATTTTTTGCTGACAGTTAGTGTCTCTGAAGGATTCAGACAAAAATCCCTAAGGGCTGTGCCAGATTGCACAGTAACTTGAGGGAGGTGGAGGTTATGGTCAGAGTCCTGTCTCTGAGACGTCCTCCTAAGCCCGGTTTGCTTGCTGTTCGTTCTGCTTCCTTTGCCTCTCAACCGATTAGACCCCAGGCAGTCCTGTCCACCCCAGAGCTCTGATGTCAGCAGCTCTTTGAGCACAACAGGACAGTTATGAACCTAAGATAAGGACTGATTGGTTTCCAATGAAGATTCCTGCTGTATACAAATGACTTGTTTGGTTAAAACTGAAAAATTTGTTAATTTTGATTCACTGAAATTCACTTAAACAGATTTGTTATATGTCAAAATTTATAAATCACCTTCATTTAGACAAAGGCCTTGCCCTTAGACCTGTTTGGAGATAAATGCTTAATTGGTGAACAAATTAGTACAATAATTAAAACTGTTTTTAATACATAAAGGAAAGGTACAGAGAACATCATAGTTTCATTCTGCTTTAACTTGGATCTTATTTAAGGGTGAGGATAGGAAGCTATTCTGCATAATAAAGCTACGTTGACTGCCTTTGCAGGTTGTTGGTCACAGAACTTCACCTCCTTTAGCTTTACTCATAGGAATCCATTAAGATTTTTTATAAATTACAAGGCTGTTTTGAGATTTAGACTTGAAAGAGTTTTAAATTTTTTCTATTTTTAAAGAAAAAAATGCAAATGTTAGTTGTTTTCCACCATTCTTTTTTGGACCTGAAATTACAGGGTATAATTTTATAGGCAAATTACAATAAATTCTCAGAGATTTCTTAGCATGGTGAGGATTCTGAGGTTGAGAAGGGGTCCATGGAGAAGACTGCCATTACTGATCAGTTTTATCTGATGCTGATTTGGGGGAACAAGGAATAAAGTTTCTGGCAGTCTTAACAGAAAGGGAGGGTAGTGTATGTTATTCACAGACAAAACAGAGTTCCTGCCATCAGAGAGCGTACAGTCTCCTATAGTTCATTGGAAATGCATGACGTGTCAAATCACTTTGGGGAATAGTTCAAGAAATTTTCTTGATATTGATGTTCAAACTTAGTCCTAACTGACTCTTCAATGTCCAAATGTGAAACCCTTAGTAACCTCTAATTTGTGTATCTTTGGGAAAAGACACAACTCATTAAAAATTTTTTTTTTCTTCTTTATCGATTTTTAGAGAGAGAGAGAGAGGGAGGGGGAGAGGGAGAGAAAGATAGAAACATCAATGAAAGAGAACATCAATTGGCTGCCTCCTGCATGCTGCTCACTGGGGATCTGGCCACAACCTGGGCATGTGTCCTTACCGGGAATCAAACCTGTGACCTCTTGGTGCATGGGTCAATACTCAACCAGTGAGCCACACTGGTGGGGCCACATTTCATTTTACCTAATGTTTCTCTTTTCTACCTTAGAGCAATGGTTCTCAAGCTGAAGGAAGAGGAGTTTGCACCCAGGGACATTAGACAGTATGGAGATATTTTCGATTATAGTAACTAGGAGAAGGGGGGATGGGTGCTATTAGCATCTAGTGGTTAGAGAGACCAGGAATGTTGCTAAACATACTATAATGGACAGACAGTCTATCAAAACCAAAAATTATTCAGCCTGAAATGCCAGTGATATCAAGGTTGAGAAACCCTACTCCACAAAAAAACTTGTCTGAGAGCAAAATTTCAAAGCTATTCTTGGAGAATGGGAAAGAAGGAAATTGATGCATATGTCTGGCCACATACACTCATTCTTGCTTTAAGGATATTGAAAGAAGAGTGGTAAACATAAGGTCATCTGTCTGAAATCATCTCCAAATTTACTTTGATATCTGAATGGGCTGAATATCAGACCTCTGTAATTGTGAACATGATTCCTTTAATGAATGCAAAGCTCACAACGCATACAGTAAGTCATTTTTCTTCTATAATATCTGTGAATAAGTCAACTCAATTCTTTTATATGTTTAATAATATAAAACCCAAGTATATTTTAATTTATAACTTTATCTTTTTTTCTCAAATTATTTCCTATATGATATTGTTATATAGTTATTAGCAAGTTCAACCTCAGTGACCTTTCATTTCTGCATAGTTAGAAATAAAATAATACAAGCTTATATTTAAATTGTATGTGGTATTCACTGTGACATATTAATTGAAGAAAATGATTATATAACATCTCTTTCTTTAAGTGAGAATAAAAACCTAATACTACTCTTGTCACTGAGAACCAAAATAAATATGACAATGTTTAGGGGTTTTTATACATTTTTTATATAGCAAAAATAAATAGTAATAAATTTAATGGTTTTAATTTTCCCTTGATTATTCCTTCTCTCTTTCAATAAATCATACCTAGACAAGTTGAGTTGTTCTGATAAATCAGTTTAGAATATTATCTATGGGGTATTTGTTTAATATTTAAACACTGGCATTTTGATGCCTTCCAGTGAGTTTTTTATGACATCTCTACCACCATTTAAAGAAATGTGTTCTTAGTAAAGCAATGATCTTATCTGAAAAAAGGAGAAACCCAGGGAATCCCCAAAACATTTCAGGGGTCTATAAATTCAAATTTATATATAGCTAAAAGATCAATGAAGACAAGATAGCCCACAGATTTTAATTGGATTTATAATCACATTAAGATATATTACCTAGTTAATTATATACATTTTCTACCTTCTACATTACTATAGGTGACAATCTTTTCTAAACTCTGCCACTATAATCTCCTTTCCTCTAGTATCTAATAAGATCCTTCTCGCTGTCCTTTAAGTCCTCACTGATAACCTCCTCAGAGCCCAGATTTTATGTGTTCAAGGCTCTCTACATGCTTGTTATATCCTCAAAGTCCACTGCCATGTTGCAAAGCCATGCCCACATTTTAAGTGTTTAACAGTAACATGCCAATCTGTTACCAAAATCTCTATTAGTTCTTTACTGCTGTGTAACAAATTATCCCAAAACTTAGTGGCTTTAAACAAGAAATATTTAATATCTCACAATTTCTTTGAGTTAGAAATTTAGGAGTACCTTAGCTGGATGGTGGTGTTCTAGAATCTCTTAGGAAGTTACTATCAAAATGTTGACTTGGCTGCAATCATCTGATGCTGGGTGATCTGTGCCCAGGGTGGTTCAGATACGTTAGTAAATGAGCTCAGATCTTTGCTACATGGCCCTCTCCATCAACTGCCTGAATTTCCTCATGGCATGGCACTTGTCTACCCTTAGAATGAGTGATCTAAAGGACAGACTAAGAGGAATATGAAAGAGTCCAGACTTTCTGAAAAGCCATAGTCTTTTATATTCTAATCTGGGAAATGACATACCATCATTTCTGTCATGTCCTATTGGTCATACAGACCTGGAAATTGTGGAATCCCTGAAGAAGAAATTGTGTAGGCCATCTAGGAAGTTGACTCCACGTACTCGCTCCTGTGCAGTCCCAGTGTGTCTCTGCCTCTGACTGAGGGAACCATTGATTTGTTCTTTATCCCTATAAACTAGTTTAGAATTTTGAACATTTTCTGTAAGTTGGTATGCCCTCTTCTGTGTTTGACTTGTGTCACTTGGCATAATTTTGAAATTGATCTATGTTGACAAGTTCATCAGTCATTTGTTTCTTTTCACAAATATTCAATATTTTATTTATCTACTCATTCATTGGCATTTGCATTTCTGCTAGGTATTGTTTATTATAAATAAAGCCTTCATAAACATCTTTGTCCACATTTTTGTTTAGACATATAATTTTATTTTTTTGTGTGCAAATAATGAGGAGTGGGTCCCATGGTAGGTTTTATATTTAACTTAAAAAAAAAAAAAAAAGTCCTGCCAAACTTTTCCAAACTCTAGTACCATTTTACAGAGATATATGAGAAAAGCAATTATTTCACATCTTTGACAACATATGGTGTTTGTATGCTTCTTAATTTTAGCCATCCTAATATCTATATAATGATATCATGTTATGGTTTAAATTTGCATTTCCCTGATGACTAATTATGTGAACATCTTTTCATTTGTTTAATTGCTATTCATATATCTTCTTTTTTGAATAGGGTTTGCTATTGAAATTCTTTCCCAATTGTACGAGTTTTATAAATTATGGATAAAAGTCATTTGTAAGATATATTATTGTGAATATTTTACCTTATTCCATGACTTTCTTTTCATTTTCTTAATGATTTATTTTCAAGAGAAATACTTCACTTTTTAATAAAGGTCAATTTTTAATATTTTATTTTATGATTCCTATCAAACAAATTTTTTCCTACTCTAAGGCTGTGAAGATTTTCTCTTCAGTTTTCTTGTCAAGGTTTCATAGTTTTCAGATTTACATTTAAGTTTATTATTATACTTGAGTGAATTTTGCAGATGTTGCAAAGTTAGGTTTGCTTTTTTTTTTTAAGCCAGTTTTTCCATCAAAAGTTTTTGAAATAGCCTGGCTGGTGTGACTCAGTGGATTGAGCATCATCCCATGGACTGAGGGGTCCCAGTTTGATTCCCACTCACGGTACATGCCCAGGTTGCAGGCTCTATATCCAGTAGGGGGTGTCCAGAAGGCAGTCAATCAATGTTTCTCTCAGACATAGATGTTTTTATCTCTCCCTTCCTTTCTCTCTAAAAAAGTCAATAAAAACATATTTAAAAATATATTTTTAAATTATATCCTGAGCCAGGCCTGTGTGGCTCAGTGGTTAGGCATGGACCCACGCACCAAGGGGTCGCTGATTCAATTCCCGGTTAGGGAACATGCCAAGGTTGTGGGCCTAGTCCCTAGTGGGGGGCATGCAGGAGGCAGGCAATTGCTGTTCTCTTTCATTGATGTTTCTGTCTCTCTTTCTCTCATTTCCTCTCTCTCTAGAATCAATAACAAAAAAATAATAATATCCTGAAAAAAGTGTTGCTTGAAGTCTTGGCTAAAAGTCTTTTGACAATATATATTTTACATCTATTTTTGTATTCAATATTGTTCAACTGAACGATATATGCTTTGTTATGCTAATGCACACTGCTTTGATTATTGTAACTTTATATTATTTAATGTAAGTCATAAAACTTTATTTTATCTTATAAAATTATTTGGCTTTTTGGGTCTTGTTTATCTAAGTATGAATTTTATAATAAGCTTATTGATCTCTTCCAGAAATTTTGTTGGAATTTTAGGGATAATTGTTTTCAACCTATAGATCTTTTAGGAAAAAATTAATATTTAAATAATATTGGGTTTTCTGCTTAATGAACATAGTATCTCTCTTCATTTATTTAGGTCTTTAACTTCTTTCAGCAATGTTTTTTAGGTTGTAATAAAGATGTCTTGTAAATATTTTCCTAAATTTTAAGGTATTTTATGCTATTGCAAATGCATTTTTATATATTACTTACTATTTGTTTGCTGATAGCATACAACATACAATTAACTTTTTTTTAACCTTAACAATGCTACTATATTAGTCATGGTTCTCCAGAGAAACAGATCCAGTGATATATAGATCTTCACATAAAAAGTTTTCTTATGGAGGACTTCCGGTCAAGATGGCGGCGTAGGTAAACACGGTATCGCGTCCTCCCACAACCACATCAAAGTTACAACTAAACTGCAGAACAACCATCATTCAAAACCGCCTGAAATCAAGTTGAATGAAAGTCCTACAACAATGAAATTAAAGCAGGAGCCATATCGAGACTGGTAGGAGGGGCAGAGGTGGACGGGCTGTCCCCACACCCATGTGTGGCAAATAAAAATTAGGATACCTCTGCTGGGAAGGTCTTCCCTGAGGAGTGAAGAGTCCCCATCCCACACCAGGCACCCCGCTCAGGGTTCCAGTGCCAGGAAGAAAAGTCCCCATAACTTCAGGCTGGATAAACCAGCGGGAACTGAGGCTCAGGGAAGCTGACGCGGCTGGAGCCCTAGGCAGCTCCTCTTAAAGGGCCCGCACAGAGACTTACTGGACTCTCTCCCTCTAAGCTTGGAGGGAAGGCAGCTTGAGGGGCACCAGAGACATACAGGAAAGAACTGAGCTGTTTGGCACTGGAGTGAGGCCTGGAGAGGGGGCTTTCTCCGGGAGAAACATGCTGTTAGAGGCCTTTGCTCCTTTGGTGAGCCCTTCCCTGGGGTGGTAGACAGCTGCCATATCTGGGACTCCAGCAAGCGGGATCACACTGGTAGCCCCGCCCTGGTGACTCCCTGAGGCTCTGCCTCACCCAACTTTCAGGCCCACCCAAGCTGTTGCCAGTTGCTTAACCATAGGATTGTCCTGTCTTGGATCCTGCTTCAGGTTTTCCTAAATTCTTTCATGCAAGCAGCATCTGGTCTCAGATAGCCCCATACCTCTCGTTAAGTAATACACAGAAACAAACACAGGGAGGAAGCCAAAATGAGGAGACAAAGAAACAGGTCCCACATGAAAGAACAGAACAAAACACCAAGAACAGAACTAAGAGAAATGGAGATAAGCAACCTAACAGATGCTGAGTTCAAAATACTGCTTATAAGGATGCTCAATAAACTTAGTGAGAACCTCAGTGAACTTAGGGAGGTCCTCAAGAGCATAAAAAAGGACCAGTCAGAAATGATGGATGCATAGTCAGAAATGAATGAGGCATTAACTGAAATAAAGAATAATTTACACAGATTCAATAGTAGAGTATGTAAATCCAAGAAGCAAACCATCAATTTGAAATATAAGGAAGCAAAACACACCCAATCAGAAAAGCAAAAAGTAAAAAAATCCAAAAAAAATGAGGATAGTGTAAGGAGCTTCTGGGACAACTTCAAGCATGCCAACATTCGCATCTTGGGGGTGCCAGAAGGAGAAGAGAGAGAACAAGAAATCGAAAACCTGTTTGAAACAATCATGGCAGAAAACTTTCCTAACTTGGTGAAGGAAACAGACATACAAGTCCAGGAAGCACAGAGAGTCCCAAACAAGATGAACCCTAAGAGGCCTACACCAAGGCACATCATCATCAAAATGCAAAAGGTTCAAGACAAAGAGAGAATCTTAAAAGCAGCAAGAGAAAGGTGGCTAGTTACCTACAAGGGAGTTCCCATAAGACTGTCAGCTGATTTCTCAAAAGAAACTTTGCAGGCCAGAAGGGAGTGACAAGAAATATTCAGAGTGATGAAAAGCAAGAACTACAACCAAGATTACTCTATCCTGCAAAGCTGTCAGTTAGAATCGATGGCCATATAAAGAGTTTCCTAGTCAAGAAAAAATTAAAGGAGTTTATCACCACCAAACCATTATTATATGAAATGATGAAAGGTCTTTTTGAAGAAAAAGATACAATATATGAACAAACAAAATGGCAATGAATACATATCTATATACAATGGAATCTACAAACAAAATGAACAGGCAGAACAGAAACATTCCCATAGATACAGAGAACATTTTGTTGGTTGCCAGATGGAAGGGATTTGGAGGAATGGGTGGAAAAGTGAAGAGATTAAGAAGTACAAATTAATTGCTAGACTGACAAACCTCAAAGGGAAAGGGGTTGGGGGGTGGGAAGAAATAAACCAAAGAACTTATATGCATAACCAATAGACACAGACAATAGTGTGGAAAAAGGCGGGAGGGGGGCGAGAGTGGGGAGGGGGGGTCAATGGGGAAAAAATGAGGAACATCTGTAATACATTCAACAATAAAGATTAAAAAAAAAAAAAAAAAAAAGAGTTTTATTATGCCCTGGCTGGGTGGCTAAGTTGGTTGGAGTGTTGACTCATACACCAAATGTTGTGGGTTTCATTCCTGGTCAGGGCACATGCCTCGTTGGTGGTTCAATCCCGGGATGGGACATGTCTGGGAGGCACCTGATTGATGTTTCTTTATCATATCAATGGTTCTCTCTCTCTCCCTTGCTCTCTCTAAAACCGATGGGAAAAATAAACAAAGAAACATATTCTCAGATGAGAATTAAAACAAGAGTTTTATTTTAAAAAATTTTCTCACCCAATACAGAAGCTGAGAAGTCCCACAATTTTGTCCTCTGCAAGTCAGAGACCAGGAACACTGATGGTATGAGTCTCAGCCTGAAGGCAGAAGACTGATGTCCACCTCAAGTAGTCAGTCAGAGAGAAGATATTCTTCCTTCTTTCATCTTTTTGTCTTTCAGACTTTCAATAGATCACATGATGTCCACCAACATTGGGGATGGCAATCTACTGTACTCTGTCTACAGATTCAAATGTGAATCGCAACTGAAAACATCCTCTCAGACACACATAGACATATGTTTAGACAAATAACTGGCACCCCATGTCCTAGTCAAGTTGATACATAAAATTCACCTTCACAACTACATTCATTTCTTAGTTATAGTAACTGTAACTTAGTTCTGAGTATTATTATGATCAACCCTTAAAAAACTGGAAACTCAACCTTTGTTGAGCTTTTCTTTCAAGTTTGTACTACCCTCCAAAATCTACCTTAATTTGTTCACTCTCTAGGTTCTGTTTTGCTTTTTGTTTGCTTGGTTTTTGTGTGTTGTATCCTGAGTTAGAGTGGTTATCTGCAAAAGGGTTTTCAAAGGATTATACTCTGCCATACAGGAAGCAAAAGTGCTGATGTACTTTTATTTTAGCTTTCAAACTATTAACAAATTTCTAGAAGATACTAAAATGAAAATCATGATGTTGAGAGACATTCTCTGCTTCTCAATATTAAGAATTTAAGGGACTCAGTTTAAAATATATATTGAAAATCATATGTAATAAAAAGCGTTATGATCTCCCAAGATACGTTAAGATGAGTGGTTGAATTAATTTGAAGGTAGATTTGGGCATTCTAATTAAATTTTGTGTCAGACATGCGTGGAATGTGTATGTGTATGCATGTTTGGTTGGGACACTTGGAGAACAGAAGGAAAGGAATAGTCAATTTACTGGAGAGAAGAATGTATGAGAATATTGATAAAGAAGATTCCAAGGTTATAGATGCTCAGTTCCCATGTTTAATCATAATAGTAGGAAAAAACAACTATAATAATAATAGTTAATGTTTGTTGTTCCTCTGTGTGTCAAACATTGTAAAATGTTTTGCACACTTTTTTAGATAGCCTTCACAGCAATGCTGGAGGAGGGAATGAGGTGCTATTATCATCTCAGTTTTACAAATGAATGTATAGAGATTAGCTAATTGGCTCAAAATATTAAACCAGTAGAAGGCATGAATTTGAAACCAGTTTTAAGCTTTAACTATTATTAATATGCTATATTCCTGATGTTCTAGTCAATAACTCATTGTAATGCTTACTCAATACAATGTTTTCAATGTACTATTACTTGGATTTACCTAGAATGACATACTATAAGCCCAAATTAATGAGTCAGATATGACAATACAGACATGTCTAAAAGTAAATTTTAGTCATCTAGCCATGTACACTTATGATTTTTCAGGATTATTTTCTATGTAATTCTGTGAAATCTTGTCAATAAAAATAGCTCTTTTGTGTTATCTCAAGTGCAAAAATCTATGTGCCAGGTGTTGACTTTGTAAAATCGCTGGTGAAAATATGTTTTTGTCAGTTGCTGGAGGAAACCTGAGAGGTAGTGCATCTGGTCTGACAATTAATTTTAATATTATAAATTGATGTGTAGAAGAAAACGAGCAGTTTGCACAGGCATGCTCACTTGTAGAAATACTAAGAAATTACCAGGTGCCAGGTTTATGGAAACAAAGGATGAATACATGCTATAAAATAATTAACATGATCAACTTTGAAAACTCAAATTATTTAAAGAAAAAGAAAATGTAGCCTAAAGAACCACTCTTGAATAAGTTTTGCTCTTTTCTCCGCTTTTCAAATTAAAATTTAATGTCAACTTTATATGAAGGTGAACTCTAAACCCATTTGAATATGAAGTTTCCCTTCTGCTCCCTCCTCAATTATACATTCTTTTTTTTAGTGTTTTTTTTTTTTTTTTTTTTGGTTTGTTTTTTACCTCTAACATGAAGAATATGTATCCAACTGCCAAAAGAATTCTTTTGGATAGTTAAAAAAAATATTTCCTTTTGAAGAAGAAATAAGATAATGGTGGTGTGCAACTGCATCTTTTTTATTGTCCTTGGCATTTGTTTGTTTGTTTGGGTAACTTTTGCAATTATTTTCATTGTACAATTGTACATGAACTTTCTTCTTCTTTCTTTTGGTAGGGAAGAACGACTGTAAGGTATACCATGAGGAACAAAATAATGTGTCTCAGGATATAATGTCTAAAATTATCTAACAAGTTTAAGGCCTCTTCTGAAAGAATGCTAACAAACATAATATTACAGGAATTTAGTGGATATTTAAATTGGGTACAGACATTTCAATTGGGTACAGACTTTACCCTATAAATATTGTCTTTAAAGCACTAACAAAATGGTATATAAGGAAAAGTATACATTTGTGAAAGAAGAAACAACATGCTTTACTCAGTTAAATTTTTAGACTAATTTCTTTTGTATTAAGGGGGAAATTAAATGAGAAATAGGCTTTCAGACAAAAAAAAAAAGTATCCATGTTCCAACCTTTTTTATCTGCTTAATAATGGCATTCTGTGGAACGGTTTGAAAGAGATGGGGATGAAAATACTTAAAGGAGTATTTGTTCCCACAAAGGAGTGAGAACATGTAGTTGTATATGTTCCAAATGACAGAAAGAATACTCAGCTCTTGTTTCTTCCTAAATGACTAACTTCAAGTGTAAGGCAGAAGAGGATTCTATATGAATTGTTCCAGAAAACAAGACTAAGAATGTGGCACTTGGATAGCATTGGAGTCAAATGGCCTACTTTTGAGTCTAGATTCACTGCTAATTTTTTAACCTCTTTGTGCCTCAGCATCTCCATCTGTAAAATGGTCTTGATTATAGTAATTATTCCACAGGATAGCTGTGGGAATTTGGGAGGAAAATTCACCTGAGATATTTAGAACACTGCCCAGCACTTATTAAGCAGTTAGTAATAATGTTGTCATAAATTCCACATTGCTCAATTTTCAGACTCAAGATTCTTGCATAAACTTACCAAATATGCTCAATCCTATTTCCTCAACTCTTAGTCATTGGACAGGGGTTACTCTCAGAGATATTGTCTCCCATTAGAACAATGAGTAATAGTTGGGAAATTGAGGGACTGGGGGAGCTAGCTCAGGACAGAATGAAAAGCTGGGGATTTATAGTACCAGAAAAAGACTTGACCAAGTACATAAAATCTGCATGGCCAAAGAGAGGGAGGGAGGAAAGAAAGAAGAGAGGGAGAGAAGAAGGAAGGGAGGGAGGGAAGAAAGAAAAAAATGGCTTTCTAGTAATACTATAATTCCTGGTACACTCCCAAAAGATCTATTCTTTTATATTCCTCTCCATGTACGAGTGTGTTGTCAGACTAGACGTAGGGGGCAGAAAGAATGAAACATAAACTCTCCAACTGGGCAAATCTGTGTCTCCTTGTTGGGTTGTAATCACATTCTAATTTTCTTTGTGGCTATCAACTAAAATGGAGCATGTGACAGTTCCAACAGGTTTTACTTAGTCCATTGGAGAGTCACTTTCCCGTGTATTCCTTAGGCATGTGCTGTCTATCACATCACATCTTCTCTCTGACCTCCTCTGGTAACATTTACATCTCCTCTGATGTGTGCTCTTGGTTCCAATGCAGTGGGTGCCCCATCAAAGCTGGAGCCACAAGCATAGGTTGCTTCCTTGGCCAATAATCCAGTTTTTATCTTCTGTATCTTTTAGGAACCAGAACGTGTAGAGATCCAGTTTTCTCCATTCATAGCAATCCCCCAAGAAACAATCGATTTTCTATTTCTTTTCCACTGATCAGTCAGTGCAAGGACAGGTCATCAATTAAAGACAAACACATACCCTAACAGGGAGAAAAATGCTACTCTCAGTTCTTTTATGCATCCGTTGTCTGTATGATTGATTTCCTTGGTGCCCATTTCTCTTGGCTTTGAGAGGCAAGGTAATAATAGCTAATAATCACTGCATTTACCAAATGGCCAATGATATCCTTAATTCACAGTCCCCTTCTTATATTGACTTACGTGGAGTAGGTAGAATGGACTAGGTTTCTAAATGGTGATTTTCAATAATACTTCAGGGATATGGCTTATTCCAGTTGGTGGTGACTCTATACTTCAAGCGGGGAGAAGTTAATGTCCTTTGCCTTCAGATGGGGTTTCAGCTAAATTCCTGAACTACAGGGGAAAAAAAAGAATCTTACAGGATATGTGTTTGCATGTAAAATATTTCCTCATGGAATTATTGAATGCATTAAATAAGATATTGTCTGTTAGGCTTTGTGCTTGAATATTCTAGATGCTCAATGAAAGTTACCATGATCATACTCCTTTGTTTCCTCTTGAAATTGTTTTCTTTCTCCGGCCTTTGTCACATTGTACTATTCAAATTACCCTACCTGTCTCAGTTTTGGCATTTACTGGTTCCTCTAGCTGTCACTGACTAGTGGGTAAATACATTTTAGATTTTAGTTCTGTCACTGTGTGTGTGTGTGTGTGTTTATATATATATTCATATTTTTGCATGCCACTTATTTTAAATCCCAAGCTCATGTGGAAAATTGTCTCTAGATAATTTTTCTGGAGTTGGAACATGTTTTTTTGTCTCCTCATTTTGGCTGCCTCCTGTGTTTCTTTCTATGTATTACTTAACGAGAGGTATGGGGCTAGCTGAGACCAGAAAAGAATTAAGGAAAACCTGAAGTAGGATCTAAGACAGGCCAATCCTATGGTAAAGCAACTGGCAACAGCTTGGTTGGGCCTGAAAGTTGGGTGAGGTGGGACCTCAGGGAATCACCAGGGCGGGGCAAGCAGTGTGAGCCAGGTTGCTGGAGTCCCAGATATAGCAGCAGTCTGCCACCCCAGGGAAGAACAACCTCTGATAGCACATCTGTCCAGGAGAAAGTAGCCTCTTCAGCCCTCGCTCCAATCCCAAACAACTTAGTTCTTCCTCATATGTCTCTGGTGCCTTTCAAGCTGCCTCCCCCATGCTGGAGCTCAGAGAGTGCAAGTCTGAGTAAGTCTGTGTGCGGGCCCTTTAAGAGAAGCTGCCTGGTGCTCCAGGTGCCTCAGCCTCTCTCAGCCGCAGTTCCCACTGGATTTTCCAGCCAGAAGTTATGGGGACTTCTCTTCCTGGCACTGAAACCCTGAGCAAAGGGGCCTGGTGTGGGATGGGGACCCCTTACTCCTCAGGGAGGACCTTCTCAGCAGAGGTATCCTTCTAATTTTTATCCACCACACATGGATGTGGGACCAGCTCATTGAGCCTCCACCCTGCCTACCAGTCTCCATGCAGCTTCTTTAATTCCGTAGTTGTAGGACTTCCATCCAGCTTGATTTCAGGTGGTTTTGAATGATAGTTGTTCTGTAGTTTAGTTGTAACTTTGATGTG
The DNA here is from genome assembly GCF_014108415.1 of Molossus molossus. Classification (NCBI taxonomy): domain Eukaryota; kingdom Metazoa; phylum Chordata; class Mammalia; order Chiroptera; family Molossidae; genus Molossus; species Molossus molossus. The sequence goes on from NW_023425344.1 coordinate 138,091,409, forward strand.
GTTGTGGGAGGACACAATACTTCATTTACCTACACCGCCATCTTGACCAGAAATCCTGTGGTATCCCAATCTCAGTCTTTAAAATCAAATTTTTATGTAACCAAAAGTATTTCTTTTCTATGAGTTCTATAATTTTTGTCTTTGACAATATTTTTTCTTTTAATCACTCAAGTCAAAAACACTCCAAACTGTCCTTAGAAACACCCTTTTCTGTAATGCAAAAAATTTAGCCAACTAATAATTTTGTCAATTTGTATCATGGAACAAATTAAGTTATTCTTTCTTGTTGCTTCTCACGGCAAATATTAAAGATGAACTGTTATAAGTTCATGTATGTGTAATTGTGATAAGCTATAAATTGGTTTCCATTTGGGTGCTATTTTCCAATTTCCAAATCTTATTACTCAATATTTCTCTAAACCAATCTACACTAATCACTGCTTTCAATAAAGCCACCCTTCTGTCAAAAGAAAACTTCAATAGCTATTCTTTGTCTCAAGATAAAGTTAAAATTTTCTGATGTAACATTCAAAGATTCAAATCTCTAAATCATCCCCCAACATTTTTTTCCCCATAAAACTGTTCCAGTTGAACTGGTCTGTTTATCATTTCTGGAATATGACTGGCTCAGCTATTTGTAGAATATATTCATTTGTCATCTTTGCTTAAAGCCCACACTCCAATAACTAAAGATTCACATTTTTAATTAAACTTTTTAGGCACTACCATCCTCCAAATCCTTATATCACCATTTGCTTGATGCATTTTTTTTTTTAAATAACACTAAATTTTATGAAAGCCTTAGGCCCTTGTTATTTGACACCTATTACTTCATCAGTTCCTTCCAAAAAGCCTAAAAGATGAAAATTACATCCATATTATTCAGATTCAATCCTAGGTGTAGAAACGTTTCAAAATACTAACAGGTTCTTTATATGGCAAGCCCACATCCAAGACTCAAACAATAGTATATCTGATTGTGAAGCTCTTTTATTATGATTAGCTCATATTGAAGAATTTGAGAAATCAAAATGAATGGAACAAAAGTACTTTTGATTTCATGACTTAACACAATGTTTCAACTGAGTAAGGGGGACTGAAGGCAGATTGAAAAGTGTTAATGTGTAAATGAGTACTAAAGAAATAAAGGAATAAATCTACTTAATATTTTAATTCATTTTATAACAATTTATTCCCTTTACTGAAATGGGTCCCACAAAACTGCCTAATGGTTAAATGAGAATGAAAAAGAAGGGGTAGAGAAGAAAAACAAATAGAAGGGATTTCCAGGTAAAATAAGACTATCCTGAAAAAATCTTTCTGTGGATAGTGATTTTCATGTAGGACATTATATTGTTAACACTTATTTAAGTTGAATTAACATCAAATAGCAACATGTCACATACAATAATGCCATAGTAGCAAAGAAATTAAGAAATGATATATCAGCCTCTTTCCAATAACTTTTGCTTTATATTGTCTTGTGTTTACCATAGAATCATTAATAAGTTTGACTAAACAAAAATTGAATTTCATGCAAGTATGCCTAAATTATTTCTAGAAGATGAAAATGTACCAGAGCTGTTAAGTTTTAAAATTAAAGTGTGTAATTTTCTTATTAATAAGGATGCCCATGTAAAATAAGCATTAGTCCAATAATGTGAATTTAATGATGAAAATATATGAGAATATTATTTTATTTCTGTTAAATTAACAATCCCTTTTGATATCTAATGAGAATTTATTAATAGGAAAAATTCAATTAAAGTCAAACTAAGAAAACAATCGCATTTACAACTGTATCCAAAAACAAAACACAAAACACACACACACAAACACGCACACACAGGAAAACATTTAACCAAGGAGATAAAAGACCTGCACTTGAAAAATTATAAGAGACCGAGGAAATAAATTGAAGAAGATACAAATAAGTGGAAGCATATACCGTGTTCGTGGATAGAAGAATTGATATCATTAAAATATCCTTCCTCTTCAAAGCCATCTGTACATTCAGTGCAATTCCTATCAATATACCAATGGTGTATTTTGCAGAACTAGAAGAAATATTCCAGAAATGTATATGGAACCACAAAGGACCCTGAATAGCCACAGCAATCTTGAGAAAGAACAAATCTGGAGAATCGTGCTACCTGATATCAAACTATACAACAAGGCCATAGTAATCAACAGCATGATACTGGCATAAAAACAGACATATAAAACAGTGGAACAAAACAGAGATAACAGAAATAAACCCACACCATTATGGTCAGTTAATATTTGACAAAGGAGTCAAAAACATGCCATGGGGTAATGATAGTCTATTCATAAAAGGTGTTTGGAAAATTGAACATATGTGTGCAAAAAAATTAAACTAGGTCACTTTCTTACACCACACAGAAGAATAAACTCAAAATGGATTTCCCTTTAAACTCAAAGTCAATTAAAGACTTAAACATGAGATTCAAAACCATAAAAATCCTGAAAGAAAATGTGGGCAGTAAAATCTCAGACATTTCTTGTAGCAATATTTTTTTCTGATATATTGCCTCAGGCAAGGGAAACAAAAGAAAAATATAAACAAAGGGTACTACATCAAACTAGAAAGCTTTTGCACAGCAAAGGAAGCCATCAACAAAATAAAAAGTCAAGAGGAATGCAAATTAAAACCATAATGAGATATCTCACACCTGTCAGAATGGCTATTATCAATAAATCAACAAGCAACAAGTGTTGGTGAGGTTGCAGAGAAAAGGGAACCCTCATGCACTGTTGGTGGAAGTGCAGATTGGTGCAGCCACTGTGGAAAGGAGTATGAAGTTACATAAAAAAATTTAAAATGGAACTGCTTTATGACTCAGCAATTCTACTTCTGGGGGTATATCTGAAACAGCCGAAAACACTAATTTGAAAGAATATATTCACTCATATGTTCACTGCCGCACTATTTACAAGAGCCAAGATTTGGAAGCAGCCCCAGTGCCCATCAGCAGATGAGTGGATAAAAAAGCTGTGGCACACTTAACACAATGGAATACTGTGAGGCCATTCAAAGGAAGGAAATCTTGCCTTTTGCAACATCATGGATGGACCTGGAGAGCATTATGCTAAGTGAAATAAGCCAGTCAGAGAAAAAGACAAGTACCATGTGATTTCACTCATATGTGGATTCTAATGAACAAATAAACTAACAAAAATAGAAACACACTCACAGATAGAGAACAGACCGACAGCTACCAGAGGGGGGACTTTGGGGCTGGGTGAAAAAGGTGAAGCAATTAAGTAAAGAAAAAATCAACAAAAAACACAAAGACAGACAACAGTGTGGTGATTGATAGAGGGAAGATGTGTGGTTTGCCATAAAGAGAGTAAAGGGGGATAAATGATGATGGAAGGAGACTTGACTTGGAGTGGTGAACACAGAACACAATATATAGATGATATATAATTATACACTTGAAACCTATATAATTTTGTGAACCAATGTCACCCCAATAAATTCAATAAATATTTTAAAAAATAAAGTCAAACATCAAGTTTGTAGAATTTAAAAGTAACTTTAATTCACATATATCCATTATAATATTTAAAAATAATATGTAGATTCCTACACTAAAGTAAACATGCCATAAATAATTAGTATATGGACTGATACTGCCTTCTTCAAGTCTTACATCTATTTTCATACCATTTCTCATAAAGTCAACATAACATTTTGAGACTAGAGTTGAATAAGAATTTTATTTTGAAATAGTATCAGAACAGAAAAGTCATAAATATAGTACAAATAATACCAGTGTATCCATTACCAAATTCAGAAGCAATAGGATTTTAATGTTTGCTTTTTATTCACTCTTTCTGCGTGCCCCTCCCCCCACACACATTTTCTTGTGTTTAAGAGTGAGCTTCAGACATCATGTCCTTTGTCCCTTAGTACTTAATGCATATTTCCTAAAAAAAATAAGTATATTCTTATACATAGCCACAGCACAATGCTCAAAATCAGACAATTGGCATTGATGCTGTATTATACCTAACATACATTTTTTATTCATATTTTCTTTAGCAGTATTTTAAGACAACCAATGTTTTATATAAACTTTACCTTAAAATAAATTTTGTCTTTTTTTTATTATTGATTTTTAGAGAGAGAGGAAGGGAATGAGGGATACAAACATCAATCGGCTGCCTTCTGCACGCCCCCTACTGGGGATCAAACCCACAACCAGAACATGTGCCTTGGCTGGGAATCGAACTGGGACCTCTCAGTCCATGGGACGATGCTCAATCCACTGAGCCACACTGGCTGGGTGTGTATAACCTTTTACAGTATATTGATTTTTTTTTTCTCCAAAATTTTAAAACTTCAAAAATGGCTGTTCCCAAACTACTACTTCACTCTGATATTTTTAGTAATGGAAACCTTCCCCTTCCCTTTCTCCCTCTTCTCAAATAAAACTCATCTAGTCCTGAAATTCTATTAAATAAATTTTGGACTTATAGGTTCATAATGCAATTGAGATATACAGACAAAATTTAATGTTTAGATATAAAGAAAAATGAAGAACCTTATATCACTGATTTCAAATGGCAAGCTAGATCAGCTTTAAGACGTCTCACATAGAAGAGTAGGTATCATCTGTTATGTATATCACTCATTTATCTCATGCAGGGTGTATGACACTAATTTTGATGCACATTTTTGGAAACATGTGCATAGTCATGATGATCAGGTTTAACTTCATTAGCTATTAGTTAATGTGATTCAAAGCTACCAGTTAATTTTGGATTTTAGTAAACTAAAAACGAGTAAGGCTTAAAACAGGAGTTAGCCAATATACTCTTAGCTCAGCCTTATAATGTGTGGCCCATTTCTAGGAAGTTTGATTTGTTCTTATTCCTGGAATCAAGTCCCTCACCCCCTTATTCCTGAGAACAAAACTTTAGTCAGAGCAATTAACTACCTAAATTGTTTTTATCTGATGGGATTTCTGCCAACCCCAGTCTCTTTATGACTACACTTCTTTTCTGAATGTAAAACATTTTCCCCAGGATATAGTATTTTCTTTGAAACCCAACCCTCTTTAAGTTACCTTTATCACCACCACTAACACTGTGAATATTGATGATGATAGAACTGAGACACAGAGCTAAACAACTAATATGTTGCAGCACAAAGCAGAGCCAAAGCTTTTTCACTACTGTATTTGCTCTGCTAGGAGATTCCCATTGCCATGCCTTCTAGTCTGCCTGCCAGGCTTTGACAAACAGTTATTACATCTCCTTGCTAATTTCTAGTACCCTTAACTACAGTGTTCCCTCTGCCTCCTCCAACATCATATGAGATTGATGTTGTACCAACTTACCTGTACCTGACCTCACAAATGTACTGCATGACTCCTGTTAAAAACATCTGGAAGACTCTCTACCATTAGCTTATCCACGCAGGGTGCATAATAAAATACTGATATTAAGAGAAAGGAATCTAAGCATATTTCTGCAGAAAATCATCAAATTACAAAAAAAAAGAGACCAGGAAGGAAGGAAGAAGGAAGGAAGGAAGGAAGGAAGGAAGGAAGGAAGGAAGGAAGGAAGATAGAAAATAAAGTAATTACCGAACAATCAGAAAAAAATTAATAAAATGGCAAAAGTAAGTCCATACCTATCAGTAATTACTTTAAATGTAAGTAAATTACATTCTCCAATCAAAAGACAGAGTGGAGTGTGGTGATGGTGGAGGATGAGAAGGAGGTGAAAGAGTCATAGAGGGGATAAATGGTGTTGGAAAAAATAAGATTTAAACAACAATAACAAAAAGACAGAGTAGATGAATGGATTAAAAACCATAAGATCAAATTTTATACTACTTATCATGTGAGACTCACTTCACATCAAAAGGAAAGGCAACAGCAGCAACAATAAATAAGTGGGACTACATCAAATTTGAAAGCTTCTGCACAGCAAAGGAAACCATGAACAAAACAAAAAAGCATCTTACTGAATGAGAAAAATATTTGCACATCACATATAATAGATCAATACCAAAAAATATAAAGCACTCATACAATTCAACAGCAAAAGCAAACAAAAACACACACAATCCAATTAAAAATTGGGCAGAGAAACTGAACAGACATTTTTTCAGAGAAGACCTACAAGGACCGAAAGTACCTTAAAAAAGGTGTTCAATATCATTAATCATCAGTAAAATGAAATAATACAATAATGATATATAACTTCGCACCTGTTAGAAAGGCTGTCGTCATCAAAAAGAAAAAAAATAGTAACAAATGTTAGCAAGTATGTGGAGAAAAGAGAATCCTTATGCACTGTTGGTAGGAAGGTAAACTGGTGAAAAGCCACTATGAAAAACACTATGGAGGTTCCTCAAAAACTTAAAAATAAAACTACTATATAACCCAGCAATTCTACTCTGGGTATACACATCCATAGAAAACAACATAACTATCTCAGACAGATATCTGCAACCACATGTTTATTGTAGCATTATTTACAATAGCCAAGATATGAATACAATCTAAGTGTTCACAGATGAATGATAAAGAAAATCTGATATATAAATATATGTCACATTTATTCGTCCATCACATTAATGAATTAAGAAATTATATATATATATGATATAGAATATTATTCAACTATAAAAAGGCAAGCCTGCCACCCTGGCTGGTTTGGCTCAGTATCGGCCTGCAGACCAGAGAGTCCTGGGTTCGGTTCCCTCTAGGGGCATGTACAAAAAGAAAAAAAAGGCAATCCTGCCAGTTATAACAGCATAGATGAAACTTGAGTGAATTATGCTAAGTGAAATGAATCAGACTGTATGATCTCACTTAAATGTAGAATCTAAAATAATGAAACTCATAGAAATAGAATAGATCAGTTGTTGACAGAGACAGAGCGAAGAGAGGGTGAAATGGGTGAAGGTGATCAAAAGGTACAAACTTCCAGTTATAAGATAAATAAGATTTGGGGATGTAATGTATAGCAGGGTGACTATATTTAACAATACTATTATATATTTGAAAGTTGCTAAGAGGATCTGAAAATGGTGGCAGAGTGAATGGAAGCTACCTAGACTGTCTCCCAGGATCAAACTGGAAATACAACTAAAATAAAGACAAGTCACCTGTCGGAGAGAACCCTTATAACCAGAGACATAAAGAAGACCCCAAATTGAGACTGGTAGTGATGTGGAGGCTCGAGAGGGCTGTCTGGGTTCCCATAGGCAGCAGCTGAGGGCTATCTCAGCTGTGAGACGCTCCCACTGAGAAGTCAGGGGTTTAAACCCCAAGCTGGCTCCCTAACACAGAGTGATGGAACAGGGAAAGGCACCCACATAACACCTGGCTGAGAAAATCAACAGAGCAGAGGTTCTGTCCAGCAGAGAAAGACACTGAGAACAACAGCTACAGCACTCACCTTGGGCTCCAGCAGAAGGAGGGTAGACTGGACTAGAGCTGTGTGAGGAGAGTCAGAGGTTTGTGGCGCTGAGGAGAGGGCTGGGAAGGAGGCCATCAGGAGCTCTATGCTGAGTCATTCCCCCATGCCGCAGTAGCCTTCTTCCTCAAGAAGCCACTTCACATGAAATCAGCTTTAGCCTGGGGGAGAAGCAACTGCCTCTCCCTCTGCAAATTGAAGAGGTGCAACTTGAGGCTTATTAATAGCCAGAGATTACCTGCCAGCCAATAGGCTAAGAAGAGCCTCTGAAAGCTTTGAGTTTTGGACTTTGCTCTCAGAGTTGGATGTTATGACTCTGAGGACTGAGCTTTGAAAGCTGAGGCCTGGGTTCCTGCACTGAGCCATTAACCCACACTGCAGAAATCATTTTCTTCTCAAAGCAACTTTAGCCCAGGGGAAAGCAATTGCCTCACCCACTGGAAATCCTCTTACCCTGCTCACCTGTGGGATTTTGTATTCAGCTGAGGGCTACAACCTGAAACTCATTAATGGGGACTAACAGTCAGCCTGCAGGCAAAAGTTCTGAGATAATTGACTCTTAGCTTGATCTTCGACTCTACCCATGAAAGTAAGATTAGACTTTGGTGTTCAGTGTGGTCCCTTCCATACTCATCCAAACCCAGCAGAGGCAGTCACAATCAACAGCAGTACATTGGCACTCAGAGGGAAACTTTGGCAGGCTACAGACCAAACTCTGCTGAGACAGCCAAAATGGTGAAACAAAGAAACAAATCCCAAATGAAAGAACAAGAGGATTCTACAGAATAAATAAATGATATGTAGTTAAGCAAGTTACCAGATGTAGAGTTCAGAGTGATGATTATGAAGATGCTCAACAATGTGAGTAAAAATATAGAAACAATAAAAATTAAAGAACTGGAAATGAAAAACCAAGTAGAAATGAAGAATGACATAGAAATAAAAGACACATTGGAAGGAATAAACAACAGAGTAGAGGAATCCGAGGTTGGATCAGCGAATTAGAAACCACGGTAGAAAAAAATCACTCAATCAGAAAACCGAAAAGAAAACAATTGAAAAATAAGAGGACAGTTTAAGAGAGCTGTGGGACAATATGAAACATAACAATATCTGCATCACAGGATTACCAAAAGAAGAACGTGAGCAAGGGATTTAGTATATATTTGAAGAAATAGTGACAGAAAACTTCCCTAACTTGGTGAAGGAAAAAGGCATACAAGTTTAGGAAGCACAGAGAGCCCCAAATAAGAAGAACCCAAAGAAGCCCACACTAAGACAATCCCAATTAAAATGACAAAAATTAAAGACAAAGAGAGAATCTTAAAGGCAGCAAGAGAAAAGCAACAGGTTACCTACAAAGGAGCCCACATAAGGCTATCTCAACAGAAACTCAACAGGCCAGAAGGGAATGGCATGAAGTATTCAAGGTAATGAAAAAAAGGATCTGAATCCAAGACTGCTCTATCCAGCAAGTTTACCATCCAAAATAGAAGGTGAAATAAAGAGCTTCCCAGACTGGAAAAAAAAAAAAGGCTGAGGTAATATATTAGCACTAAACCAGCACTGCAGGAAATGTTAAAAGGACTGCTGTAATAAGCAGAAGAAATAGAGAGAGAACATAGCCATAATAAATAAAAATGGCAATAAATAAGTACATATTAGCAATAAACCATAAATGTAAATTAATTAAATGCTCCAATCAAAAGACACAGAGTAGCTGAATGGATAAGAAAGCATGATTCATATATATGATATTTACAACAGAAGACTCATATAGGTTGAAAGTGAAGGGATGGAAAAAAGGTTTTAAGCAAATGGAAATGAAAAAAAAGCTAGGGTAACAATACTCATATCTGATAAAAATAGACTTCAAAATGAAGGACACAACAAGAGACAAAGGAGGCTACTACACGATATTGAAAGGATCTGTCCAACAAGAGGATATAACCTTGGTAAACACATATGCACCCAATATAGAAGCACAAAAATATATTTAAAAATCCTCTGGAGGCCCTGGCTGGTTTGGCTCAGTGGTTAGAATGTCAGCCCATGGACCAAAAAGTTGCGGGTTTGATTCTGGTCAAGGGCATGTACCTCGGTTGCAGTTCATCTCAGCCCTGGTCTGTGTTGTGCAGGAGGGACCCAACTGATGTATCTCTCTCACATTGATGTTTCTTTCTCTCTCTTTCTCTCCCCCTCCTACTCTACATGAAAACAAAATGGAAAAATATCCTCAGGTGAGGATTAAAAAGAAAAAAAAAAACTTCTGGAGGAATTCAAAGGAGAAATTGACAGCAATACAATCATAGCAGGGGATTTCAACACCTCACTGAAATCCCTGGATAAATTCTCTAGACAAAAAATTAACAAGAAAACAGGGATTCTAAATAACACTAGATTAAATGAATTTAAGAAATATTTATAAAGAATTATACCCCAAAACTGCAGAATCCACATTCTTCTTAAATACACACAAGACATTCTCAAACATAGACCACATGTTAGGACACAAACTAAGTTTCTACAGGTTCAAAAATATTGAAATTATATCAAGAATCTTCTCAGAACACAATGGCATGAAATTAGAAATTACAATGAAAACACTCAAAACCATTTAAACACATAAAGACTAAATAGCATGTTATTAAACAATGAATGGGTTACCGATGAGGATCAAAGAAGAAATAAAAACCTTCCTAGAAAACAATAAAAATGAACACACAACACCACCAAATCTATGGGATGCAGTGAAAGCAGTCCTGAGAGGGAAGGTCATAGCGCTACAGGCCTACCTCAAGAAACAAGAACAATTTCTAATAGACTATCTAACTCTACAATTTAAAGAACTAGAAGGTAAACAGAAAGAAAAACCCAGAGCAAGTAGAAGGAAAGAAGTAGTGGAGGTCAAAGCAGGAATAAACAATATAGAGAATATAAAAATAATTCAAATGATCAATGAAACAAAAAGCTGGTTCTTTGAAAAGGTAAACCAGAAAAAAATGGTGGCGAAGTGAATGGAGGGACCCAGACCGTCTCCCAAGACCAAACTGGATTTAGAACGAAAACAAAGGCAAACCGTCAGGAAAGGGCAGCCGAAGGACACCTTGGAGGACCACTTAACCAGAAACACCCACTCAGTCCTGGTAGGCTTGCGAGGACGGGAGAGGGGACCAAGAGCCCAGGGTCCGCAGCGGCCTGGGCAGGGGCCAGAGAACTAGAGGGGAAGTTAATTCCACCATCTTTCTTCCCACCGTGCATGGCCCTTGAAACTCTGTAGCCGGCTAGACTCTCCACTGAAGCCGCACAGACTCCTGGCCCCCAGGGAACTGGGCGGAACCAGGGAACCCAGAGGGACCGGGGAACTAGGCGGAAAGTTAATTCTACTGCCTCCCCTCCCGCCGTGCAAGGCCCTGGAAACTCTGTAGCCGCTGAAGCCGCACAGACTCACGGCCCCCAGGGAACTCGGTGGGACCGGGGAACGCAGCGGAAAGTTAATTCTACCGCCTCCCTCCCCGCCATGCAAGGCCCTGGAAACTCTGTAGCCGCTGAAGCCGCACAGACTCGCAGACCCCAGGGAACTCAGTGGGACCGAGGAATGCGGCGGAAAATTAATTCTACCGCCTCCCTCCCCGCCGTGCAGGGCCCTGGAAACTCTGTAGCCGCTGAAGCTGCACAGACTCGCAGACCCCAGGCAACTCGGTGGGACCGGGGAACGCGGCTGAAAGTTAATTCTACCACCTCCCTCCCCGCCGTGCACGGCCCTGGAAACTCTGTAGCCGCTGAAGCCGCACAGACTCGCAGACCCCAGGGAACTCGGTGGGACCGGGGAACGCGGCGGAAAGTTAATTCTACCGCCTCCCTCCCTGCCGTGCACGGCCCTGGAAACTCTGTAGCCGCTGAAGCCGCACAGACTCCTGGCCCCCAGGGAACTCGGCAGGACCGGGGAACACGGCGGAAAGTTAATTCTACCGCCTCCCTTCCCACCGTGCATGGCCCTGGAAACTCTGTAGCCAGCTAAACTCTCCGCTGAAGCTGTACAGACTCGTGGCCCCCAGGGAACTCCGTGGGACCAGGGAACTCAGTGGGAAGCTAATCCTACTGTCTCCCTTACCACCCTGCATGGGCCCTGGAAACTCTGTAGCCAGCTAAACTCTCCACTGGAGCCGCACAGACTCGAGGGCCCCAGGGAACTCAGCTGGACCAGGGAACACAGTGGGACCAGGGAACTCCGCGGGACCAGGGAACTCAGCGGGAAATTATTCCCACCGCCTCCCTTGCCACCCTGCATGGGCCCTCGTAACGCTATTGCCTGCTAAACTCTCGGCTGGAGCCACACAGACTCCCGGAGAACAGGGGACTTGGCGGGATTAAAGTGGGTCCTCCCTGGAGCATCCAAACCCAGGAGAGGGAGCCACAAACAGCAAAACACCAACACCCACTGGGAAAACTTGGCAGACTCCAAAGCCCACTGTGATAACGAAAATGGTGAGAAACAGAAACAAAAGCCAAATGAAAGATCAAGAGACCTCTACAGAAGATGAAATAAATGAGGTGCAGTTAAGCAAGTTAACAGAACTAGAATTTAGAGCCATGATGTTGCGGAAGCTCAACAGCATGTGTAAGGACATGAGCAACATGAGTAAAGACATAGAAATGTTGAAAATAAACCATCTGGAAATGAAAAACCAACAGGAAGAAATGAAGAATGACATATCAGAAATGAAAAACACACTGGAAGGTCTAAAAAGCAGAGTAGGGGAAGCTGAGGACCGGATCAGTGAATTAGAAGACAGGCTAGAAGAAATCAACCAATCAGAAAACCAAAAGGAAAAAAAAAATTAAAAAACAAGAAGAGAGCTTAAGAGAATTGTGGGACAACTGGAAACGTAATAATATTCGTATCATAGGAGTCCCTGAAGAAGAAGAAAGTAAGCGAGGGCTAGAGAATATATTCAAAGAAATAGTGATAGAAAACTTCCCTAATTTGGTGAAGGAAGAAGGCATTCAAGTTCAAGAAGCTCAGAGAGCCCCAAGTAAGAAGAACCCAAACAGGCCCACACCAAGACACATAGTAATCAAACTGCCAAAAATTCAAGACAAAGAGAGAATCCTAAAAGCAGCAAGAGATAAGCAACAGGTTACCTACAAAGGAACCCCCATAAGGCTCTCAGCTGACTTCTCACAAGAAACATTACAGGCTCGAAGGGAATGGCATGAAGTAATCAAGGTCATAAAAAACAAGGATCTGAATCCAAGACTACTCTACCCAGCAAGGCTATCATTCAAAATAGAAGGTCAAATAAAGAGCTTCCCAGACAAAATAAGGCTAAGGGAGTACATTAGCACCAAACCAGCACTGCAAGAAATGTTAAAAGGACTGCTGTAATTACCAGGAGAAATGGGAAGAAAAATAGAACCACACTAAACAAAAATGGCAATAAATAAGTACATATCAATAACCACCTTAAATGTAAATGGACTGAATGCTCCCATAAAAAGACACAGAGTAGCTGATTGGATAAGAAAGCAAGACTCATCTATATGCTGTTTACAAGAAACCCACCTCACAACAAAAGACTCACATAGATTGAAAGTGAAGGGATGGAAAAAAATCTTTCAAGCAAATGGAAAAGAAAAAAAAGCTGGGGTAGCAATACTGATATCTGATAAAATAGACTTCAGATTGAAGGCCATAACTAGAGACAAAGAAGCCCACTACATAATATTGAAAGGATCTATCCAACAAGAAGATATAACCTTCATAAACATATATGCACCCAATATAGGAGCACCAAAATATATTAAAAATCTTCTGGAGGACTTCAAAAGAGAAATCGATAGCAATACAATCATAACAGGGGACTTCAACACCCCGCTCACATCACTGGATAGATCCTCTAGACAAAAAATTAGCAAGGAAACAGAGACTCTAAATGAAGCACTAGACCAAATGGATTTAATAGATATCTACAGAGAACTACACCCCAAAACTACAGAATTCACATTCTTCTCAAGTGCACATGGAACATTCTCAAAGATAGACCACATGTTAGGGCACAAACTAAGTCTCTACAAGTTCAAGAAGATTGAAATTATAACAAGCATCTTCTCAGACCACAATGGTATGAAACTAGAAATCAATTGCAAGAAGAACATACAAAGACATTTTAACACATGGAAGCTAAATAGAATGTTATTAAACAATGAATGGGTCACAGAGGAAATCAAGGAAGAAATCAAAAACTTCCTGGAAACCAATGAAAATGAGGACACAACAATACAAAATCTATGGGATGCAGCAAAAGCAGTTCTGAGAGGGAAGTTTATAGCACTACAGGCCTACCTCAAAAAAGAAGAAAAATCTCTAATAGACTACCTAACCTCACAACTTAAAGAACTAGAGAGTAAACAAAAAGAAAACCCCAGAGCAAGTAGAAGAAAAGAAATAGTAAGGATCAGAGCAGAAATAAACGACATAGAGACCAAAAAAACAATCCAGAGGATCAATAAAACAAAGAGCTGGTTTTTCGAAAAGATAAACATTATTGATGGACCCTTAGCTAGACTCACCAAGAAACAAAGAGAGAGAACCCAAATACATAAAATCAGAAATGAAACAGGAGAGATAACAACTGACCCTACAGAAATACAAAAGATTGTTAACAACTACTATGAAAAATTATACGGCAACAAATTCGAAAATCTAAGAGAAATGGACAAATTTTTAGAAACACATAGTCTCCCAAAATTGGATCAGATAGAGATTGAAAACTTGAACAGACCAATAACAACAGAAGAAATTGAAGATGTAATCAAGACTCTTCCAGCAAACAAAAGCCCAGGCCCAGATGGCTTCACAGGGGAGTTTTACCGAACATTCAAAGAAGAACTAATACCCATTCTCCTCAAACTATTCCAAAAAATTCAAGAAGAAGGAAGACTTCCAAACTCGTTTTATGAAGCCAGCATAACTCTAATTCCAAAACCAGAAAAAGACACAACAAAGAAAGAAAACTACAGGCCAATATCCCTGATGAACATAGATGCCAAAATCCTGAACAAAATACTAGCAAATCGAATCCAGCAATACACCAGAAAAATTATCCACCATGACCAGGTGGGATTCATCCCAGGGATGCAAGGCTGGTACAATATTCGCAAATCCATAAATGTGATACACCACATAAATAAATTGAAGAATAAAAACCACATGATCATATCAATAGATGCTGAAAAAGCCTTTGACAAAATCCAGCATCCATTTCTGATAAAAACGCTCAGCAGTGTGGGAATTGAGGGATCATACCTAGACATAATAAAGGCCATATATGAAAGACCTACAGCCAACATCATACTCAATGGGCAAAAACTAAAAGCATTTCCCTTAAGAACAGGAACAAGGCAAGGATGCCCACTTTCGCCACTCCTCTTTAACATAGTACTGGAAGTCTTAGCCACAGCAATCAGACAGGAAGAAAAAATAAAAGGGATCCAAATTGGAAAGGAGGAAGTGAAATTGTCATTATTTGCAGATGACATGATACTGTACATAGAAAACCCCAAAGACTCCAACAAAAGCTTACTAGACGTAATAAATGAATTTGGCAAAGTAGCAGGATACAAAATTAATGTCAAGAAATCGATGGCATTCTTATACACCAATGATGAACTCACAGAAAGAGAAACTAAGCAAACAATCCCATTTACCATTGCGGCAAAAAAATTAAGATACCTAGGAATAAACTTAACCAAAGAGATAAAGGACCTATTCGCAGAAAACTACAGGTCTTTGAAAAAAGAAATAGAGCAAGATGTAAAAAAGTGGAAGCACATACCCTGTTCATGGATTGGGAGAATTAACATCATTAAAATGTCCATATTACCCAAAGCAATCTATAGATTCAACGCAATCCCTATCAAAATACCAACGGCATACTTCAAAGAATTAGAACAACTACTTCAAAAGTTCATATGGAACCAAAAAAGGCCTCGAATAGCCACAGCAATCTTGAAAAGGAAGAACAAAGTTGGAGGGATCACAATACCAGATTTCAGGTTATACTACAAAGCCACCATAATCAAAACAGCCTGGTACTGGCACAAGAACAGGTATATAGACCAGTGGAACAGAATAGAGAACCCAGAAATGGACCCTAGGCAATATGCTCAATTAATATTTGACAAAGGTGGCAAGAACATACAGTGGAGTAAGGACAGCCTCTTTAATAAATGGTGCTGGGAAAATTGGACAGCTACTTGCCGAGAAATGAAACTAGACCATCAACTTACACCCTATACCAAAATAAACTCAAAATGGATAAAAGACTTAAATGTAACTCATGAATCCATAAAAATCCTAGAGGAGACTGTGGGCAACAAAATCTCAGACATCATACGCAGCAGAATTTTTACTGACACATCACCTAAGGCAATAGAAACAAAGGAGAAAATGAACACATGGGACTACATCAAACTCAATAGCTTCTGCACAGCGAAAGATACAATCATCAAAACGGAAAGGCTACCCACTGTATGGGAGAGCATAATTGCCAATGATATATCAGATAAGGGGTTAATTTCCAATACATATAGAGTGCTCATACAACTCCACAAAAGGAAGACAAAGAATCCAATTAAAAAATGGGCAGAGGAACTAAATAGACACCTCTCCAAACAGGACATACAAATGGCTAAGAGACATATGAAGAAATGTTCATCATCACTAATCATCAGAGAGATGCAAATCAAAACAACAATGAGGTATTACCTCACACCTGTCAGAATGGCCGCCATCAACAAATCATCAAACAACAAGTGTTGGCGAGGGTGTGGAGAAAAGGGGACTCTAGTACACTGTTGGTGGGAATGCAGACTGGTGCAGCCACTATGGAAAACAATATGGTGTCACCTCAAAAATTAAAAATTGATCTCCCATTTGACCCAGTGATTCCACTTCTAGGAATATACCCTACGAAGCATAAAACACCAATCAGAAAGAATATATGTACCCCCATCTTTGTAGCAGCACTATTTACCATCGCTAAGATCTGGAAACAGCCCAAGTGCCCATCAGTAGACGAATGGATTAAAAAGCTGTGGTACATATACACAATGGAGTACTACGCAGCGGTAAGAAAGAAAGATCTCTTATCCTTTGAGACTACATAGAGGGACCTGGAAAGTATCATCCTAAGTGAAACAAGCCAAACAGAGAAAGACAAATTTCATATGATCTCACTGATTTCTGGAATATAATGAACATAACAGTTTGAGGACAATCCCCTAAGGAGTGGGGAGGTGAGAGAGGGATGAACAATAGAATTTATATGCATGTATGCATGAACAGTGGACATGGACAACAATCGGGGGAAGGGGCAGGGAGGGAAGGGGGAGGGGGGAACCAGTGGGGGAAAAAAGGAGAATCATTTGTAACAAAAATTAATCAATAAAAAAAAAAAAGAGCCCTGGCCCGTTTGGCTCAGCGGTTAGAGCGTCGGCCTGTGGTCTGGAGAGACCCGGGTTTGGTTCCCGCTAAGGGCACGTACCTTGGTTGCAGTTTGTCCCCGGCCCTGGTTGGGTCGTGTGGGTGGCAACCACTCGATGTGTCGCTTTCAAGTCGATGTTTCTCTCTCTCTCTCTCCCACTCACTCTATCTGAACAAAATATCGAAAAATGTCCTCGGGTGAGGATAAAAAAAAAAAAAGAAAAAAAAAAAGAAAAGGTAAACCAGGTTGATGAACATTTAGCCAGACTCACCAAGAAATAAAGAGGGAATGCTCAAATAAACAAAATCAGAATAGAAAGAGAAGAAGCAACAACAGAAAACACAGAAATACAAAGGATTATTAGAAAATACTATGAACAATTATACACCAGCAAATTGGACAACCCAGGTGAAATGGGAAATTTCTAGAATCACACAGTCTCCCAAAACTGAACTGGGAAGAGTCAGAAAACTTGAACAGACCAATAACAACTAAGGAAATTAAAGCTGTAATCAATAAACTCACATAAAAAAAGCCCAGGTCCAGAAGGCTTCACAGGGGAGTTTCACTGAACATTCAAAGAAGAACTAACAACCATTCTCTTCAAACTATTCCAAAAATTTCAAGAGAAAGAAAGACTTCCAAGCTCTTTTTATGAGGCTAGCATAATCCTAATTCCAAAACCAGATAAAGATATTGCAAAGAAGAAAACTACAGTCCAGTGTCTCTGATGGACATAGATGACAAAATCCTCAACAAAACAATAGTAAATGAGATCCAGCAATATATTAAAAAAATTATTCACCATGACGAAATGGTATTTATCCCAGGATGCAAGGCTGATACAATATTCACAAATCAATAAATGTGATACACAACATAAACAAAGTTAAATATAAAAATAATATGATCATATTAATAGATGCTGAAAAAGCTTTTGACAAAATTCAGCACCCATTTCTGATAAACATGCTCAGCAATGTGGGAATAGAGAGATCATATCTCAACATAATAAAGGCCATATATGAAAAACCTATCGCCAATGTCACACTCAATGGGCAAAAACTAAAAGTATTTTCTTTAAGAACAGAAACAAGGCAGGGATGCCCACTTTCACCACCCTTATTTAACATAGTACTGGAAGTCTTAGTCACAACAATTAAACAACAACAACAAAAAAAACAAAGGGGTCCTAATTAGAAAGGAAGAAGTAAAACTGTCATTATCCACAGATGACATGATATTATATATAGAAAACCCTAAAGACTCCATCAAAAATCTACTTGATTTAGTAAATAAATTTGGCAATGTAGCAGAATATAAAATTAACATCCATAAATCAATGGCATTCTTTTTTTTTTTTTTTTTTGTATATTCCTGTAGCCACTAGGGCTTAATGGGAACTGAATCCAGGACTCTCTTGTCTACAGGCCAATACTCCAACCTCTGAGCCAAATCAGCCAGGGCTCAATGGCATTCTTATACACCAATAATAAACACTCAGAAAGAGGAACTAAAAAATCCCATTTACTATTGCAACAACAACAACCTAGGAATAAACTTAGCCAAGAAGGTAAAAGACCTGTTCACAGAAAACTACAGGACATGAAGAAAAGAAATATCGGAAAATACAAAAAAGTGAAAATATCTACCGTGTTGAAGATTTGGAAAAATCAACATCATTAAAAAATCTATATTACCCAACGCAATCTATAGATTCAATGCAATTCTTATTAAACCACAAATAGCATATTTCACATATATAGAAGAAATACTCCAAAAGTTTATATGGAACCATAAAAGACCATGAACAGCCACAGCAATCTTGAAAAGGAAGAATAAAGTTGGAGGGATCACAATACCAGCTATCAAGTTGTACTACAAAGCCACTGTAATCATAATAGCTTTACCTGGTCGGTGTGGCTCAGTGTTTGAGCATTGACCCATGCACCAAGAAGCCACTGGCTCAATTCCTGCTCATGGCACATGCCCAGGTTGTGGGCCCAGTCCCCAGTGGGGAGTGTGCAGGAAGCAACCAATTGATGTTCTCACTCATTAATGTTTCTCTCTCTCCCTTCCCTTTCTTTATCTCTAAAATCAATGAAGAAAACAAAAATTAAAAAAATAAAACAGCCTAGTACTGGCACAAGAACAGGCATATACGTTAATGGAACAGAACAGAAAACCCAGAAATTGACCCAAGATAGTATGTACTATTAATATTCAGCAAAGTAGCAAAGTACACAAGAGGATACAATGGAGAAAAGACGGTCCCTTCAATAAATGGTGTTGGGAAAATTGGACAGCTACATGCAAAAAAGTAAAACTAGGCGACCAACTTACACCATACATAAGAATAAACTCAAAATGGATAAAAGACTTAAATGTAACTTGTAAAACCATAAAAATACTGGAAGAAAATGTAGGCAGAAAAATCTCAGGCATCATACATAAAAGAATTTTCACTGATAGCAAGAGAAACAAGGGAGAAAATTAATAAATGGACTACATCAAACTAAAAAGCTTCTGCAGAGCAAAAGAAACAACTATCAAAATGAAAAGGGAACCCACTCTCTGGGAGAACATAATTGCCAATGATACATTGGACAAGGGGTTAATATCCTAAATATATAGAGCACTCATACATCTCAACCAAAGGAAGACAAACAACCCAATCAAAAAGTGGGCAGAGAACCTGAATAGACACTTCTCCAAACAGGACATACAAATGGCCAAGAGACATATAAAAAAATGCTCAACATCTCTATTCATCAAAAAAGTGCAAATTAAAATGACAATGAGGTATCACCTCACACCTGCCAGAATGGCTGCCATCAACAAATCATCAAACAACAAGTGTTGGCGAGGGTGTGGAGAAAAGGGGACTCTAGTACACTGCTAGTGGGAATGCAGACTGGTGCAGCCACTATGTAAAACAATGTGGTGTTACCTCAAAAAATTAAAAACTGAACTGCCATTTGATCCAGTGATCCCACTTCTTGAAATATATCCTAAGAAGCCTGAAATACCAACCAGGAAGAATATTTGCACCCTTATGTTCATAGCAGCACTATTTACAATAGCTAAGATCTAGAAATAACCCAAGTGTCCATCAGTAGATGAGTAGATAAAAAAGCTGTGGTAGCCCTTGCAGGTTTGGCACAGTGGTTAGAACGTCAATCTGCGGTCCAGAGAGACCCAAGTTTGGTTCCCGCTAGAGGCATGTACCTAGGTTGCAGTTTGTCCCCAGCCCTGGTTGGTTCATGTGGGTGGCAGCCACTCAATGTGTCTCTTTCACATCAATGTTTCTCTCCCTCTCTTCCTCTCTCTCCCTTCCACTCTATCTGAACAAAAAATGAAAAAATGTCCTCGGGTGAGGATAAAAAAAAAAAAAGGAAAAATAAAAAAGCTGTGGTACATTTACACAATGAAATACTATGCAGCTGTAAGAAAGATCTCTTACTCTTTGAGATGACCTGGAGGGACCTGGAGAGTATTATGCTGAGTGAAGTAAGCCAGTCAGAGAAAGACAATTACCACATGATTTCACTTATTTATGGAACATCATGAACAAAATAAGCTATCAACCAAAATAGATCCAGAGTCATGTTAGTAGGGAACAAACTGGCAAACCTCAGAGGGAAGGGGGATGGGAGGAAGTGGGACGCAATAAACCAAAGAACTCACATACATATATGCACAACCAATAGACCCAGTTATTAGACTGGGGAAAGCAGGAAGTGGGTGGGAATGGGAAGGAGGTGATCAATGGGGGGAAAAGGGGGAAACATCTATAATACTTTCAACAACAACAACAAAAAGATATAACAATTAAAAAGAGAAAAAAAAAAGACAGTTGCTACAAGAGTAAACCTTAAAAGTTCTCATCCCAAGACAAAAAATTTTTTGAGGTGATATGTGTTAACTGAACTATTATAGCAATCATTTTGCAAAATATACATGTGTCAAATCAAGCCATTATCTATATATATCTCATTATATATTATGTAGAATATCTGTTTATGTAATAATGTTATAAAATATATAGACTATATAGAATGTCTAGTTATATTATAATATTGAAATATATAATCATGTTACATAATATATTTTATTGATCTATTATATTATAACTACATATTATATATAATAATATAATATGTATAGTACTACATATACTTTATATAAATTATATATCAAGTTAAACTAATACAATCTATGTATCAAAAAGATAAATAAATAAATCGTATACCAGAGTTTGGAATTGGGCAAACATTTTGTAGCTAGTCCTTGTGGCTGCTTTCTATCTATTCCCTGTTTCTGTCTGCTGCGCTCCTAAACGGATATTAAAGAGAATTCTAGTATTATTTACTTTAGACTATTACTACAAACAATGTTTTATATCTAATTGGGAGAAACTTCCATATAAATAGAGCTTGTCATATTTATTACATGAAATCTTTGCATCTAGGTGGGATTACCTTTTTTTGAGAGAGAGATCAATTTGCTGTGCTGTTTATTTATGCTTTTTCCCCCCCGTTAATCCTCACCAGTGGATATTTTTCCATTGGTTTTTAGAGAGAGTGGAAGGGAGAGGGCGAGAGAGGGAAATATCGATGTGAGAAAGACATATCCATTGGTTGCTTCTCACAGGACCCCAACTGGGGCTGGAATTAAATCCAAAACCCAGGTATGTGCCCTTGACTGGGAATCAAACATGTGACCCTTTTGGTCCTCCAGACGGTGCTCTAACCACTGAGCACAACCGACCAGGGCTATCTATGCATTCTTTGGTCGATTTGTGCACGTGCCCTGACTGCGGATCAAACCCTCCACCTTGGCATATCAGAAAAGCAATGCTCTAATTAACTGAGTTACCCGACCAGGGAGGAATTACCTATTAAATACTGAATTTTTCTTGTAGTTTTTTTTCTAAAAGATTCCTGGGGTGGATTCTTAGAATAACTTTAATTTTCTCTTCGCCCTGACTTGGTGACTTGATTTAAATAATTCAAAATTCTGATATATATATATATATATATATATATATATATATAATTTGCTTTTTTCCTCACAAATTCAGAGAACTTCCTAATGCAAAGACAGTGTCAGTGAACATTCACATGCCAACACCTAACGGCAAACAGAAATAAATTATACATACTCACAAAACATGTTTAATTTACAAAGTTAGACCTATATTTTTAAGGTTGTATGCATACTAACATTCTTCCTGCTAATTTTTAATGAGATGGTGATAGGCCTAGAAACTGTATCATATTTCTTAGAACAGAAGTAAAAAAATAAAATGGGCTAGGATCAATTTACAGTATTCTGTGTTTTCAGAAGTCTTGCCCTGAAGTACTGTAGGAATAGAATACAGGATACATGTTAAAGAAGAAAACTACAAAGTAAATGTGTTTCACAAGAGTAGACTTGAGTGATTTAAAAAAGAAAAAGGAAAAAACAAGGCATTTACAATGCAGAGACTGTGCAGTCATTAGAGCTTAATGTTTTAAAATACAGATAATTGTAGAGTCTTGCATGAAGAGAAAACTGTTATT
Organism: Molossus molossus; assembly: GCF_014108415.1. Taxonomy (NCBI): domain Eukaryota; kingdom Metazoa; phylum Chordata; class Mammalia; order Chiroptera; family Molossidae; genus Molossus; species Molossus molossus. The sequence goes on from NW_023425344.1 coordinate 138,113,922, forward strand.
TTATTGTTCTTTAAGAGTCTTTTGGGGGCTTTCTAAAAAAAGCTTCAGTTCAAAGAGTTACTTAAATAGATCTTTAAAAACAACAATAACACAGTAATAAGACCAAACATTTAAAAAACTATATATTGTATCTTGGAACATCACCTGCATATTCTCATCTGAGGAAAACATTTTTAATAAAAATATTTGTTTCCCTTGATATGTGTATAGAAATATATTAACTGCCCAGCCGGTGTGGCTCAGTGGATCGAGCATCATCCCATGGACTGAGAGGTCCTGGTTCGATTCCCGGTCAGGGCACATGCCCCGGTTATGGGTTTGATCCCCAGTAGGGGGGCGCAGGAGGCAACTGATGGATGTTTCTCTCTCACTTTGATGCTTCTCTCTCTCTCTCTAAAAAAATCAATAAAAACATTAAAAAAAGAAATATACTAACCAAATTAAAATACATGTAAAGTAAAAAGCAAGATGTATATAGTATATAATTTTACTTCAATATAAACAATATAGATACTATACAAAATAAAATAAAATTTTATAAAATAAAATCATATTTATTTTTTTCAGTTGTATTGAATGCTTTTGATCTCTGAGTGAATCAAATGATCAAAACAATGTCTTAAAGTAATTAAAATGATGCATGTCAAATTCTTTCCAGGTCTACTATTATTAATGTAACTAGAAGTAGTTATTTCAAGTCGAAATATATATATTCTCTCACAACTCTTTCAACTTAGAACACTCTTGACACCAAATTTTCTGCTTCTTCTGAAGGAATCCAGTTTTGTATATCTGTGCTGCTTTTAAACTCTTTAATGATCTATCAAATCCAGTGAATATTTTCTCTGATTTGGAGGATGGGAGTGAAACAGTAGTTAGTGAGTTTACGTTCAGAGGGCTGGAGCAGGTGCTTTTGTAGCTGTCACACATTGTCACTTACCTGGGGCTCACTCGCTGTGGGACAGCAGCAAGCCGGCCACCACTGCCCTTGGGATGCTCCCTCAGCTTTGCTGACTCCTGGCTTCGGCTGTGCTTAGCACTGTCAGGGTGGTGGCAGCTTCTGCAGGACGCCCAAGGGTTCCAGTCCATTCTTATGGTTTCCAGCATTATGCACCCAGGGGTTCCAGATCATGGTTGTGGGTTCAAGTTTGTCCTTGTTCTCCCTACTTCACATTCATCTCTCCTTCTCATCTGCACCGGGAGGACCTCCAGCAACACAAGCAAGAACAGAGTTTCACAGTGTTTAACCAGCATTCGTCATGGCCTAGCAGTTCCGCTCTTCTGGTTGAACCCTACCGAATCCTATCATCATCATCATCATCATCAGGAGTCACTTGTGAGGCCTGAAAACAACACTAAATAAAATATAATCTAACAAAATAAAGAGAAAGAAAAAACAGTAGCCATCAAATAGTTGGTTCATAAAACTCTTTATTCCTTGACATTCTTGCTTAAAGATTCTAAACAGCTTAAAAGTGTCAGTAATTAAGCTATTGTTTCTCTGCACCAAAAGCAACCTTGATGATTCTGGTCCCTTGATGATTTTGGGGTTCTAAAAATTCTATCTCCCCTCTGTTGGCTGTAATCCTATTGAATTCTACAAATCATAAGCTCTGAAGAGGCAGGCACTGGATGACAAGAGGAAGAGGGAAGGATTTGTTTTTTCCAGTTTGCTTGCTGTTCGGGAAGTGTTGCCCTGCAATGGCGCCCTGCTCCGGAGCCCGCTGTAGCAGTCTGCCTCCTTAGTTAATCCTAGAACCAATCTGCCAAAACCCCTCCTAAGAGCCAGCCAGCCAGCCCTGACCCCCCACCCCCACCTTGCACCCAGAAGTTTCAGCTTACCTTCCTTTTAGCTGCTGAGGAGCTCAAAAAATCCCCTCAACTGTTTTACTTTTCTCTGAATTCTAGGGCAGGCAGCTACTTCTTGCCTTAGCTCAGTGTTTTATTTTTTCAGTCTTTCAACAGCTGCTTAACCAGTTCCCTGTATTAAAATGATCTCTGTTGAAAATGCTTTAGCGTGTTCTTTGAATTCCTGACTAGAACCTGAGTGAAGGAAGGCAAACACAAATTCCTTTTCACTAAAGTATATTGTATCATAACTCCATTTACTACTTTATGAAATACTGAACCACAAGATAAAACTGATTATCTGGAATTTATATAGAGAGACAGAATGATGAGGTGACCTTTATTTAGGTAGTTAACCAAGAGTCACAATGCTGGGTTGAAGCAGAGCAGATTGTTTTGCCTGCTTGTAGAAGACTACAAAATAGGTAGCTTGAGATGTTAACACTGGCCGGTTTGGCTAAGCAGTAGAACCTCTGCCCTAGCCCAAGGAGTCATGGGTTCGATTCTGGTCAAGGGCACGTACCTCGGTTGTGGTTTGTCCTCAGCCCTGGTCAGGTTGTGCAGGAGGCAACCAGTCTATGTGGCTCTATCACATCAATGTTTCTCTCTCTCTTTCTCCCTCCCTCCCACTCTATCTGATAATAAGTAGAAAAATATCCTCGGGTGAGGAATTAAAAAAAAAATGTTAACACTGATTTTTCCTTTCCAGATTCCACTGTAGAAACCCATATACTTGTCAACTTCTGGTTTAGCACAAGATTCATTTTCTCCATCTCTTGGTTGCCCTTTGTTCCATTAACATCAATATACGCATATAAATGTTTACTTTTATTCCACAATAATTGAATAATTATTCAGTTGGAATGTTTTCTTCCAGTGTATTCTTATGCCCGAAGAAGTAAATTATCATTTAATACATTTTAAATATAAATTAGATGAAAATCGTTAACATGTTAAAACAGTTGTCTAGAAAAACATCATTCAAAGACCCAGAATGATGGGCCTTTACATTACATTTTATAGTGGATATTTACTTTGTTTGAACCAACTGCTATGTCTGTACCTGTTATTTCTAACAGATCTTTTCCACATGCACATATCCTATTTTAACACTTTATTAAGGTGACATTTTACAAATAGTTACATCTGAATTCTGTATTAAGTAACCTGTTGGAGTATCTAGGTTTGACATGCCATCTCTTGAATGTTTGAAGCAGAAAGTGGCTAAAAAAGTGCATTATATTCTGGATTATATATATATGTATATTATGCATAACCTATATATGATATCACTAAATATTTACTTTGCTGGAAAAGAATTAAAACCTCTTCGGAACTTGTGTGTTTGTATGTGTGGTTTAATTTTGGTTTAGGGTTCCAATTATGAACCTTGTTTTCTGGATGGTAAACATGCCTAAAGATCAAAAAACAGTATCACAAAAGAAGTCTTGACGCATTGAATATAAAATTTTTAAAGCTGTTTTTATGATGAAAGATAAGAATATTAGGGAATTCAGAACATAAGTGCAAATCAGTTGTGCCTAGTTAGTAGTTTAGAATGTTTAAAATTCCATTTGGCCCAGGATTTTTTTCTGTTAAATCTTGCTTTCTCTCTCTCTCTCTTCCATCAGGTTGGGTATTGTACACATACCCAAGCAAGAGACAAAGACAGTGTTTTCCGACAATCTAGTACTACATGATCCTTACCCCTTATAATTCCATATTCAGAGAAAGATTTTACCCCTAAATTTCATATATCAATTTTTACTGAAGTACTGTGATTTGCTCTCTTTGAATCAAGTGATGTCCTTTTGGACCAATAACTGTAAACTGAAGAACTCTGGCTAAGTCTGGACCACATGTCTAACCATATGTCCTCTCTATCCATGTTAACTTTGTACAAAGTAACTGATGTACAAAGATGCCTATGATTTATGTTATTCTGAGATGTAATATGTAATACTTAACTTCCTATTACCTTGAAAGAAATGGAAAAGTAATTAGAATAAATTGGCTTTTGTATTAATAAATGAAGAAGTCATTTATTCCATTTAACATAAATAGTCAAAGTTCAATTGCTTCTTCCCCAAGGTTTTAGGTTTTATATAACAAAATGTCTAACTCGGTGAGTAAAGGTTAATTCTGTTTAATGTTACCATTTATACTAATTGAAATCATATTTTATAATTTTACATAAATACATGAGCTGATAAAGTGTATCACTTTCAATATCTATTACTCATATTGCGAAAGTTATTGACACCTGTGCTGTGCCTTTAACACAACCCAACTAATAATTGCTGTTAAACAAAATGCAGAACTTCACATAATCTGGATTGTCTCATTATAACTTACTCATTTGAAAATATTTCACATCAGGAAAAGTTGAACTCCTAAATGTCCTGTGAGAGGCAGTTGAAACCCATTCATTCCATAAAGATTTTGATCTATGGTAGTAAGAAAATATTGTCTGCCCTGGCTGGTTTGGCTCAGCAGTTAGAGCGTCAGCCTGCTGTCCAAAAAGACCTGAGTTTGGTTCCTGCTAAGGGCCTGTACATTGGTTGTGGTTTGTCCCTGGCCCTGGTCGGGTCTTGCGGGAGGCAACCACTCGATGTGTTTTTTTCATGTCAATGTTTCTCTCTCTCTCTCTCTTCCTCTCTCTCCTCCCACTCTATCTAAACAAAAAATGGAAAAATGTCTTCAAGTGAGGATAAAAAAAAAAAAGAAAAGGTTGTCTAACTCTAGGTTCCCACAGCATATGTCATGTGAACCATTTATTTATTATTTCTTAACATTAATAATTTTGTGATTCATTTTTATGTGGTATATTTAGTAGCTTGATTTAGATTATAAACTTTGTCAAGGGTGTATATGTTTGTTATACACCAGCCATGGTAGGCCCTAACATAAACTGGTTTAATAGTGACAATTTCTATTGGCCCCTCATGTGATGAGTATGTTATGTTGTAGATAAGCTTCATGCATAACTCCATCTCACCATCCCTGTTTCACTTCATGATAAGTTGTCATCTACCACCTCTGCAACCATTCAAGAAAATTGTCATGTTTCTTTCTATAGGTGATGATTATGATTCAAAAGGAAATCAATATTATATTTTAATAATTTGTCATTAATAGAGAAGTGTAATTACAAAGGCACCTATTTTTTTTATAAGAAGTTTCAAATATATTCATAAAGAATATACACAATGATGCTTTAGATAGGACACTATGGGGTATTAATTTCCAAAAGTATGGAGCGTTAATCTCACTATCTTAATACTCCCTATTTTTTTTCCTTAGACTCCTCTCTCTTCATATGCAAGAATGAGCTTGACATCAAAGTCCTTAGGTATCAAGAGATGGAGTTTTTGTATTTGTGCCAGAGACAGTACTGTATCTTTCAGAAAACTTTAAGGAATTATATGTTCCACTTCAGAACTGTACATTTTAACATTCTAAATTTCTCTTCTCTAACATTTTAAATTATATTTTATATTTTTAACGTATAAAATATTTTATAGATTTAAGTTATAAAACTCAATGCTAATTGTCATTGTGAAATTTTATTTTTGATAGTTTTAATGAAAACTGGGTCATACCATATTGCATATCATTCATTTCTAGGTGAAATTTTTTATATTAGAATAAGAGGTTCTATATACACACCTAAAACTTACTTTAAAATTTCTTAACTCATGATATTTTAATTCCAAATTCAACATAATCAGAATATTCTCCAATATAATAATTTAAATAAAGAGTGTTTCTGTAAGGAATTCAAAATAATTCTATCCCAAATTAGCAATTTTACAAGTTTGCTCTCTTTCAAACCATTGTCCTACATATTTAAAATTAAAAATAGAGGACGATGTAAAAAAGTGGAAGCATATACCATGTTTATGGACTGGAAGAATCAACATCGTTAAAAGGTCCATACTACCCAAAGCAATATATAGATTCAGTGCTGAGGAGATAGAGTCAGGTTAGCCAGTAGGTGATGGGACCATGGGAAGGCTGAGACATGTGGGGAAGTTTGAGATGACTTAGAGCTCAGCACACAGGCAGTGCACCTCAACTCAGTGTCTAACAGATCTGGATGTTTATAAAAATGCAAATGACCTGGAAGGAGCACAGGTCATTTACATAACAAAAATAACCCCTGAAAAGGATGGTTTCAAGCTAGAGAGGAACAGCCATTGTTATAGTCTCTTTTCAAATGAATTTTATTTACTGTTAAAGAATATAGTGCTGCCAATTCTGACCTATTCTAATTAATACACCTACTGGATTGTTAGAGCAAGGCAACAGGATTGCTGAATGAGGTCTGCTGAGAAACTATAGAGTGTGTTTCTATTGCAGAAAGCCAAACTACCTTAAACAGAATTATAGTAAACCAAAATTAGATTTAGAAAAAAAAACAAAAGCAAGCATAGGGTTGCTCCAAGGGTGTTTTACCTCCTCCTCAATAGTAATCTGGGAGAAGTTGAAATTATCATGAAAAGGGAAGCCACTAAGGCCATTAGAGATACCTAAGGCTACTTTATTGTTCTTAACCACATCTAATTGAGTTGTCTCTTCCCTGGAAGTAAAGCTTCTGTGCAAATGTCACTAATATCTAATGAATGTCTGATTTTAAATCAGAACCTGTGCACTTCCAACCAGAGAATACTATGGGACAATGTACAGCTTTGCTAATCAAATCGGCCCCAATTCCCCTGATAGAGCAAGCTATTTTATTTTATTTTATTTATTTTTATTGTTTCAATTAATTAATTTATTTTTAATACAGATGTTTCTCCTTTTCCCCCCACTGATTAACCCTCACCCTCCCTCCCCACCCTGTCCCCAGCTTTGTTGAACATGACCTTTGTCCATACATACATGCATATAAGTTCTGTGGTTTATCTCTCCCCCACCACCTCCTGTTCTGGGAATTATCAGTTCTGTACCACACCTCCACATTTCTGGGACTACCCCAATTCCTCAGACTGTTATGTTCATTATATTCCACAAATAAGTGAGATCATATGCTACTTGTCTTTCTCTGTTTGGCTTGTTTCACTTAGGATAATACTTTCCATGTTTCTCCATGTGGTCTCAAAGAATAAGAGATCTTTCTTACAGCTGCATAGTACGCCATTGTGTATATGTACCACTGCTTTTTTATCCATTTGTCTACTGATGGACACTTGGGCTGTTTCCAGATCTTAGCTATTGTAAATAGTGCTGCTATGAACATGGGAGTACATATACTCTTTCTGATTGGTTTTTCAGGCTTCTTAGGGTATATTCGTAAAAGCGGGATCACTGGGTCAAATGTAAATTCACTTTTTAATTTTTTTTTTTTTTTAATCCTCACCCGAGGATATTTTTCCATTTTTTGTACAGATAGAGTGGGAGGGAGAGAGAGAGAGAAACATCGACGTGAAGGGACACATCGAGTGGCTACCACCCGTACGACCAACCAGGGCCGGGGACAAACTGCAACCGAAGTACGTGCCCTTAGCGGGAACCGAACCCGGGTCTCTCCGGACCGCAGGCCGACACTCTAACCGCTGAGCCAAACTGGCCAGGGCCACTTTTTAATTTTTTGAAGTAACACCATATTGTTTTCTATAGTGGCTGTACCAGTCTGCATTCTCACCAGCAGTGTACTAGAGTCCCCCTTTCTCCACACCCTGGCCAACACTTGTTGTTTGATGATTTGTTGATGGCTGCCATTCTGACAGGTATGAGGTGATACCTCATTGGTGTTTTAATTTGCATCTCTCTGATGATTAGTGATGTTGAGCATTTCTTCATATGTCTCTTGGCCATTTGTATGTCCTGTTTGGAGAGGTGTCTATTCAGCTCCTCTGCCCATTTTTTTAATTGGGTTCTTTGTCTTCCTTTTGTTGAGTTGTATGAGTACTCTATATGTTTTGCAAATTAACCCCTTTTCTGATGTATCATTGGCAATGATGTTCTCCCATACAGTGGGTTGCCTTTCCATTTTGATAGTTGTTTCTTTTGCTGTGCAGAAGCTTTTTAGTTTGATGTAGTCCCATGTTTCATTTTTTCCTTTGTTTCTGTTGCCTTAGGTGATGTATCAGTGCAAATTCTGCTTTGTATAATGTAATTTTGTTGCTTACATTTTCTTTTAGAATTTTTATGGATTCATGGGTAACATTTAAGTCTTTTATCCATTTTGAGTTTATTTTTGTGTATGGTGTAAGTTGATGGTCTAGTTTCATTTTTTTTTTTTTTGCATGTAGCTGTCCAATTTTCCCAACACCATGTATTAAAGAGGCTGTCTTTATTCCACTGTATGCTCTTGCCACCTTTGCCAAATATTAATTGAGCGTATTGCCTTGGGTCCATTTCTGGGTTCTCTGTTCTGTTCCACTGGTCTATATGTCGTTCTTGTGCCAGTACCAGGCTGCTTTGATTACACTCGCTTAGTAGTATAACCTGATATTTGGTATTGTGATCCCACCTACTTTGTCTTTCTTTTTCAAAATTGCTGTGGCTATTCGGGGTCTTTTTTGGTTCCATATGAACTTTTGAAGTATTTGTTCTGGTTCTATGAAATATGTCATTGGTATTTTGATGGGGATTGCATTGAATTTATAGATTGCTTTGGGTGGTATGGACATTTTAATGATGTTAGTTCTTCCAATCCATGAACAAGGTATATGTTTCCACTTTTTTATATCTTCCTCTATTTCTTTTTTCAATGTCCCATGGTTTTCTGCAAATAGGTCCTTTAATTCTTTGGTTAAGTTTATTGATAGGTATCTTAATTTTTTTGCAACAATGGTAAATGGGATTGTTTTTTCAGTTTCTCTTTCTGTGAGTTCATCATTTGTGTATAAGAATGCTGTCAATTTCTTGACGTTAATTTTGTATACTGCTACTTTGCCAAATTCATTTATTAAGTCTAATAGATTTTTGATGGAATATTTAGGGTTTTCTGTGGATAATATCATGTCATCTGTAAATAATGACAGTTTCACTTCTTCCTTTCCAATTTGAATCCCTTTTATTTTTTCTTCATGTCTGATTGCTGTGGCTAAGACTTGCAGTACAATGTTAAATAAGAGTGGCAAAAGTGGACATCCCTGTCTTGTTCCTGTTCTTAAGGGAAATGTTTTTAGTTTCTGCTCATTGGGTATGATGTTGGCTGTAGGTCTTTCATATATGGCCTTTATTATGTCGAGATATGATCCCTCTATTCCCACATTGCTGAGCGTTTTTATCAGAAATGGATGCTGGATTTTGTCAAATGCTTTTTCAGCATCTATTCATATGATCATGTGGTTTTTATTCTTCATTTTGTTTATGTGGTGTATCACATTTATTGATTTGTGAATATTGTACCATCCTTGCATCCCTGGAATGAATCCCACTTGGTCGTGGTGAATAATTTTTTTGATGCATTGCTGGATCCAATTTGCTAGTATTTTGTTCAGGATTTTGGCGTCAATGTTCATCAGGGATATTGGCCTGTAGTTTTCTTTCTTTGTAGTGTTTTTTTTCTGGTTTTGGAATTAGAATTATGCTGGCCTCATAAAATGAGTTTGGAAGTCTTCTTTCTTCTTGAATTTTTTGAAATAGTTTGAGGAGAATGGGTGTTAGTTCTTTTTTGAATGTTTGGTAAAACTCCCCAAACATCTGGGCCTGGGATTTTGTTTGCTGGGAGAGTCTTGATTACCTCTTCAATTTTCTTAGTTGTTATTGGTCTGTTCAAGTTTTCTATCTCTTCCTGGTTCATTTTTGGGAGACTGTGTGTTTCTAGAAATGTGTCCATTTCACTTAGATTGTCGAATTTTTTTCCATATAATTGTTCATAGTAGCTGTTAACAATCTTTTGTATTTCTGTAGTGTCAGTTGTTACTTCTCCTCTTTCATTTCTGATTTTGTGTATTTGGGTTCTCTCTCTTTGTTTCTTGGTGAGTCTAGCTAAGAGTCCATCAATCTTGTTTATCTTTTCAAAAAACCAGCTCTTTGTTTCATTGATCCTTTGAATTGTTTTTTTTTTTGGTCTCTATGTCATTTATTTCTGCTCTGATCTTTACTATTTCCTTCCTTCTACTTGCTCTAGGGTTTTCTTTTTGTTTGTTTTTCTAATTCTTTAAATTGTGAGGTTAGATATTCTGTAAGAAATTTTTCTTGCTTCTTGAGGTAGGCCTGTAGTGGTATGAACTTCCCTCTCAGAACTGCTTTCGCTGCATCCCATAGATTTTGTGTTGCTGTGTGTTCATTTTCATTGGTTTCCAGGAATTTTTTAATTTCTTCCTTGATCTCCATGGTAACCCATTCATTGTTCCATAGTATGCTATTTAGCCTCCATGTTTTCAAATGTCTTGGCATGTTCTTGTTGCAGTTGATATTTAGTTGCATGGCATTGTGATCTGAGAATATGCTTGATATGATTTCAATCTTCTTGAACATGTAGAGACTTAGTTTGTGTCCTAACATGCAGTCTATCTTTGAGAATGTCCCATGAGAACAAGGTGAATTCTGAAGTTTTGGTGTGTAATTCTCTGTAGATATCTATTAAATCCATTTGATCTAGCACTTCATTTAGAGTCCGTGTTTTCTTGTTAATTTTTTTTCTAGAAGATCTATCCAGCGATGTCAGCAGAGTGTTGAAGTCCCCTGCTATGATTATATTGCTGTCGGTTTCTCCTTTGAAGTCCTCCAGAAGATTTTTAATATATGTTGGTGCTCCTATATTGGGTGCATATATGTTTACCAACATTATATCTTCCTGTTGGATAGATCCTTTCAATATTATGTAGTGGCCTACTTTGTCTCTAGTTATGGTCTTCATTTTGAAATTTACTTTATCAGATATGAGTATTGATACTCAAGCTTTTTTTTGCTTTCCATTTCATTGAAAGAATTTTTCCATCCGTTCACTTTTAACCTATGTCAGTCTTTTGTTGTGAGGTGGGTCTCTTGTAAACAACAAATATGTGAGTCATGATTTCTTATCCAGTCAGCTACTCTGTGTCTTTTTATTGGAGCATTCAAACCAAACACATTTAAGGTGATAATGGTATGTACTTATTTATTGCCATTTTTTTTTTTAGTGTGGTTTTATTTTTCTTTCTATTTCTTCTACTAATTACAGCAGTCCTTTTATTATATCTTGCAGTGCTGGTTTGGTGTTAATATATTCCCTTAATCTTTTTTTGTCTGGACAGCTTTTTATTTGACCTTCTATTTTGAATGATAGCCTTGCTGGATAGAGTGTTCTTGGATTCAGATCCTTGTTTTTATTAACTGTGATTACTTCATGCCACTTCCTTCTGGCCTGTAATGTTTCTGTTGAGAAGTCAGCTGAGAGCCTTATGGTGTTTCCTTTGTAGGTAATCTGTTGCTTATCTCTTGCTGCTTTTAGGATTCTCTCTTTGTCATTAATTTTTGGCATTTAATTACTATGTGTCTTGGTGTGGGCCTCTTTGGGTTCTTCTTACTAGGGGCTCTCTGTGCTTTTTGAACTTGAATGCCTTCTTCCTTCACCTAGTTAGAAAAATTTTCTGTCATTATTTCTTCAAATATATTCTTTAACCCTTGCCCATTTTCTTCCTCTTCAGGGACTCCTGTGGTGCAAATGTTATTATGTTTTCAGTTGTCCCAAAGTTCTCTTAAGCTATCTTCCTGTTTTTTAATTGTTTTTTTCTTTTGGTTTTGTGATTGGTTGATTCTTTCTCCCGTGTCTTCTAATTCACTGATCCGGTCCTCAGCCTCCTCTGCTCTGCTGCTTGATCCTTCCATTGTGTTCTTTATTTCTGCTATGTCATTCTTCACTTCCACTTGGTTGGTTTTCAATGTTTCTGTAGCTTTACTCATTGTGCTGATGTCCTTACTCATGTTGTTGACATTCCTCAAGAATGGCTTTGAACTCTACCTCTGATTATTTGCTTAGCTTCATTTCATTGATCTCATCTTTAATAGAGTTCTCTTGTTCTTTCATTTGGATTTGTTTCTTTTGTTTCACCCTTTTGGTATCACAGTGGGTTTTGGAGCCTGCCAAATTTTCCCTGTGGGTGTTGGTGTTCTGCTGTTTGTGGCTCCCTCTACTGGGTTTGGATGAGCCTTGGGCCCACGTTAACCACCTCTGTCAAATCTTACTTTCCTGGGTAGATTTGCAAGCCCAGGAAAGGTTCAGTTATCCTCTAGCTTTTTCCTGGTGACTAGTAGTCTCAGTTACTCAGGGCCTTGGAATGCAGCCCTGGTATTCTGCCTAAGAGGATATCCAGAGGGTGGGATAGAGGCTGGTTGTTAATGAGACTCAATTTGCATTTCTTTGCCTCACCTGGGAAAGGCTAATCTTCGAGTGGGGGGGCGGTGCTGTTTTTCCTCATACCTCTGGGGGGAGCACACTGGCCACCGTCCTTTGTGGCCACCACTGAGCAAAAACTCTGAGTGCCCTCCAAATTCTGGGTGTCCCCAAGACTTCCAGCCCAGTCTTCCCTCCCTCTTCCATAGCCCCCAGGTGAGTGGCTGTAGCTATTTTAGCCTTCTGTACTGGCTCTGTGGGCTGTGGAGCAAGCTTGGTCTTTATTCCACAAGGGCGCTGCTCACAGCCAATACTGCTGCTGTCTGTGGGCTCCCAGCACGCCATCCTCTGGCACCTCCACAGATCCTACCAGTGTCCCTGGTTATATGGTCCTGTCCTGCTGCTTTTCTGTTGCTTTGTCCTGATAATTTGTCTTTATTTTAGTTTTAATTTTTGTTTGGTACTGGGAGATCGTCTGTGTGGCTTCTATTCACCCCACCTCCTTTTTCACATCCTCTAAGCCTATCTTGTGAGCAGCCCTGGTCACACGGGGGTTTCTGGTGTCCCTGCGCCCTATAGGTCCTGCGGGTACCTCTATTGCACAGTCCCTCTGGGGACCCGGCTCTATGCCTATGTTATGGGTTGCTGGGTCGCACAGGCCTCTCTGGTGCTTCAGCACCCCACGGGTCCCTCATGAATACATTGGATGGCACAATCCCTGCTGGGTTGCACAGGCCTCTCTAGTGCCCCTGAACCCTGCAGTGCCAGAGGGCGGGCAGCTGGATTGGATCGGTCTCTCTGGGGCTCGGGCTTCCTATTGCACTTGTGAGCTACTGGACAGAATAGGCCTCTGTGGAGCCCCAAGTCCTGCTGCTGGGGCTGAGGAGTGCTGCTGCCCTGTGGGGCTCAACTCCTGCTCAGCTTTTGCTGTAGATTTTGGGGATGGGTCTCCTCTGCTGGTCTGTGCTTCTGTTGCCTGGGGATGGATGTTGCTCCCCAACCTCTGTTGCTGGGGCTATATCTCATATCTCAACTCTGATTGGGGCTGCTACTATGAGGGATGGTGGTGGGCTCTGGGCTGTCTGTGGCTTCCACAAGTGGTACCTTGGGAGCTCCACTAGTGTGCACCAGTCTGTGTTGACACAGTGTCCACTGGTCTGATTGTGCCAGGTGTGCTGGTGGGCTCAGGTTGCTGCACCCTAACTGCTCCCACTGCCTCCTCCCAGGGAAGACCCGGGATCTTTCAAAATGGTGGAACTTCCTCGCGGCGCAGGGAGAAGCGCCCTGAAGGGCCGCTTACAGCAGTAGCCGGCTGCTTCTGTCCACAGCACAGGAACCTTCTCCTCCTTGGCTCTGCACTGCAGAAGTCTGGTCATCTACCTTCATTTCCACTCACACACTCGCTAATTCTCTCACACACTCACCCTCCCTCTGGTCCTGCGCACTACCATCTTTCTCAAGATGGTCAGGACAAGCTTTTTTAAATCAGTGATGCCCACATATGCTTTTTCCAGAAGGGTGATATAAATTTAGAGCTAGACGACCTAGGGCTAAATCTAGTCAGGTGGGAAATACAAGCTTTAAAATGTATGGATGTTGCCAAGGCAGAACTCCTTGAAAGGACCAATTGAAAGCTAGTAAGGCATATATTTACTCTTAGAAACAAGAGCCTTACCCCCGGCAACGTACTTGGTTCGCCTCCCCAATGCTGGGGGTCTGTCTATTTTTCAAATAAACTTAGCTTTCGCTTGTACCTTTGTCCATGAACTCATTCTTCAGTTTTGTGAGACAATAAACCTGGACCCAATCTCCACTGCTTGGTTTCAATGTAATCTCTATTAAAGTATCAATGGCATTTTTACAAATCTAGAACAATATTCCAAAAGTTTATATGGAACCAAAAAAGACCCTGAATCACCACAGAAATCTTGAAAAAGAAGAACAAAGTAGGAGGGATCACAATACCAGATATCAAGTAATACTGCAAAGCCACTGTAATCAAAACAGCCTGGTACTGGCACAAGAACAGGCATATAGATCAGTGAAACAGAATAGAGAGCCCAGAAATTGACCCAAAACATTATGTGCAATTAATATTCCACAAAGCAAGCAAGAGCATATAATGGAGAAAATACAATCTCTTTGATAAATGGTATTGGAAAAATTAGACAGAAAATACAAAAAAAAGGAAACTAGACCACCAACTTATACCATATGCAAGAATAAACTCAAAATGAACAAAAAACTTAAATCTAATTTGTGAAACCATAAAAATCCTAGACCAAAATGTAGGCAGAAAAATCTCAGACATCACACATAGCAGAATTTTCACTGATGCAAAGCCTAGTGCAAGAGAAACAAAGGAAAATATTATTAAATGGGACTACATTAAACTAAAAGGTTTCTGCACAGCAAAAGAAACCAGCATCAACATGAAAAGGGAATCCACTCTATGAGAGAACATATTTGCCAATAATACATAAGATAAGGAGTTAATATCCAAAATAAATAAAGTACTCATACAACTCAACAAAATAAAGACAAACAATCCCATTAAAAAATAGGCAGAGGACCTGAATAGACACTTCTCCAAATAGGACATACGAATGGTGAAGAGACATATGAAAAAATGCTCAACGTCACTAATCATCAAAAAGGTACAAATTAAAACAACTATGAGTTATCACCTCACATCTACCAGAATGGCTGTCATCAACAAATCATCAAACAACGAGTGCTGGAGAGGGTGTGGAGAAAAGGGGACTCTAGTACACTGCTGGTGGGAATGCAGACTGGTGCAGCCACTATGGAAAACTGTGGTGTTACCTCAAAAAATTAAAAACTGAACCACATTTGAGCCAGTGACCCCACTTCTCAAAATATATCCTAAGAAGCCTGAAACACCAGTCAGGAAGAATATATGCACCCCTATGTTCATAGCAGCACTATTTTTGCTAAGATCTGGAAACAGCCCAAGTGCTCATCAGTGGATGAATGGATAAAAAAGCTCTGGTACATTTACGCAATGGAATACTTACTATATAGCTGTAAGAAAGAAAGATCTCTAACCCTTGAAGTTGACATGGAGGAACCTGGAGAGTATTATGCTAAGTGAAGTAAGCAAGTCAGAGAAAGACAAGTACAACATGATCTCACTTATTTATGAAATATAATGAACTAAATAAGCTGATGATCAAATAGATCCAGAGTCATATAAGTAGGGAACAGACTGACAAACCTCAGAAGAAGGGAGATGGGAGGAGGTGGGAAGAGATAAACCAAAGAACTTATATGCATCAATGGACACAGATAGCAGTGTGGGGAAGGCAGGAGTGGGGAGGAGGGCATCAGTGGGGGAAAAAAGGGGTAACATCTGTAATACTTTGAACAGTAAATATAAAAATAAATATGTTTAAAAAACACAAATTGTATTGGATTTAAGAAAGGTTGATATTATATAACATTAAGTTAGGTGGCCAAATAAGCAGAACACAGTCAGTGCCTAGAAATTTGGGTCTGTTCCTTTCTGCATTAAAAGAAAAACTGCTCCACATTGGACCCTTGATTCTACTGCCAGAGAGTTACTCCAAATCCATACATAACAAAAGGATTTCTCTTTGCAAATGTTAAATCCCAATTTATTTTCTTCTGAATCCAAAAACCCCACAGCTCTTTTCTCTCTCAACATGAATGGCAGGGTGGTGAAAGCAAACAGCTGTCCTTCCATTATTTTTTCCATTACGTGCTACAGACTGTCACTAGCTTTTATAAATTCAGAGTGAACTGAAGCTATTCAGTTCAGGGTCAAGCTCCCCGAAACAGCATGGAATTGTGCATTGCTGGAAATAGAGGGTTTAATCTTTGTGCTAAGGGTCACAAAACTGGATCATCTGATATTTCAACCATCGTTCTTCTGCCACAGCTAGTTTCTAGACTGTTGGTAAGTTTCACTGATGGAAAGGAGAAACTGTAATAACCTGCTCCTATCACTTTGTCCGGATTAAATAAACAAAAGGCCAACTATGAAGCTTTCAGAGGCAACCTGAGGAAATACCAGCTGGCCTGATACTCCTCTAACTGAATGTGTCCTCTAAGCGAATTTGTTAGTTTTTAGAACTTAGATCATAGAATGAATAGCAGGATAGATGTGTGCTGACCCAGTTCATCCAGTTCCCTTTAGCCTCAGCTCCCTCCCACCTCCGTTCCCTCCTGCTTATCGCTAACTGCCTCCGATTATGTACACGCAGCTTGCTTGCTCTGCTAAACTCTTGAATGACCCCTGTCCTATATAAGCAATCCTCCTCCTAAGCTCAGGGATGCAGTTCTTCTCTGTGTAGGTTGGCTGCAGTCCCTCGATGCAGGAAATAAAGCTCCTAATATTCAAAATTACTTTGTGTCCGACTGAGGTTGATTCTCCTGGGTTACAACATTTGGAGGCCCAGCGAGATCACCGCGAGGTCCCCCTCCCTTTGGGGTAGACCTCCTCGGACTAGGCGAAGAAGCCTCCATATCCTTTGCCTCAAATAGGCTTTTGATTTGACTACGAGCTTTTCAGATCCTTCCGGGGACGTCTGGAGGTAAGGGAAACACCATTCCTTTCCGTCTGTTTTCGGTTGTTTCCTCGAGGGCTGTATTGGGTGTTGGGCAGACGGGATGCTGCAGAACTGCCTCACCCCGGTCGGGACAGGATGCGGTTCCCCGACTTCTGGGAATCCGCTTGCAGATTCATCTGGTGTATGAATGAAAGTGGGCGCTCACTGTCTGTTAATGTCTGTCCTTCTGTTGTTATGGTTGTGTGCTGGCTACTTTTCTTTCCTACAGAATGAGGCAAGCTGACTCCAAGGCCCAAACACCACTCCAATGCATGCTGAATAACTTTTCTGATTTCTTTAAGCTCTCCTGTGACTCTGAAAAGCCTGCCGATCCTGGTTTCCTGAGAGTACTCTATGAACTTGAACGGCCTGCCGAAGGGGTTAATTGGCCACCCACGCGAATGTAGTTTCAATTTGCAATTGGCTTTTATGGTCTGTCAGAAAATATATAGGAGCCTTGGTCACCTGGAACAAATGCCATATATTGATATTTAGATTGATATAGCTACTGACAAACAATTATATTAAGAAATGTCAATGTCCAGAGGTTCAAATGAAAGGAAAAACAGTTTTGTTAACAATGCCTCAGCCTGCTCTGAAGGTTAGTAACTCCTCCCAGCCCCCAGAGGAAATTTTATCCTATCCTTCAGAACCCTCCTTGAGGATATACTAAAATGTTAATTAACCTGAGAAGGGCTTTGAGAAACCCAAAGAAAAATATAAAGTTAAGGGGTTAATGATGGCCTTGGGAAACTCAGAGGAACCATGAGAAAAAAGAGATTAAGAGTTGCCCTGACCTCTAACAAGCTCCTCTCTCCCCCTTCTCTGTATCAGCCCCTCTTAACGGTGACAAAAGCGGTGCCAAGAGAATGTAGTTTTTTTCTATAGTTTGTGACTTTATCCTCACCTGAGGACATTTTTTTATTTTTTGTTCAGATAGAATGAGAGGAAGAGAGAGAGAGAAACATCGATGCAAAAGGGACACATTGAGGGGCTACCACCCGCACAACCCAACCAGGGCCGGGGACAAACTGCAACCGAGGTACGCGCCCTTAGCGGGAACCGAAACCGGGTCTCTCTGGACCACAGACCGACGCTCTAACCACTGAGCAAAACTGGCCAGGGCTATAGTTTGTGACTTTAAAAGCGGGCAACAAAGAAGGCAGGTAGCTAAGGATTGGGGAAAGCCCCCCCCCGCCCCCCCAGCCTCAGCTCAAATTGTTGAATTAAGGGCACTATGCTTGGTTTTGAATAAAGTCACAAGACAAAAATTTAATTTATATTCAGACAGTCTTTATGTTGTGAAGGCCTTACAAATTTTGGAAAAGGTTGCCTTTATAGAAACTGTTAATAATAAAATTCAAGCTTTATTCCAGCCTATTTAGCAAAAATTAAGAAACCGCAGTCAACCTTGTTATTTTAGTCATCTATGAGCTCATACAGGACTTCCAGGAACATTGGCAGAAGGTAATGTATTAGTAGATTCAGCAACTAGGCAAGTCTTCCTTACTCAGGAACAGCTAGCTCAACAATCTCATGCCATACATCATCAAAATAGCTTTGGACTCTGTTTGCAATTTAAAATCAGTAGGGAGGCTGCCAGACAAATAGTTAAACATTGTGCAAACTGCCCTCTAACTCAACCTGCTACTCCATTAGGAGTAAACCCAAGAGGCCTTATTCCTAATCAAATATGGCAAATGGATGTTACCCACATTCCTGAATTTGGAAAACAAAAGTATATAATGTAACTATTGATACTTTTTCAGGGTTTATAATTGCCACTCCACAGACAGGAGAGGCAACTAAACATATAATTGCCCACTGCCTTAAATGCTTTTCAATTCTAGGAATACCTAAATTCATTAAGACTGACAAGGGCTAAGGATATATTAATCAGACATTTCTAAAATTCTGTGCAAATTTACTGTTCAACATAAGACTGGAATACCTTATAATCCTCAAAGACAAGGAATTATAGAGAGAGCTCATGGAACCCTTAAGGTTCAAATTGAAAAGATAAAAAAGGGGCTTAATAGACCCCGCTGCTTTATCGGGCTACTAATTGCTGGCATAGCGGCCCTAGTCACCATTATTGCCACGGCAGTCCATCCAGACAGGACATTATGTTAATGAGCTGTCCAAAAATGTTACAACTGCTTTAGGTACTCAAGAGGATATAGATAAGAAATTAGCCGAAAAAGTGAATGCTCTGTTTGACATGATAAATATACAGGACAGGAATTAATAATTATGAAAATTAGAATGCAGCTGCAATGTCATGCAAAATATCATTGGATTTGTATTTCACCTAAACAATACAATGATAATTAAATTGCCTGGGAAAAGATACAGTCTCATTTACAAGATATATGGTAAGATGCTAATAAATCAATCAATAGTCTCCAGCTTCACCAAGAAATACAAGCGAAAGGAGTCAGGGTCGGTAAGGACCGACTGAAAAAATTTTGGGGACTTATAGAAGAAGTTTGTCCCTGGTTCCCAGAAGAAGGAAAGATAGATTTAGAAACTTAGGAGAGAGTGAGAGAAAAACTTCAAGAAATATATATATATATCTTTAAAAGAAAATTGTTCTAAAACTGGTTATTTCTGAATGGATAAAAAGATGTATGAAAGTTAAAAGATTTGTTAAGAGAAATCTCAGAAGAAAATCATAAATAAAATAAATAATGAATTTAATAAGATACATGAATCTAAAATAAATTAATATAGAATTTATTTGGTTCTTTTTCAGACTGTTAAAAGGGAAAAAGTTTTTTCCTAATATTTGCCTTGTAAACAAAATTTATATATATTATTGAAATGGTTTTATATTATGTTAATCAAGTACTTGATTCCTTAAAGAACCATTTTCTTAATCATAAGAACTGAAGTTTCACTGACCTATGTTTATGTTTAACATCTGTCGTTGTCACTTTAAATGAATAAATAATTGAATAATGTTTAATAATAATAATACTATATAATCTTTTGGTCAAATATGTTTGACCACCTTTCTAGGATTTGAATTTTAAGAAAATTTTTCTTGACCTGGAATTAGTTTTGAGTCAGTCCAATAGGACCTGGAATTTCTAAAAGATTTGTTTTCTCTCCTTATGAAAGGAAATCAAATCAATGCAGATGGCTTAACACAGTCTGTTTCCCCATTGGAATATAGATAAGGGGGCAACAAACTCCAAATGCAAGAGCATACACACTAGTAGGAATGATTATTTGTTCACTTAGCAGATGCATAGAATGCCTCTTAAATATAGGTCTCTGCTAATGCTATGGGTTATGCAAACAGTCCTCACTTTAAAGGGGCTTATAATATAAGATATTTTGTAAAGTCATGCTTGGATTATTTAAAAGAAAGAACATGATTAAGCCCCAGAGGCCTGAAGATCAAGCTCTTTTTGGTTTAACTAAGAAAGTCTTTTCTTTCATGATGTTACAATGTACTCACATATAAAAAGAAAAATAAATAAATCTGAGCTATGATTACTATAACATGAATAAAATGATGCCTCTGATGTACATAGGTCTCCACCTGAGAAGGGCTTTATGAAAAGGAAATTATAAAAATAATAAAGATTTAATATTTATGAATGATAGAAGATTAAAAAATTGACATAAAGGAATAAAAAAGATGGTGATTCTTTACCGCTTTCTCCTGCCTTGTCCGCAGGGAAGGCTTCTCTCAGAGACTCAATTGTTATGTCCCCTATGTATGGGAAGACCCAATATCTGAATGGATATGGATGTATTCAGATGCACTGGCTTCTTTATGGTGAGATCTCAAGCCCTCTCTGCAAGGCTTATTAATATTCTCACAGGCAAACTGTTTAACCATTGAAATGCCAGCCTAGGCTGCTCGTCCACAGCGGGTTTGATGGCAACTAATTTCCAACAGGCTTCTCTGAACTTTGGGGAATTGAATATAGGGATCGCAGGCACGGATATAAAATACTCTTAGAGAGTTAAAAAAAAACAACAAAAAAACCACTCTGCCTCACTTAAACATACATGTTAAGACATTGCTCCCCTTTCCTGCGTCCTTTTGTAAACCTGGGGTCAGAGGAAATGTTCCCATACCTCTGCCCACTGTAGGACCCACATACTATCTGGGGAAGGGCTTCCTTAGACACTTTTCACTGTGTTCTCCTGTTAGGCCTATTGGCCCAATTAGCTGAATTAACAAAGATAATAATAATAGCGTTAAGGGACATAGGACCCATAGAAAAGGATCACCCGAGGAGGGGAAGCTTAAGGAAAAGTCAAGACAACAGGCCTAGGTCCCAATTAGGGATAGAAAAGACAAGGACAGAGTCAGATATAGAGGAACAAAATAAAAAGCCGTCCTTAATTTAGGAAAATAACAGGGCTAGGGCTCCTTCCAACTGAGCCCCCCAGAACCCAGAATAATACTAAATAATAGGGGACAAACTAGTTAGTTTCCTGGTAGACACTGGTACAGCAGACTCAGTCCTGACCGAGCCAATGGGACCCTAACCTACCCCTGGACTTCAAAGAGGACTATAGACCTTGGGAAAAATACTGTGACTCATTCGTTTCTGTTCCTACCAGAATGCCCATACCCCCTACTCGGACATGATCTCCTCCAGAGATCATTCAATTGCTGGCCACTGCCACTCCAGGCCAGCCGTCGCATCAAGTTCCACAAGACGCTGGCTGTCAATCCTGCCAGCCTGCCTCCAGACGATGACCCAGAGAAACCTCTGCAGGACTGCCTGGAGGTAATCGACACTGCAGACGGCCACCCAGACCTCAGGGATGACCCACTGCCATCATCAGATGAGGTATTGTTCACAGACGGGAACAACTATGTCCAGGAAGAAATCAGGTATGCTGGGACAGCAACAATAACTCTGGATGGTATCATTAAATAGGGGAACTTCAGCCCAATAGGCTGAACTCATAGCCCTAATCCAGGCTCTCTGATGAGACAAGGGGAAACCATACTGCAAATAAGGAAGCTTGACATATGGCCCTAAAACCAGTGGGGACCTCTCCAGATATCAGTCACCACGCCAACCCCAAGTTTGCCCCTGACTCCTACTTACACTGGGTCAGAAAATGACTTAACTGAGCAGAAACAAGTCATAAAGGAAATCAGTGAATGATAGACACTACCTGCTGGGAGGTTATTGGTCTCAGAGGCTCTAGGTCAGACTTTAGTCAACCAGCTGCACCAGACTACCCACTTAGGTTACACCAAGCTTACTGAACTCCTGAGAGGCAAGAAATGTCCAATAAGATCACAGGGAAAAGGAGAAAATGAAAGGAAACAGGAATATATAAGTCTAAGTAGGGAGGAGGAGACAAAAAAAAAAAAAGGCTAGAGGATGTGCAGACAGGTTCATGCCAGGGGAAGGATTGTGTAAGTCGTAGAGGGTCTATCAGCAAGCTGAAGAAGGATTATGCAGAGGAAATAAAAAGATAAAAGAAAGGGACATACATATTACAGGAAGACAGGACATTGGAGGAATACTCAAGAAGGAAAGAAAATAAGACACTGAGAGAGGGAGAACTTGCCTCTAATAATAGAATAACAGTCTAGGATATATTAAAGGGAATAGCAGATTTAGGCTACTCCTGACCCTTAGATCAGACAATGACCTCGTCTTGATAGCAAAGATATCACAGGGGATATCTCTAAGGGATTAAATTTAAATTAGAAGCTCCATTGTGCTTACTGCTCACAGAGTTCCAGGCAGATAAAGCACATAAACAGGAGTTTAGAAAGTGGTGAAAACTAGACCACTCTGCTCCCCCTGCCCTCTTACAGTTCTTACAGGCCCTGCAGTCTCTGTCCACAAACAAATCTGTGATGCCCTGCCTGTGCCCACCTCAAACCCTAGGCACCCTTTCCAGCCTGGAGACTCAATACAAATAAAGAAATTCACCACCCAGGGACTAACTCTGGCCTAGAAGGGACCATACACTGTCATCCTTCCTGCACCAATGGCTGTCAAGGTCAACGGCACCCCGGTCTGGCTGCACCATTCCTGACTGAAGGTGGAAAAAAACAAAATAGACAATGCAGGCCTTGCCAGACCCCTTAAAAATAAGACTCTTACATTTATTAGGACTCTAATTTTTCTGATTATGACTATACAGGGGTCTAATAAGGATGTCAGGCAGCAGATAAATCCAGAGATATATATATACACACCAAGTCCCTTCAGATGTTATTAGTACCTAAGGTAAATTGTCGTCATCATCTAGGTTGAGATGCCAGCTCACTACTCTTCTCTCTGCCCTAGCAGGTGCCCTCATACTCCTATTTCTAGGACTGACATATAGACCTATAATTATAAACAAATTAATAGCTTTCATAAGAAAGAAGGTCCAATCTGTCAAATTATTAGTCCTGGCCTCTCATTGCCAAAGGTTGCCATTAGATGAATAACAAGAATCAAAGATTTGATTCCCCTGAACACCAGTGGGGAATGTAATAACCTGCTCCTATCACTTTGTCCTGATTAAATAAACAAAAGGCCAACTATGAAGCTTTCAGAGGCAACCTGAGGAAATACCAGCCGGCCTGATACTCCTCTAACTGAATGTGTCCTCTAAGTGAATTTGTTAGTTTTTAAAACTTAGATCATAGAATGAATAGCAGGATAGATGTGTGCTGATCCAGTTCACCCAGTTCTCTTTCGCCTCAGCTCCCTCCGCCCTCCGTTCCCTCCTGCTTATTGCTAACTGCCTCCGCTTCTGTACACGCAGCTTGCTTGCTCTGCTAAACTCTTGAATGACCCCTGTCCTATATAAGCAACCCTCCCCCTGAGCTTGGGGCTGCAATTCTCCTCTGTGTAGGTTAGCTGCAATCCCTAGATGCAGGTAATAAAGCTCCTAATATTCAAAATTACTTTGTGTCCGAGTGAGGTTGATTCTCCTAGGTTACAACAGAAACCATAATTTGGTTAAAAGAACATGGAAAAAAATGCTACCTACTACTTGGACTTGATTTACTGAAGTTCTGCTTCACTGACATAGTCAATAAATTGCAATTAGTCTTCACAGACTTAATATTCAAAACCCATGGTCACTGAAGTATACTCTGTAAGATTCAGTCATGCAAACGAGGGCAATATATTGATGCACATGTGGTACATATTTTAGTGACATTATTTCTGTTTGATTTGATGTTCTCTCTGCACAGCAATATCTCAGCAATTCTAAAAATGAGTCCTCTTTTGTAGCTCACAACATAAAAATTGCTTTTTTAAACATTGGGGCATAAGAAAAATAAAACAGAGAATTGGTCTAGGTGCTGATAAGATTTTTTATTATACTGTATTATTTGACATTTTGCATGAATTTCCCTTACATTAAAAAGTAGACTATTATGGTGAGAGTTATATTCTATTTTCTAGTTTAAGGTATATCTGTTACAGAAATAATTATTTTAGGATTTTCTTTCATTTTAATAATCGAGGTTGTATGTGGAGTGTGCACACACATACAAAGTAAGTGATAAAGTCTCACTGATCAGCTACCTAATGTTTCTGCTCCGAACTATCCTTTTTTGTTGTTTTAGAAATCCATATAGGAGTATTTATGACATTCTGTGTGTCTAAAGTCATATACTGAATTGCTTCTGTGTATCTTTTTCTAATTTTAATTGAATTTATTGGAGTGACATTGATTAATAAAATTATACAGGCTTCAAATGTACAATTATATAAAACATCAGCTGTATATTGTATTGTATATCCACCACCCAATGACAAGTCTCCCTTCATCACCATTTATCCTCCTTTACCCTCTTCAACCTCCCTCCACCCTCCTTTCTCTCGGGCAATCATCATACTGTTATTCCAGACCCCAATACCCATACTCTCTGACAGTTGTCAGTCTGTTCTCTGTATCTATGAGTCAGTTTCTATTTGGTTTGTTAGTTTATTTCATTCATTAAACTCCACATATAAGTGAAATCATATGGTACTTGTCTTTCTCAGATTGGCTTATTTCACTTAGCATGATAATCTCCAGGTCCGTCCATGCTGTTATAAAGGTTAAGATTTCCTTCTTTTTTACTGCTGAATAGTATTCCACTGTGTAATTGTACCACAGCTTTTTTATCCACTCATCTACTGATAGGTACTTGGGTTGTTTTTTAATATTGGCTATTGCAAATAATGCTGCAATGAACATAAGGGTGCATACATTCTCTTGAATTAGTGTTTCTGGTTTCTTATGATATATTTCCAGAAATGGAATCACTGGGTCATAAGGCCGTTCCTTTTTTATTTTGATATTTTGAGCTTTCCATGGTGGCTGCACCAATCTGCATTCCCACCACCAATGCAGAGGGTTCCCTTTTATCCACATCCTTGCCAGCACTTGCTTGTTGATTTATTGATGATAGCCATTCTGACAGGTGTGACATGACATCTCATTGTGATTTTAGTTTACATTTCTCTGATGAATAGTAACATTGAGCGTCTTTTCATATGTCTATTGCACATTTGTATGTCCTCTTTGAAGACGTGTTTATTCAATCCATTGCCCATTTTTAAATAGGAATATTTGTTTTTTGGGTGTTGAGGTATATAAGTCCTTTATAAATTTTTAATATTAACCCTTACCAGATGTATCATTGGGGAATCTATTCTCCTATTCAGTGGGTTTTCTTTCATTTTGTTGATGGTTTCCTTTGCTGTGTAAAGTCTTTTTAGTTTGATGTAGTCTCATTTGTTTATTTTTTCTTTTGTTTCCCTTGCCCAAGAAATATATATATTGCTATGAAAAATGTTCCAGATTTTACTACTTATCTTTTCTTCTAAAATTTTTATTGATTTGAGTCTTACTTACGTTTAAGTCTTTAATCCATTTTGAGTTTACTCTTATGTATGGTCAAGAAGATGTTCTAGTTTCATTTTTTTTGTACTGTCTGTCCAATTTTCCCAACATCATTTACTGAATACACTGTCTTCATCCCATTGTACGTTTTTTGTCTCCTTTCTCAAATATTAGTTGACTATTAAGTTGTGGGGTTATTTCTTGGGTCTCTATTCTGTTTCATTGATCTATATATCTGGTTTCTTGCCAGTACCATGCTGTTTTGATTACTATGGCCTTGTAATATAGTTTGCTATTAGGAAGTGTAAATTCCTCCAACTGAATCCTCCTTTCTCAATATTGCTGTGGCCATTTGGGGACTTTTGTGGTATCCTAAAAATTTTTGGAATATTAGTTCTAGTTCTGTGAAATATATCATTGGTGTCTTTATAGGAATTGCATTGAATCAATAAATTGCTTTGAGTAGTATGAACATTTTAATGATATTAAGTCTTCCTGTCCATAAACACAATATATGTTTCCACTTGTTTGTATCTTCTTCAGTTTCTTTCTTCATCTCATAATTTGTTGAGTACAGTTCTTTTACATCCTTGGATAAATTTATTTCTAGTTATTTATTTATTTATTTTTTTAATCCTCACCTGAGGACATTTTTGCATTTATCTTCAGATAGAGTGGGAGGTGGGGGGAAGAGAGAGAGAAACATCGATGTGAGAGAGACACATCCAGTGGTTGCCACCCACACAACCCCAACTGGGGCCAGGGACAAACTGCAACTGAGGTATGTGCCCTTAGCGGGAACCGAACCCAGGTCTCTGTGGTTTGCAGGCAGATTATCTAACCACTGAGCAAAACCAGCCAGGGCTGTTTTGTTTTTCATGCAGTTGTAAATGGGATTGTTTTCTTGTTTCACTTTCTGCAACTTAATTAGTGGTGTATAAATATGCTAATGATTTGTGGATATTTATTTTGTATCCTGCTACTTTACTGAATTAATTTATCTGTTTTAGTATTTTTTTGTTAGAATTTTCTATCTTTCTATATATAGTGTCATGTCATCTGCAAATAATGACAGTTTTTTTTTTTTCTTTAATCCTCACCTGAGGATATTCTTCCATTTATCTTCTGATAGAGTAGGAGGGAGGGAGGAAGAGAGAGGGAGAGAGTGAGAAACATTAATGTGAGAGGGACACATCGACCGGTTGCCTCTTACCAGGGCCTGGGACTAACTGCAACTGAGGTATGTGCCCTTGACTGCAATCGAACCTGTGGCTCTGGTCTGCAGACTGACGCTCTAACTGCTGAGCCAAACTGACCAGGAAAAAATCTTTAAATCTTTATGTGTTTCATAATTTTCATTAAAATATACATTTTCATAATATACAAGTATTATCTAATCTTTGGAAATGTATAAAAGTATAGAAAATTCATGTATTTTTTTTTCATAATATTTGTATCATATTAAATATACCTTTGGAAAACTGTCTTTTCCCCCCTCCCAATATAGTAACTTTCTACATTTGTTAAGTAGAAATATTTCAAAATATATATTTAGTTTAGAAAATATAGTTGAATGAATTAACATGCTAAAATTTAATACATAATAGTTGCTTCAAATTTATCATACATATATTTTTGTAGAGGCACTTAATATTAAAACTCTTTTACTTATTACTGTATTTCAAAATGTACATAATGAATGATTTTATTAGGAATGGGTAATAACATAACATATTTTTTAAAAATTTCAACAATTGCCCCGCCCAGTGTGGCTCAGTTGGTTGGATGTCATTCCATGCACTAAAGGGTCACCAGTTTAATTTCTGGTCAAGGCTCATGCCCAGGTGGGCTTGATCCCCAATAGGGCGTGTAAGAGGCAGCCAATCAATGTGCTCTCATATCAATGTTTCTCTCTCTCACTCCTTCTCCCTTCTTTTCTCTCTGATAATCAATTAACTATTCTTTGAAAAAATAAAAATAAATAAAATGACAGTTATTATTTTACCTCACATATTTTGTTATGAGAAGTAAAGAAACAGGAAAAGCTGTTTTTATATTCATAGAAACCCTCTATGAAACAGGCTGACACAAATTTTATGTGTAGAATGTATTGATTTGACTGTTTAAATAATAATATTTAAATAGTATTCATTGATTTCATGGAACATTTTTGTGTCCTTTATATTTCCAATATTTCCTAATTTTCTTCTTTTTTCCTTTGGGCTCTATGCATGTCTGTATAGGGTCTCATTTTTGGAATTATGGTTTGAAATATTCTGTGCTAGGCTATTTGTCACATAATGTAATAATATTATTTTATTTTATTTTATTTACAACCTATTTAGATGGCAGTTGTAATACAGTTTTCTAAAAGTAAAAGTTTAAGAGTGCACTTATGAACAACATTGAAACAGAGGCATAAATACATGGAACAGACTGACAGCTGTCAAAGGGGAGGGGGTTGGGGACTAGATAAAAAAAGTGAAGGAATTAGCCCAAAACACACACACACACATATATATATATATGTTTATAGACACAGACAGCCAGAGGGAAAGGGGATGGAGTATATAGGTGGAGGCAGACCAAAGGGGGTAAAATGGGGATGCAAAGAGATTTTGCTTGGGACGATGTGTGTACAATGCGGTGTGCATATAATGTTTTATTGAATTGTATTCTTGAAATCTGTATGGTTTTGCAATGTCACTGCAATAAATTTTAAAAAAAAGTCCTAAGGGTAATTAGAGGGGCTACTGTCTTATGTATGTGAAAGTTCAGTTTTATGTTTTTAAGCTGACTCTAAAGATTTTTTTACATTTACTTCAGTGGTGCAGACATTTACAAATGTTAATAGTGTAAGAGCACTATTGATTTTTTTGAAAATTAAGAAAAAATGTGCCCTTCACCAAATCATAAAATTGCAAGTGCATGGTTTTAGTCATCTCAATTAAATTGTTCTACTTTCCGCCTAGTTATGAGTTTATAAATCAAAAGTGGGTAAATCTCAGTAAGAATTTCTCTGCGGTGTGGAAATATGAATAGTAAGGAAAAATATATATTTTTACAATGTTTTTAAATCTTTAAATATTTAGTATTTCCTTCAACTAGTCTTCTGGTTGTTAACTATACTCACTTTTTCAAATCCTGTTCTCATTCACTTCTTGTTTGGTTTGACATTATGAAAGAATATTTCTATAAATAAGTTGCTAGAAAAATAAAGATAATTGAACTTAAAGGAAAGGAGTTAAGGGGCTTACAAAGCAGCTTCCCATGTTCAATCTTAAGATAGCTAGTTGTATCATGTATGTCTAAAAAGATGCATAATAAAGCTGAAAATTTATTTAAAATAAAATTGATTCATTAAAATAATCTTTATAGGTTTGATTTGTCAAAAAATGTATTACTGTTATACTCATAAATACCTATATATATCAAATATATAATATGGATAAGGATAATAATGCTAGCATTTTTTAGAGAAAAAAATGCAGAAAGAATGAAATGAGAGAGCAATGACTATATCAGGTTGGAAAATATGTCATCCCGATACAGAATTAGCTAATATTTGCAAACAGCCCAAGTGCCCATCAGTAGATGAGTGGATAAAAAAGCTGTGGTATATTTATATAATGGAATATTACATGGCTGTAAAAAAGAAGGATCTCTTACCCTTTAAGACAGCATGGAGGGACCTGGAAAGCATTATGCTAGGGAAAATAAACCAGTCAAAGAAAGGCAAATATCTCATGATCTCACTTATATGTAGAATCTAATGGACAAAATAAAATGACCAACAAAATAGATTCAGAGGCATCGATACATAGAACAGACTTACAGATCTCAGAGGGGAAAGGTTGGGGAGGATGGGAATAGATTAACCAAAGAACATATGTGCATATATGCCTAGCCCATGGACACAGACAATAATATGCTGAAGGCCTGGGGTGGGCTGGGACTGGGTGGAGAAGGGAGAAAGAATGAAAATTGGGAAACCTCTGTAATACTGTCAAAAAAAAAGTAAAAGAAAAGCCTTGTATTTTCTAAATGTTGCTTCTTTTAATTTCCTTTTAAAATTTATAGCAATGATCCCTGGCTGGTTTTGCTCAGCGGTTAGAGCATCAGCCTGTGGTCCATAGAGACCAGGTTCGGTTCCCGCAAAGGGCATGTACCTCAGTTGCAGTTGGTCCCTGGCCCCGGTTGGGGTTGTGTTGGTGACAACCAGTCGATTTGTCTCTCTCATGTCGATATTTCTCTCTCTCTTCCTCCCCTTCTCCCTCCTGCTCTTTCTGAAGATAAATGCAAAGAAAAAAAAATTTTTGCAATGAGGTGCCTCGTTAGTGCAGTAGGTAGTAGATCAGTCTTATAAAATTTGTAGCAATGTATATATAGAAGCACAAAAATTCAATACCTTAAAGAAAAAACTGCATCATTAGAAATTTAGAATGAGTATAATTGTGAATCCACTCTGTTTTACTGAGCACATGTTCTATTAGTGGAACTGTACTGGTATGGGGGCTCTAAAGAGGAAAAATAATTCATTTGTCCCTCAAGATTTTTATCACTAACAATACAGTTAGAGTGGATAAGTGATCTTTTATGAAACTAACTCTGATTATTCCTGATTCCCTAGTGACATTATTCCCCTGAAGAAATGACAGTCTATATAGTAAAACTGTCTGTTTTCTATCTAAATGATTGCATGTAATTACAGAGTCATGACTTCCAAGTACATGAGTCCACCATGACTATAAAAATATAATTTAAAATTTTTGGTGAGATGAATTTTCCGTGACAATTTAAACTCTAATCAGTGTAATTTGCCTAGAATTGCTGACATTCATCCTCTACAGAGTATTAATGAGCACAAACTTTCATCTAGTTTTGATTACACAAAAATAATCTATTATAGGTAGCTTGCTTAGTATAAATGAATGTTTACTTTTTGTTAGAACTCTATATGCAAGTGTTTGCATAAATTTTTATTTTATAATCTTAATCTTTTAGCAATTAGTATTCATAGAACTAAGTTTTAATATCTCCAAACTAAATAACTCGAAGAATATGACTATTAAATTAGAAGATTCTAATTCCAGTTCTACTGACACGGTGCACATGATTCATCTATTTCTTCACTATCCTGAGTTAATTCAAATGGAATAATGCTGTACACTTTTGAGGAACAGGTCCAAAATCTAGCTGCTTTGAGTCTCAAGGTGCATGTCATTCCCCTGGGATGTCCTCCTGATTCCCCACTGTAAATTAGGATACACCTTATAGTTCTCCTCTGATGTTCGGTGCTGCTTCTTTTTAGTATTTATTAAGCTTCATTTTATACGTTACAAAGGCAAGCATTGCGCATGTCTTTATCGCAGAATCTCTTGTACTTATTGAATACATAATTAATATTGATGTGACAATTTTGTTTTTATTTCTCTTAGTTTACCAGTTACATTAACTATAACGTTGAATTATGAGACTCTTCTGATAACAAAAGCTTAATTGAAAAATAATTTATATTTAAAATGATCTATTGTTATTTAAGTTGCACTAATGAGCTTTACATAATGTTAAGGTTTGTATACTTTTTTTTTTTTTTTTTGCAAAGTGTTGATCTGTTTTATTATCTGACTAAAAAAACTAGACACTCAGCCAGTCCAGGGGGGTCAGGGGATGCTAACCTTCCTCCTCGTCAACTCAGGCTCCAGCCCCGCCCAGGCCCTTCTTGGCTCCTTCCTCTATATGCAGCGTGGCCACCCCGATGCGGGGAGCGGGGAGCGGGGAGCGGGGAGCGGGGAGCGGGGAGCGGGGAGCGGGGAGCGGGGAGCGGGGAGCGGGGAGCGGGGAGCGGGGAGCGGGGAGCGGGGAGCGGGGAGCGGGGAGCGGGGAGCGGGGAGCGGGGAGCGGGGAGCGGGGAGCGGGGGAGAAGTCCACGTGCTCCTGGGAGTCCAGACGGACAGTGGAGGAGGAAACGTCCACCACCTGCTTGCGGACCCTGATGTGACGCTGGCGGATCAGCACCCGAGCGCGGTGGGTGGACTTGGAAGCCCAGCTTGAGGACCTGAGTGTGCAGGCGCCTCCCGAGAAATGCTCCACCTTCAGGCCCAGGGTACATTCCAGCTTCGTCCCGCCCTCGCCCAGCCTCCCAGCCGCGCGGACCCGGCGGGCAGCAGGGCTCCGCCGTCCAGCGGCAGCAGCTCCCGCGCAGCCGTGCGATCTCGCCAGGGCACGTCGGACTCCCCAGACCTCCCGTTTGTCCCCAGCCCGTCTTCTCCGATTAGTTTCAGCTCTTGGTCGAGGCGGGATTTCTCGAAGGGTCTCCATGGGGTCAGGATGTCTCCCGACAAACCCAGCTCCGGGCCACCGGCAGATTGGGTGCGCTGGCCTGTTTACGCCTCAAGGTTTATATACTTTAAATACTACATAAAGATCCATAAGAGTGCCATGGGCGGTTTGGCTCAGCGGTTGGAGCATTGACCTGTGGACTAGAGAGTTGCGAGTTTGGTTCCTGCTAGAGGCACGTACCAAAAAAAAAAAAAAAAAAAAAAGACCTATTAAAAAAAAAGAAAAGGATTATATAACTAAAAAATAATTTCAGAAATGTAGTATTATTCAGTTTTCATTCTTTTACGGATTATTTGTATTCAAAGACATGGACATTAATAAATACTGTGCTCTATTACAACAGCCCTAAAATGTCAACAGTGGAAAATGATTATTTAGTGCAAACCAAAGACCAAATCCCATGTGGAAAACTATTTGGAAAGATCAGAATGTCAAAAATTAAATAATTCTGTATTTTCAATAAAATAAAACTGAAGAGATGTCAGAGATCTGAGATTTGACATTAATAGTTTGCTGCAGTTAGTGAACTAGTTAATTGGCTCAAAACAGGCAAGGGCAGATAAAGGACATATATGCTTACAGTGCCATTTTAAGCATTCAAAACATCACCCATCACATGATTTTTTTGCCTATAAGAAAGAAGCATAAGGCATCAAGAAAATTATCAAATCATATCATAATAGCTTTAACAGTTAGAACTACCAATGTTGAATACTCATCACATTGATTGTTATTAGATACATAATTTTAGATATATGTAAAACATAATATTGATATATGGATCCAGTTTGGGAAACATAATTACCAAACCTTCCCTTATGACCCTGGAGTCTCCTTCAAAGTCACTTCCTGCTTCCTAGTGTGGATCAGCAGTCAGACTGCCTGGGTTTGTTGTCAGACTTGAACACTAACATTAAACTCTCTACACTCGATTTCTTTCTCTGTAAAATAAAACCTATAATAGTAGTATCATTATCATAGGCTTGTGCAAGTATTATTTATTTATGTAAATCTCTTAGAAGCATGTTTGATAGGTAGAAAATGCCATATAAGTGCTAATGATTAACCCTCCACTGGCAGTAGCTTAGTGTAAGCTGGTAGAATCTATAAAATCTATTTCCAATCATTGCTCTTTTGGTACACCCATGGCATACATGTACACAAAAGCTTCACAGTTTCAATTTTGAATGTCTAATATGGCATTTTTTTAAAAAATATGTTTTTATTGATTTTTTTAGAGAGAAAGGAAGGGGGAAAGAGAGAAACATCCATGTGAGAGAGAACATTGATCAGCTGCCTCCTGCACACCCCCTACTGGGGACTGAGCCAGCAGCCTCCGCATGTGCCCTGACTGGGAATCAAACCGGACCTCTTAGTCTATGGGATAACACTCAATCCACTGAGCCACACTGGATGGGCATAAAATGGCATGTTTATCCTGTTTTTACTAATGATAACAGATTTTTGTAACTCATTGATGAACACAATTCCTGTTCAAAGAAATAGTAGGCAGTATATTAACAAAATTTATAAACTCAGGTTGTTGGAACTTTTAACATAAATTTATATCCAGTTTGAGATACAAACCAGATTTTCTTGAGTGCCTGAAAGTCATTCGCTAAGTGCTGCTTGCTTACCAGCAGAAGAGCAGTACCTACACTTGTTTGGTTTGATCAATGATCAAGTTACCAAGACTAGAAGTGACAACTTTCCTGTTTTGCTGAAACAAGCAAAATGACCCTTTCCAAAAAACTGCACAATAGATACGCCAAAGCTACAAACACAATGCCAGACCCACTTTATTTTCCTGACCATATTCTGGGGGAACTAAATCTTAACCTTTCACAACTATGTAGTCTATGGAAGAAAATAGCAGCAGGTGAAACGACAGGCTGATGGAATCCAGTTGAGCTGGAGCCCCTCTTTGGGGTGCACAGTTTTTTAATTGTTAGAAGTATTCTTTAGTTTCAAGATAAATAATCTCTTAAGTAGCCTTTGCTTTTAGTACGCCATAAGAGAAAAAATAATCCAAGCAGTTTGTAAGGGGTTGGGATGGGGTAGAGAGTGGGATGCCATACTAAATCCCAAAGCTAATTTCTTAGACCAAGGCTAAAGAAAAATATCATCATCCCATGCCTGGATCACTAAAATAGACTTCTCTATTCTTGACCACTTTTAATACATTATTTAAAATTTTTTTTTTATTAATTTTAGAAAGAGGGAGAGAGAGATAGAAATATTGATGAGAGAGAACATTGATTGGCCGCCTCCCGCATGCCCCCCAATGGGGATTGGGCCCACAACCTGGGCATGTGCCCTGATCAGGAATTTAACCTGCGACCTCTTGGTGCATGGGTTGATGCTCAACCACTGAGCCACATCGGCTGGGCATAATATATTATTATCTTACTTTTTCCTCTAGAACTATTTTTTATCTTCTGAAAAATTTAAACCTACAGAAAATTTGTAAGAATAGTACAATATACAGCTACATTGTCTTCGCTTCAATTAACCAACTGTTAATATTTGGTGCATTTATGCACCCCCCTCCCTTCCATATTATTTGAGATTTAGTTGCAGGCTTAATGATGGTTCTCCTCTATTAGTCGATCATTTATTTTTGAGAACTAGGGCATTGTCTTACATAGCCACAATACAATTATCAGGCTTCTGATAATTTAACATTGATAGAATGCTATAATCTAGTATAAAGTCCATATTTAAATTTCTCCAGTTATCCCAATTTTTTTTATAGCTGTCTCTTTTCCTTTTCTTGGATTAACCAAGAAAAAAATCTCTACATTTGATATTTATGCAGCCAGAGTAATCTTTTTAAAGCTCCAAATACACTATGACATCTCTTTGAATCTTTCATTTCTCTTAAAATGAAATAACCGGTCCTTGGCTCTCCAGTCTCTTCTCATTTGTTATCCTCTTCAAATTATTTTCAATGATATTGAATTAAATTATTTTTCCAAAAGTCACCATGACCTCTGTTAGGTCTATAGCTTTGTGCATAATGTTCCTACTAAAGTATTCTTCTACCTTAATTCCTTCCTTCACTTAGTTAGCTTATCTATGTTCTGTGGGTCACAACTAACACATCACTGCCCATGAAAAACCCTATCTGCCAAGATCAGACTGCATTTGGTGTCCTACTATGTGCTCATGGAACCCCATATAGTTATAGCCAGCAGAACATTTATAACACTACTTGGTATTCATCTTTTTATTTACTAGAATCCCCATTCAGATTGAGTTTATTTGTTGTTTTTTAATCCTCATCCGACGGTATTTTTGATTTATCTTCAGACAGATGAGAGGGAGGAAGGGAGGTAGAAAGAGAGAAACATTCATGTGAGAGAGACACATCTACTGGTTGTCTCCCGCACGACTCCAACCAGGGCTCGGATTGAACAGCAACCTAGGTATGTGCCCCTGACCAGAAATGAACCCATGACTCTTTGGTCCCTGGGCCGACGCTCTAACTGCTGAGCCAAACCGGCCTGGGTAGACATTGAGTTTCTTGAAGACAGGGACTGTGTATCTTGTTCACCACTATATTCCATTTATTCAAAGGAACATGTTCAAGAATTTTAAATGTTTGAGGTGTATTTAGTATAGAGGTCTAAGCAATAGGAGCATAACACATTGACTTTTTTTCTTGAGCATTCTGAACAGAAGTTTTATGTATGTATGTATGTATGTATGTATTTAATCTTTAGTGTTGAGAGTATTATAGATGTTCCCCATTTCTTCGTCATTGCCCCCCTCCCCGCATTCTCACCTCACATCAGGCCTTCAACACATTATTGTCTGTGTCCATGGATCATGCATATGTGCATATAAATTCTTTGGTTAATCTCTGCCTGGCCCCTCCTTCCCTCTGAGATTCCTCAGTCTGTTCTCTGCTTCTATGTCTCTGGATCTATTTTGTTCAATGATTAATTTTGTTCATTAGATTCCATAAGTGAAATCATGGCACACATTGATTTTTGAAAGTGAGCAACATGTTACTTTTGAGTTTATTTGTCCTGATTTTTTGTCTTTGCTTGATATACAGCAGGGGAGCTATTAAAGCATATTTGCCTAATGTATAATTTAAGAAAAATCATTTTGAGGAACTGAAAAGCCTTCAGAAAATTATTACAGTTGCTTTAGATAAATCTGAAAATAAATACTTAGCAAAAATGTAAAAAAAATCTACTGGTTTTAGAAAAAAAATTTAGTCTTGAAATGTATTCTTCTTAAGTAAATGTAAAATATACGTACCATTTATTTGCATCTTCCAAATTTTATTTAAAGTTAAATTGGTAGTTATAATAATTATCTAATTAACTAAAACAATCATGTTAAAGAGCCAAAAGTTTCTTAAAATATACTTAAAATATATTGATACTTAAAATATATTAGTAACAATGCAAATAATATCTTTATTGCTCATGTAATTAAAAGTTTATTTTATTTTATGATGATTCTACTTGTCATATTTATACCTAGTATACCAAATATCATACTATTTGAAAAATACATTAGTATTTAATTAACATACCTGAATACAATTAAGTGTTCTATGAAACAAAATATAAATTTTCATTATTTTGTATAAAAAATAGACCAATTTATTAGCCTTGAGCATAAAATGTTTGTTAATTTACCCTAATTCAGTGGCTGAACAATTTTCTGGCTATCCCACTAATTCTACCCTCAGACTGAAAAATTAAAGAGAAAGTAACTTTTAGAAGTTCATCCTTATTGCCTGGCTGGTGTGGCTCAGTGGTTGAGTGTCAACCCATGCACCAAGAGGGCGTCGGTTTGATTCCTGGTCAAAGCACATACCCAAGTTGTGGGTCTGATCCCCAGTGGGGAGCATGCAAGAAGTGGCCAATTGATGTTCTCTCTCATGGATGTTTCTGTCTCTCTCTCTCTCTCTCTCTTCCTCTCTCTCTAAAAATCAATAAAAAGAAAAAAAAATTTAAATTCACCCTTATTCATTTTTTTTCTCACTCTGTCTTATGAATAGTCACTGTTTATCTACCACAATCCAAAAAAGGCAAACTGTTTGATGAATTGTTAAATGTTTCTAAAGTGTAAATTAATATCAGAATATTTGAATGTCTGCATAATGATTTTTGAGAACCCAATATGTTATTTCATAAATTATAGAAGATAAAATTTTTGATGAAGTAGTTTTCACAGTCAATTTTGATCCCTAAGAATCAATGTAAGACCTTATTGCTTTTATAACCCTATTGAGTTACTAGCTGAGAAAGTTAATTTTAAAGTGAAGAACTAAAGTTAGAACTAGGTGGAGGGCAGTATTTGATTTGGAGAAGTGAAATAGTTTATATAGAGCCATTAGTGAGCTGTAAACATCCAATTCAACTCCATAGGCTACATTCAACTTTGTTTCTCTTGCAATGAAGTTTCAAATTCTTAACATAAAAGAGAGTGTCATGCCCTGGCTTGTGTGGCTCAGTTGCCTGGGCATCATCTTGTGCACTGAGAGGTTGCTGGTTCAATTTCTGGTCAGGGCACATCTCTGGATTGTAGGCTCCATCCCTGATAGGGGGTGTGCAGGAGGCAGCTGATCGATGTGTCCCTCTTACATACATGTTTCTCTCTCTTTCTCCTCTCCTTTCCTCTCTTTCTAAAAAAAATAAAAAAAATATTTAAAAAGAGAAAATCATAATAATGTACAGTATAGAATAATGTAAACATGGTAAAAAAAAGAAGAGCAACAAAAGTTGTTTGGGAGCAGGAAAGATATACTCACAAAGAGCAAACATGACCTTTTGTCTACATCTATCTTTACCTCAAAGACCTGCTTCGGGGATAGAGATCTTTTCACCCACAGGACATTTTCATCTGGTTGTTCCTGGGTAACTCAATTTTCCTTAAGTCCTAAAGTAAATTATTGTTTCTCTCTCAAAGCTCTTTTCAGGGAATTATACCACCATTCACCTGGCCTAGCATTTCCCGAACTCTTCAGAAAAACACAAGTGTCTCAAAAATGTTATATTTCCCACAGGGGAAAAGAGATTTATAATCAATGTCTGGTAAGTAATATGAGAAGATAACAATATAAAGAGTTGGCAAACTGTTCTGCTTAATAAATTAACAAAATTCTCATTATAGCAAAGTCTAAAAACTAGGTCCTCTTCAAAACAGGGATAGTAAGAAATTCCTACATGATGTTTGCTACCACATGGAGGATAAGAAATGCTATTAAATTGGTAAATTATTATCTGTGTAGGGCAATGACATAACCCTCTCACCACCCAAAACTTTACTAAGCTTGCTGCTGTGTGTGTGTGTATGTATGTATGTATGTATGTATGTTGTTTTGGAGATTTTAAGTGAAAGTGAAGGTACATGGATACTAAAATATTAGAACAAAAGGTGATTGAATATCATGGATGCTAAACTAGGGTTTGATTTTTTAAATTTTTATTTAAAGAACAGGGTGACAAGTATTTTCTCAGTTACATCAGGAACTATTCTACCCTTTCCTTGTATAGCAGTTAGTTTACTTTGCCTGGACTGTAACAATTCAACAGGAAGGTATGACCGTGATAAATATTTATGCACCTAATGTTAGAGCACCAAATAAATGATGAACACATTGACAGAACTGAAGAGATAGACAATAACACAATAATAGTAGATTCAACACTTCACCTTTAATAATGGATAGAACAACTAGTTACAAGAGCAATTAGGAAACAGAGGATTTGAACAATAGTACAAACTCAAAAATTTAAACCTAACACATATATAGAACACAACACACTACAACAGAATAAATATTCTTCTTAAGTGCACACAAAACATTTTCAGGAAAGATCACATGTCACTAAACAAGTCTCAAAAAATTTAAGAAGGTTAAAATCACAAGTTCTTCTCTGATCACAGTGGCATAACACTAGCAGGTAACATCAGAAGGAAAACTAGAAAATTCACGAATATGTGGAAATTAAAACACTCTTAAACAAAAATGCATAATATGCAGAAACATTATTGAAAGTAGTCTGTGGATGGCAGTGCTTTGGTATTCCAGAAAGATAACTATCTCAAGTTGTTTTCCTTTCTATGATTCATGTTTATAGCTTGCCTCTGAATCATATATAAAACAACCAGCTGAGTGTATATTGTCAGCTGGTAAGCACTTTGCAGCAAACCAGACCACACTTTTGTTTGAACACCCATCGATGTTTATGACTTTATTTCGGAACATCACCATAATAAGAATCATTTTGGCCAAGAGAAAATTAAATCAGCC
This sequence comes from Molossus molossus, assembly GCF_014108415.1. Classification (NCBI taxonomy): domain Eukaryota; kingdom Metazoa; phylum Chordata; class Mammalia; order Chiroptera; family Molossidae; genus Molossus; species Molossus molossus. The sequence goes on from NW_023425344.1 coordinate 138,153,091, forward strand.
AGTGATGAGAACTTATGAATAAGGACAGGCATCTCTAATGGTTCTGTAGCTTATTTTATTTGTTGCTCTATTTCTCCTCTGTATAGCATGTTGTGAAGCATATGCCTTTTTCATAGAAAGCACTGTCACTGCAGAAGAATTCTGCTCTAAACCACTGAAAAGTCTTGACAAAATCCATTGAAGAAAGGGGATCATAATCAAAATACTAAGTATTTACAAACCATGTTTTATTGTATGCTCTGAATAATTCCTTTTGATCACTAAAGTTCAACCATATGAAAATACCAATATGCAAGCATTTTTTAACTATAAAACAGCAACTTGATATTATTAAATTTAATTTATCAGATTTCAATCTGGCCAATTCTGGTAATTCTTAGTGTTTCATTTCAGTATGAAAAATCTGTAATAATAGAAATGTTCTCTGAGTAGGAGTCACAAATTAATGCCACCATAAGAAATAATGAGCCCGTTATAAAAGTGAAATTGAGGTTTATTTAAGGAATTGTAACTAGACATCTATCACAAAGACAATGTGTCTTTACACAGTGAGGACAGGTGGGAAGGAGGGAGAAACTGAACTCATCTAACGTGGCTATTGTTAATAGTTCTCTTAGTGATTTACTCAGAGTTTTAGATTCCACAAAACATGTAAAAGTAGTTGAATTAATTTCCTGACCTTGTTGTAAGTAAATACCACACACTGTGTGACTTAAAACAGCAAATGTTTATTCTTTCGTAGTTCTGAAATCTAGAAATCTGAACTCTAATGGGTCAGTCTGTTCTTTGCCTCTTACAGTTTCTAGTGGTTGTCAGCTTCCCTGACTTGAAGCCAAACTCCAGTCACTGCCTGTCTTCACAGGTCCTTGTCTTCTGTGCCAGTTTTCTCTTTGGTGGATCTTGTAAGGACACTTGTCATTAGATTTAGGGCCTACCAGAATCATCTAGGATGATGTCCTTATCTCAATATCCTTACCTTAATTACATCTACATTGACCTTTTCTCCACAGTAGGTAACATAAACAGGTTTCTCTAGAGCAGTGGTTCTCAACCTTCCTAATACCGTGACCCTTTAATACAGTTCCTCAGGTTGTATGTGGGCGTATCTGCATGTGGGCGGACCCGCCTGGAGATGGATAGAGGAGCAGTGTCTCGGTTCCTAAGACCATCGGGAACATTTTCGGATGATTCAACCCCCAAAGGTGTCACCACCCACAGGTCGAGAACTGCTGCTCTAGAGGATTGGGATATAGACTTATCTTCACATTAGTACTAAATTTCTCTTTAAGTAACTGAGGTGATTCTCAGGGAATAGAGAGATTATGATCCAGTTTGTTTTAGTTTGCTTCTATTTATAATTCACCACCAGGTAATCTGAGGTCAAATAAAGCTGTTGATTCACATTCGTCTACAAGAAAAAAAAATAAGAAAGCTGTCAGAAGCATACTGGGACTTAGAATAAGCAAAAGATGCTTGAAAAGCACTCTCACCTCTACCCTATGATGTGGTTGGTCCATGAAGAATTTGTTTCACAATGGGATGAGGATTTTGCAGCAGGATGAAAATCTTTATCGATAAAGTCTTGCTAGGAAGAAAATGTTAGGCGAATAAAATAGCATGCTTAGAGCATGGTATGAGCTCCCTGCCTCTTAGCAGACTGGTGATGGTTCACAGAGCAGAACTATGTGTACCATTGTTCTAGTGGGTTTTCTAATAAGGCTGTCATGTAGTTTCCCAGTTCTTCCAGAGGAGAGAATAAACTTTATTTACGTAGTAGTGATAAAGGTCTAAATCTCATAGAGCTATGTAACTTTTGAGGTTAATTTGTAGACAAATTCTAAGTGGTGATTTTTTATTTATTAAGAAAGCAATCACCCTGAAAGTTTTAGTTTCATTGTTAAAAGTTGATTCATTTTATCTAGCTTGATATTTTAGATTCACCTTTCTTTTCCCAGTTGGATCCCTCAATCCCTCGTCTTCAAATCCCATCTTGTCTTTCTGTTGATTCTCAAATAAAATAACTAAAATTTGACATGGAACCACTATTTCTACAAAAAAAAAAAAAATTACTTTTTAACAAATTGAGACCCATGCTTTTTACACTCCCATCAGGATGAGTCTAATAATCTGAGACTATCTGGAAACATTTGGATATAATCTCCCACCTTCCAATTACTAGAGGTATTTTTCTTTTTCTTTTTCTTTTTTTTTTCTTATCCTCACCCGAGGACATTTTTCCATTTTTTGTTCAGATAGAGTGGGAGGGAGAGAGAGGAAGAGAGAGAGAGAGAAACATCGATGTGAAGGGACACATCGAGTGGCTGCCACCCGCACGACCAACCAGGGCCGGTGACAAACTGCAATCGAGGTACATGCCCTTAGCGGGAACCGAACCCCGATCTCTCTGTACCGCAGGCCGACGCTCCAACCGCTGAGCCAAACCGGGCAGGACTAGAGGTATTTTTCTTTTAATAGTTTTTCTTTATTAACTTTTTAGAGAGAGAGGAAGGGAGAGGGGGAGAGAGAGAGAGAGAGAGAGAGAGAGAGAGAGAGAGAGAGAGACATCTATGACAGAGAACAGCGATTGGCCCCCTCCTGCATGCCCCCCACTGAGGATCGGGCTTACAACCTGGGCATGTGCCCTGACCGGGTCAATGCTCAACAACTGAGCCACACCAGCCAGGCATTACTAGAGGTATTTTTAAATTTGAGGCCTTACTCTTAAGAGACTTTCAAAGAAATAACCTTTTTTGACCTATCTATATGCCAAGGAAACTACTAATCAGTGACATTTGCTCTTCTTATTATCTTGCAAAGACCTTCCTCCCCTCTGAAGCCCCAAGGCACCGTACCACATCCTTAGCTCCGAATGCCATATAGACCTCATTATCCCTTTCTATCTTTGCAACTGTCATGTATATGGAGTCTCTGACTCTCTCATGTATGTGAGGTTTCCATGCATACATATGTCATTAAATTTGGTTATTTTTTTCTGGTTAATCTGTCTCTTGTAGATGTAATTATTAGACCAGCCAAAAGAAGCGAGGAAGGTAGAGGAAAGTTTCTCCCTCCCAGCATGTCAATATGAATTATTTCATTCATTCTTTCATTCATTCAAGCAGCATTTCTTGACATTGTGGGTACTGAGCCTCACTGGACATATTTCACTCTAAGGACTAACAAACTGAAAAGGGATATGAGGAAAGACAAACATATTATAGTAATAAAATTGATAGTGGGAAGTTTCAAACTAATAAGAGAACATAGAAGGGATTCCTAATTCAAGGTGAAGGATCCAAGATTTCCCAGGGGGGTGGCTCTTTAGGTAGTTATGAAGGGCAATTAAGAACTTATCCACTTCTGAAGTCTTTTTACCTACTATTTATCACTCTAAAGGAATAGTAATGTTAATAATTCTTTTTACTTTAGATAAAAAAGAAGTGGTAACTCTGACGTCTTAGACTTTTCTACCTAGATCTGGCATGGTCTTTGAAACTGACACAGGGCAGCTAGGTTATCTTCAGAAGCTAAGGATCTGCAAGGATGTTGGAAAAGATATATAAGGGCAAGTGAAAGATACCTAGGCAAGTCTTTATCTTTTTACTGGCATGTGGTGGTCATTATTCACATAATCTTATTGAAAAGATCTTAATTGATGCTTAATGGTACATTTTAGACTGAAGTAGATAGCTTATAAACCAAAGAACACCAAAACTAACTATGATTACTGGAACTTCTTGTCCTTCTAAGACACTGCCAAAGCTTTGCGAAGGGCTGTTCTCCTTACCACAATAAGTGATAAAGTCAGCTGTTTCATATTAATAGGTTGTGTGGGTAATATTTGGGAAGCAACCACTTGACAAGATTCAGTGGTGAAGGAATATTTGACGACCATGATTTAGCAAATTCATAAGCAACATGGCTTGGGTTTTGTTTTAGAGATAGAGTAAGACTTTTTGCTTGACTTCTAAAGTCTGAGTTTTTGTCAGTAGAACGATGGGTTTTCTGTTGGAAAAAATGTTGTGAACATACAAAGCAAGATACAAAACAGGACACATTTTTGTTGTTCATGTTGTTATTGGCATAATGATTCAGTGATTAAAAGAGGACTGTTGTTCAGGTAGCTGGATTGGCAACTCAGTATGTGGTTTGTTTATAAGCCTGTGAACAGTGAGAAATTTCTGCTCCTACTAGGTAAGAATTTTATCTTTCCCTAATCTTTAAAGATATGTTTTCATTAGCATATGGAGTGAAATACAAAGGCTTTATTTTAAATAAATGAAACAATTTGTCACTGCGTGTGACAAGGCTTCCTCCCTGTGATAATGAATACTTGTATAAGAGAGGAAACTGCAAAGAACTAGAAATTGAAATACAAAGAAGGGAGTCCAGTCTCACTGTATTAAAGACAGAGCTTTTGCTTTTAAGTGCAAATGTACCATTTACTATGTTCCCTGGGGAAATGATGGTATTGCTCATTGTATGTTAATTTTGACCTTGAAAATCTTGAAGGAATGTACAGTGCAAAGGATAAAAAATGAATTAGTCTTAACAACAAAAGATTTTATTTTGTTTAAATTATCAAAAGTAAATGGAATTATTAAGACAATAAAAATAAGCTGACTTTTTTTTTCGTATTATCAAGTAAGTATTTCCATAGTTAATTATTTGCTTTATAAAAATAAGTTTCAAAATCCACATCAAATAAAATAAAATTCATTAAATTATATAATTTAATGAATGCTGAAAATGGATAGATGTTAGATAGATAGATAGATAGATAGATGATACATAGATATAGATAAATGGATATATGATATGCTGAGTTTAAAATAGCCACAACTAGTTTATTTTTTAAATTTATGAAAAGAAAATGTTTGCAATTATGTCCATACATACACAATATCAAGTGCGAATAACTATATTCTAAAAATAATCAGATAAGACTAAAAATAGCAGAAAACTGTCTTATTTTATATTGCATAGTGTTTTACTAATCAACACTGTAAGATTCTGAAATAGTCACTATTGTTTGTAAAATAACTATCAACAGGGTTTAAACAAGGAAGAAAATCTACCATAAGAATGTATGAATTAATTATGAGAAAAAGACCTTAGAGACTAAAAAAGGAAGAGTCTGGAAGGGGGATTTGGGAGATTAAGAAAAAGTCACTAACCAGCCCTATTAGGGAACGGACAGGGGTAAAAAGTCAGGAATTGCAGGGACTTCTGGGAAGTCAATAATGTCCAGCTACCAAATGAAAGGGGAACATAAGTTAAGGGGAAAACTAGGGCAAATTGTCTAAATTGCACAACTCTTAATTTTAAAGGTCTTCAGCCAAACAGCTGAAGGTGGGCTTCAGCTGCTGTTTATCAGAATGGCCAGCAATGAGAAGAGCTGGACACAGAGTATAACATAACGGAACTCGCTTTTCCTGTCATGCCATCTAATCCAATGTCCTTCAAAGAGTAAGCAGCTGCTTCATTTCTGCTTTCCAGTTCTCCAGCAGTTTCCTATTTTAGCCAACTCCAAACTAAAGACCACACAGGCCATGGGGTTCTGGGAAACAGTTTCAATTTCCCTAAATTAGCAGAATGCACACTGACATGCAGCTAAATATAAATTATAAACACTGTTAAGTAATGGCTAAGAACATTAATAGAGATAATGAAGTGCATAGGAAGTAATCTAGAAATTACCACATCATTTCTGCTTTTGCAGTTATAAAAGTATAAATTTATATAAGAAATGTGTGTGATGTTAATAAATTGAGATTTCAAAGACTTTGGGACTAAATTTAAGAGTATCAGAAAAAAGTTATATTATAAAAAAATAAAAAAAGTTACTTTGAGATCTAAAAACACAAACTTATTAATGATCTAAAACTTACTGCTATGGCAAAGAATTATAATTCATAGAAAGTTGTTTAATCCACATGCTCCAAATTAGCAGCAAAATTATTATAGAACTTGATCTCAAAACCATCTTAGACAAACTGATCCACAATATGATTCTGTATAGCAGCTAACAGAGAGTAACATGAAGACTACATTTATACAAATCACATCTGTCTATACATGGGCAGGTACATTCACTCAACCGTCATGATCAGGATAACTCTGGGATGACATTTTTGTTATATGGCAAGAGTTAAGCAGAAAAAAAATATAAAGTGGAGATAATATATTTAATTTAATTTTTAATTTTTCCCAATAATTTAACATTTTAATGCTATAAAATTTTAAATTAAACAGTCATGCTCTTTTACTCAGACAAATTGTTAAAAATTGGTGTATTTGTTCTATTATAGATAGATTGGTTGTGGGATGGATGGGTGGATGGATGGATGAATAGATATATGGTAGGTAAGTAGGTAGATAGATAGATGATAGATAGATAGTTTGTATGGTGAGTTTAAAATAATCACAAAATTGTCCGGCCAGTGTGGCTCAGTGGTTGAGCTTCAACTCATGCACCAAGAGGTTACCAGTTTGATTCCTGGACAGGAAACATGCCCAGGTTGTGGGCCCAATCCCCAGTGGAGGGCATGCAGGAGGCAGCCAATCAATGTTCTCTCTCATCGATGTTTCTACCTCCCTCTCAGTACCTCTTTCTCTAAAATCAATAAAGAAAATAAGTGAATAAATAAATAAATAAATGAATAAAATAACCACAAAACTGTTGGCAGCTTCTCATATCAAGAGGCAAGGTTTGTCTTCCAACCCCTTGAATCTGGGATGGCCTTATGTCTTGCTTTCACTGATAGAATGTAGCAGAAGTAACACCATATGATGCCCTGAAGGCCTTGAAACGTGTCTCCTCCTACTAGAATTCTGTCACCATGCAAACATGCTCTAACTAACCTCCAGAGAGGCCTGGTAGAGGTGAATCAAGATGTTCCAGCCAACAGCCTGCCAACACCAGACGTGAATAAGGTGATCTTAGATCATCTATCCCCAAAGGAGGTGCCGGGTCACTGTATCATGAGTGAGCCCAGGAAAGATGAGCAAAATCATCCATCTAAGCCTTGTCCCAATTGTCAATCTGAAATCCATGAGTTAATAAGTGATTGGTATACTAAGCCAAGCCACTAAGTTTTGGGGATTTGTACACAGAAAAGGATAACGGATACAGATAGATAGATGGATACTTTATTTTAAACCATTTGTGAGTGAGTAGTAGGCCTAATAATAAATATTTTACCCTTAAATACTTCAGCACATAACTCCTAAGAAGAAAATACATTGTATATAATCCCAGTGTAGTCATTACACTCAAGAAATTTAACTTTGATCAATACACCTGAAACTAATATATATGTCAACTATAAGTCAATAAAAACTCATTAAAAGAAAAAAACATGATTTCAGTTTGTAATGAAATTACAAAATTAGTTATGTTTACTTTTATCATGTGGTTTAAGTGGCATCTTATTTTTACCTTTTTTTTTTTTAGTGCATTTTGATTTTGAATCACAGTTAAGTGTGTTTTTCTATGACCAGGTTTTAGATGGATTTACCATGGTTTATATATGTACACACACATATAGGTATAGTTATCAGAGTACATGAATATACTGATCCATTTTATTTTTTTATGGACTGAGGTGTGGGTTTAATTTTATATTTTCTGAAATGTTTATCCAGATGCTTTTCATCATCTATCAGATATTTTATCATTGATTTGAGATTTTGTTTTCATTAAAAAATTTTTTTTCTTCATTGATTTTTTGAGAGAGAAAGGAGGGGAGAGGGAGAGATAGAAACATCGATGAGAGAGAACATCGATTGGCCACCTCCTGCATGCCCCACCGTTGGGGATTGGGCCCACAACCTGGGCATGTGCCCTGACCAGCAACCTCTTGGTGCATGGGTTGACACTCAACCACTGAGCCAGAATGAATGGAAAAGATTTTTTTTTTTATTACAAATTAAATATCCATATATATATATTGGTCAGTTTATATCTTCATTTTCTATTTTGCTCTTCTTTCTATTTATGGAGCAATATTGCTTAAACGCAGAGGCTGTAGAACAGCACTGTCCAGTGGAACTTTCTGAGATGATGGAAATGTCCCAGAGCTGTCTTGGGCAATAGGCAGCCACTTGAAATATGGCTAGTATAACTGATAAGCTAAATTTTTATTTTATGTACTTTTAATTAATTTAAATTTAAATAACAAATTTTGGCTATGGGCTTCTGTATGAGAGCGCACAGCTAGAGAGGATGTTTCAACATTTGTGAGGAAGCCCTGATGTTGACCTGATAGTCTGTCCTCCTTGCTTTTATGTTTCATGGTTTTCCTAACATTTTTGTATGTTTTTTATAGAGAATTTTAAATTAAATATTTTAATTCCAAAAAAAGAGAATATTTTTATTGAGATTACCTGAAAATATATAAATTAGTTTAGGGAGAACTGGAATATATGTTTGTATATTAAAGAATTTAGTGGGGCCCTGGCCAGTTTCTCTCAGTGGTTAGAGCATCAGCCCGCAACCAGAGAGCCCCAGGTTCGGTTCCCCACTAAGGGCATGTACCTTGGTTGCAGTTTGTCCCCAGCCCCAGTGTGGGCCTTGTGCGTGGCAACCAGTCGATGTGTCTCACATCAATGTGTCTCTCTTTCTCTGCCCCCATCTCCCTCCTGCTCTGTCTGAAGATAAATGCAAAAATGTCCTGGGGTAAGGATAAAAAAAAAAAAAAAGAGTAAGAATTTAGTGTGGTTTTTTTGTTTGTTTGCTTAATCCCTTCACCTTTTCACCCCCACAACCCCCTTCCTCTGTGACAGCAGTCAGTCTGTTCTCTGTGTCTATTTCTGTTTTATTTGTTAGTTTATTTTGTTTATTAGATTCCATATATAAGTGAAATCATATGGTATTTAATATTCTCTGACTGGCTTACTTCACTTAGCATAAAGCTCTGCAGGTCCATCCATGATGTCGCAAAAGATTTTCTTCTTTTTTGTGGCCAAGTAGTAAATATTGTTGTTGTTGTTGTTTTTTAAGTAAATATTGTTTTAAAAAAGTTCCATTGTAAATGTACCAAAGCTTTTTTATCCACTCATCTACTGATGGGCACTTGAGCAGCTTCTAAATATTGGCTATTTTAAATAACGCTGCATAGCCCTGGCCAGTTTGGCTCAGCTGTTGAGTGTTGGCCTGTGGACCAGAGAGTCACAAAGGAAAAAAATGAACACATGGGACTACATCAAACTAAAAAGCTTCTTCACAGCAAAAGAAACAACCATCAAAATGGAAAGGCAACCCACTGTATGGGAGAACATCATTGTCAATGATACATCAGATAAGGGGTTAATTTTCAATATATAGAGAGTGCTCATACAACTCAACAAAAGGAAGACAAAGAACCCAATTAAAAAACTGGGCAGAGGAGCTGAATAGACACCTCCCCAAACAGGACATACAAATGGCCAAGAGACATATGAAGAATGCTCAACATCACTAATCATCAGAGAGATGCAAATTAAAACAACAATGAGATATCACTTCATACCTGTCAGAATGACCGCCATCAACAAATCATCAAACAACAAGTGTTGGCGAGGGTGTGGAGAAAAGGGGATTCTAGTGCACTGCTGGTGGGAATGCAGACTGGTGCAGCCACTATGGAAAACAATATGGTGTTACCTCAAAAAATTAAAAATTGAACTTCCATTTGACCCAGTGATTCCACTTCTAGGAATATACCCTAAGAAGCCTGAAACACCAATCAGAAAGAATATATGTACCCCCATGTTTGTTGCAGCACTATTTACAGTCGCTAAGATCTGGAAACAGCCCAAGTGTCCATCAGTAGATGAATGGATAAAAAAGCAGTGGCACATATACATAATGGAGTACTATGCAGCTGTAAGAAAGAAAGATCTCTTATCCTTTGAGACAACATGGAGGGACCTGGAAAATATTATCCTAAGTGAAACAAGCCAAGCAGAAAAAGACAAATACCACATGATCTCAGTTATATATGGAATATAATGAACATAACAGTCTGAGGAATAGGGTAGACCCAGAAACATGGAAGTAGGGCACAGACTGACAACCCTCAGAAGAGAAGGTGGTGGGTTGGGAAGAGATAAACCACAGAACTTCTGTGCATGTATGCATAACCAATGGACATGAATAACAAAGCCGGGGATGGGGCAGGGGGGATGGGGAGGAGGGTGCCAATGGGGTAAAAAAAGAGAAACATCTATAACAAAAATAAAATTAAAAAAATAAATAACAGTGCAATGAACAGAGGGATCTATATATCCATCCCCACAGACATCCTCATAGACACAGACAACAGGATGGTGATTACCAGAGGGGAACATTTGTCGAGGAGGTAGAAGAACGTATGGGGAGATAAATGGTGGTGGAAGGAGACTTGACTTTGTGAGGGGTACACACAATGCAATATACAGATGATTATTATAGAATTGTACACCTGAAACTCTGGCCTGTTTGGCTCAGCGGTTGGAGTGTCCGCCCACAGACCAAAAGTCTCGGGTTCAATTCTGGGCAAGGGCATGTACCTTAGTTGCAGTTAGTCCCTGGCCCTGGTCTGGGTCATGCAGGAGGCAACCAGTTGATGTGTCTCTCTTGCATAGATGTTTCTCTCTTTCCCTCTCTGTCCCTTTCTCCCACTTTATCTGAAGAGAAATGGAAAAAATATCCTTGGGTAAAGATTAAAAAGAAAACAAAGGAATTGTGCACCTGAAACCTATATAATTTTATTAATGAATGTCACTCCAATAAATTCAATGCAAAAAAAAAAAAAAAGAATTTAACCTTGCAAAGAGAGATATAACCTTTACAAGCCTCAGTGCTTAGGAGAATCTCTAAGCTCTTGGAATGTTCTGCCTAGTAAAAGGGTCTTTGTTTATCTGGGGGCTTTGGGCCACAACAATTAGTCTAACAATGTTACTTGGGATGTGAGCTTTGGGTTACATAGCTACTCAATATCTGTAGGGGTTAGAGACAGATTAGTCATGTGGGCAACCACCCAGGTCTGTATGACCAAGCCCCATTAAACTTATGGACACCAAAGCTCACCTATGTTTCCCTAGTTCCAGAACAGTTGATGTTGTTCATGACTCCACAGGGAGAGGACAGCTGGAAGCTCTGCATTTAGAATTTTCCTGGACTCTGCCCCACACATCTCTTTCCTTGGCTGATTTTAATGTGTTCTTTCACTATGATAAATGGTAACTTCAACAACAACTTTCAGTGGTTCTATGAGTTTTTCTGCAGAATTATCAAAGCTGAAGGTGATCTTAGGGACCCGCAAACTTGCAATTGTTAGAAGTAAGTGTGGTTTAGGGAACCCTGAAGTCTTCACATGGTGTATGAGTGAGGATGTTCCTGTGGACTGTTTCCTAACTTCAAAATATTATGCGTTTTATTTTCAAAAATGCAATTTTAGTTGTTTGAGGTTATTTTTTGCATCATTTGGGGGCTTTTTAATTTTATTGTTTTGTATTTTTATTTTAGTTTAGTTTTTATTAAATGTATTGGGATGACATTAGATAATAAGATTATATAGGTTTCAAGTGTAGATTTCTATGATGCATGAAATGCATATTTAATTGTGGGCCCACCACCCAAAGTCAAATCATTTGGGTTTTTTAGAAGTTTTTCTTATAGCCCAGCTGGTGTGGCTCAGTGGTTGAGCGTTGACCCATGCATCAAGATGTCACCAGTTCGATTCCCAGTCAGGGCACATGCCCAGGTTGTGAGCTAGATCCTTGGTTGGGGGCATGCAAGAGGCAGCTGATTGATGTTTTCTCTCATCCATGTTTCTATCTCTCTCTCTAAAATCAATAAGTAAAAAAATGAATAAATAAGTAAATAAAAAGTTTTTCTTATATATTTTTACAATTTTTACAAATGCCATTGCTGTGTTAATTTTTTTTTTTTTGGAGTGTTGCTAGTGTAAAAAGAGTTTTTAGCTTGTAACTACTTTTTGTTTGAGTAATAAAGCTACTGCTTTGTTGTATCTTTGTTATACATATGATTACTTTGGAAATTTGTTTACACAATTTCTATACCAAAGTCCTTCTCATTTAGAACATCTCCAGCCAGTTTTTCAAACATATGTAATATGCATCTTTCCGAGTTCCTTTCATAGACTATAATATAAATATTTTATCTTCATGAAAGTCAATACATTTATAGATTCTATATATGGTAAAGAAAGTTTTTGTTTTGTTTTTTAAGTTTCTGATCACTGCAGGAGGAAAAGGTAATTTCTGTCAGTTCTAGTAGTACAAGTGCTAAGTAACTCATTTACAAATGGTAAGATTAATTCAAGTCCAAATATTTGTTGTACTCTACCCAAATATGTTTTGTGCTTTACATAGTGAGTAGAAGAAAAATTCTAAAATCGGATTGGGGAGTTATTTTTCATAAATATTTGTTCTTGGAAGTGATTTTGCTAAAACTTCTATTTAAAAAGTCAAATATTTTACTATCTCATTTAGAGTTATGTACAGAAAGAGGAAACCGATTTAATACCAGGGAAATTTAAGTTATGAATAAATCTTAGGAAAATATTTCATTAAATGCTTATTGTTTCTTGTATTTACATAGGCATTTGACTTCTAATTTGATTCTTTATAACTTAGCCACTTTACTTTGTATAAAACTTTGGGAGGATATCTATATATACTTACCTCCAAAGAAACACTATTGTCACAGCAGGTTGTTTAGGAAATGGTCAACGACAAATTCCTAAACAGTTTTACTATAAGGATAATCTCAGAAGAGACAGTAAACTGTTTTCTAAATTTACTGATATAAAATAGTTTATAAATATTAGCATTTAGAAAAATTGTAAATGTTTAAGAAATCAGAAAATACAAAAGTATATAGAAAGTTATATAAAATCCACTATTCTTCCATCACTCCAGAAATACTGCAGATGTGTTGCTCCAGTTGCTTTAATTTTTAGCACATTTATATGTGTGCTTTTTCATAAATTGTAATTACACTAAATATACTTTTTGATCCCTAATGTTATTTTTTTCCATTGTATTAGGAATATTTTTTCAGAACAATAAAATTTACTTTTTAAAACTGTTTTAATGACAGTTTTCAAATGGCTTACAATTTGTTTATTTAAACTAGGTAATTATTTTAATTTGAGAAATTTCACTTGTTTACAATTTAGTGTTACGAGAAATACCACAATGGATATACATAAATATCAAAATTGCCTTAATATTTCATAATTTTAAAGGTTAAATTACTGCCCAGCCGGTGTGGCTCAGTGGTTGAGTGTCGAACCATGCACCAAGAGGTCGCTGGTTCCATACCCAGTCAGGGCACATGCCCAGGTTGTGGGCCCAATCCCCAGTGGGGGGCATGCAGGATGGGGCCAATTGATGTTCTTTCTCATCAATGTTTCTATCTCTGTCTCCCTCTCCCTTCCTCTCTCTCTAAAATTAATAAAGGAAGAAAAAAAAAATTAAAAAAAAAAGATTGAGCTACTGGATTAGAATCATTTTGTTTCAAAAGAGTATGTGAATTTAATGTCTTATTGAGAAACATGATATTTTCCTAAGTATATAATATATTTTAGAATATCTATAGTGGATATAAAATATATATTTCTTTGCTTTTTACCTGAGTTTCCTTTATTAAGAGTAAATGTAAATGATTTCAGTGTTATTATAATTTACAATTTTGTTCAGTATCAAAGTTTTAAAACTGTAAACTTTAAAAATATTTAAGGCAAAATTTACATACAGTGAAATGCACAAAATATTGAGTTTAATAAATGTATGTTCTCAAATAAATGTATGTACACCATTGCAATCAAACATTAAATATTTTCATGATCCCCAAAAGTTCTCTTGTGTCCCCTTTCCAGAAACTGCAGGCAACAACTATTTTGATTTCTATCACAACACATTAGTTTTGCCTGTCCCTAAACTTTACCCAAATGGATTAATACTATATTTATTATTTGTGTTTGGCTTCTTTCATTTAACAAATATTATAGAAACTGAGAGTGACACATATATTAGTAATGCATTTGTTTTAAATTTCCCCGTAGTGTTCAATTGTGTGAATAATGCATTTGCTTATTTATTGTCCTGTTGATAAATATTTGGGTTGATTCCAGTTTTGTGCTGTTTTGAGCAAAGTGTATACAAAATCTTTTTGGACATAAGTACTCATTTCTCTTGTTTAAATACCTACTATTGTAGTGCTATTAGAGGATAACAGCTTATTAAAAATGTATTAACTTTACCAAAGAGAATTTATGATATACAGTATTACTTGTAATGTATGAGTGCCAGTTTTTCTACATCATCACCAACATTTAATTTTTTAATTTTAGCCATTTTGGTGGTTATAGTATCATACTGTGGTTTTAATTTGTACTTACCTCATCATTACAATATTTGTATATTTTTCTTTGTGAAATGTCTGTTCAAATCCTTTGTTCATTATTTATTTTTAAGACTACTTTTAGAGCAGTCTCAGGCTCACAGAAAAATTGAGGAGAAAGTACAGAGTTTTTCCATTTGCCTCCATCACATGCTTAGCCCTCCTGTCTCATTACCAGCATCCCCATCAGTGTGGTACGTATATTGTAATTGATGAACCTACACTGAGAGATCATAACAACCAAAAATTCATAGCTCTTGGTGTTGTACATTCCTTGGGTTTCAGCAAATGTATAAATACATGCATCCATCATGATAATACCATACAAAGTATCGTCACTGTTCTAAAAATCCCCTGTGCTTCGTCTATTTATCCTTCCCCAACTCTGTCCTCACCTTCAGGCTAACAGTGATTTTTTTTCACTGTCTCAGTAGTTTTGCTTTTTAACTAAATGTCCTATAGTTGGAAAAATACAGTATGTAGTCTTTTCACATTGGCTTTTTTCACTTAGTAATGTGCATTTAAGTTTCCTCCATGTGTTCTCACAGCTTGATATCTCATTTCTTTTTAGCACTGAATACTATTTCATTGTTGGGGTGCACCATAGTTTATTTATCTATTCATCTCCTGAAGGAAATCTTGGATACTTCCAAGTTTTGGCAACTAATTAATAAAACTGCTATAAAATATGTATGTTGCTTTTTGTGTGTACATAGTTTTAAATTTCTTTTGGCAAATAGCAAGATACATACTTGCTGGACCATATGGTAATAGTATGTTTAGTTTTGCAAAAATTTAAAAATCAAAACACCGAAATGTCTTCCAAAGTGACTGTGTCATTCTGCATTCCCACCCACACCGAAGGAGAATATTTGTTTCTCCACATTTCCACCAACATTTTGCATCATATTTCAAAATGTGGCCATTCTAAACATGTGTAGTGGTATCTCATTTTAATTTTAATTTCCTTGATAATATCTGATGTGGAGCATCTTTTCATAGGATACTTTGCCCTCTGTATGTCTTTTTCAGTAAGGTATATGTTGAAGTCTTTGGCCCTTTTAAAATCAGGTTGTTTGTTTTCTTATTGTTGAGTTTTAAGAATTCTTATTATATTTTGTATCATGGTCCCTTACCAGATGTATCTTTTGCAAATATTTTTCCCAGTCTGTGTCTTTTCTTCTCATTCTCTTGACACTGTTTTTCACAGAAGTTTTTAATTTGAATGTATTCTGCTTTCCATTTTAATTTGAATGTACTTTGTTTTTCAATTCTTATTCATTGATTGTGCTTTCAGTATTATATCTAAAAGGTCACAACCATACCGAAGGTAATCTAGATTTTCTGCTATGTTATCTTCTAGGAGTTTTATATTTTTGTATTTTACATTTAGAGGTGTGGTGCAGCTTGAGTTAATTTTTGTGAAGAATGTAATGTCTTTGGCTTCATTAATTTTCTGCATGTGGATGTTCAGTTGTTTCAGCAACACGTAGAAAAGATTATCTTTGCCCCGTTGTACAGCATTTGCTCCTTTGTCAAAGATCAGTTGACTATACTTATGTGGTCTGCATTTTGACTCTCTGTGCTGTTCCACTGATCTATTTGTTTATTCATTTTTATTGGATTGCTTTTCTTTCTATTATTTATTATAAGATCTATTTATTTACAAGTAATGTTTTATCAGATATGTCTCACAGATAGTTCTCCCAACGTGTGGCTTTTGTTTTTCTCATTTTTATATTTTGATAAGCTCAGGTTTAATTTTGATACATTCTAGTTCAATCATTTTATTTTATATTTAATGAATGTTATGTCCATAAATGTGGTGATTAATTTCTAAATTAATTTTACTGTGTCCAGAAGCCACACACTATAAGATTTCAACATTTTTTAAAATCTATTTTTATTTATTTTTTTGTTTGGTAGCATCTTTAATTTTTTAAAAAACTTTCATGTACAGTTGGTATATTAGCTATTTTTTAAATTTATCTTTATTGTTGAAAGTTTTACAGATGTTCCCCCTTTTTCTTCTTACTGACTCCCCCCCGCCACACACACTCTCCCCACAGGCTTCCACAGCACTCTGTGTCTGAGGGTGATGCAGATATGTATGTACTTTTTGAAGTTGTTCAGAAATATTTTATGGAGAGTGCATGATCTGTCTTGTTGACCACGCCATACAGTGAAAAAATGTATATTCTGCAGTGGTTTGCTGAAGTGCTCTATAAATGTCTATGAGGCCAAGGTGAGCAGTTTAAAATTCTTAAATCTTTACTGACTTTATTTTCTCTCTAATATATTACTTTCTAAAAGAGGAGTGTTAAAATATCCAGTTATAACTGGATTTGTCTATTTCTTTATTTAGTTCTGCCAGTGCTTGGTTGATGCATTTTAAAACTTTGCTTTGGAGGTAAGCACATTTATAATTGTTATGTTCTCTCTCTCTCTCTCTCTCTCTCTCTCTCTCTCTCTCTCTCTCTCTTTCTCTCTCTCGCTCTCCCCCCCCCCCCTCACCTTTATCTTTATGGAGTGCTTTCCATTATCTCTGATTATCCTCCCTTGTCAGAAATCCACTTTGTTTTTGTTGAAACAACACTCCAGCCTTCTTATACTTACTGTTTGCATTGTATACCATTTGTTCATCATATTATGTGCAACCTAAGACTTTTTTTAAAGTGCATATATTGATAGCACCACATGGTTTTCTAGTTTTTTTTCTTTGAAAAAATCCAGAGTGAAAATCTCTACCTTTGGAATGAACAGACCATTCACATTTAACTTAATTGTTGCTCTGATATGGTTCAGTGGGTTACCATTTTATTGTTTGTTTTCTGTTTATATACCCTTGATTCGTGTTGTTCTGTTTTTCTTTTATGTTTTGCTTTAGGCAAGCAGGATGTTTCTTTAGAAATCTATCTACTTTAGTCCTTACATTTTATTTTGTACTTTTAAAGTTTCCTCTAGAGCTTTACTGTTCAATATAGTAGCCACTAGCTCAGATTTACCTATTTGAATTTCAAATTTAATTAACTAAAGTTAATAAAACAGTCTCTCAATCTCACTAGAAATAGAAATAATAAATCAGATCTGCATTTTCGGAAAAGCCTTACATCAAGATTGTGCGGAAGATGGACAGGAGGACAAGAGACGACTGGAAATTGAAGGCAGGGATGTCAGACACCAGGCTTTTAATATTATATAGGCTGGAGTAATTAGATTCTGCACTAGAGACATGGCAATAAGATTAGAACAAGGATTTTACTGAAATCACTCAAAGGTGTTATTAGAAGGCTCATAGTAGTAAAGGACAAGTCAAAATTGATATTTGGAGTTAGGGTGATTGTCCTGAGATTAATGTTTTGACAAACAACAGGAATAAAGGAGAAGATAATTCTCAAGGGAGGAGAAGGAAGATGAGATCAATTTTGAATTTAAAAGTGTGTTCCATAGATTAGAGAGCCCAGAAATAAACCCATGCCCTTATAGTCCATTAATATTTGACAGAGGAGACAAAGACACAATGAGGTAAAGATAGTCTAGTCAATAAACGGTGTTGGGAAAACTGGACTGATACATGCAAAAATGAAACCAGACCACCTTCTTACAAAATATGAAAGAATATACTCAAAATGAATTAAAAACTTAAATGTTAGACTCAAGACTATTAAAATTCTAGAAGAAAACATAGTCAGTAAAATCTTGGACATTTCTTGTAGCAACATTTTTTCTTATATATCACCTCTGCCAAGGAAAATAAAAAAAGAAATTAAAAAATGGGACCACATGAAACTAAAAACATTTTGCACAGCAAAGGAAACCATAAACAAAATGAAAAGATAACCCATTGAATGGAAGAACATGCTTGCTGAGATATCTGGTAAAGAGTTAATATACAAAATTCATAAGGAAGTTATAAAACTCAACACAATAATAACAATAACAATTATAATCCAATTAAAATGGGCAAAGGATTTTTCCTCACACCTGTCATAATGGCTATCATAGATAAATCAACAAACAAGTGCTGGTAAGGATATGAACAAAAGGGAACCTGCATGCACTGTTGGTTGGAATGAAGATTGGTGCAGCCACTATGGAAAAAAATATGCAGTTACCTCAAAATTAAAAATAAAACTGCTTTATGTTCCAGCAATTCCACTTCTGCAAATATATCCAAAGAAATTAGAAGATTAATTTTAAACACTACATGCACTCCTATGTTCATTGCAGAGTGATTTACTGTAGCCAAGATTTGGAAGCAACCCAAGTGTCTATTACTAGATGAGTAGATAAAAATATTATGGTACATTTACACAATAGAATACTACTGAGCTGTGAAAAAGAAGGAAATATTACCTTTTGCAACAGCACAGATGGACCTAGAAAGCTTTATGCTAAGTAAAATAAGCCAGTCAGAGAAAGACAAGTACTATATGATTTCACTTATATGTGGAATCTAATGAACAAAATAAATGAAATTACAAAGTGGGGACAGATTCGTGGATACAAAGAACAGATCGAGAGCTGTCAGTGGGCAGGGTGCTTAGGACTGGGTGAAAACGGTGAAAGGATTAAGTAAAGAAAAAAAAAGACTCATGGACACTGACAACAGTATGGTGATTACCAGAGAGAAAAGAGGGAAGGCAGAAGAAGGTAAAGAGGGGATAAATGGTGATGGAAGGAGACTTGATTTGGTGTGGTAAGCACACAATACAATATGTAGATGATGTATTGTAGAATTGAATACCTGAAACCTGTATAATTTTATTAACCAATGTCACTCCAATAAATTCAATTAAAGTTAAAAACAGAAATTAAAAAAAATAGAAAAGATCAATGAAACTTAGAGCTGTTTCTTTGAAAAGATAAACAAAATGGACAAACCTTTAGTCAAACTCATCACGAGGGAAAGAAAAATAAAATAAATAAAATCATAAATAAAAATTAAGTTACAACCAACACCAGAGGAATGGAAATAATCATTATAGAATATTACAAACAATTACATGCCAAGAAATCTGGCAACCTAGAAGAAATGGATACATTTCCAGAAACATGTAACATTCCAAGATAGAACACGGAAGAAATAGAAAATCTGTAAACAAACTAATTGCTGGCAATAAAAGTATACTGCAAGTTTTAATTGCTGTCATGGCTGAAAATTTACCTTACAGGATCCTTTGATGGAAAAGGAAGAAGTGCAGTACTGGTTGACCTGCTGTTCTAAACCTACAAGTCAGCTACGCCCACATCATTATTGAAATTTGCCAAACACTTATCCATCTTTCCTGGAAATGAAAATCTGTGTGCCAACAGTGTTTGGATGTGGCCAATTAGAAACATAAAAGAACAATATGTTTCAATTTGTGCAACTATGAAAATAACTCAAAAATCTCAACAATTATATAAAGGTTCTAGTACAGAAATCTTCAAAGTAGAAGCAAATTGAACAATCTAAAGAACATATTAATAATGAAATGGTATCACCCTGAAGTATGCTCTGGTCATTCTTTTCTTTGGGAGATATTTCCAAGCTGCCAAAGGCTGACTTGACTCCACTATTTTTTTTTTTTTTTTACTTAAATTCTCCTCTTTTCTGTCCTGGGCCACCCTTTCGCTCACCCCAAATCCCTAATGTATTCCTCGAATAGGGTTCTCAAGTTAACCTGTCAAATTCAATTAACTCGAGCAAGCTGTCCAACGTGACACCTGTGGTAATTGAGAAAACCAGCATAAAGGCACCCTTCAGAATACTTTGTAATTGAGTGTGAAATCTCATGAGATCTCTTGCTCAATTCCAAGTGCATGGAGTTTGCGGATTGGATGTGGGTTGTGCCATGGTAACTACAAATGAGCTCGTTCTAAAGGCTGTCCTAAAGTCTAGATACCGCCAGAGCTGCAATCCAGACGCATGGTTTGAGGACACTGATAGTGCTCTGTGTAGATAGGTGGTTCCAAATTTGTTCTCTTCTCATTTGTTCAAATAGATATTTCAGTATTTTCCCTTCTCATTGTTTCCAACTATTCATAACATAAAATGATTTCAACCTTCTGTAATATAATGACCAGTGAATTGAACATAGTTTTAGTCTAGATAATAATGATCTAAATATTTAATTAAAATAATATATTTTTTCAAAAATAGTGACATCTGTAAATTACTTTCCTTAGGGCCCACAATACTAGGTATCTTATCTTTTCATAGTGCTCAGATGCATTAACACATCTTCTCATAATAGAGTATTTTTGAATGTGCAGAAGTAGGCTACAACATCATTAATTTGAAATCTCATGTTATGTTCAAATTAATTACTAATCTAATTTTTGTCTCTCCAACTGAATTCCCTAGTTTTCTTCCCTGGAATGCCAGAATAACAACTCTGAGGTGACTGATGAAAGCTTAATCACCATTAGATGGTAGCCTTTTCAGGGATTATTGATCCGTATCATCAATTCCTTGGGTTGTTGTGATGGGACAATAAGATAATGCATGTATCATAACTGTGACAAATCCAGGCACTGAATGAGCACTCAGTAAATACCAGCATTATTTTTATTTTTTATATTAATATTTATTAAACATTTGCTGCACATTAATAATTGTATCAGATAATCTAAAAACTGGCTTAATAAACAGCTATTTAAAGTCTTTGAATTTTGTATTTTTACTGAACTTTGACTATTTGTGTGATTAATCAATTATATAGAAACACATTTAATTGTACATATTTTAGCTAAATTATTTTTAACAATTATTTGATATTTAATTATAAGTACCGATGCTATTAATGCAAATTAAATATTCTCTAAAACATTGAAATATTTTTAATTTTTTTAGTTTCTCTCTACAATGATGCTTCTCTCTCTCTCTCCCTCTTTCTTTTCAATAAAAACATATCCTCAGGTAAGGATTAAAAAAAGAAAGAAAGGCCTGGCCAGTGTGGCTCAGTGGTTGAGTGTCTACCCATGCACCCAGAGGTTGCAGGTTTGGTTCTCAGTCAGGACACATGCTGGGGTTGCAGGCCCAATCCCCAGTGGGGGGCATGCAGGAGGCGGCCAATCCATGTTGATATTTCTCTCATCAATGTTTCTTTCTCTCTCTCTCTCTCCCTTCCACTCTCTCTAAAATCAATAAAAACATATTTGAACAAAGAAAAGAATTATGTCAACCTTTAAAAAATGTATTTTTCAATTACATTTAAGATTTAAAAAAATATTTTTATGTGGTTACACCTTATTCTTTTTAATAGCTTCATAATATATATGAGCCATAATTTACTTTTTCTATTTCCATACAACAGACATAGGCTTTGTTTCTAATGTTTAACTGCAGCACATAAATATTTATATGTGTTTATAAGTGGCTATATGTTTATACTTGTACACATGTTCAAGTATTTATGAAAGGTATCTTTTTTAAGAGTGGATTTTGCTAGTGCATTTTGCTCAGTTTTTTAAGAGTTTGCTATTTTTTTTATCAGTAAGAGTTCTTTATATATATTATAAATATGAATTAATTTTGTAATTGTACATTGCAAAATTTTATTTCTTTGCTACTAAGTTTATTTAATTTTTTCAAAGGACCTTTCTTAAATATGTTTCACATTATAAATTATAAAATCTCATAATCTAAAAAAAATTATATAGGGTTAGTGTTTATTTTAGGAAAATTTTTCACATTCCAAGATTAAAATATCAAATAAAACCATTTGTTTTCTTTTACATTTCATGCTTTATATGCATGCATCTTTAATTCATCTGAAGTTTATTGTTAGGTAAAGCTTTGAATAGAAATTTAGCTTTTGTCTTATCCCCATATGTATGATTAAATGTGCAAACTTTATTTATTATTAAATATTCCATCTTTCTCCTGGTAAACTTAAAAGCCAAATTTACCTAGTATTAAATTTATTTATTTGCCTATGCATGTCTTTCAGACCTAAATTTTGTTCTACTTATTTGTGCCTCTAATTTTGAATTGACCTATCCTAACACCTTTTAATAATGTTGTTTAAAAAAAAAAATAAGCCCTGGCCGGTTTGGCTCAGCTGTTAGAGCGTCGGCCTGTGGTCCGGAGAGACCGGGGTTCGGTTCCCGCTAAGGGCATGTACCTCGGTTGCAGTTTGTCCCCGGCCCTGGTTGGTTGTGCAGGTGGCAGCCACTCGATGTGTCCCTTTCACATCCATGTTTCTCTCTCTCTCTCTCCCTCCTGCTCTATCTGAACAAAGAATGAAAAAGTGTCCTCGGGTGAGGATAAAAAAATAAAATAAAATAAAAATAAAAATTGCTATTGCAGACTAGTCCTCTGGGTAAATCTGAGAATTAGTTTGTTTATTTTATTAAGATTACTATTCCCTAGAATACATAATAATTCAAAAATTACATATTAGAATCTAATGTATTTCTTTAAATCCTCAGCCAATGATGTTTTTATTGATTTTAGGGAGAAGGGGAAAGAAAGAGAAATGAGAGAGAGAGAGAGAGAGAGAGAGAGAGAGAGACAGAGAGAGAGAGAGAAATATTGACACGGGAGACAAATATCCATTGGTTGCCTCCTGTATGGGTCCTTGACCAGGGATCAAATCTGCAACTTTTTGGTATGCCAAACGGTGCTCCAAGCAACCGGGCCACCGGGCCAGAGCTAGAATCTAATATTTAGATATAAAGCCAATGATAATAGGAAACTATATGGTCTTCATCACTTATTCATTAAAATATATATATATTTATGATGATAAAATAAATTATATAAGAAGACTAGGAAAAATAAAACAAATTAAATATATATAATGAAATAAATAATAAAGATAAAGCTAGAAATTAATTAAGTTTAAAAAAGAAATAGAGCAGAAAAAATTAATTATATGTTTAAGAATAATTAGACAACTGTTCAATTGAGTTAATCAATAAAGAAGATAAAGCATAAATATACAATGTATAGTATTTGCTGCAATTTTTCACTAGAAAAGTCATCTATGCCTCTTTTCCAAAGTATTTTTTTTTTTTAATCAAGAAGAGTTGTATTTTGTAGAATGATTTCTCTGTTTACTGGGTGAATTACACTGATAGATTTATACAATGGTGAATCATTTTTATATTCTTATATTCAGATAATTAGTTCTGACATTAATTTTGGTACTCTGCTTGACTTTTTTCTGACAATACAGTTCTTAATTTAAATATATAAGTAAATAAAATTTGAAAGTATTCTTCATACTTTTCTAATTTTTGCATGAAAGTTATACTGTTCCTTAAATGATAAAAAAAATTTTCTTTATTGATTTTAGAGAGAGAGGAAAGGAGAAGGAGAGAAAGACAGAAACATCAATGAGAAAGAACATCGATTGGCCACCTCCTGCATGCTCCCCACTGGGGATTGGGCCCACAGCCTGGGCATGTGTTCTGACCAGGAATCAAATCAGTGACCTCTTGGTGCATGGATCATTGCTCAGCCACTGAGCCACACCAGCCAGGCAGTTATAATGTTCTTTAAAAACTAGTTAAATATCTTTCTCACTCTCTGTGTGAAATAATCTGTGTAAATAATGAATTAACTGTGTCTTGAAGATACAGTAAAACATATCAATTAACAAGTCTTTCCAGTGTTCATGAATATTTTAACTACAAGTTTAGTGTCTTTAATGTTACATTTTATTTAATTTTGTTATACCTTCATAAGTCAAATTTGGTAATTTATGTTTTTCTGAAAAAGTATCAATTACATTCAAGTTTGTTAATTTATTGACATAAAATTTGTTTGTGTTATCATTTTACATATATTTTAGTTTCTATTATATCACAGTTTTTTTATTCAGTCCTAATTTTATTTATACATTTCTATTTTTATTCCTGTGACTATTATTGCTAGACATTTGTGAAAATTATTACTTTTTTAAAAAACAAGTGTCAAAAATTAATCTTTTTTTCCATCTATTTTACTAAAAAAATATGTGCTTTTATCAACATCATTTGCTTAAGTTTTGTTTTAATTTGTTTTACTGATTTTTTAAAAAAATTGCAGGAAATTATTTGCTATAAATTTTAAAGGCTTTTGTGGTAAATATATCTGTTGTGATGTATTTACCTATATTTTCCATGACTTTGACATGATTTTGTTCAAAATATTAATTTAATTGATATTAATGTTGCTACACTTGCTAAATTTTTATGTACATTTTTTCTAACATTGTTTCTTTCCAGTCTTTCTGGTCTATTTTTATTTATAGAAATGTCTCTTAAAATCAAATATTAACAACCTTGTCAGTATAAAGTATAATCAATAGAGTTAGAGAGGTAGAAGTTGATTAGTCAAAATTAAGTGATGAAAAGGAAGCCTGTAATGTTACTATCTTAGTGGGGAAACCTAAAAAAAATTTTTAGATACTTAAGAACGTTAGTGCATACAAACTCTCTAAAAAGTATCTCAAGTATCATCCACTACATCAAACTAGAAAGTTTTTGCGCAGCAAAGAAAACTATCAACAAAATGAAAAGACAGTCCATTGAATGAGAGAACATGGTCGCCAGTGATACATCTGATAAGGAGTAAGTTTTGGATATTTATAAAGAACTTATGCAACTCAACACCAAAAAACAAACAAACAAATAAACAAAAAAAACACTAAACAATCCAATTTAAAAAAGGCAAAGGACTTGAATAGACACTTCTCCAAAGAGGGCATAAAGATGGTCAATAGACATATGAAAAGATGATCAATGTCACTAATTATCAGAGAAATACAAATTAAAACCAAAATAAGACATCACTTCTCACCTATCAGAATGACTACTATCAATAAATCAACAAATCAACAAACAGCAAGTGATGGTGAGGACGAGGAGAAAAGGAAACTCTCATACACTGTTGGTGGGAATGCAGATTGTTGCAGCCACTGTGGAAAGCAGTATAGAGGGTCCCCCAAAAATTTAAAATGGAACTGCCTTAGACTCAGCAATTCCATGTCTGGGAATATCTAAAACAACCCAAAACACTAATTTAAAAGAATATATGCATCCTTATGTTCACTGCAGCATTATTTACAATAGCCAAGATTTGGAGGCAGCAAATATGTATCAGTAGATGAAGGGATAAAAAAGCTGTGGTACACAATGGAATATTGCTCAGCTGTAAAAAAAAAAAAAAAGACTTTAATCTTACTTTTTGCAACAATATTGATGGACCTCGAGAGCATTTTTCTAAGTAAAATAAGTCAGTCAGAGAAAGACAAATACCATTTGATTTCACTTATATGTGGAATCTAATGAACAAAAGAAACTCACAAACAAAATAGAAACTGACTCATAGCTACAGAGAATAGACTGACATCTGTCAGAGGAAAAGGAGTTGGGGCGCTGTGTTATAAAGTTGAAGGGATTAAGCAAAACATAAAAAAATAAAGATAAACCTCATAGATATAGACAACAGTATGGTGATTATGAGTGGAAAAGGGGTATTGGGGGAAGTAGAAGGGAGTAAAGTGGGGGTAAATGGTGATGGAAAGAGACTTGACTTGGGGTGGTAAACACACAATACAATATACAATGATGTTTTATAAAATTGTACACCTGAAACCTATATAGTTTTTTTAGTCAATGTCACCCTAATAAACTAAATAAAAGATAAAATGTAAAAAACAAAAACAAAAACAAAACACTCTGTCTACAGTTCAATCTTAAAAAATACAGACTTCACCCCAAAAAATCAAAATCTTAGCTGCTACTGATATTCCTTCTACACTCATAGTTTTCTACAATTCTTTAAATTTTATAAATTATAGAGTTAAAGGGATGTAGAATCATAATAAATTACCAGTCTGCCATCTTACCATTCTAATTTTTATCCAAAGTATTAAAACAGAAAGCACACCATTGTGAAACAAATTCAGTAGGAAACAAATCCTTTAAGAAAATAGTCAACATTTCAGAAGAACATTTTAGGTAGAATATGCAAAATTCCAAAGAAAGAAAAAATTGACTTAAGTGTCTCATTCATTGCCCAAATGTTTATATGAAAGCACTATAAATATAGGACTAATGAAGTGCTTTATAATATTAACTGAACAACTAGTTTTAGCATATATCATAAAGACTAGTGACCAGCTATTCTATATTTAGAAAGAGTTTAATCTAAAGCAGTAACATTTATTGCATTGTATAAAATATCTTCCCTTTAAACATTTTAAGATGTTAGAATGAATTACAGGAACAGTTCATAATAGAAATTTTGAAGAAAATAAAAATTATAGTTTAATATAAAACATCACTGCTTGCAAATATCTATTCAGGATAGAATAAAGAATGCAATGTTTATGGAAACATCTGTTTTTTATTCTTACAAAAGAAATCTAAATACTTAATATAATATACATGTGAAGCAGGGCTGGTGTGGCTCAGTGGTTGAGCGTCAACCCATGCACCAGGAGGTCGCTGGTTTGATTCCCAGTCAGGGCACATGCCCAGGTTATGGGCCCAATCCCCAGTGAGGGGCATGCAGGAGGCAGCCAATCATTGTTCTCTTTCATTGATGTTTCTACCTCTCTCTCCTTCTCCCTTCTTCTCTCTCTAAAGTCGATAATATATATATATATGAATAAAATATAATATTGTATGACTTAAGGTACTTAGAACCATTCCTCTTTAAGCTATTAAAAATCAGGAATCTCCCTGTACAATAACTTTTAGGTAACAGAAGTAGTTTTGCTACCTTTATATTCTTAAGATGTATGCATATATTTCACAGGGTATTTTTATAGAAAAGTTTACTGTGAGAATTACAGAGGACCAGCACAATTGTTTTGACAGGGATTATGAGTATCTGAAATGAATTTAGACTTGAATAAATCACTTTATTCTTCAATAGGAAAGGAGAATTTAAGAGTGAATTCTGTAACATTATAATTCACATGATGCTCTGATATCTTTCTATTTTATATGTCTACCATGGTAATGAGCATTGTAGTGACATTGTTGTTGAATATACTTGCATTACATGTGGTATCACTGTAGACAGGAGGTCATCATTCATACTGATTGCCATTGCATCAATCTTCTTCATTAGTTTAATCAACAATCTGCTACCTAATCTATTCTAAGCACAGTTTTAGGTGTGTGCTCATTCTTTACATTTGATTTCTCTATCTCAAAAATGCAGGTGCCCTTCAATTTTATCATGTTCTACACTTTGTCTTATTTTGCTGTCAGATGTTTTGCTGGGGAATTGAAGAAGATTTAGGTTAAGTGGGCTTCAGATCTGGGAGAGAATGGGAGTCATAGTTTGGTTAAAATGTACACATGATTAGATTGTTCCACAAATAAATTTGGAACTTTCAATCACATACTTTAATGTTTTTTTTTAATTTTTTAATTTTTGTTACAGATGTTTCTCCTCCTTTACCCCATTGACACACTCCACCCCATCGCCCCCCCTGCCCTGTCCCGAGCTTTGTTGTCCATGTCCATTGGTCATGCATACATGTATATAAGTTCTGTGCTTTATGTCTTCCCACCCTCCACCCCCTCTTCTGAATGATGTCCGTCTGTGCCCTACTTCCATGTTTCTGGGTCTACCCTATTCCTCAGACTGTTATGTTCATTATATTCCATATATAAGTGAAATCATGTGGCATTTGCCTTTTTCTGCTTGGCTTGTTTCACTTAGGATAATACTTTCCAGGTCCCTCCATGTTGTCTCAAAGGGTAAGAGATCTTTCTTTCTTACAGCTGCATAGTACTCCATTGTGTATATGTACCACTGCTTTTTTATCCATTTGTCTACTGATGGACACTTGGGCTATTTCCAGATCTTAGCTATTGTAAATAGTGCTGCTATGAATATGGGGCTACATATATTCTTCCTGATTGGTGTTTCAGGCTTCTTAGGGTATATTCCTAGAAGTGGGATCACTGGGTCAAATGGAAGTTCAATTTTTAATTTTTGGAGGTAACACTATATTGTTTTCCATAGTGGCTGCACCAGTCTGCATTCCCACCAGCAGTGTACTAAAGTCCCCTTTTCTCCACACCCTCGCCAACACTTGTTGTTTGATGATTTGTTGATGGCGGCCATTCTGACAGGTATGAGGTGATATCTCATTGTTGTTTTAATTTGCATCTCTCTGATGATTAGTGATGTTGAGCATTCTTCATATGTCTCTTGGCCATTTGTATATCCTGTTTGGAGAGGTGTCTATTCAGCTCCTCTGCCCATTTTTTAATTGGGTTCTTTGTCTTCCTTTTGTTGAGTTGTATGAGCACATTATATATATTGAAAATTAACCCCTTATGTGATATATCATTGGCAATGATATTCTCCCATACAGTGGGTTGCCTTTCCATTTTGATGATTTTCTTTTGCCGTGCAGAAGCTTTTGAGTTTGATGTAGTCCCATGTGTTCATTTTGTCCTTTGTTTCTGTTGCCCTAGGTGATGTATCAGTGAAAATTCTGCTGCATATGATGTCCAAAATTTTGATGCCTACATTTTTTTCTAGAATTTTTATGGATTCACGGATCACATTTAAGTCTTTTATACATTTTGAGTTTATTTGTGTGTATGGTATAAGTTGATGGTCTAGTTTAATTTTTTTGCATGTAGCTGTCCAATTTTCCCAACACCATTTATTAAAGAGGATGTCTTTATTCCATTGTATGCTCTTGCCACCTTTGTCATATATTAGTTGAACGTATTGCCGTGAGTCCATTTCTGGGTTCTCAGTTCTATTCCATTGGTTTATATGCCTGTTCTTGTGCCAGTACCAGGCTGTTTTGATTACAGTCGCTTTGTAGTATAACCTGATATCTGGTATTGTGATCCCAACTACTTTGTCCTTCTTTTTCAAAATTGCTGTGGCTATTCGGGGACCTTTTTGGTTCCATATGAACTTTTGAAGTATTTGTTCTAGATCTGTGAAATATGTCTTTGGTATTTTGATGGGGATTGCATTGAATCTATAGATTGCTTTGGGTAGTATGGACATTTTAATGATGTTAATTCTTCCAATCCACAAACAAGGTATGTACTTCCACTTTTTTATATCTTCCTCTATTTCTTTTTTCAATGTCCTGTAGTTTTCTGCGAATAGGTCCTTTACTTCTTTGCTTAAGTTTATTCCTAGGTATCTTAATTTTTTTGCTCCGATGGTAAATGGGATTGTTTTTTCAGTTTCTCTTTCTGTGAGTTCATCATTTGTGTATAAGAATGCCGTCGATTTTTTGACGTTAATTTTGTATCCTGCTAGTTTTCCAAATTCATTTATTAAGTCTAGTACATTTTGACGGAGTCTTTAGGGTTTTCTATGTATAATATCATGTCATATGCAAATAATGACAGTTTCACTTCCTCCTTTCCAATTTGGATCCCTTTTATTTTTTCCTCATGTCTGATTGCTGTGGCTAAGACTTCCAATACTATGTTAAATATGAGTGGCAAAAGTGGACATCCCTGTCTTGTTCCTGTTCTTAATGGAAATGTTTTTAGTTTCTCCCCAACGAGTATGATGTTGGCTGTAGGTCCTTCATATATGTCCTTTATTATGTTGAGATATGATCCCTTTATTCCCACATTGCTGAGTGCTTTTATCAGAAATGGATGCTGGATTTTGTCGAATGCTTTGTCAGCGTCTATTGATATGGTCATGTTTTATTTTTTTTCTTCATTTTGTTTATGTGGTGGATCACATTTATTGATTTGTGAATATTGTCCCAGCCTTGCATCCCTGGAATGAATCCCACTTGGTCATGGTGAATAATTTTTTTGATTTATTGCTGGATTCGATTTGCTAGTATTTAGTTCAGGGTTTTGGCATCTGTGTTTATCAGGGATATTGGTCTGTAGTTTTATTTCTTTGTGGCATGTTTTTCTGGTTTTGGAATTAGAATTATGATGGCTTCATAGAATGAGTTTGGAAGTCTTCCTTCTTCTTGAATTTTTTGAAATAGTTTGAGGGAAATGGGTGTTAGTTCTTTTTTGAATGTTCAGTAAAACTCCCCTATGAAGCCATCTGGGCCTGGGCTTTTGTTTGCTGGGAGAATCTTGATTACATCTTCAATTTCCTTAGTTGTTATTGGTCTGTTCAAGTTTTCTATCTCTTCCCAGTCCAGTTTTGGGAGACTGTGTGTTTCTAGAAATTTGTCCATTTTGCTTAGATTGTCGAATTTGTTGCCATATAGTTGTTTATAGTAGCTGTTAACGATCTGTGGTATTTCTGTGGTGTCGGTTTTACTCCTCTTTCATTTCTGATTTTGTGTATTTGGGTTCTCTCACTTTGTTTCTTGGTGAGTCTAGCTAAGGGTCCATCAATCTTGTTTATGTTTTTGAAAAACCAGCTCTTTGTTTCATTGATCCTTTGAATTGTTTTTTTGTTCTCTATGTCATTTATTTCTGGTCTGATCTTTATTATTTCCTTCCTTCTACTTGCTCTGGGGCTTGCTTTCTGTTTGCTTTCTAATTCTTTACGTTGTGAGGTTAGACAGTCAATTAGAAATTTTTCTTGTTTCTTGAGGTAGGCCTGTAGCGGTATGAACTTCCCTCTCAGAACTTCTTTTGCTGCATCCCATAAATTTTGTGTTGTCGTATGTTCATTTTCATTGGTTTCCAGGAAGTTTTTAATTTTTTCCTTGATTTCCTCGGCAACCCATTCATTGTTTAATAACATGCTATTCAGCCTTTATGTGTTCAAATGTCTTTCCATGTTCTTGTTGCAAGTGATTTCTAGTTTCATGTCATTGTGATCTGAGAAGATGCTTGAGATGGTTTCAATCTTCTTGAAGTTGTAGAGATTTAGTTTGTGTCCTATCTTTGAGAATGTGCCACATGTACTTGAGAAGAATGTGAATTCTGTAGTTTTGGGGTGTAATTCTCTGTAGATATCTATTAAATCCATTTGGTCTAGTGCTTCATTTAGAATCTCTGTTTCCTTGCTAATTTTTTGTCTAGAGGATCTATCCAGTTCTGTCAATGGGGTGTTGAAGTCCCCTGCTATGATTGTATTGTTGTCAATTTCTCCTTGGAAGTCCTGTAGAAAATTTTTAATATATTTTGGTGCTCCTATATTGGGTGAATATATGTTTATCAAGGTTATATTTTCCTGTTGGATAGATACTTTCAATATTATGTAGTGGCCTTCTTTGTCTCTAGTTATGGCCTTCATTTTGAAATCTATTTTTATCAGGTATGAGTATTGCTACCCCAGTTTTTTTTTTTTTTTGCTGTCTATTTTCTTGGAAAATTTTTTTCCATCCCTTCACTTTTAACCTATGTGGGTCTTTTGTTGTGAGGTGGGTCTCTTGTAAATAATATATAGATGAGTTGTGCTTTCTTATCCAATCAGCTACTCTGTATCTTTTTATCAGAGCATTCAGTCCATTTACAATTATGGTGATTATTGTTATGTACTTATTTATTGCCATTTTTGTTAGTGTGGCTATATTTGTCTTCCTTTTTCTCCTGCTAATTATAGCAGTCCTTTTAACATTTCTTGCAGTGCTGGTTTTGTGCTAATGTATTCCCTTAGCCTTTTTTGTTTGTTTGTTTGGGAAGCTCTTTATTTGACCTTCTGTTTTGAATGATAGCCTTGCTGGGTAGAGTAGTCTTGGATTCAAATACTTGTTTTTCATGACCTTGATTACTTCATGCCATTCCCTTCTGGCCTGTAGTTTTTCTTGTGAGAAGTTAACTGAGAGCCTTATGGGGTGTCCTTTGTAGGTAACCTGTTGTTTATCTCTTGCTGTTTTTAGGATTCTCTCTTTGTCTTTAATTTTTGGCATTTTTATTACTATGTGTCTTTGTGTGGGCCTGTTTGCATTCTTCTTACTTGGGTCTCACTGTGCTTCTTGAACTTGAATGCCTTCTTCCTTCACCAAATTAGGGAAGTTTTATGTCAGTATTTCTTTGACTATATTCTCTAATCCTTATTCATTTTTTTCTTCTTCGGGGACTCCTATGATGCGAATATTATTGCGTTTCCTGTTGTCCTACAGTTCTCTTAAGAGGTCTTCCTGTTTTTTAATCGTTTTTTCCTTTTGGTTTTCTGATTGGTTGATTCTTTCTACCCTGTCTTCTAATTCTCTGATCCGGTCCTCAGCTTCCTCTACTGTGCTTTTAGACCTTCCAATGTGTTTTACTTTTCTTTCTTTTTTTTATTTTATTTTATTTTTTTTAATCCTCACCCGAGGACATTTTTCCATTTTTTGTTCAGATAGAGCAGGAGGGAGAGAGAGGAAGAGAGAGAGAGAGAGAAACATCGATGTGAAGGGACCCACTGAGTGTCTGCCACCCGTACGACCAACCAGGGCCGGGGACAAACTGCAACCGAGGTACATGCCCTTAGCGGGAACCGAACCCGGGTCTCTCTGTACCGCAGGCCGACGCTCCAACCACTGAGCCATACCGGCCAGGGCTATTTTTCTTTTCTGATATGTCATTTTTTTAAATCTCTTCTTGGTGGTTTTAATTTCCAATTGGTTTATTTTCAGCATCTCTATGACTTTACTCATGCTGTTGAGCTTCCTCAAGATCATGGCTCTGAATTCTAGCTCTGTTAACTTGCCTAACTGCTCCACATTGATCTCATTTTCAGGGGAGGTTTCTTGTTCTTTTATTTGGCTTCTGTTTCTGTCTTTCACCATTTTGGCTGTTACAGTGGACTTTGGAGCCTGTCAAGTTTTCCCTGTGAGTATTGGGGTTCTGCTGTTTGTGGCTCCCTCTCCTGGGTCTAGATGAGCGAGGGAGGACCCATGTCAAACACCACTGACAAGTTTTACTTTCCTGGTTAAGGTTACTAGCCCAGGAAAGGTACTGTTATCCTCTAGCTTTTTGCCTGGAGGCTAGCAGTAGAGGTTACTTGAAGAGTTTTAGGTTGTCAGTTGATTGAAAAACTCCCTCAGGTGCTCAGCATAAGGGGATTTCCCGAGGGTGGGGCAGATGCTTGTTGTTAATGAGCCTCAGTTAGCATTGCAATGGCCCAGGGGGGAGTTTGGATCTCTGAGGGAGGGGCTGCTGCCTCTCCCCAGAGCCCTGGGAAGGAGCAATATGACCAATGTCCTGCATGGCTGCAACTCAGCAAAAGCTCTGAGTGCTCTCCAAATCCTGAGTGTCCCCACACAGTTCCAGTCCAGTCTGACCTCCCTCTGCCGGAGCCCAAGGTGAGTGGCTGTGGCTATTTTAGCCTCTGTCCCGGCTCTGCACTGTGGAGCCACTTGGGAGTGTAACCCGAGGGCGCTGCTCCCAGTCGAGGGCGCTGCTGTCTGTGGGCTCCCAGCCCCGTCTCATACCTTCGCAATTCTACCAGGATTGAGTCAGTGTCCCTGGTTATATGGTCCTCGCAAGCTGCTTTTCTGTTGCTTTTTCCTGTCAATTTGTTTGTGTTATAGTTGTAATTCCAGTTTGGTCCTGGGAGACAGTCTGTGTAGCTTCTGTTCACTTCGCCGCCATTTTTCTAATTCCTACTTTAATGTTTTAATATCAAAATAAAATGAAGTTGAAGCTTTGAGTTAAGAATATTCTATTTGTTTGATTTAAGTAAAATATTTTCTTTGACTTTTGGTACATAATTCCATTATATATAGATTCAAATGTCTCTCATAATAGACATTATTCATAACCAAACACTAGTATTAATTAGTAAAGAAGAGAATTTAAATATACAGAATAGTTCTGCAAATACTTTTTACATATCTTGAGAAAGAAGAACAAAGTGGGAGAGATCATAATATTGGATACTACACTATACTATAAATCCACTGTAATCTAAACAGCCTGGTGCTGGCACAAGAATAGGCATATAGACTAATGGAACAGAACGGAGACCCCAGTAATTGATCCACACCATTACAGTCAATTAATATTTGATAAAAAAAAAAAAGGCAAGAACATACAATGGAGTAAAGACAGTCTCTTCAACAAATGGTGTTGGAAAAACTGGACAGGTACATGCAAAAACATGAAACTAGACCACCAACTTACACCTTGTATTAGAATGAACTCAAAATGGATAAAATACTTAAATGTAAGCCATGAAACCATAAAAATCCTAGAAGAAAACATAGGCAGTAAAACATCAGACATCTCTCCTAGCAGAATTTTTGGTGATACATCTCTTAGAGCAAGAGAACAAAGAAAAAAATAAACAAATGGGATGACATCAAACTAAAAAGGTTCTGCACAACAAAAGAAACCACCATCCAAGTGAAAAGGGAACCAGCTGTATGGGAGAACATATTTGCTAATGATATATCCAAGAAGGGGTTAATTTCCAAATTATATAAATAACTCATATAACTGAAAAAAAGGAAGACAAACAATTCAATTACAAAATGGACAAAGGGCTTTTTAAATTTTTTTATTTTTACCAGAACGGCCATCTTCTAGTAATTCGCCAAAATGACTAACACAAAGGGAAAGAGGAGAGGCTCCCACTATATGTTCTCTAGGCCTTTTAGAAAATCATGGAGTTGTTCTTTTGGCCACATACATGCGAATCTACAAGAAAGGTGATATTGTGGACATCGAGGGAATGGGCACTGTTCAAAAAGGAATGCCCCACAAATGCTCCCATGGCACCACTGGAAGAGTGTACAAGGTCACCCAGCATGCAGTGGGCCTTGTTGTGAACAAACAAGTTAAGGGCAAGATTCTTGCCGAGAGAATTAATGTACATATTGAGCATACTAAGCACTCTAAGAGTTGAGATAGCTTCCTGAAACATGTGAAGGAAAATGATTAGAAAAAGAAGGACTCCGAAGAGAAAGTTATCTGGGCTCAGCTGAAGCATCAGCCTGCTCCACTTGGAGCAGCACTCTGAGAGAACCAATGGAAAGGAGTCTGAACTGCTGGAGCCCTTTTCCTATGAATTCATGGCATGGTAAGTGTAAAAAGAAGATACTTCTACTGATAAAAATGTTCTTTTAATTGGTAGAAGTGTGTTGTCCCTTTCTCCCAAAAAATAATTAAAGAAAACTTTGTGTCCTAAAAAGAAAAATGAACAAAGGACCTGAATAGATAGATACTTCTCCAAAGAGGACATACAGATGGCCAATAGACATATGAAAAATTGTTCAAAGTCAATAATCATAAGAAAATTGCAAATTAACATCATAATGAGATACCACCTCACACTTATGAGAATGGCTATTATCAATAAATCAACAAGCAACAGTGCTATGAGGATGTGGAGAAAAGGAAACGCTAGTTCACTGCTGGTGGGAATGTAGACTGGTAAAACCACTATGGAAAACAGTATGAAGTTTCCTCAAAAAATTAAAAATGGAACTGCCATATGACCCTGTGATGCCACTTCTGGGAATATATCCTAAAACCCCCAAAACACCAATCAGAAAGAATATATGCTCCCAATATGTTCATGGCAGCACTATTAGCAATAGCTAAGATCTGGAAACAACCCTAATGCCCATCAGTAGATGAACAGACAAAAAAAACTGTGATACATTTACACAATGGAGTACTATGCAGCTGTAAAAGAAAAGAATCTCTTACCCTTTGAGACAGCAGGATAGACTCGGAGAATATTAAGCTAAGTAAAATAAGCCAATCAGAGAAAGACAAATATCCTGTGATCTCACCTATTTGTGGAATAAAATGAACAAAATAAGTTGACTAACAAAATAAAAATAAAGCTAACACATAACATGGAAATGAAAATAATTGGGATGGATTTCCTCATTCAATTTCCATACTTTCCGACCTTTAATTCTTCAAATAATACGAGATTGCATTGCATAATCACATACACATATACAAAGTCCATCGTAAAGTCTTTATTTCTTTATATTATTTAATTGAATTCTACCCTATGAAAGAGTGGCTAGTGCCCTGGCCGGTTTGGTTCAGCGGTTAGAGCGTCGGCCTTTGGTCCAGAGAGACCTGGGTTTGGTTCCCACTAAGGGTACGTACCTCGGTTGCAGTTTGTCTCTGGCCCTGGCTGTGTTGTGCGGGTGGCAGCCACTCGATGTGTCCCTTTCACACCAATGTTTCTCTCTCTCTCTCTCTTTCTCTTTCTCTCTTCCTCTCCCTCTCCCTCCTACTCTATCCGAACAAAAAAAGGAAAAAAAAAAAAATGTCCTTGAGTGGATATTGAAAAAGTGGCTAGCAGCTTGGATTCTAAAGAAACTGAAACCATTTGGAAAGGGTAAGCATAGATAAGTACTTATCGGGGTAAAGGGGGACATTTAAACCGCTAATGATAGAGAATGCAAACTGAGCAGCATTTACTGCCTGCTGCATTTCCCCTTTTCTGTCTGCACTTCATCAACTTGAAGTTTTATATAAAAACAGCATTGTTGTGGACAAGGTCAATTGTGTCTGCATTAAGAAGATAGGAACATTTTTAAATGAGAAGAGATCAACAAAAATACTATAATAAGGATTATAAAACAGAAGGAAATGTTAGATTTGAAATCAGCTTGACTTACAAAGCAATAACAATGCATTCTTACGAAGTTCGAAGGATAGTAATTATTTTGAGGGAGAGAATGACCTCTATTTCTGGAGGTGAAAATCATTATGTATTTACATATTAGTTTAGTCTGACCTCTAAGAATCTGTTTCTACATAGCTGATTTTGAAAATTCACCCAGGTTCCTGTATTCTTCATTTACCGTATGTTCACAATTATGCTTAAACTTAAGGTAATTAGAGCTCCAGGGTCAATCAAGGGTCAGATAAAAATCGTGCTAATGAAGACAATTACTTCAGCAGTGCTCAGTTTATAAACTGTTTATTCTCTTCTGAATTAGGAAGTACTGGGGAAGAGTTTTAGTCAGCAAAATTTGGACTGTAATGGTAAAACTTCCCCTGTATCTCACTACACATTCCAAAGTTCGCCTCAAATCGGGTCACATTAAACTTTTAGAATAAAATTTCTACATTCCAGAAGGTGATATCAATTCAAACTTTAGACTGTGGATTTTATTATAGTCACCTTGCTATTAGAAAAAATCTGTTTAGAGGTCATGTTTGCATATATTGTGGCATAGTATAATATATTTACTATTATTTATAAATTAATCATAATTCACATGGTCATATAATACATAGTTAAAAAAGAAAATGAAAGTAGAAGAGCTGAAATAATATTATTTAACAGTCTCAATTTTTATTTTTTATAATTTTTTTTTTCCATTATTGACTTTTGGAGAAAGAGGAAGGGAGAGGGAGAGAGAGATACAAATATTGATGAGTGAGAACATGGATTGGTACATGCCCCCCACTGAGGATTTGGCTCACAACCTGCATGTGACCTGACCAGGAATCAAACTGGCAACCTCTTGAGCCACACCAGCTGGGAGACTGTCTCAATTTTTATTATTGATTTATTCACATTCAGATCTTAATATAAGCATATGATTGTTCATCATGGTAAATTAAATGACCACTGCTTCACCTCTATGATTCTTGCTCTAAACACCCACCAGCTATTGGACATGGATATGTGACAATGACAAAATATTTTTGCACTGATTATTTAGCCCAAACACTTTGTTTTGTAGAGGAAATTTGAGAACCAGAAGGACTGGATTTTCTTGTTTTATGCAAGTAAACCAGCTGTGAAAATGTGATTAAAACCTACATCTTTTGACTTCCCAGATTTAGACATTTCTTTACATCACATATCTTGCTACTATTTTAAGTGCTTAATTTGTTTATGGATGACTTAATATGTTGATGTTTTCTGGAGTAATACAAAGAGGTAATTCTTAAAAAGAAGAAAGGGAAAAGGAAAGGAAATGACAGGAGAGGGGAGGGGAAGGAAAGACAGGACAGGGGAGGGGAGGGGAGGGGAGGGGAGGGGAGGGGAGGGGAGGGGAGGGGAGGGGAGGAGAGGGGAGGGGAGGGGAGGGGAGGGGAGAGAAAGAAAGCAAATTCTTGATCTTTGGGCTACTTAAATCTATGCCAGGTAGCTGGTGGCAGAAATGTCTCATGATATAACATTTGGTTGAAGGATCATTTGGTGGTGTACTGTGATGTCAGTTCAGAGTTGAAAGTGTTTGAACTACAAAAATATACATTTTATATTAGATACCCAGGTTTTATATTTTGTTATGCTATTCATAAATAAACACTCACATTCCTAGAAACTTTGAAAGCAAAATGACAAATAAATATAAGGGATTCTTCTCTATGCTGGAAAATTTTAAAAAATATATTGACCAATATCCAAAAGCTGGCCCAGCGAGGGCACTATTAAATTTTCTCTTCAAATTAGAAGCATAGCAACATTAATAACATAGCAAAGAAGCACATCCCCAACAAATCAGCAGCTACAATTTTTTTCACTACTTCTATGATATCCCAGAAATACTTATCTACATCTTGCTGAAATGTTTTTCTCTACTTTCATGCCGTTGTGATTTGTAGGTAAAATACGGGAGCAGCAGGACAGACTTTACTCTATTACTTCATCAAATATGCATTGTCAAACTAGTCACATCAGAGTAGCTAGAAAAGGTGAATGTAAGTTATTTAGGACAATTTCTAACTTATGGATATATTTCTTTATGAATATACAAAAGGAGGAATTGCAGATAATAAGTGAAATGAAATCTGAAAGTTTCCTGGGCTCGGATGAAAAATTGAGAATTTTTCTTATCATTTTATTTGGAAAATAGCAATACCTCTGCTATGGTCCAAATGTTTACGTCCCCCCAAATTGCTATGCTAAAGCCCGATATGGTGACCTTTACGAA
The DNA here is from genome assembly GCF_014108415.1 of Molossus molossus. Taxonomy (NCBI): domain Eukaryota; kingdom Metazoa; phylum Chordata; class Mammalia; order Chiroptera; family Molossidae; genus Molossus; species Molossus molossus. Next base: position 138,192,184 of record NW_023425344.1, read on the forward strand.
GTGGGGCCTTTGGAAGGTGATTAGGTCATGAGTGAAGAGCTCTCATAAATGAGGTTTGTGTCTCTACAAGTGAGCTCCAGAGGGTGCCCTGGATGCTTCTGACTCATGGGGATTTAAAGACAAGTCTGCAGGCTGAACGAGGGCCCTCAGGTGATCATGCTGGCACTTTGCACTTCCAGCCTCTAGAGTGTGAGGAATACATTTCTATTGTTTGTAAGCTACTCAGTCTGTGCATTTTGTTATAGCAGCCTCAATGGACTAAGACAGTCTCTTAAAGTAGCGACCTCTTCTATGGCAGCGATTTTCAATCATTTTCATCTCATGGCACACATGAACTAATTGTTAACGTTCTGCAGCACACCAAAAATATATTTTTCTGCCAACCGACAAAAAAAAAAAATAGATATAATTTTGATTTATTTGCACTAGACGGCTATTGTGTTGGCTGTCATTTTTTTTTATTTGACAATCTAAGGGAAAAAGACTGACTAGATAGTCAGGTATTGCATGTTTTAAAAATGTTTGCAGCACCCTGGTTGAAAAGCACTGCTCTGTGGAAATAGTGTCAACTCTGTTTGGTTAAATGCCAGTATACTTTGGGGCCCGGAGGTGTAGAATTTTATTTTTACTACCTACCAATTCCATTGGTTTCACAGCTCATGGTTTCCCAGGGCTTGTATTATTTCCTTATTCTGTACATTTTCAACATCTTCACTCCAAAGTAATAAATCATTGCTTGATAATTGCTGAAGGCAGAAAAGGCTGTGTTATTCTACTATATACCTATGGATATGTCCATATACACAGAAAGATGATCTGCCTTGAAATTCAAAGATACATAAACGGTGATGTCTAGAGTCAAGTCTTTTTGGATGATAGTTCTTTAAAATCATACAGTATTTGTTGAAAATTAAAAAGTGCAACATTCTGTGAATCAAATTAGATAGAGCCATTGCAATAATTAGCAAGGAGAAACAGAACCACACGTAAGTTTACAACTGAAGCTGAACAGAGTGATTTGAGGCAAATCTATAGTGTCATATAGTAATGTGCCGAATCTCAGGTTGCATATTTGTTCTTCCTCTTTTCAATGTTATCTCTATCCTCCAGTTCTCTTCTTTTCATCCCTTCCCGTTCACTAGAACATTCATGCACTAGTTATAAGCTGATCTTTATCTCTGTTTCTTCAGTTTCACATTGTGCCTGCTACATGGTCGTAAATCTTTGCTCAGTGAATAAACTATCTGGTTGGAACTGGATCCAGTGGGCATAAATGGGGAGAATATAATGAGACATTTCAACAAAAGGCCTGGACATAAGACTGTTTAAAATAGATATTTTCAATAAGTAATTTTGCTGGATACCAGCAATAACAATTTATAATGAAAAAGGACCCTACCCATAATCCCTACATAATATAAAATAGTAGAACCTTATGTAGAGACTAAATAAAAAAATAAGCTTTTTAAATATACAAGCATTGAGTCAATGAAGAGACAAATCATGTTTGTGAGTGGGAGGGCCTGAGAGTCTAAAAATCTCAGTTCTTCCAATATTTATTTACTTAATTGTTTTTTAATAATACTCTCAAAATGTTTTTTCTTACTGAGAAACTCACGTGTTTATAAAATTGCTCTTAAATAAGAGGCAAAAATAGCTACAAATAATTTAAAATAGATGAGTAAAGATGAAATCTTCCTACCAGATATTAAACCCTATTTAACCACTACCCTAGTTATAAGAATAAGCAGATAAAAATAAAACAAAAAAAAAGATAAGCAGAAACAATATTACTGTTAGCTTATGGTGTTAAAATGAATCATATTTCTATGAACTTGGAAATTAGCTGGCTCTCAGAGAGCTGAAATGTGACATCATCACATAATTGTGCATATAAAACCACCATAAAGAAGCCATACAGTTGTGTGCATTTTAAAGCATCAATAGCCTAATGACAAAAACTCAAACTGTTCTTCAAATTAATTCAGTAAGTCATATTCTTTCCCTTCCTCTACCACCTCACCCCACCACTTTTGGTTGTTTTTCTGACCAATGTGCCAGTTTGCCTTACAGAAATAGTGCACTGATCCTGGACACCTGAGTGTGTGGCCATTGCTACAGTTACGCTACTCACTTGATTTAATTCATTGACATCTGATTTTGTATATCAGTCTTGTGTGAGCTTGATTTAGATATATAATTCCCAAGAGAAAAATCTATTTTTTTAATTAATTTATTTTTGTTACAGATGTTTCTCCTTTTTCCCCACATTGACTCCCTCCTCCCTATGCCCTCGCACCCTGTCCCCAGTTTTGTTGTCCATCAGTTATGCACACATGCATCTAAGTTCTGTGGTTTATCCCTTCCCCATCCTCCCTTCTGAGGAATGTCAGTCTGTACCCCACCTCTGTGTCTCTGGGTCTATTTTGTTCATTGGTTTGTTTAGTTCCTTATATTCCAGAAATAAGTGAGATTACGTGACATTTGTCTTTCTCTGCTTGGCTTGCTTCACTTAAGATAACACTTTCCAGGTCCCTCCATGTCGTCTCAAAGGATAAGAGATCTTTCTTTCATACAGCTGCATAGTACTCCATTGTGTATATGTACCACTGCTTTTTTATCCACTCATCTACTGATGGACACTTGGGCTGTTTCCAGATCTTAGCTATTGTAAATAGTGCTGCTATGAACATAGAGGTACATATATTCTTTCTGAATATATGATTGGCGTTTCAGGCTTCTTAGGGTATATTCTTAGAAGTGGGATCACTGGGTCAAATGACAGTTCAATTTTTAATTTTTGAGATAACCCTATAGTGTTTTCCATAGTGGCTGCACCAGTCTGCATTCCCACCAGCAGTGCACTAGAGTCCCCCTTTCTCCACACCCTCACCAGCACTTGTTGTTTGATGATTTGTTGATGACAGCCATTCTGTCAGGTGTGAAGTGATACCTCATTGTTGTTTTAATTTACATCTCTCTGATAATTAGTGATGTTGAACATTCTTTCATATGTCTCTTGGCCATTTGTATGTCCTGTTTGGAGAGGTGTCTATTTAGCTCCTTTGCCTGTTTTTTAATTGGGTTCTTTGTCTTCCTTTTGTTGAGTTGTATGAGCACTCTATATATTTTGGAAATCAATCCCTTATCTTATGTATCATTGGCAATTTTGCTCTCCCATACAGTAGGTTTCCTTTCCATCCTGATGGTTGTTTCTTTTGCTGTGTGAGGAAAATCTATTTTTGATGAGTTGACAAATCAGGAGTTGGTCTATGTCAGGCAGAAAGGCTGACCCAGAAATGCAGTAAATTCATCATGAAATTCCCTTTCTAAGAAAAGCCTTAGGAGGCAACCTGACTTCTCTTGATGATATGTGACTTGACTAATGGGGTGCACATGATTTCCTTTTGTGATTTCGCATTTGATATTCAATACTTAATGAATATTATAACAGGTGACATTTAGTCTCATTCAATAAAATATATTGAGAAGTTAGAGTATTTAGCAAGAAATTACAACAAATTAATTTCTCACACATTCATAAAAATAATTTAGTTGTACTAAAGTGCTAAATGTGAATAAATAGATTTAAAAGGTAGACAAAAATGTAGGTGAATATATGGCTCATCTCTGAATGGCAGTGACTTTCTGGATATAGAATTGATAAAATATCATAAAAAAGATTAATAGATTTGACCTAAAACATTAAAATTTTGTGTGAATATAAAATTAAAGCTACAAGTTGGAAATAAAATTGCTTAGTATTGGCACTAAAGCAATTAGATAATATCTAAAGTCTATGAGGATATTCTAAAGAAAATGTCAAGCCCTGGCCGGTTTGGCTCAGCGGTTAGAGCGTCGGCCTGCGGTCCTGAGAGACCCGGGTTCGGTTCCCGCATAACTCGGTTGCAGTTTGTCCCCGGCCCTGGTTGGTCATGCAGGTGGCAGCCACTCGATGTGTCCCTTTCACGTCAATGTTTCTCTCTCTCTCTCTCTCTCTCTTCCTCTCCCTCCCTCCCACTCTATCTGAACAAAAAATGGAAAAATGTCCTCGGGTGAGGATAAAAAAAAAAAAAAATTCAACCAAATTGACAGTAAAAGAAGGGCAAATTAACGCAGAAATGAGCTAAAATTAGCAATAATTAATAATAATATTAATTTTTAAAGCTTGAATGATATAGATTAACTTATACTACTTGATGGAAAGTAAAATAATTAAAACTTTTTGGAAAGCAGTTTGTTTGTATTTATACAAATCTACTGATGCATTCTCTGAAAGGGAAAGAAAAATAAATTCCTGTCCTTCCGAAAAAAAAAAAGTTCATATTTCAGGCTGTATAGAGCACTCATTTAAGTAATTGAAAAATTAAAGAGCAATTTTAAACATGCAATTTGTACTGTTTATATTTCCGGGGTATTGGGGTCTCTGAAATTATTTCTAAGCTACTTTCAGAGTAGACTTGAAGGCAAATCTCTCTCTATGGTTCTCTTTCTCTCTTATCCTCTTTTGTGGTGGTGATGGGGAGTGGGTGGGTCCTCCACAGCAATAAGAAAGTATTTCTCTGGCATGGAACACACACACACACACACACACACACTGCACAGTTTGGATTCTTTGGGGCAAATGAGGGCTCATTTCTAGTGTCTAGGTTTTTGAGTGTACTCTATAAAGTAATTAATTTTCATAGTAACCTCTTGCTCTTTCTCTGTTGGTTCACTTTCGTTCTTTTCTGATCAATTCATTACAGCAGGTGGCACATTCTCATAGGTAAATGTCAAACATGACATTAAGAAGAGAAATGACTTTTAAATATTTGGAGTCTTAACGCACAGCATTATAATTCTTCCTTGGAGACTTTCTTTTGGAAATTCTAGTGTTGTGTTTGCCAAGGGCATGCCTGTTAGGAAAGTGAAAGAAGAAAGAAGATTTGAATTTAGAAATTGATGAGGTAATCGGTGGCTTTTATGCCCCATGAAACATGTTCATGGTTAGAATAAGCTCTCTCATATCTAGAACATATGTAGAACAGAGAGAACATAAATCCTTGCAGAAAACATATTATTGTCAGAGTACAATTTATGGAATCCTCATTCCTTAAGAATTTCAATGTCTGCATTCCCAAAGACAAAATATTATATTTACTTAAGAATTAGATACCTTTATTGTACTTTTTTGTATTGGAATTTTTTTTAATCTAAGTTCTACCAACTAATGGGCTGTGAGCTCACACAAATTTGTTAATTTCTCTTGCACATATTTCTCATTATAAAATGATGATAATACTCCATTGGGTGGTAATAACAACTGTGATAGTATATTGTGATGTCTAATGTAGGTGGTAACAACATAATAAATAATAGATGCTATTACTTTTATTATTGCTCTCTATTGATGAAAGAACAGTGGGAGATTTGAAGATTGTATCTGATGCCTTCCATAAAGTAGCTTAGGTCCTAGGGGGACCTGATATAACAAGGAGCGTAGACCAGCAAATATGTTCTTCCACTCAGTAGGTTATCTTTTCATTTCGTTGATGCTTTCCTTTGCTGTGAAAAACCTTTTTAATTTAATGTAATTTCATTTGTTTGTGTGTTTGTTTGTTTGTTTATTTATTTATTTATTTATTTATTTATTTATTTATTTATGCTTCCCTTGCCCAAGGAGATATGTCAGAAAAAATATTGGTATGTGAAATGTTCAAGATTTTACTGCCTATGTTGTCTTCTAGGATTTTTATTGTTTGGGACCTAATATTTGAGGTTTTAACTCATTTTGAACTAATTCTTGTGTGTGATGTGAAAGGTAGTCTACTGTCCTTTTTTTTTTGCACACACATGTCCAATTTTCCCAGCACCATTTATTGAATAGACTATCTAGAGTCCATTGTATGTTTTTGACTCCTCTATCCAATATTAATCGACTATAAACATGTGGGATTATTTCTGGGCTCTATTCTCTTCCATTGAGCTATATGACTGTTTTTATTACTATAGCCTTGTAGTATAGTTTGATATCAGGTGGCCTGATTCTTCCAACTTTGTTGATCTTTCTCAAGATTGCCATTGCTATTGGGGTTCTTTTGTGGTTCCATATAAATTTTTGGAATATTTCTTTCAGTTTTATGAAATATGACATTGGTATCTTGATAGAAATTGTGTTGAATCTGAATATTGTTTTGGGTAGTATGGACATTTAAATTATGGTAATGATTCCTGTCCAAGAACATGGTATATGCTTCCACTTATTTGTATCTTCTTCAATTTTCTTCTTCAGTGTTTCATACTATTTCAAGTACAGTTCTTTAACATCCTTGGTTAAATTGATTCCTAGGTATATTATTATTTTTGAAGTAATTGTGAATGGGATTTTTTTTAGTTTCCCTTTCTGATATCTCTGTATATTGCTGTATAGTAATGCAACTGATTTATGGATATTTATTTTGTGTCCTGTTACTTTTCTGAATTCATTTATTAATTCTAGTTTTTTCATGGAATCTTTAGGGTTCTCTCTATATATACTGTGTCATGTTATCTGTAAATAGTGACAATTTTACCTCTTCCTTTTTAATTTAGATGCCTTTTATTTATTCTTCTTGTCTGATTGCTGTCACTAAGTCTTCCAGTATTATGTTGAATAATATTGGTGAAAGCGACATCCCTGTCTTGATCCTGATCTTAAGGAAATGCTTGTAGTTTTTGCCCATTTGGTATGATGTTGGCTGTGGATTTGTCATACATGGCCTTTATTATGTTGAGGTATCTTCCCTGTATTCCAACTTTGCTGAGAGTTTTTTTCATAAATGGGTGCAGGATTTTATCAAATGCTTTTTTTGCATTAATGAATATAACCATGTGGTCTTTATCCTTTGTTTGTTAATGTGGTATATCACATTTATTATTTTGTGGACATTGTACCAACTATGCATCTCGAGAATAAATCTCACTTGATTGTGGTGAAGGATATTTTTAATGTATTGCTGGATTCAGTTTGCTAATATTTTGTTGAGGATTTTAGCATCTAGATTCACTGGGGATATTGTCTTATAATTTTCTCTCTTCATTGTGTCTTTATCTGGTTTCGGAATTAGGAAAAGGCTGACCTCATAAAATGAGCTTAGGAGTCTTCTCTCTTCTTCAATATTTTGAATAGTTTGAGAAGGATATATATTCGTTCTCTTAATGCTTGGTAAAATTCACCCGTAAAGCCATCAAGTTGAGGGCTTGTATTTGTTGGGAGTTTTTGGATTACTGCTTCAATTTTACTAGTTGTGATCTGTCTGTTCAGATTTTCTGATTTTCTTACAATCCTTTGTATTTCTTTGGTGTCAGTTGTTACTCTTTCTCTTTCATTTCTGACTTTATTTACTTAGGTCCTCTCTCTGTTTTTCTTGATAAATCTGATTAAAGGTTTGTCAGTCTCATTTATATCTTTAAAGAAACAGCTCTTGGTTTCATTGATCTTTTGTATTGTTCTTTTAATCTCTTTTTTTGTTTATTTCTTCTCTTATCTTTATTATTTTCTTTTTTTTAACTCACTCTGGCTTTGTTTGTTGTTCTTTTTTAAGTTTCCTTAAGTGTTGTTAGATTTTTTTATTTGAGTTTCCTCTTGTTTCTTGATTTAGGCCTGTAATGCTATGAATTTCCCTCTTAGGTCTGCTTTCCCTCTTTCCCACACATTTTAGATTGTTGTGTTCTCATTTTTATTTGTTTCAATGTATCTTTTGATTTCTTCTTTGATCTCACTGTTAACCCATTTATTGTTTAGTAACATTATTTAGTCCCCATGTCTTTGTGTGTTTTTCAGTTTTCTTCTTGTGATTGATTTCACATTTCATAACATTATACTCAGAGAGGATGATTGATATGATTTCAATCTTCTTAAATTTATTGACTTGTTTTGTTCCTAACATATGGTCTTTCCTAGAAAATATTCCATAAGCACTTTATTATTTATTTTTTTAAAATATGTTTTTATTGATTTTTCAGAGAGAGAGAGGAAGAGAGAGACAGATAGAAACATCAACGTGAGAGAGAACATCAATTGGCTGCCTCCTGCATGTCCCTTACTGGGGATTAAACCCACAGCCTGGCCATATGCCCTGACTGGGAATCAAACTGGGACCTCTCAGTCCAAGGGATGATGCTCAATCCACTGAGCCACACTGGCCAGGCTCCATGGGCACTTTAAAAGAATGTATATTCTGCTGTTTTGCGGTGAAATACTCTAAGGATGTCAATTAAATAAATTGATCTAGTGTGCTATTTCAGGCTGCCATCTCCTTGTTGATTGTCTGTTTGGAAAATCGATTCTTTGATGTCAATGGGTTTTAAAATGCTCTACTATAACCATTACTCTCAATCTCTCCCTTTATGTCCATTAAGAGTTGCTTTACATAGTTAGGTGCTCCTATGTTGGGTGCATAAGTTACAAGGATTATGTCCTCTTTATTGAATTGCTTTGTTTATCTTTTGTCTCTTACTATAGCCTTTATTTTGTCAGCTATAAGTATTGTTACCACATTTTTTTTTCTTATTATTATTTGCATGAAATATTTTTTTATGTCTCTTTACTTTTAGTTTGTATGCATCTTTTGTTCTAAGGTAGGTCTCTTGAGACAGCATATATATAGGTCTTGTTTTCTTATGCATTCAGCTACCTTATGTCTTTTGATTGGAGCATTTAAGCCATTTACATTTAAGTGATTGTTGATATGTATTTGTTGCCATTTATTTTTAACTATGTTTCTCTATTTTGATTTTTTTTCCCCCTGCCTCTTCCTCTTCCTCCTCCTTCTTCTTTTCTTATTCTTCTTCAAGCAAGCCCTTTAACATTTCTTGTAATACTGGTTTGGTGATAGCAAACTTCTTTATTTTATTATTTTATTTTATTTTTTAAATTTTTTGTCTTGGAAACTATTTCTACTTCAATTTTAAATGCTGGCATTGCTGGATGGAGTAGTCTTGGTTGTAGGTCCTAGCTTTTCATTACTTTGAATATTTCAAGTCAATCCCTTCTTTCTTGAAGTGTTTTTGTTGAGAAATCAGCTGACAGCCTTATGGGAGCTCCCTTGTAGGAAACTAACTGTCCATCTTGCTGCTTTTTGATTCTCTCTTTATCTTTAACCTTTGTGATTTTAATCATGATGTGTCTCAGTGTGGGCCTCTTTTAGTTCATCTTGTATGGGACTCTCTGTGCTTCTTGGATTTGTATACATTCTTCCTTCAACAGGTTAAGAAAATTTTTAGTCATTATTCCTTCAAATAGGTGCTTGATTCCTTGCTCTTGCTCTTCTCCTTATACTATCCCTGTGGTGCAGGTATTGTTACACTTCACATTGTTGCAAAGCTTTAAACTATCCTCCTTTTTTCTTCTTTTTGTTGCTCTGATTTTTTTTTTTTTCCTATCTTGTCTTCCAAATCACTTATTGGATGTTTTGTTTCATTAAGCCTGTTGATTATTTCTTCCAGGGTATACTTTATTTCAGATATGGCATTCTTAATTTCTGACTGGTGCATTTTTATGCTATCTATGTCCTTTTGTCCATGCTGTTGAACATATTTAGAATCATTACTCTGAACTGTATATCTGATAAATTGGTTACTTCCATTTCATTTAGCTTTTCTTCTGAAGAATTCTCTTGTTCCTTTTTTGGGGGCCTGTTTCTCTGTCTCCCCATTTTGACTGCTTCTTTGTGTTGTTTCTATGTATCAGATAGATCTAATATGCCTCTAAGTCTTGGTAGGATGGCCTTAAGTAGTAGGTGACCTGTGGAACCCAGTGGTGCAGTCTCCATGATCACCTGAGCTGAGTGCTCTCAGAATGTCTTTTGTGCATGTTATGTGGGCCTTCCTGTTATAATTGAGTCTTAATTGCTATTGGCCCTTTTATGCATAGGAGTAACTGTCAGGCTGGCTGATAGTGAGACTTAACCCCAACACAGTGTGCAAGATGTTGTGCAGGTGCTGATCACACAAAGCAGAATTCACCTCAGCAGGTTATGGTGCCTGTGAAGATCTCCTGGTGGATGTGTTACTTGTGAAGCTTATTGAATCCTGCTCTGTTGTTGTCTAAAACTGGCCATGAGGTGTATTGGTTCTGGGACTCTTTGGAGAGACTCTGGTGCAGGCCAATGTCATATGCTTTCTGTGACTGGCTCTGGGCAAGCTGTTTGGAGCTATCAGTTATCCACAGCTTGTGGCTCCCTCTGCTGGGCCTGGGTGCATGTGTAAAGGACCAAGATGTCTCTAAGGTCTGCTTTTACTAGCACTGGGCCCAGGATTAGGACTGCAAAACTCTCAAAGCACCCAGACACCTGCCTCTGCCTGCAGGCTGTCTTTTAGGCTCAGTCACTGAAAAACCTCAGGTGTACTCCTCAGCTGGACTTAATCTCCATAGGGTGGGGCAAGAGGGATTCCAATGGGTGGGTCGGCTGATAATGCATAAAGTGGAATGCTCTGGCATTTTGCCTGACTGGCAATCAAACCAGCAACCTTTGAATGCACTGGACACCCAACCTACTGAGCTGCACCAGTCAGGGCTCCTTTAGTTGTTTTGTTCTAGAAAATTTCTATAACACAAAAAATTACCAGGGCAGAGCCCTCTTTCACATTTACTTAACCCAGAATACATGGCAAATTTGGAGGTCAAGTTGCTTAGAGAACATTTCTGAAAATTCTTTCTTGCAGAGTTGATCCAGTATACAGAGAAACTGTAACATGAAGTGAAGTAAGTGTGGTTACCAAGACCTGGTAAACCTTTCCCCTCTGTAGGTGACACAAAGCTGGGCCTTGTTTGCCAGCAAATGTTGGAACTAGTAAGCTGGGTAACAAGAAGACAGTCACTTCTCTCCCCTGTATGTCCACTACTTCATCCCTAAAATGATGTAATTATAACAGTTCTGAAAATGCTTTTTAATAAGGAAAAAATTATGCACTTAAGTTGGTATACATAGTCTCTGAGCACATCTCTAACTTTCCTAGTGAGAGACTTAAAAGACAATTCCTTGCACTTGAAGATTATTAAATTCAATAAAATGCTTACTATAAATTATGAAAATGTTGCCAGAATACTATTTTAGTCATCACTTATTTTCAAAAATTTTTCTTGACTGAAACAAAAAATACAAATGCTAAGTATGACAGAGAAAGGTTAATATGGGTTTTATTTTTTTGTCCAGGGTAAGAATTTTATTTTCTCAAAATATTTTGAAGCAATCAGATATGTAGACACACAAATAAAGAATATTTGTATCTTCCTCAAAGAATGAATTAGGTTCTGATTAACAAATAGCAAAGAGCTAGATAATTTTATTTTTACACTAAATTTTATGACATTGAACCCATCATGTGAAATACCTTTTGTCTTTGGGAATAAAATGATTAAAAGTGTTTCTGAACAGAAAAACATTAAATTTTAAATAATTGAAAACAATTTTTTTCAGACAAATTACTTTCCTTTACAGTTGTTTATTGAAAACTTAGAGTAAAAATGGTATTATATACTAGAATTATCTTTACAGTAAAGGATCTTTTAAGGTAATAATCAAGGGTGGGTACTAAAAGGTACTATATGAGAAATTTGAAAATTTCATTATGGTGGCAAATTGGACTATCACTTGATAGAGAAAAATGTGTAGTCATTAATACTGCATTGTTTTTTGTTTTTAACCTTTTTGTTGGAAAATACTAGCAAGTGGATATGATTGAGAGTGATTTTAACAGGTGAAAAATGGCAGCAGAGTGAATGGAAGATACACAGACCATCTTCCAGGACCAAAATGGAATTACAACTAAAATAAAGACAAATCGTCAGGAAAAACCAACAGAAACGCAGCTTGTGAGGATGATATAACCAGGGACACTGAATTGATCCTGGAAGGATTGTGGAAGCGTGAGAGATGCTGGGAGCCCATGGAGAGCAGCAGTCTTAGCTGTGAGCAGTGCCCTTTGGGTTAAAATCCCAAGCCGGCTTCACAGCTCACAGGGCTGGGACAGAGCACTAAATTAGCCACAGCCACTCACCTTGGGCTCCTGCAGAGGGAGGATGGACTGGACTGGAACTGTGTGGGGACACTTGGGATTTGGAGGGTGCTCAGAACTTTTGCTAAATTGCAGCTATGCAAGACAGTAACCACCTTTATTCCTTCTCAGGGCTCTGGGGAGAAGTGGCAGCCCCTACCTCAGAGATTCAACACCACCCAGGTGGGCCAAGAAATGCAAATTGAGGCTCATTAACAACCAGCATCTGCTCTACCCATGAGAAATCCTCTTACACTGAACACCTGAAGGAGCTTTTTATTCAAATGGAAAGCCAAGGCTTTTCAAGTAACTGAGAATAATAACCTCCAGGCTAAAAACTAGAGATTAACTGAACCATTCCTGGGCTTGCAAATCTACCCAGGAAAGTAAGACTTGACAGTGGTGTTAAACTTGGGTCCTCCCATGCTCATTCAAAGCCAGTAGAGGAAACCACAAACAGCAGAACACCAACACCCACAGGGGAAATTTGGCAGTCTTCAAACCCACTTAGATAGCCAAAATGGTGAAACAAACAAACAAACAAACAACAACAAAAAAACAAATCCCAAATGAAAGAACAACAGACTTCTACAGAAGATGAGATAAATGAAATGCAGTTAAGCAAGTTATCAGAGGTAGAGTTCAGAGCCATGGTCTTGAAGAAGCTCAGTAGCATGAGGAAGGACCTCAACTCTATGAGTAAGATATAGAAACATTGAAAACCTACCAAGTGGAAATGAAGAATGACATAGCAAAAATACAGAACACACTGGAAGGACTAAACAGCAGAGTAGAGGAAGCAGAGGACCAGATCAGTGAATTAGAAGACAGGGTCGAAAAAAATCAACCAATCAGAAAACCAAAAGGAAAAAAGCAATTAGAAAAACAGGAAGACAGCTTAAGAGAACTGTGGACAACTGGAAACATACTAATATTCACATTTTAGGAGTGCCCGAAGAAGAATAAAATGAGCAAGGGTTAGAGAATATATTTGAAGAAATAGTGACAAGAAAATTTTCTAATTTGGTGAAGTAACAAGGAATTCAAGTTCAAGAAACACAGAGAACACCAAGTAAGAATAACTCAAACAGGTCCACATCAAAACACATAGTAATCAAAATGCCAAATGTTAAGACAAAGAGAGAATCCTAAAAGCAGCAAGAGAAAAGCAACAAGTTACCTACAAAGAAACCCCCATAAGGCTCTCAGCTGACTTCTCAACAGAAACACTACAGGCCAGAAGGGAGTGGCATGAAGTAATCAAGGTCATGAAAAACAAGGATCTGAATCCAAGATTACTCTATCCAGTAAGGCTACCATTCAAAATAGAAGGTCAAATAAAGAGCTTGCCAGACAAAAAGAGGTGAAGGGAATGTATGAGCACCGAACCAGCACTGCAAGAAATGTTAAAAGAACTGTTGTAATTAGTAGAAGTAATAACAAGAAATATTACCACACTAAACAAAAATGGCAATAAATAAGTACATATCAATCATCACCTTAAATGTAAATGGATTAAATGCCCTATATAAAGACACAGAGTAGCTGATTGGATAAGGAAGCATTACTCATATATATGTTGTTTACAAGAGACCCACCTCTCAACAAAAGACTCATATAGGTTGAAAGTAAAGGGATGGAAAAAAAATCTTTCAAGCAAACGGAAAGGAAAAAAAAAAGCTGAGGTAGCAATACTCATATCTGATAAAACAGATTTCAAAATAAAAGCCATAACTAGAGACAAAGAAGGTTACTACATATATTGAAAGGATCTATCCAACAGAAAGATAAAACTTTGATAAACATATATGCACCCAATATAGGAGCACCAAAATATATTAAAAATCTTCTGGAGGACTTTCAAGAAGAGATCGACAGCAATACAATCATAGCAGGGGACTTCAACACTCTGCGGACATCATTGAATATATCCTCTAGACAAAAAATTAACAAGGAAACAGAGACTCTAAATGAAGCACTAGACCAGATGGATTTAATAGATATCTACAGAGAATTACACCCCAAATCTACAGAATTCACATTGTTCTCAAGTGCACATGGGACATTCTTAAAGATAAACCACATATTAGGACATAAACTAAGTCTCTACAAGTTCAAAAAGATTGAAATCATATCAAGCATCTTCTCAGATTACAATGGCATAAAACTAGAAATCAATTGCAACAAGAACATGCAGAGACATTTGAACACATGTAGGCTAAATAGCATGTTATTAAACAATGAATGGGTTACCAAAGGGATCAAGGAAGAAATTAAAAACTTCCTGGAAACCAATGGAAATGAACACACAACAACACAAAATCTATGGGATGCAGTGAAAGCAGTTCTGAGAGGGAAGTTCATAGTACTACAGGCCTAGCTTGAGAAACAAGAAAAATATTTAATTGACTATCTAACCTCATAACTTAACTAGAAAGCAGACAAAAAGAAAACCCCAGAGCAAGTAGAAGAAAGGAAATAATAAAGATCAGAGCAGAAATAAATGACATAGAAGAGACAAAAAAAAAAAAAAATTCAAAGAATGAAGGAAAAAAGAGCTGTTTTTTTGACAAGATAAACAAGATTGATGGACCCTTAGCTAGACTCAACAAGAAACAAAGAGAATGCAAATACACAAAATCTGAAATGAAAGAGAAGTAACAACTGACACCACAAAAATACAAAGGATCGTTAACAAATACTATGAACAATTACATGGCAACAAATTCAACAATCTAAGCAAAATGGACAAATTTCTAGAAACATATAGTTTCCTAAAACTGGACTGGAAAGAGATAGAAAACTTGGACAGACCAGTAACAACTAAGGAAATTGAAGAGGTAATGAAGACTCTCCCAGCAAATAAAAGCCCAGGCCCGGTCATCTTCACGAGGGAGTTTTACCAAACATTCAAAGAAGAAATATCCATTCTCCTCCAACTATTTCAAAAAATTCAAGAAGAAGGAAGACTTCCAAACTTGTTTTATGAGGCAAGCATAATTCTAATTCCAAATCCAGAAAATGACACTACAAAGAAAAATAACTACAGGCCAATATCCCTGATGAACATAGGTGGCAAAATCCTGAACAAAATACTGGCAAATCAAATTCAGCAATACATTAAAAAAATTATTTACCATGACCAAATGGGATTCATCCCAGGAATGCAAGGCTGGTACAATATTCACAAATCAATAAATGTGATACACCACATAAACAAAATGAAAGATAAAAACCACATGATCATATCAATAAATGCTGAAAAAGCATTTGACAAAATCCAGCACCCATTTCTGATAAAAATGCTCAGCATTCTGGGAATAGAGGGGTCATATCTCAACATAATAATAAAGGCCATGTATAAAAGTCCTACAGTCAACATCATACTCAATGGGCAAACACTTAAAACATTCCTCTTAAGAACTGGAACAAGACAGGGATGCCCACTTTCACCATTCTTATTTAAGAAAATACTGGAAATCTTAGACACAGCAATCAGACAGGAAGAAAAAATAAAAGGGATACAAATTGGAAAGGGGAAGTGAAATTGTCATTATTCACAGATGATATGATATTGTACATAGAGAACCCTAAAGACTCCATCAAATATCTACTAGACTTTAAATGAATTGGGGAAAGTAGCAGGATATAAAATCAACTTCAAGAAATTGACAGCATTCTTATACACCAATGGTAAACTCACAGATAGAGAAACTGAAAAAAATAATTTTATTTATTATTGCAGAAAATCATTAAGATACCTAGGAATAAACTTAACCACAGAAGTAAAGAACCTATTTGCAAAAAACTAAAGGGCATTAAAAAAAGAAATAGAGAAAGATATAAAAAAAAGTAGAAGCACATACCTTGTTCATGGATTGGAAGAATTAACGTCATTGAAATGTCCGTACTACCCAAACCAATCTATAGATTCAATGCAATCCCCATCAAAATAACAATGACGTATTTCACAGTACTAGAACAAATACTTCAGAAGTTTATAAGAACCAAAAAAAAAAGCCTGAATAGCCACAGCAATCTTGAAAAAGAAGGACAAAGTAGGTAGGATCACAATACCAAACATCAGGTTATACTACAAAGCTACTGTAATCAAAACAGCTGGTACTGGCACAAGAACAGGTATATAGACCAGTGTCACAGAACAAAGAACCCGGAAATTGATCCAAGACATTATGCTCATTTAATATTTGACAAAGGTGGCAAGCATACAGTAAAGTAAAGACAGCCTCTTTAAGAAATGGTGTTGAGCCCTGGCCAGTTTGGCTCAGCGGTTAGAGCGTCGGCCTGCGGTCCGGAGAGACCCGGGTTCGGTTCCCGCTAAGGGCGCATACTTTGGTTGCAGTTTGTCCCCGGCCCTGGTCGGTCATGCAGGTGACAGCCACTCGATGTGTCCCTTCACATCGATGTTTCTCTCTCTCTCTCCCTTCCTCTCTCTCCCTCCCACTCTATCTGTACAAAAAATGGAAAAATATCCTCGGGTGAGGATAAAAAAAAGAAATGGTGTTGGAAAATTGGACAGCTACATGCAAAAGAATTAAACGAGACCATCAACTTACACCACACACAAGAATAAACTCAAAATGGATAAAGGACTTAAATGTGACTCGTGAATGCATAAAAGTCCTAGAAGAAAACGCAGGCAACAAAATTTCAGACATCATATGCAGCAGAATTTTTACTGGTACATCACCTAAGGCAACAGAAACACAGGAGAAAATGAACACATGGGACTACTTCATACTACAAAGCTCCTGAACAGCAAAAGAAACAACCATCAAAATGGAAAGGGAACCCACTGTATGGGAGAACATAATTGCCAATGATACTTCAGATAAGGGTTTAATTTCCAAAATATATAGAGTGCTCATAGAACTCAACAAAAGGAAGTCAAAGAACCCAATTAAAAAATGGGCAGAGCACCTAAATAGACACCTCTCCAAACAGGACATACAAATGGCCAAGAATTATATGAAGAAGTGCTCAACATCACTAATCATCAGAGAGATGCAAATTAAGACAACAATGAGGTATCACCTTACACCTCACACCTGTCAGAATGGCCGCCATCAACAAATCATCAAACAACAAGTGTTGTCGAGGATGTGGAGAAAAGGTGACTCTAGTACACTGCTGGTGGAAATGCAGACTGGTGCAGCCACTATGGAAAACAATGTAGTGTTACCTCAAAAAATTAAAAATTAACTGTCATTTGACCCAATGAGCCCACTTCTAGGAATATACCCTAAGAAGCCTGAAACACCAATCAGAAAGAATATATGTATCCCCATGTTCATAGCAGCACTATTTACAATAGCTAAGATCTGGAAACAGCCCAAGTGTCCATCAGTAGACAAATGGATAAAAAAGCTGTGTTACATGTACACAATGGAGTACTATGCAGCTGTAAGAAAGAAAGATCTCTTATCCTTTGAGACGACATGGAGGGACCGAGAGATATTATCCTAAGTGAAACAAGCCAAGCAGAAAAAAACAAGTATCACATGATCTCACTTACTTGTGGAATACAATGAACATCACAGGGCAGACCCAGAGATGTGGAAGTAGGGTACAGACTGACAACCCTCAGAAGAGGGGGTGTGGAGGGAGGGAAAAGATAAACCACAAAACTTATATGCATGTACCCATAACCCATGGACATGGACAACAAAGCTGGGGACAAGGTGGGGGGGAATGGGGAGGAGGGTGTCAATGGGGAAAAAAGAAACATCTGTAACAAAAATAAATTAATTAAAAAAAGAAAAGAAAATGTTTGTAATACAACATGAAGATAATTTAATAATCTGAAGAAAAAGAGCTAAGGCAGTGAGTGATATGCATCATCAAATGTATAAGAACAATTACTCTTCCAGAAAAAGGGGACAGAAGATAAAAAGAAATGTAGGAAACAAATTCTAGTGGTTTCATGGTCAATTTTTTAAAACTATGTTTTTATTGTCATGAATGTAAAAAGGAGATAATGTCAGAAATCTTTCTGTAACTATACCTGTTCTTGCTGCTATTAAATTGTGAAATTACATCCAATTCCTGCTCAGTAACAGTAGTTAGGACAATGGCCAACCTAACACCAAGTTGCAAACTTTAAACCTTCCGTGAATATGTAATTAAATTTCGCATTGTCTTCATGTAGGCATAATCATTATAAATCATTTGCAAACAGATAAATTTTTAATTAAAAAGATCCAATTGTTTATATTACTTGATTTGTTGATTTTACAAAATGTTGCTCTCTAAAATAATTTTACAACCATAATTAATTATAGAATTAAGTTTATTTTTATAATTTTTAAATCTGAGGTACAGATGTTATATATGGTAATATAACCAATTTTAGCATGTTAAGACTTAGATACATCTTCATGAAATTTTGATTGTGCTGGGTGTGTATCCATTCTGGAAACATTTTCTGTGAAAAAAAAAGAACATTTGGTTCTCAAAAAATGTTGGTTTAAATATGTATAAAAGTAATCCAAAACAACAGGAATATAAAGAAGACTTATTTATAAAATGACTAACAATGTTATTTCTTAAAGTTGTGGAGACTATAAATAAAGTATCATATATAAAATACCTGGTATGGCACTTGGCACAGAGTATTATTGAATGATTGATTGATGAATATATTGATTAATATTGGTGTGAGTTTATATCTATTTGTACACAGACAAAAGTTACATATATGATATATATGTACATATACAAGCATATACATTATTTTCATTTAAACCTGTGAAAGAACACTGAATATTTGTGCTGCACATATATTTTCTATCTATGCAGATCTTTTATGTAGAAAAATATTTGGGTTCTAAATATCAGGGGCTTCATATATTTAACTCCGTATTTTCCTGAGCCTAGTGCCTAGTATAGTACATGCTCTATCAATATTTATTTCTGCATTTCTTAAAAGTGATGCAGTGTTAGCATAGGCACACTTACAGGTTTCTCATTATCTTTCATGTACACTTAATGCTGTGGTATCTCATTGTCTTTGCCTGTCTTTCCCCTAAACCTAACCCTAACCCCAACAATATATGTCTCACTCATTAAAATCTCACAGGTCGCCCTGCCCAGTTTGGCTCAGTGGTTAGAGCGTTGGCCTACGGTCTGGAGAGACCAGGGTTCGGTTCCCGCTAAGGGCACGTGCCTTGGTTGCCGTTTGTCCCCGGCCCTGGTTGGTCGTGCGGGTGGCAGCCACTCGATGTGTCCCTTTCATATCGAAGTTTCCCTCTCTCTCTCTCTTCCTCTCTCTCCCTCCCACTCTATCTGTACAAAAAATGGAAAAATGTCCTCAGGTGAGGATTAAAAAAAAAAAAAATCTCACAGGTCACCCTGGCCAGTTTGGCTCAGTGGTTAGAGTGTTGGCCTAAGGTCCGGAGAGACCGGGGTTCAGTTCCCGCTAAGGGCACGTGCCTTGGTTGCAGTTTGTCCCCGGCCCTGGTTGGGTCATGCGGGTGGCAGCCACTTGATGTGTCCCTTTCACGCCAATGTTTCTCTCTCTCTCTTCTACTCCCTCCCACTCTATCTGAGCAAAGGATGGAAGAATGTCCTCTGGTGAGGATAAAAAATAAATAAATAAAAAAAATCTCACAGTCATTCTTTGCAGATATGGCCTCTCTTTTTAAAGATGTGTTAAGGCTCTTTGTGCACAGTGTCTTCTACAGTGTTTTCTTTTTTCAGCAGACACTCTTATAAGCTGCCACACTCTTCATCATCTCTTATGTTGCATTAGTTTCCTTTTATCTAATCATTTAATTTCTGCTGTAATTATCTCTACTTTCTTAGTAGAATTAAAGTTGTTTTTTGAGTAAATTTGGACTTATGTAGGGTGTCCCAAAAATGTATACACATTTTGAATAATTATAAAACCAGTGCTCATTAAAATACATTTCATTTCATTTTATTTATTTATTTTTAATCCTGAGGACATTTTTGCATTTATCCTCAGATAGAGTGGGAAAGAGAGCGGGAGAAAGAGAGGGAGAAACATTGATGTGAGAGAGATATATCGAGCGGCTGCCACCAACACGATCCAAACTGGGGCCGGGGGCAAACTGCAACCCAGGTACCTGCCCTTAGTGGGAAGGGAACCTGGGCCTCTCTGGTCTGTGGGCCAAGGCTCTAACCGCTGAACCAAACCGGCCAGTGCTCGCTTTTCTTTCTCTTCCTTTCTTTCTTTCTTCCTTCCTTCCTTCCTTCCTTCCTTCCTTCCTTCCTTCCTTCCTTCCTTCCTTCCTTCCTTCCTTCCTTCCTTCCTTTCTTTCTTTCTTTCTTTCTTTCTTTCTCTCTCTCTCTCTCTCTCTCTCTCTCTCTCTCCCTCCCTCCCTCCCTCCCTCCCTCCCTCCCTCCCTCCCTCCCTCCCTTCCTTCCTTCCTTCCTTCCTTCCTTCCTTCCTTCCTTCCTTCCTCCCTTCCTCCCTTCCTCCCTTCCTCCCTTCCTCCCTCCCTCCCTCCCTCTCTCCCTCTCCCTTCCTCTCTCTCTCTCTCTCTTTCTTTCTTTCTTTTTAAAAATATAATAGAATCTATAGACACCCTGCATACATTTTTTGGAATACCTTGTTTTGGTTTTTTTTTGCATACCTATTTTAATTCCTTCAGTAAGTGTTCAATAAGTATTTAGGGTCTTTGGAAATTTCCTTAAACACAAAATTATTTGTTAATATTATCCAATGGTATGGTGAAATTGTCATTCTCATATACTGTGTATGAGAGGTGAGTTTTAAAAAATTACTTTTTAATTTAGTTAAATAAATATGGTTGACAGGTAGGCTTCTTTGAAAACCTTGGCTTCTCTTTATCCCAAGCTCTGTGAATTGCTTCCATGTGTTTTCATGGCACGTAACCCTAGCACTTACCTGTCTTCCCACTATTCTGAACTGTCTTTGAAGCTGAGAACAGGAAAATTTTATTGTTCAGCTCAATCCCTACACAGCATTCACTGACCAAATATCTCTTTAATGGATATTAAAATTATATAATTTTGCTACTTAAATTTCTTTTCTTTTATTACATTAAGAAAAGAAATATTTTGAGATCATATGGCATTATTCATGAGAACAACCAAAATACATAATTATGTTTGACAAGTGGACTTTTTGGAAACTTCATTATTTCTTATGTAATATATTAGAAATAATCTGGATGTGTATAATTATTTAATTTAGAGGGTATATCTTTACTATGCTTCACCATGAATTATATGGAAGATAATGACATTTTTCTCTTAAACACTGAAAAGAATTTCATGCCAATGTAAAACCAGCACCCATCAAGTGGGGACAGACTGATTTCCCACGTAGCCCTGTCTGCCAGCAGAAAGTTAGACTCCTGTCAACATGGGTGTATAAAAGACAGTGTCTGCAATTATTTGAGGATTTTATTGCATTTTTTTCTTTAATGAAAATGAGCAACACTCTTGATAAGTAGTATATCTCAAAAACTGAATGAAAATCTAACAAACGTAGAAACACTATGCTTTTCCAAATCTTTGACTGCAGTCAGATGGTGCTTGGGATTATGTATATGTATTTAATTGTGAAGAAAAAGAAATGCATTACAAAGCATGTGACATATTAAAGAATTTTTATCAATAGATGTGTCTAGAATTAGGTTTAATTGGGGAGTTTGTAATAAATATGTTTAAGCTGTCTAGAAATAAAATATAGCTTTCAATTCTGTTGTGAGATGTTAACTAATCTTTCAAGGAAATGTCAACAATTCATTATTATTGAAACTGACCAAAAATTTCAGAAAATTTATTATTTCCTTGTCTAGTCTAGAGGTGGATCTCAATAAATGTTTGTGGAGTAGCCAACAGAATAAGTGTTTACCAAAAAAATAAATTAATAAGAAAATAATGATAACTGAAAGTCAAGGTTTTTCTGTAAATGGAAGTAGTGTCATTGAAAAGGTAAGAGATATAGCATTGGTATATATAACCTCCCCTATGAAGCTATCCGCCATTCTCCTAGAAAACATTGAGTTTGCTCTTTCTTCTTCATATACAGAAACTTACATTCACCCTCATTTTAGCACATATTTGTTTGATTATAGTTGCATGCCCTTTTTCTTCCTAAGACTAAATATTTTGTGAGAAAACCCAACTCTGTATTCTTCTATGTATATGTATCACCTGAAATAGTAGCACATATTTAATAAATGTTAAAAAAAAAATGAGAGAGTGAGAGCAAGAGAGGAGGTAAGAATAAAGGACACAAGGAAAGAATGATTCAACAAGCTAAAAAAGTAGTACTTTTATGTTTTGCTATGAAGTATGAGACAAATGTTAGAGAACAAAAACGGCTCATATTACATAGAAAACATGTCTGACGAGGGTCACTGGTTTCCTTCGGCGCCGTCTGTGTCAGGTTTCCACGTGGCGTGGGACAATAGCCGTGTGATTTGTGGGGAGAAAATATGTTAATTAATTTGTAGCTTTGACTGGATGGATGATGTATTCTCATCTTGGTTACTGATTATTGCAAAATAATCATCATGCTATAGCGTGTTAAAGTATTTGCTTGAAACTAATTGTTTTGAACTTTTTATCTGCACCTGATGAGAGCTTCCTGTGAATTATTAAAAGGCTAAGCAGGGGGAAATTGTTTAGTTAGTAAATTAATCTATAGTGCGTAAAATGCGAGCTGCTGAAAAGTATAACCTTTCTGCTAAAGATTTTAGGTCACCGCATTCTATATTTTGATCTCCATGACATTCAGATAACTGGTTGAAATGTTAAAAATTCAGTCAATGCTGAAACCGCTTATGCCTGTATCATGCCAAACATCTAGTTTGGCATTTTGGGCGGAATTGTCTGAACTGATCATTTGTGTTGACAGCAGGTAGACACACAGATACTACCTCAGACACACACACACACACACACACACACACATACACACTCTTGTACATATTGAAACAGTGGCAGCTTTTCTGCTCTATAGTGTTTATTTATTGGAGGATATTACAAAACCCACGTAATTGTGAACATAATCTATTTATGGCATAAGGTGATCTTTTAGGTAATAGTCACAGTGTCATTTTTTACCTTCCTGTTAATTTCAGTTTCTGGAGTTATATACTAGGTAGATTCTCTGCTTTTTTTTATTCTTTTTAGAAATTATAAATTCCACTCTAACTTCTCTCTCTCTAGCTGACACTGAACCCGACTCCCAGAGTTGCAGCAGGACAAGAGGAAAGGATATTAAGCTTTTAATTAGCTGGATCAAATGCGTTCTGGAATCTCATTCTCTGTGCAGCGGGTGGAAAATTCCCAGGTCTTTGTTTCATGGGTGCTTTTGTGGGTTTCTCAGCGATTATGTACAGGGCACTGGGCACCTCCTCTCTGCGTGGTTACATTGCCTTCTCCCGGCCCTTCCTTCCATTGTGCTCTGTTAGTACCCGGTAGTCTGGTTGGTGGTGTCTCTTATAAGGTGACTGCAGACAGACTCCCGTTCACATTTGGACCCTGGGAAGCATGGTCGTTGCCTCGTTGCCAGGGGAAGTGCAGCCCTGAGGGGACACTTTTGTCCTTTGCCAGACATGAGAAGCTCCAGCTACTGTGGCCTCTGGACTTCTACAGTGTGTTCCAATGGCAGTCTCTGTCTCCCAAATTCTAGGTCACTCAAATGAAGGGCAGGCCAGTGTCCAGCTTCTTTTCAGTGATACCCCAACTTTATGAGCAGGGTGCTGGGCAGGACCAGTTTCCTCTGTTCTTCCCAGCTTGCCTGTCCTCTGTAGAAACTTCACTTTATGAGAAGTTGGGGTCAGAGTTATTTGACCCCAGTTTTCTTGGCCTATGGTGTCTAAGGTAGAGTCTCTGAGCTATGAATGGGCATCTAGTGGAATAATGGAGCCTGAGAGATCTTGGTCAAACCCGCTTGGCATTAACCCTCTGAAACAGCACGGAAGACGAGATGATCTGCTCCTCTGGGTGAAATACAACAGCCAGTGGCCAGATGCTGACAGGAGAAGGAGCCCTGTGTCCTCACCAGGTCTACAGTCGAGATCTCTCATGCTGACGTTGGAGCAGAGGAGCGGGTCACGGCTCTAGTCTGACAGACTAGCTGTTCTTACCGAGATTTAGAAGATTTTCACGATGAAATGTTTCTTCAATAGGCTCTATTCCCTCTTGACAGATTTCAGCGATAGTGAGTGCTTGTTTTTGTTGCTTTGTCTTTAATTATTTTTCACCAGTTAATGTGTTTTTTACTGGGGAGTGGGCCTGCAATCCGCACATTCTGCCATTTTGGAGTAAATCTTTCTGGCAGTATTTGTTGAGAGTTAAAATGAGAGAATACTTTATTTCCTATGATTTGACTTGTCTCAGATAATTAGAATGGCATCAGCTTTCATCTACATTTCTGCCACGGACGCTTGGAAATACTATACATTTCATGCTCAAACATAAGTATTTTTCTTGTTCTCATAGTGTGTTTAGCGAAGTTAAATTATCCTTTTATGATTTAGATTTACTTTCTATTCCTAGTTTGACAGTGTTATTGAAAGCTGTAGTTATTTATTTATTTTAAGGCATGCATCAAATCTAGTTATCTGTGGAGGCACAGCACAAATTAAAAAAAGCATTTTTCTGGTATTGATTTCAAATATGTATATACCTTTTCTATGACTTAGATTTTTTTTCATGTCAGTTTAACAGCTCTATTGTGCAAAGGCCTTTTAGAGTCATATCAAATTATTTTTTTATGTATCATATCATTCTAATTCTGAGGAAGGGAGATTATATTATCTGGCAATAAATTCCCAGAAGAGTATAACTCAGGAATTTCCAGGATAAATGTTTATTGCTTCATTTCTTTTTCTGTAATGTGGAGATAATTGTTCAGTGTTATTGTGAGGATGAAATTAACACAGGTAAGAGATACAAGTGGAATGCCCGGCGCATAGCATGCACTCAATAAATGTCAGCTTCAGCTGTAATTATGGCTATTGTTTTAAACTAAGATAGCCTGGCAATGGAACACACATTCTCCAATGAAACATTTTTGTCAATATGAATTGATTTTAAAACATGAGAAGAGCTTCATTTTCTTTTAGCTCTAAACGTTAGTAAGTTTCCTGAGAGAACTAAGATAAAAATTAGCATTGGCTCATATTCATTTTTTCCCCAAAGAACAGTTTTTGATACACTCCCCCACTGATTTAAAAGCTCACTCAAATTCACAGGACTGTAGTCATTTCTTTGATTCAAGTTCACATCATGAGGCCTGTCCTTTGAGAACCGCCATTGCTCAGCTTTGGAGCTGAATAGACCTTCTGTGTGACTGCCAGGTCATCCTGTTTCTACTCCGTTTTCTATACTGATCTCTTTGAGATTAAACAGTCTTAAATCAAAAGACTGATTTGTTTGAGCTCATAGAATAGGCTGAAATTATTTAAGAGTTACAACCTTTTTTGTACTCAGCATCTGGAAAAAAATTTTCAGAAAAAGGACTCCTGAGCACACAGGGACAATGCAAACATCAAGATGATAAACATTTTACTTCTATTCAATTTTGATACTGGATTGTACATGACATAATAAGACACTTCTACCCCCATCTCCTTTGCACAACTACTGGCTATTTTTCAATATAGATGAGTTATAAACTGAGGGGTATTTGTTGAATAAAAACCAGTATGACTTCATAGACATTTCAATAAGCATTGGCATTCATGCTCCAAGCAATGTATTAAAATTTTCAAGATTAAAATGAAGAGGTAAAAAAGTCACTCTTTATAGTTATGGAGAGACAATCTGATATATATTTAATAATTCAATTATAAATTCTGAATGATCACATATTTATACCAATTCTTTAAAAAAATAAAATGAGGTTCAAACAGAACATAAAAAAAACATTTTAGGGGTAAGTGTACCTGCATTTTAAGGAAACCTCGAGTCTAAAAACCAACCTACATATTGCAAAGGAAGGTGCACTTGCTTTGAATTGTGAAGTTCTATCTTCAGAAATTTCATGAAGCTCAACTGACAGGAATCACTGTGGACTGAAATTCTTTTAGATGTGGTTCCTTGGGAAATAGCCTATGGCAAACATACATATTAAGGTCTTAGTGGGAGGTAAAAATCCAGGATCAGCAAGGTTGAAGGAAAAAGGGAAATAAAACAGAAAAGGATGGAAAGCAAATGCAAAGCGGTATGTTTCCCTGTGGGCCAGTGCTCCACAAGAACATGCGACTGCTTCTCCAGAGAGGTCCTATGGAACTACCAGGCTGCAGAGCCTTTCTTCAAGAAGAGGAAGAGCCCAGCTGGCGTGGCTCAGTGGATTGAGCATTGCTCCATGGACTGAGAGGTCCCGGTTCAATTCCTGGTCAGGGCTCCATCCCCAGTGCAGGACATGCAGGAGGCAGCCAATTGATGTTTCTTTCTCACATTGATGTTTCCATCTCTCTCTCCTTTCCCCTCTCTCTAAAAAATTAATAAAAACAGATTGTCTTAAAAAAGAAGAGGAAGGAAAAGAAATATATTTGTCAGTTTCTTCTCATCTGAATATTTCATCCCAAAATGCATTCATCTCATCCCCCAGCTACATTTGTAATCTTTGTTACCTGGAACCTTTGGCCACCTGCTGCAGAAGCCAGGTTTGATGCCCCACATTGGGATAGATCATCATAATCCAGAAGTAGCTAAACAGGCCACTAGTTAGTGTCTCTGAGTTTATTACGGTCAGATTTCCTACAGGTGCCCAGCCAGCGACTACAGGTGCCTACAGTGGCTGGGAGCCAGCAGTGATGGGAAGTGATACAGTAGCGGCAGGAACAACAGGTCTCCCGGAAGCTGCCAAGGCCTGGGGAGCAGATGAACTGAGCACATCTGGAATGTCTCAACTGGGTCAGATACATGAATTTAAACAGAAATTAATTTAAATAATTACAGATGTAGCAATTTAACAAATATTTTGCTCACTGGTTATGTGTCATATATCATGTTGGGTTCTAGTAAAATAAAAATAAATAAAATCAAGCCTGGGCCTCAAAAGGTTCACAGTCGTTTGGAAACAATAGGCCTCAAAACAAGTCAGTGCCGAGCAATGTCATTTTGGTTATAGTGGTTTTGAAAAAGTAGATCTAGTGGTCAAATATAAGATGCCTGATTTAATTCAAAAAGGATGTTTATAGATTTTTCAAGTTGAAAATTATGATAAGTATGACCAAGTATTCCAGGTCAACCAGAGTTCTAGTTTTCAATTTTGTTATTTTGTGCTCTTATGGCTATTTTGCCTCTCTTTATAAAATTGGCTTTGGATTAGAGGAAATCGAAAGTCAATCTAGCTTCGAATTTTAGATTTCTTTCTGTTTTAGGGAGTGTTTTATGTAATCTATGGTCCTGAGTTGAATCGACTGCCACCAAACTGCACATTTATATTTTCACCACTTACTTTACCTTTGAAAATATGGTAAATTTTAAAAAGAAAATGTTTCTTTCCTCCTTTTTTCTTTTTGCTTAAATGGTACAACTCATCACTTGTTACCATAACCATTCCTTGACATGAGTCTTTCATACTAAATGAGCTTTCCTGCTTTGAAGCAGGGGACTTAGTATTTGCTTACCTGGCCTTTGATCAATGTTTAGATGAGCTCCTAATACCCTTCACATAAGCTGTGCTTTCCTTTATTGCCTTGTGAGGTTTTCTTAGAGATGATCTTTTACTCTTTTATTTTCTTTATCTTTCAAATTTTATTTTCAGATATTGCACAGTCCATCAGAAAACAGGATTTATTTTCCCTTTGAGAAGTTGCTGCCTTGGTGATGATTTAGTTGTATATCAGATTAGTGGTTGTTACAAATGATGCTAAGATAGAGTAGTATCTATATATAGTGAGATCATTTGAGAAGTGGTTTACTGACAGTATGATATTTTTATTGTCTCTCCCAGCTGAAAGACCTGGTTTTAAAATAAAACTCTATATGACACCGATGATTAGAAGCCGACACAAAACTGCCACGTGTGATACTCCGCTCGTGGGATTTTGTCATTAGCAAGACTGGCATGTGTGCTCCCTCAGCATCGAGCAATATTGGGCATCTGTGATCTATAAATGAATTGCTTCTGAAGATCATAAAGTTGCCCTAGGAATGAGGTGTCTGACAAGTGAAGAGCATGAACACTTTTTAAGCTCATATTTGGCGAATTATTTTATAAAACTCAGTGATTGGTTAAATGTCTCTTGGCAGGAGAAAAGCGAATACTAAATTATGAAGTGCAGGTTTCCTGAGCTTCTCCTCTCAGAAATTATTTGCATTTATATGGCATTTAAGTATGAAGATTAGGAATAGAAATCGTGGGGCATTTAGATAAAAATTCCTGGTGCTATTTTCTTCAATGTACCCAAATCAAGAACAGTGGACCTATATAGCTCATTACATTGAATCTCTGGTTTCTGAAGTTGGATATTACCAGATGCCGCCTAGCATATGGTAGGTTTGCATACATAACGATAAAATTGTGATATAGCCATTACAAAAAATAGTATTGAGGTTCCTCAAAAAATTAAAAATAGAACTATCATATTATTCAGCAATCTCACTTCTGGGTTTACATAGGTGTGAGCAAAAGTAGGTTTACAGTTGTGAGTATGTGAAACACAGAGTTTATCCTTGTATTATTATTTACGCATTAATTATTATATCATTTATTATTATAATAAACCTACTTTTACTCACCCCTGTATCTAAAGGAAATGAAATCAGTATCTCAAAGAGATATCTGCACTTCCAAGTGTATTGTAGCATTATTCCCAATAGCCAAATTTGGAAACAACCTAAGTGTCCTTCAGTGGATAAATGATTAAAGAAAATATTCTATATACATAGAATATTATTTGGCCATTAAAAGAAGGAAATTCTACAACCTGCAACATCATGGATGTACTTGATGGCATCATGGTAGGCAAAATAAGCCAGACATAAGACAAATACTGCATGACTCCTTCATATGAGGTATCTAAAATAGTAAAAATTCCCAGAAGCAAAGAGTCGATCTGTATGTGGCATGATCTCCAAACCCTGCAGGTGTCCTGTCTTTCGGGTCTCTTTCACACCCTCTTAATCACCACATACAGGCGGTTTCATCACTAGCACCTGAACCCAGCAAGAAGCATGAAGAAATGCTCAAAAAAGCAGATGGATTACCTGGCATCCACTACCTGTCTCCCTGCAAACCCACTCTCCTAATTATTTTGCATTTCATATCTTTCATGCCTATGAAAAACAGAAACCAACACAACATTTCAGAACTCCAGAATTTGTTTTTTATTTTTCTATTCTACCCTTTCTCCCTGACATCCACCTACTGTAAGGGGATTGCACCCAGTATGAACTCTTATAACTCACAAGGGACCCACTCAAGTGTGTAACCGTGTTTCTGTTAAACTGGTATCTTCTCTTTCTTTACCCCCTCCTCCCTTATGTCCCAGCAGATACCATCACACAGGGCTCCTGCCAAGGTATAGAACAGATGCCAGTCTTCCTGGTTTGGAAATAAATAAATAAAACTCTCTTTTTAAAAATAAGTAACATGATCATCTACGTAGAAAATCTGAATAAAAAATGCTCAACAAAATCATCAACAAAAATACACCTGGAACTAACAAGCAATTGTAATAAGGTTGCAAGATATAAGGTAATATCTAAAAGTAAATCACTTTTTAATATATCAGCAATAAACAAGTGGAATTTGAAATTAAAAATAATTCCATTTTTGCTAACACCCTCAAAATAGAAATACTTAGGTATAAATCTAACAAAATCTGTACGAGATCTATATGAGAAGAGCTACAAAACTCTGATGAACAGAATCAAAGAACTAAATACATGGAGAGCGAGTCCATGCTCATGGATTGAAAAAATCAGTATTATGAAGATGGAAATCTGACTTTGGAAAACTGATTTTCTCAAGTTTATGTGAAGAGGTAAAAGATTCAGGAGTGGAATTGCTAGGTCATAATGCAGTTTTTGAGGTAACTCCATACTGCTTTCCACAGCATCTGCAATAATCTGCATGACCACATTTGTCCAATATTAATGAATTAAGAAAGGTGTTTGTTTATTTCTGTGCTCTATATTTTGTTTCACTGTTTTATATGTCTGTTTTTATGCCAATAAAAAAAAGCTTTATGCTAAGTGAAATAAGCCAGCCAGAGAAAGACAAATATCATATCATTTCACTTATATATGGAATCTAATGAACAAAATAAAATAATAAATGAGTGGAGACCAACTCATGAATACAGAGAACAGACTGACAACTGTCAGAGGGAAGGTGGTTCAGAGTTGGGTGAGAAGGGTAAAGGAATTAAGAAAGAAAAAAAAAAGACTCATGGACACAGACAATAGTACGGTGATTGTCAGAGGGAAGGGGGCCTTGAGGTAGGCAGAAGAAGGTAAAGGGGGCATAAATGGTGATGGAAGAAGACTTGATTTGGGGTGATATACAATACAACATACAGATGATGTATTATAGAATTGAGTACCTGAAACTGTATATTTAAACCAATTTTTTTTATTGATTTCAGAGAGAGGAAGGGAGAGGGAGAGAGAAAGATAGAAACATCGATGAGAGAGAACATCGACTGGCCGCCTCCTGCATGCCCCTCACAGGGGATCAGGCCCACAGACTGGGCATGTGCCCTGACTGGGAATCAAACTAATGACCTCTTGGTGCATGGGGCAATGCTCAACCACTGAGCCGCACCAGCTGGGCTGAAACTGTATAATTTTGTTAACCAATGGCATTCCAATAAATTCAATTACAAATTAAAACAAAATAGAAACATTTGGTAATACTTTTGACGGTTTAAATAAACTGGAAAATTATCTTGAAAAACACATACCATAACTGGGATAAGAAAAACAAAATTTGAATGCATTTGTCTTTCAAAGGCCAAGGTTGTTATTCTCGCCTGGAACAAGCAGAGAACGCTCCAAGCCCAGATGATTTTATTGGTGAATTCTTCTAAATATTGCAAAGGAAATATATGGATCTCCCTTCTACTCTTGTACATAACATTTATAGACATGCAATTTTTTAATAAAACCCCATAAAGACTGTAAGGTATCTCACTGAGGAAGAAAGAGAAATGGAGCTGTAAAAGCAGGCAAGAAAACTTTATTAAAGCGTTAGCGGGGGGGAGGTTCACTGGTCCATGTGGCGGGGGCCAGGGAAGTCACGCTGCGACTTTTGCCCCGGGGAAGATTTATAGGGACATTGGGGACCTGGATGGGGTGATTAGGTGTGGCATCAGGTGACTGGCTAGCTGCTGGGGAGATTGGGTGTGGCTATGTTGATTGGCTGGGAAGGGCATCTGGGTAAGGCAGAGGGTCCCGAGTTAGGTATCGATTTCTCCTCTGGCCATCCATTTCCCCAGTCACACGACTCCCCAGAGCCCGCCGACCTTACAAGGATATTAATATAAAAGAAAAATCACTGGCCAATATTTCTCATGAATATAGGCATGAAAATTCTAAATAAGATACTTGGAAATCGAGCTCAGAGATGCATAAAAGAAAATACCTCAACATAATCAAGTGGGGTTTATTCCACTAATGCAAGTTTTATTTAACATCAGAAATGAATCATTATAATTTTCCACATTAATAAAATAAAGCAATATAAACATTGTAATAGATGTTTACATAATAAACATCCTAAAAGCCAACATTCATTCATGAAAAAAACTTTTAGCAAACTAAAAATAGATGGAAAATTCTATAATTTGATATAAGATACTGTATCTGTCAAGATTCAACCAGAGAAACTGAACCAGTAAGATGTATATTCAGAGATTTATTGCAAGACAGTGGCTTATGTGATCATAAGGTCAGTGTAAGCAGGTGTGAAATCTGTGTGCAGGTCCTCAGAAAGGAGAGCCTAGAATTAAACGGCATGAGCTGAAGCTGAAGTCCACAAAACAAAACGTGTCTATAATATATAAAGAACTTCAAATAATTAATAAAAAGTCATAAAAATTAATATAGACACTTTACAAAAGGAGATATAGTCAATAAACCTGTGGTAATGTGCTCAACTCAATTAACAATCATGGAAATGAAAACGAAAACCATAGTATAATACACAATCACAAGAATGTCTAAAATGAAAAACAAACAAACAAAAATACCCAGGATTAGGGAGGATGTGAAGTAAGCAGAACTCTCTTACTCTGCTACGAGCATTTTGGAAAACTATCAATATTTACTACAGGTGATTTATCAGACTCCCAATAATTCCCAATGATTGCACAATTCTACTTCTAGATGTACATATGGCAGAAATATGTACCAGTGAGTACAACAAGCAAATAAAGAATATTCAGAAAACACTATTTGTAATAACCATATACTGTAACCACGCAAATGTTTATCAACAGGAGAATGGGCATGATATACATTATGGTATAATCATTCAATAAATTGCTCCACAATAAGAACTAAAGAAGATTGGTTATACACAAATAAATGAATTTCACAATGTTAAGCAAAAGAAACAAATTACACTTGATATCATTATATTTATATAAAGTTCTGAAAACTGGCAAAACTAATCTGGTAGGTAGATATAACCAGACATGAGTATAAGACGGATTTTCAAGTACAAACAGTGTTAACGGGTACTGGATACACAAATGTGTTTGGTTGTGCTTTAAATCTGGTTTACAAAATTATTAGCTGTGCATTTTTCTTTGTGTATTATAGTCCAAATATTTACTTTAAAAATTACAATTCTTTATTTATAATGTTTGTTTGTTTATTTATTTATTTATTTATTTATTTATTTTTGTTACAGATGTTTCTCTTTTTTCCCCCCATTAACACCCTCCTCCAAGTCCCGCCCTCTCCCTACCCCTTCCAGCACCGTCTATGTCCTTGTTTACCCATACATGCAAATAAGTTCTGTGATTTATCTCTCCCTTCCCCCCACATCCACCTTTTCTGAGGTTTGTCAGTCTGCACCCCACTTCCATGCCTCTGGGCCTATTTTGTTCCTCAGCTTGCTTTGTTCATTATATTCCACAAATAAGTGAGATTATGTGATATTTGTCTTTCTTTGATTGGCTTGTTTTGCTTAGGATAATACTCTCCAGGGCCTTTCATGTCATCTCAAAAAATAAGAGATCTTTCTTTCTTACAGGTGCATAGTATTCCATTGCGTATATGTACCAAAGCTTTCTTATCCACTCATCTATTGCATAGTAGTTTAGAAAGCAGGTTCTATTGGTCAAACAACCTGTTCCATACCTTATTAAAAGTTGTGTGATCTTGGGCAAGTCATTTATTTTCTTTTTTACTTTTCTTACAGTAAAGGTGGAAATAATAGTACCACCTACTATTTAAACTAGTTAGGAGGGAAAAAAGTGAAAGTGCATGAAAAATATTAAGAACAATAAATAAATAAATTTAAACACAAATAAAATTAAGTATTGTTATTATAATATGCTGATTGTGCCATATGCATATATTCATATTTTTAATAGAAAAAAATATCCATGGCAGTTTTTCCTTTATCCGCTTATCCTAATAAGTTGCAATATTATCTTTTAGTACCTTATTTCTCTTTTGCAGTTATGTGCATAAGAATCTGGTACTAAAATGTAGTTTATGAGAGTGCTATGAAGAAAAGATATTGTAATAGCACCCTTTATTTCCTTTTCCGGCATAACACTAAATTTTATGTAACAACCTAAAGGATAATGTTGTGTCATTTTTAATTTATGTAACTGGAAGATTAAGCTATATCATCATTGTAAAATTTATCTTCACTACTTGAAAACAATTGACTTCTTTGTTATCCTAAGGCAAAACCAAATACTCTAAGCATATTGTGTAATATTTATGTCTGCTGTGCAGATCAGATCATTGGCATTAAATTAGAAGAAAATAAAATACCATTGTCAAGCCTCAGAATAGCAAACTGGTCCTGGGAGTTAAGGACCATGACAGAGCAAAAACTGGAGAGTGTGATGATGCATTTTTTTTTTTTTCTCCCCAGAATCTTGGAGACTACATCATGGGCAGGAATTCAAGTTGATTTTATGTGATGACCACACAATGTTTTTTACTAAGCCATGATATTCTTGAGGATAGAGTGAAATGTTATTAACAATTTTTCTGGGACATCAGGAGTAAGCTAGGATTCCTCTTGGCTGACTAGATGTCGAGTTATCTTAGTTACAAGGTGTTCATGAAGAGAAAGTTAACCACTAAGCTGTGTGTGTGGTATGAGGGATGAGTTGTTGAGTGGGTTACTGGTTGTGACAGGAAAACTGCAGCCTGAACTCTAAATGGAGTTGAAACTGGAGGGGGATCCAGAGAAGGCAGCACAGTGTTTCCTCCAGGTCCTCGCACTCAGTGCATACAGTCCGGCCGCAAGAGCCATTTCACCCAACGTAGCACTTGAATGAGTCCATGAATCTTCTTGCTTTTTAAAAAATAAAATGGAACATGGCCAGTGTGGCTCAGTGGTTGAGCATCAACCTGTGCACCAAGAGGTCACCACTTTGATTCCCAGTCAGGGCACATGCCCAGTTGTGGGTCCGATCCCCAGTGGGAGGCATGCAGGAGGCAGCCAATCGATGTTCTCTCTCATCGATGTTTCTCTCCCTTCCTCTCTCTCCAAAATCAATAAAGAAAAAATAAATAAATAAATAAATAAATAAATAAATAAATAAATAAATGAAATAAAATGAAAACGTAGTTGAAGCAATAGGCTTCCATGCTGATGGTTAAGTATCACTATGACATAGAAAAAATTAACGTTAGAAATTTTGATATTGACACACAATGCTCCTACCAATTATTTATCACTGTAATTTCCAAAGCACCCACTCCTCTCTAAAGCCTTCAGCTCCAGGCCTCATGTGGACATCCCTCTCTATCCATAGGACACCCCACGCACACTTCTCTCACACTTTCACAGGCTCTTTCTGCTGTTAATTTATTTGTGTGTCTCTCTGATTTTTCTTTTAAGGCCTTTGACAATACAGACCATGCCACATTGTCCTCTGTCTATAACCAGACAGCTGCCCGGTCACCCAATAGCTGGTGCACATTGAAGTTTTATTAAATACATGACAAAAATTTGAATAAAGCTTTGAATTTTCTAAAGCACTTTCACACCCATTTATTCCATTTAAGAATTTCTCAAATAGAGTAGATGCTTGGTAGACATGTTTTAGTTGACTTTTTTTTGGTTAGCTATTCAGAATAATGCAAAAGCTCTACTAAGTTTATATTTAAATAAGTATCTATATATATTGAGGGGAAATTTTTAAAAAAATTAGTTTGTTTACTGGCTATAATTCTGTTCTCATGAAATAGTTAGAAGAAGTTATTCAGGATTACACATCTGGTAAAATGACTATCTCAGCAACAATGATTAATAGATTTGTTCAGCATATTTAGGAATGTTGCAATATAATAGTGAAAGAACACCTAAATTTAGTGTACTCTATTGTTGATCCTGTTTTATTCGTGATTGCTCAGATCATTCGAAACACATCAAAGTTCACTGCTGACCACTGATAAACACATTCCCCCTTGTCTGAGAACTTAACAAGAGCTTCTTGAATTTTATTGTCTTATTTAATGCACTCTAGTTGACAACATCCCTGTGGGAACTGCTGTCCTAAAGGCTTCCATTTTGTGTTTTGGAATATTAGTTTCTTTGTTTGTCCTTACTTGAAGGTGGCCTTTCAAAATCCTAGATTTCTCCCTACACATAAGGTCCCAATTAACAATGTAGCTGAATGAATAGACAAATATTTTAACTTATTTACCCTAGGACATTCTGATTGAGTTCTAAAATTTCATTTTCCACTTAATTTGTAGCTTTTTTTTTTTTTTTTTATGTAGGAATAATTGGAAAGCTTTCACAGAGAAGTGATTTATCCGTACACATAGTTTTAAGCTTGTCATCAATATATGTTGTTTGATTCTTAACTTTTAAATTATATTTTCCTCTGTGATAGTCCAGATAAAAATTGATGTATATTATGCCCAGCCAGTGTGGCTCAGTGGATTAAGCCTTGTCCCATGGACTGAGAGGTCCTGGTTTGATTTCCCATCAGGGTACACGCCCGGGTTGCAGGCTCAATCCCCAGTAGGTGGCGTGCAGAAGGCAGCCAATTGATGTTTCTCTCTCATATGGATGTTTCTCTCTGTCCCTTCCTCTCTCTCTAAAAAAATCAATAAAACATATTTTAAAAAATTGATATATATGATAGATAATCAAATATATGTACTTGATTCTGCTTATACTATGACTGAACGTAGTTGCCAGGTTAAAACATTAAATTCTATAATTTATATGTCAATATAAGAAAATATAGTCAAAACCAGGTTCCTAAAAATGAAACTTGGAAATTAAAGTGCAATGTCATTTACTTATGGCTTTAGTAAATATTGGAGACTGTGTTTAAAAATGTATTCACTAACTTTTGCAAGAAAACTATATAAAAACCTAGAATACATTATATAGTATTTTTGACACCAACACTGTTTGCATTCTTTCTTTAACTGTCACCATTTTGTAATATTGTACAACACCACTCCACTTTTCCATTTTGTTTTTCCAATTAAGAAACATCTATTCTATAGTTCACTATATATCATTATCTGGAAAACTTTTTGATCAACTCTTCTTTTTTTTTTTTTTATCCTCACCCAAGGACATTTTTGCATTTATCTTCAGATAGAGCGGGAGGGAGAGAGGGAGGACGAGAGAGAGAGAAACATCAATGTGAGAGAGAGACATCAACTGGTTGCCACACAGGGTTGGGGACAAACTGCAACTGAGGTTCGTGCCCTTAGCAGGAACCCAACCCGGGCCTCTTTGGACCATGAGCCGACGCTCTAACCACTGAGCAAAACTGACCAGGGCTCAACTCTTCTTTATACCAGAATTTTGATCAGTTCAGGGAAACTGAGGATGTTAAAAGACCCCATAGAAATCAATGAGTGTATGTAGGCCATGTGGTAGCTTCCCTCTCTATACTTAAAGCTAATGGTTTTGAATCTGCCAGACACAGTCATTAAGCAATCTAGTTTTGTGCTTTCTATTTGGGCTACAGTGTTGTAGCTTTCTGACTAACGTGGAAGCCTCCTTTGACTCTCCATTCATTGAATGAACCATAATATGAATTTTAATACATTCAAAAACATAGCAGCTACATAAAATAGGAAGTGTCTCCTTATAGACCAGCTTTGAGTCTGACTATGTATCTAGATTATTGATGCCTTTTAGTATACAACAATCATAATATGTACATATATTCATTCAATATATACAACATATATAATTTATATAATATATTATGTATTTACATTATTTAATGTGATTACTACACAGTTAATATTACATATAAAAAAATATCTTTTTTTTTTTTTTTTTTTGAGTCAGGCATTTACAAAATACAGTAAAACATGTGTATTTTCCTCTTTATGCCAATGAAAACTTAGCGGTATTTAGAGAAACAAAGCTGTGTGGCAAAGACTGACAGAAAATAGACATGACTAATCGTCCTGCCGTACAAGACGTTTTTAAAGCTCACTGAGTTAATCAGTTTCATTTTACCATAAGTTGCAAAGACACACTGGTTCATTGAACTCACCCTAAGTGAAATGATGCCCAGGGAACACTTTAACAGGGATCAGCAAGAAAAACAACCTTCATTACTGAGCTGCTGAATTTGCAAATGAAGGGCTCTAAGGCAAGGTTTACTTTCACAGAATTAAGATTTAAAAACATAAGTGTGCAGAACTGTGTGAAAAGAATTAGCTAGAATTATATGATTCTGGTTGATAGTCTTAGATCCAAATGGGGCTATTCCAGTTTTAATTTCTAATCTAAAAGGGAACTATGTTAATAATTTTCTTAGCATTTCAATGTATTATTCATTCAACTTTCTATTTCAATTTCAGGGTCATCCAAGTCTGCTGATCTTAGTAAAATATTCTTAATTTTCAGTTTCGAGAACTATATTTTTTGTTTTTATTCTTGCTCATGATTAATACATATTTTTCAATGATAGGGTATTTTAGATATGTCTTTGTTAAGCACTTTTACTTTACTATTAACATTTTCTTATATAAAACATTTGAAGAAGAAAATCTTAAAAATATACTGTTCTGTCTTATGAAAGCATCTACTTAGGATTATTGTTTATTACTAAAATTGTAGAGCTAAACAAGGAACAAGGCTAACAATCTATGTCTTCTACAAGACATAATGGGGCCTAAAGGGAAGTAGAAAGCAGTTAAGTAGATAGTTAGGCTGATACATAGTAGGTAGATAAGCAGAGAGAGAGAGAGGTAAATATTCTACTAGTTATAGCATCAGCTTCTGTAGCAGACTTTTTATGTTATTTAAGATGTATTTAAACTGTGCATTCATTTCAGGACTGCTCAATCAACACTTACTGGTTGAGAATAACAGAATGGATACAATAGAAAAGAACCAAAAGGGACCCCTTTCAAATATTTCTTTGAAAAGTTTAATATTGAATGTCTGAATGATATAATGGTGGCTCACTGTTCACTGGCGTTTTGAGTCCCAGCCTGCGTGGTGCATAAGATATTCTTACATAAATGTTTAAATGAGATTTAGTCAAACTGTCCTCTCTAATTATCACGATGTATTAAGTTTATGCTACTTCCAAGCATTTCTTTGTTCCTCTGAACACTATAGTGTACTAATCTAAGGTAGATATGAAATGATACTGAAAAATAAAATAACATAATGTTTTTATATTTATAATGATGTAGTGACATATTGCAGCTTTTCCTCCATGTTGCTTAATATTTATTACTATGGTGACAAATGAAGTAGTAAGCTGCTACAGAAATGATGATAAATAATTTACTATTTATTATATTTTAAAATATAAAAATGATTAATATTTTGAAATTATATATTTTTATAATATATTATTAAAATTATTATTACTATAAAGGGTTTGTATTTATAAGAATACTTCTAGAAAAAAAAGAACACTTCTAGTATTTAATCAAACCTATTTCCTATAATTCTCTAAAACCCTGTTTGCCTCTTAGTTTTATTATATTTTCTTCTAAACCAGCTTCTTCCTAAGAAGTTAGTTGAACTTCTGAGAACTCAGAAGAACAGTGAAAGAAGTTGTTTTCTTTCTTTTTTTTTTTTTAATGCTCACCCGAGGATATTATTGCATTCATCTTCAGATAGAGTGAGTGGGAGAGAGGGAGGATGAGAGAGAGAGAAACACCGATGTGAAAGAGACACTTCGAGTGGTTGCCACCCACACAACCCCAACTGGGCTGGGGACAAACTGCAACTGAGGTATGTGTCCTTAGTGGGAACCAAACCCAGACCTTTTTGGTCCCTGGGCTGATACTCTAACAGCTGAGCCAAACCATCCAGGGCAAAAGTTGTTTTCTTACTATTACTGAACCATCCAATAAATCCAAAGACACATTCTAATATGCAAATGTCCAAACAAAAGAATATGGAGGAGGTACATCCACATTTTAAAAGCCTTGGCCTTGAGTGTGCACATGTCTTTAAGTTATGTTCTATTAATAAGGACATGTTACACGGCCACATACAACTGCAAGGGAGGCTAGGAATCAGGTAATTTTCTGATATTCTGGTCACCCCTTAGCTTGACAATCTTTCTTTCACAGAACAGCACTCATCCTTAACTTGAAGATACCCAGAATCAATTTCTAGGATCCCACGTTGATACAGAGTCTGATCTACCAAGTTCACAGTGGTTCCTAATGTTTTCATAACTAAAAGCTAAGTTATCTGCTGCCTTTAAACACACATATCTACATACACGTAAACCTTGGCCTGGATATGGTAGGTATACTTTTTCTTACATTCCATCAAAGACTATCAAATGACTCATTTGACATGAAAATTTTAGGGAGTTGTTTAGTTGTTTGTGTTTCATAATACCCCGTGTTATAAAGTGCTTATTTTTGCTATTACCTGACAAGACATCAAAATAAATTGGCAATACATTTCCTATTATTTTAGACTTTTATAATTTTATAATTAACACATACCCATCACTTCAGCAACAGCCTCTAATACTGTAATTTACACAAAGGTGCACTCACATACATTTCTTTGTTTTTTGTTTTTTTTATAATTTATTTATTTTTGTTACAGATGTTTCTCCTTTTTCCCCCCACTGATTCACCCCTCCCTCTCCCTCCCCACCCTGTCCCCAGCTTTGTTGTCCATGTCCATTGTTCATGCACACATGAATATAAGTTCTGTGGTTTATCTCTCCCCCACCATCCCCTCTTCTGGGGATTGTCAGTCGGTACCCCACTTCCACATCTCTGGGACTACCCCAATCCTCAGACTGTTATGTTCATTATATTTCACAAATAATTGAGATCATGTGATATTTGTCTTCCTCTGCTTGACTTGTTTCACTTAGAATAACACTCTCCAGGTTCCTCCATGTCATCTCAAAGGATAAGAGATCTTTTTTTCTTACAGCTGCATAGTACTCCATTGTGTATATGTAACACAGCTTTTTTATCCATTCATCTACTGATGGACATTTGGGCTGTTTCCAGATCTTAGCTATTGAACATGGTACGTATATTCTTTCTGATTGGTGTTTCAGGCTTCTTAGGGTATCACTGGGTCAAAAGGCAGTTCAATTTTTAATTTTTTGAGGTAACACCATATTGTTTTCAATAGTGGCTGCACCATTCTGCATTCCCACTAGCAGTGTACTAGAGTCCCCTTTTCTCCACACCCTCGCCAACACTTGTTGTTTGATGATTTGTTGATGGCAGCCATTCTGACAGTTGTGAGGTGATACTTCATTGTTGTTTTAATTTGCATCTCTCTGATGATTAGCGATGTTGAGCATTTCTTCATATGTCTCTTAGCCATTTGTATGTCCTGTTTGGAGAGGTGTCTATTTAGTTTTTCTACCAATTTTTTAATTGGGTTCTTTGTCTTTCTTTTGTTGAGTTGTATGAGCACTCACTATATATTGGAAATTAACCCCTTATCTGATATATCATTGGCAATGATGTTCTCCCATACAGTGGGTTGCCTTTCCATTTTGATGATTGTATCTTTTGCTGTGCAGAAGCTTTTGAGTTTTATGTAGTCCCATGTGTTCATTTTCTCCTGTGTTTCTGTTGCCTTTGGTGATATATCAGTGAAAATTCTGCTACACATGATGTCTGACATTTTGTTGCCTACAGTTTCTTCTAGGATTTCTATGGATTCATGAGTCATATTTAAGTCTTTTATCCATTTTGAGTTTATTCTTGTATATGGTGTAAGTTGATGGTCTAGTTTCATTTTTTTGCATGCAGCTGTCCAATTTTCCCAACACCATTTATTAAAGAAGCTGTCTTTACTCCACTCTATGCTCTTGCCACCTTTGTCAAATATTAATTGAGCATATTGCCTTGGGTCCATTTCTGGGTTCTCTGTTCTGTTCCACTTGTCTATGTGCCTGTTCTTTTGCCAGTACCAGGCTGTTTTGATTACAGTAGCTTTGTAGTCTAACCTGAAATCTGGTAATGTGATCCCTCCAAATTTGTTCTTCTTTTTCAAGATTGCTGTGGCTATTTGAGGTCTTTTTGGTTCCATATGAACTTCTGAAGTATTTTCTCTAGTTCTGTGAAGTATATCACTGTTATTTTGATGGGGATTGCATTGAATCTATAGATTTCTTTGGGTAGTATGGACATTTTAATGATGTTAAATCTTCCAATCCATGAACAAGGTCTGTGCTTCCACTTTTTTATATCTTCCTCTATTTCTTTTTTTCAATGTCCTGTAGTTTTCTGTGAATAGGTCCTGTACTTCTTTGGTTAAATTTATTCTTAGGTATCTTAATTTTTTTGCAACAATGGTAAATGGGATTGTTTTTTAGTTTCTCTTTCTGTGAGTTTATCACTGGTGTATAAGAATGCAATAAATTTCTTGATGTTAATTTTGTATCCTGGTACTTTGCCAAATTCATTTATTAAGTCTAGATAATTTTTGATGGAGTCTTTGGGGTTTTCTATGTATATCATGTCATCTGCAAGGAATGACAGTTTCACTTCCTCCTTTCCAATTTGGATCCCTTTTATTTTTTCTTCCTGTCTGATTGCTGTGGGTAAGACTTCCAGTGCTATGTTAAATAAGAGTGGCGAAAGTGGGCATCCTTGTCTTGTTCCTGTCTTAAGAAAAATGCTTTTAGTTTTTGCCCATTGAGTATAATGTTGGCTGTAATATATGGTCTTTATTATGTCTAGATATGATCCTTCTATTCCCAGAATGCTGAGCATTTTTATCAGAAATGGGTGCTAGATTTGGTCAAATGCTTTTTTAGTGTCTATTGATATGATCATATGATTTTTATCTTTCATTTTGTTTATGTGGTGTATCACATTTATTGATTTGTGAATATTGTACCATCCTTGCATCCCTGGAAT
Organism: Molossus molossus; assembly: GCF_014108415.1. Lineage (NCBI taxonomy): Eukaryota > Metazoa > Chordata > Mammalia > Chiroptera > Molossidae > Molossus > Molossus molossus. The sequence goes on from NW_023425344.1 coordinate 138,234,697, forward strand.
GAATCCCACTTGGTCATGGTGAATAATTTTTTTGATATATTGCTACATCCGATTTGCTAGTATTTTGTTCAGCATTTTGGCGTCTATGTTCATCAGGACTATTGACCTGTAGTTTTCTTTCTTTGTAGTGTCTTTTTCTGGTTTTGGAATTAGAATTATGCTGGCCTCATAAAACGAGTTTGGAAGGCTTCCTTCTTAGGTGTTAGTTCCTCTTTGAATGTTCAGTAAAACTCCCCCGTGAAGCCATCCGGGCCTGGGCTATTGTTTGCTGAAAGAGTCTTGATTACCTGTTCAATTTCCTTAGCTGTTATTGGTCTATTCCAGTTTTCTCTCTCTTCCTGGTCCAGTTTTGGGAGACTATGTGTTTCTAGAAATTTGTCCATTTCACTTAGATTGTCGAATTTATTGCCATGTAATTGTTCATAGTATTTGTTAATGTTCCTTTGTATTTCTGTGGTGTCAGTTGTTACTTCTCCTCTTTCATTTCTTGTTTTGTTTATTTGGGTTCTCTCTCTCCAATGAGTCTTTCGTGCTCAATATTTGTTACCACTGAAATGAACCTGAATCAAACAAAACCTAAAAATTTATAATTTACTTTCCCCTGCCATGAAACTTCTCTATCCAAATTTCGAGTTTGCTCTTTCTATGTTCAATCATTGTGTTAAATTCAGCTCCATTGGATAAAGAAGATATATGTACAGATAGAGATACAGATAAATGAAGATATAAGTAATTGAACATAATTTAAGCATGGAAAGAAGTAAAACCTACAGTTTATGACAACTCGAATGAAACTTGAGGGCATTATACTAAGTGAAATAAGTCAGATAGAGAAAGAACATCATCCATAAACATCATCTCAGAGACACAGAAGTAAAGTGTGGTGGCTACCAGATGCTGAGGGGTCGGGGCAATGAGAAGAGATTGGACAAAGGGTATAAACCTCCAGTTAATTATAAGATTAACAAATTTGGGGATCGAGTGTACACCATGATGGTTATAGCTAATAACACTGTATTATATATTTGAAAGTTGTTAAGAGAGATCTTAAATGTTTTCACCACAAAAACAAATTTGGTAATAAAGATGGTAGCTAATGAGATAGTGGTAATTATTTTTTGGCATAAATGTATTAAACCAATACACTGTGCACCTTAAGCTTATACAATATTATGTGTCAATTGTATCTCAGTAAAGCTGGAAAAAAATCCCACCAAACTCAGCTCCAACACCTTACACATTCTCTCTTGCTCCCCTATATCTTTACATTGTTGCATGGATGGTCCCTGTTAAGACTACCTCAAAAACCTGCTGTTAACCTTTCAAAGAAAGTCTGTCAAATTGGTATTAGAAAACCATGATGATAGATTTAGTTGTTTCTTTTAGATTAAATGCTTCAAGAATTTTTTTTCATTTTTTTTCCTTTATTGATTTTAGAGGAAGTGAAAGGAAGAGAGATAGAAACATCGATGAGAGAGAACATGGATTGGCTGCCTCCTGCATGCCCCCTACTGGGGACCGGGCCCACAACCTGGGCATGTGCCCTGATTGGGAGTCAAACCGGTGACCTCTTGGTGCATGGGGTTGATGCTCAACCACTGAGCCACACCAGCTGGACAGATGCTTGAAGAATTTAACTGAGGACAATAAAATATTAATTTTCTTACTCTAATGTCAGTGAGTATTGAACACCTTCTACATAAGTCTACATAATGTCTTTTAAATGAAATTCCATGTGTGTCATCCTTAGCATACACTATCTAGTTAAAATCAGAATTATGGCATTTAAACATTATAGATATGCCATAGTTTAAATAATTTTCAGGAGTAAACAAATATCCACAATAAGACACCTGGTTGCAAAGAGAGTCATTTATTTAAATGAACATAGCACATTTGAAGTGAATGCAGATTGATGCAACCTATGAAGCAATACTTTATATTAGTTAGGAAGACCTTAGTTCTATTGACATTTTGGGCAGAAAAATTCTTTGCTAGGGACAGAGCTGCCTTGTGCATGTAGGTTATTTAGCATCCTTGACTTCTACCACTAAATGCCGATAGTACTCACCTTCTCCCTCCACTTGTGACAATCAAAAGTGTCTCCAGATATTGTAAAATATCCCCTTGGGGTGGGAGGTGGGGACAAAACTGCCCCCGGCTGAGAAACATTGGGGAAGCACTAACTGCTATTACAGAGATTTTCAAACACGTTACGGTTTAGATAAAATGGAAGTTCATTTCTCTCCTCATACTCCTGGTCAGGAAAGTGGATTGGTGAAGCATCTCTCTGTCACACAGTTTTTCAGGGGCCCAGGCTGAAGGAGACTTGGACATCTTCAATAAGGGCTTTCAATTTGGTCTTGCATTTTTCTATCTAGTGAGTGAGAAGGAGAAGAGCATCAATATCTTAAAATGTTTTACCTTGAAACAATGTAAATCACTTTAACCTACTTTCCCTTTATGAGAACATGTTGCATGGCCACATATAAACTGCAAAGGAGGCTGCAAGATTATCAGAGCTCTGTGCCTAGGAGGAGAAGGAAATCTTTTTGGGGAACCATTAGGTATAGGCCATCCTACTCCCCAATTATCCATTTGCATCCTTCACTCATACATACAACATCCTTTACAAAGGAGAAAACCTGAAGCCCTCTCTACTTGCAACATTTATTTCAAACTCCAGAATTGCAAGATCATGCGGAATCCTTTTTTATCAAGTTCAGAAGTAATTCTCCATGGCATATTAACTGAAAGAGAATTTATCTTCCTCACCTATAATCTACAAACTCTTAATACACAAATATCTCTCACATCTTAATAGACATGGTGTACACATTATTTCATTTGCATTTCATAGGCAGGAACTGGAAACAAAACCACACCAAACTGCAAGGGAGTTCTGCTTATGTAGCCTAGTTCAAAGGGAAAAGGAACTTCATTTTGAAGACTAGGTAGCAAAGCTATCAAACTCTGGCTCAAAATTTAAACTGAGTAATGTGATACAACAGTAAAAAGAAATTAAGCCCCAGGCCCTGGCTAGTTTGGCTCAGAGATTAGAATTTTGGCCCACAGACCGAAAGGCCACAGGTTTGATTCAGGTCAAGGGCACATGCCTGGGTTGCAGGTTTGATTCCTAGCCCAGATTGGGGTCATGCGGGAGGCAACCAGTCAATGTGTCTCTCTTACACTAATGTCTGTCTGTCTGTCTGTCTGTCTGTCTCTCTCTCTCTCTCTCTCTCTCTTTCTACCTCCCTTCTACTCTGTCTAAAAATCAATGGGAAAATATCCTCCGGTGAGGAGTAGCCAAAAAACAAACACGCAAAAATGATGCCCCAAGTAATTTTGAGTATCAGGCATGCTTGCAATATTTTGGTTCTAAATGATCAGTCAGTAGTAAGCAGTTTTCTAAAGAGAGATTGGCAGTCACCTTCCCTGTGGGACGAGAATGGCAGGACATACTTAGTCTGAGGCAGGGTATCATGCCCAGTGAAGCACATAACTAAAAAAGCAAGGAAAATGCTGTTTATTTAAAGAAGAAATAGATGGATTAGGGAAGAAGGCTGGAGCTTTAGGGGAAAGTGGGTTCCCAAAGATTATTCTGGATAGTCTGGAGACTGTTTATGATCATTCTAGACCTCAGTGACTGGAGGGTGAGAAATTGTTTAGGAACAGGTCAAAAATGATCTGATAAGATTGGACTTCCTCAGGTTATACTAACACTAAAGGGCTGCTGAGAGGTAGGGACACATACTCATTCCCTTCAACGGTACTTTTTCCAGCTTCTCCATTACACTTCTGCCTGTTTTCTAAGTATGTATAAGGTGGTTTACAGATTTTTTTTATGTAGTTTCTAGAACACTGGCCAAAGGAAAATTGCACCAGACAAGTTCAACTGCCAAGGAAGATTTTTTTCATACTATTGCAACAGGAGAGAGATATTGAACTTACTTCCACTGAAACAAAAGGCACAAGCGTTTTTAAGACCGGAGTGAGCTCGGGGGGCGTCAGGGGAGAGGCTGGTCAATGCAGTTTGGACTTCTGTGTTTGCTCATTGGTGTGTATTGAAGTTAGGCTCATATTCTCCCACAACCTTGAAGATAAGGGCATTGGCCTTTCTTGATGATTACATGTAAAGTGATGGCTCTCAGGTCCTTGAGAAAGACATTCCTGGGTTGTAAAATTGGCAAGAGGCTATGAGACGTTTTACATCTTAAAGAAGCAGAGAAGGAATTTATAATTATAAGTTTTCTTAAGTAAATATCTAAGACAGAGGTCAGAAGTCTATAGTCAGAAGAAATCTGTCTCATGTTTACTCAGTCTCAGGGAAACAGATATAGTCTTCTATTCATGCAGTCCAAAGAGCCATCAGCTGCTTTGTGACTCAGATAAATCTATCAGTTGAAATGGCTCATGTAACTCTCTCACTTAAAATGACTACAGCTATTAGCTTTTAAGAGACAAAGCTAAGAAATTTCCTTTGGTCCCACACTTTGTCCCTTTAGATATGTTTTGATACTTGTATCCATGAATTATCTTAATTTTTAATAATTAAATATTTTATATAGTCATCCAAACCTTTGGAAAAATATATTAAAGTGAATAAAGCTAAAGTGACAATGTACTGGTTATCTATTTTTATTAGAAACCTTATGCCCGCCCGGCCAGTATGGCTCAGTGGTTGAGCATTGACCATGTATGAAGAGGTCGCCGGATCGATCCCGGTCAGGCCACATGCCCCAGTTGTGGGCCTGATCCTCAATGGGGAGCATGCAAGATGCGGCCAATCAATGTTCTCTCTCATTGATGTTTCTTTCTCTCCCTCTCCCTTCCTCTCTCTCTCTCTAATATCAATTTAAAAAAATGTATAAAAAAAATGTATGCCCAAGTTAGATCAAAATTAATTTACATAATTATATTGGCATTCAAGCCACGAGTCTCCACTTTTTCATGAGTATTTGATAAACATCTTGCCGAAATCCAGATGTACAATGTCCACACCGTCTCCCAAATCTTAACAAAGGAAAGAACCAGTGTGATGTGACTAATTTCAGGCGGGTTTTCTCTTGTCACCGATCATTAGCCCAGTGTTTCCTTAATTATATTTTAACCTTTAAAAGGTTCATGTTTCTTCTCTGAATATTTTGGGAACTTCGTCAACATTTATTCATGGTAATGATTCTTTTATGTTACTTTTATTTTTTATTTCATGATTACCCATTTTCTCTTATTTTTTCAAAGAGTTTGTATAAACATTTTTTTTTGTTACAATGTAATGATTTGTTTTCCTAAAAATAATGTTATGAGATAAGGCATTTTTCCTTTTAATTGTTTTATTATCCTTACATGAAATCCTCCCAAATCCTGGATGTATGTATCAGGGGTGAGCAGAAGTAGGTTTACAGTTGGGACTATGGAAAATATAGTTTATTCTTGAATTATTATTTATTAATGATTGTATTATTTTCTATACAAACAACGGTTACTTACTTTTGCCCATCCCTGTATATGTCTCATATTTTTTAATTAACTTTGAGCTGGTCTTAACCATCAATTACTTTTAAAATAATTGATTCCTTATATGATTATTTTGGATCATTAAAGTCTCTCATGAATACTTTGGAAGAATTATTTAGCTCTTTGGCAGTTTTAATGCCCTTGACTTTGTAAGGTGCCCTTGTCATTTCTCAGTAGGCCCATTTCTTTTCTTTTAACAAGAGTTATAATATTCTGTTCAGATACCCGTAATGACCTTAAGTTTTAACTTTTAGTAAAAAAAAGCAGTAATATTTACCCTAGAACTAATTTAAAAATCACCAAGCCTCAAGAATTTATGAAGTTTTACTTCTTTTTTTAAAAAATGGTATGAGTATTGATGTTTGGAGACATCTTTAATGACTACTAAAATTGATGTTTTATTTTTATATATGAAATAAATTGGAATAAAATAAAAATTAAATATTATTTTCTTTCCTCTAAAGTTCATAAATCTAAAATAATTATAGAAAAAATGATTGATCAGGCTGTGACCCTTTAAAAAATTTACACTTATCTGAAAAAAATATTTTAGTATGAATTCTAATAATTTCTTAATAATTATATTAAGTTACAATATCCTGTCATTAAGCAAGTGAGTAATGGTAATGATTGTGATAAATTATCAGTAGAGTAATTAATTATATAGTGTAGTCAGGGAATTTTCAGAACTAAAGATACATTGAAGATCAAAGATTTAGTTTTTTGTAATGAGGGAAAACACAGAGATTTTTGAGTCTTAATAAGGTTATAATTCTATGGAAAATAAGTCCATGTATTTAATATTTGTTCTATGGAATAGTCATTATTAAATTAAAGTTCTAAGATGTGTGGCAAGTGACCACGCTGTAGAGACACGAATTGGGATTTCATGGCTTTGAGGCTGACATGTTGAGTCAAGCCGTTCTGAGTGAACATTCCTGGCTGACTCTCCAGCACTAGCATCTCAATGTGGTTTGGGTACTGTCTGTTGAACATATAATAGCTTAGGAAAGTGAAAGAAGAAACCACCAGTATTCATTTCCTAGGGTTTCTGTACAAATGATCAAAAAACAGTGGCTCAACAACAGAAAGTGTTGTCTCACAATTCTGGGGCCAGAAGTTTGAAAAGAAGGTTTCATCCCAGCACACTTCCTCGGCAGCCTCCAGGCACAGATCCTTTCTGGTGTCTTCCTAGCTTTTGGCGATTGCTAACCCTTGGTGTTTCTTGGTTTGTGATTACATCACTCTCACGTCCATCTTTCCGCCATGTGTTTCATACAGCCTTCTTATAAGGACACGTGCCATTGGATTTAGAGCCCACTCCAGTCTGTATGACCTCATTTAACTTGATTACATCTACAAAGGCCTTGTTTCCAAATAAGGTCACCTTCACAGGTTCAAGGGGTTAGGACATCAATATATCTTTTGGGGGTACACAATTCAACTCACAACACCACTTAACTTTGTTCGTATGAAAATTAACCAGGTAAGTAATTCAATTACTGTGATGTGGCCTAAAAAAATGATGATTCTTAGCTGTAAAATAGAGGCTTTGAATAATGTAAATGTGCAATGTTAATCCATCTTTCACACACACACAAGCTATAATATCCCCTTCCTGGTTACAGGCCTGAAATTATTCTGCAACCAGAGTTTGAGTGCAGCTTTATAGATTTTGTATGTGATTGCAAATGTCCATTTATATTTACTTGTATTATCTAGATTGCTTTTCTAGATAATCTCAAATGAACCAGACCATTGTGAAGTTGTCTTATGCCAGCTGTCATCCTTTAAAACTTCTGTTACTCTAGAGATCACTTTTACATTTTGTGAATGATAAATAAAAGGGAGAAAAATCGAAATTTAATAATAATAAGCATTTTCTTTGTGAGAGAATGTCAATGAGCTAAAATAACTCACAGTGACTAGGGAAGGGGATTAAATATAGATGTCAGCCAAACTGTTAAAAGCTTTAATATATCATTTCTAAGAGTTTGTAAAGATTAAACTATATTCAAATTTTTCTATTCCCATATATGTTAAATAAAATGCTTGTTTTAGAGAAGTGGATAATTTGGAAAGGTAATGTAGATAATAATTCTCTTACTTTCTAATTTTAATTATACACTATTTTTAAATAGCATGTATTCAGATAAAAAAGTTTATAAATTACCTATATTTTGATCAGAAGTTTATAAATTACCTATATTTTGATCTGGATAAAATAAACATTTTCAGTATATTATCTTTCCAGCTTATAGAAAGTTCAGAATCTACCACAATGTCTGACATATACTAGAAACATAAGAAATACCCAACACGTTTTTATTAAAGAAAAATATATAGATTTTCTAGCTGTGATTTATGATTAAATCTTTAAAAAGAAAATTGACGACATTTTACAAAAACCTTATAATAACATGTTGGAGTATATGTTTTTCTTTCCCCCTATACAATCTAAAGAAGAAGCTATGCTTAACAGAACAACATATTTTCAAATAGATTCCTATCCTGTTTATCAGCTTATCGGAAAATTCTCTACATAAACTTTGTAACTTCTAGATTAGTTTTACTCAAACTGTGTTCCTCAGCACATTTCCTGGAAATCATTTGGGGTTCTTATTAAAATGCATATCTCCAGGCATCCCAGCCCTCTATATTCAGGATCTGGGGGAAATGTCCAAAAATTTGCAATTTTAATAAACTCCACGGATGTGTTCTATGTACTCTTATGTTAAAAAACAAAAACAAAAAAAACCCTATTCTAACATGATATGTGCATGTGTGGGAAGATGTCAAATTTCTAAATCATTGTTTCTTGGAAGTGGGATAATGGAGAAAGTCACAGTGAATATATCTGGGTTGGAACAATCTAAGCCAGGTAGAGACTAATTCTTTGAAGGTAGGCAAACAGTTCAATACAGGACTGTTTAACATACGCACTGCTCTGCGGGTATAGTAGTTTCAGGTATGATTCACTTTAATGCCTATCATTTTCTATCAGGAAGCCTAATATTTAAAGACAGATGTGGTAATGGCATCTTCAATAGAATGTGATAAAATTCTGAATTTAAATATCAAGGAAGGGAAGGTTAATCTATTACAGGAACCATATAGTGGCTAGGAGATGTGGGGAGCAGGCTCATGCTAGGGGTTGGGCACAGCACGCACAGAAACCAGGGCAGACGACCTACGGCTCAGTCATGCAGGTCTGGGACTCAGACAAGCTCTTCTCTCATTCAGAAACAAGGCACAAAACAGTGAGATTGAGGAACCTAATAGAGTTCCTGATTTTCTCATAACTGACTCAGAAATCTTGGCAAGTATAGTATTTGTTTGTGTTCATTGTAGATGTCACACCACATTTTCAGAAAGAGAGAGGAGGGCTGGCACCATGTCTTGAAATATCTCTGGTATTGTTCTCTGTAGCAAGCCTCTAATGAAATAATACCTAGAGACATTGAGCCCACCCACATGCTCTTTAAGACTAAACGTGAACATCCCTGAATTCATATTATTCCTATGCGTAGCTTTATGGGCAAAAAGTATTTTGTTTTTTTCTCCCTGGTTTCACAAGTTTTGCATACATTTTTATTATAACATTTTTCAAACCAGGATTTTAAACCCAAAGTAGGAGATGTTTTGACCAATGTTATAGAAAGGAGAACTTGAATGATGTATCTGGGGCATGATGAATAGAACAAGTTTGCCGGGCATATTTGACCATTTGGGATCATATTTGGATATAATAAGAGATGGGGGATTTATGGCAAAATATCTACACATCAAAGACCTTGTTTATTCCTCAATTCTACATTATCTATGTTATCTCAAAGAACTCACTTAAACTTTTTTTTTTTTAACCTTAATTCTCTTATCTAAATAGGAATAAGTTACCTTACAGAGTGATAGTGAGGATCACATAGGAAGTGCTTTGTGAATGATAAAGTACTGGAGAAATGTTTGGATTCTTTCCAGCCTATAAAAAGTGGGGTGTGGAAGTATATACCTCTCCTGGGCAGAGTTCATCAAGCAGAAACATCTGGTGGACAACTGCACATTGGACTAGAGTATACAGCCAAATAGAGATCTGGGAAGCATGTTCAAGGAAGTAGATTGTACTTGACAATTTGATTATAAAGTAAATACTATTTTGAATTCTAATTCTGAATTAGTGTTAATATTATACAAATATAAAACACATCAAATTATAAACAACTTTACAAATATCTGTTACATTTTTGAAAAGCATCACATAGAGGAAAGGTTATTTTTAATATGGAATCAAAGACAATGTCTCTGGTCTCTATTTAATCTGGCATACTAATCTGTTTAAAACGCACACACACACAAACACACACACACACACACACACACACCACACAGGTTCAAACTATGGGTATTTTAATTTATAAGATGGTAGAGCCCCCATAGTTTGTACTATTATTTGAGGTGAGAGTCCTGATTGTGCATTTGGGGGAGGCAGGGCATTCTAGCACAAGCACCTGGGAAAAGACAAGAAAAAGAAATAGAGCCTGGTGGGGGGTTGCAGTCTTAGCCTGTGGCTCCTCCTCCACATGTGACTGCGACTGAATAAATGAATGACTGACCTCTCACCCACTTGACGAAGGTCCAACTAGATTATTCTCACTCAAGTGAGCAGGAATTTATTCATTTATTTATTCACTCACTCAATTTGCCTATGAGTATAGGGAATTATGTTAGATGCTGAAGATAAAGGTGAATCAAGCAAAGTGCCTGTCTTCAACTTGTTTAAAACCTAGTAGCACATGCTTTTTAAATTAGTATTATTTATTTGTTAATAGTAGCAGATATTTGTTGAACATTTACCAGGCATAAATGCTGCAAAAACTCTGGGCTAAAAATAAATAAATAAATAAAGCTCTACCTTAATTAATGTCTGAAGTTTCCAGGGGCTGTGAAGGGCGGGAACTAAAAATTAATATTTAATTTTATATAAGTTTATGCAAGTAATGAGGAAATCATTGTTTTGAATCATAATATTATGAGTTAAATTAGAAAAAAAAGGAAGACATCTGACAGAACTGGAGATGTTTAGAGATCCTCATTTCACAGATAGGGAAATAGAATTGTGAAGTTAATAAATAAGAACTTATGTTCGGTTCTAGCATTTGGGATTAGATTGGGTGATTTTGCCTTAAAACTGGTTTCTGTGATTTTGTGCTTATTGTCTTTGTATACATTAGGTGTCCAGATAAGTCTTAAAACAAATAAATAAACAAAAAACCTCAGCAAATATGTTCAGAGCTCTTTTGTTTAAAATTCTTAAGTGGATCTCCATGGCTCTTAAAACAATAGTCAACATCCTTGACTTACCCATACTGACTGCAAGGCCTGGTGCGCTGTCTCATCTCCGGCTTCCTGCATGTCAGCACCACTAACTGCTCCTCATTCCTCCAGAGCTGTCCTCCTGCCCCGTTCTCAGGGTCTCTGTGCACACGTCTCCCTCCACCTGGACCTCCTCGTCTAAGCATCATTTCCTGAGATTGCTCTCCAGACCCTGTAGACTTGGTGAACTACTTCAGCAATACGGTCACATAGCTTTTCAAAATATTCTTTATAATTGTGTGTTTATTTGGGGGACTGAAATTCTTTACATGTAAATTCCATACTGAGAGACCATAGGGAGGGAAGGAAGGAAGGTCACGGAAGATTAAAGGTGTTCTGAAGATGGCAGTCACATAGGCAGACACTTCTTACACCTCCTCCCTGGGCCAGACTCAAATAAAACTAAATTAGGGAACATTCACTCCGAATTGCCACCTGAGGTCCAGCTGAAGGGAAGGACAGAAACCACTGGCATCTGACAGCAGGGGCCAGATCGAGAGAGGGTCTGGCCCATTCCACCGTGGCAGGCAGAGAGAGAGAAAGGAAAGGAGGGAGGGAGGGCGAGAGAGAGAGAGAGAGAGAGAGAGAGAGAGAACCCTCTCGGCCCTTCCGGGGCGGTTTCTCTGAGAGGAGCAGACCTGGCCCCCAGGCTGGGCCTCAGAAGCGACCACACTGGCCCATGTAACATGCAGCCTTGAAGGATGACAGACCTCTGGCCGCTGAGGAGATCAAGAGAATGGACCCTGGCAGAGATACAGCCACGGGTTCTTTCTCTGATTTGTTTGTTTGCTTGTTTTCAAACAAATGAAAAACCCAGAGCATAGGATTTTTGTTTACATCTGCTCACCTGAGGCTTCAGTGCGGACTGCAGGTGCCTGAGGAGCGGCTGGGGTGGGAAGGACTGGGGAGAACTGGGAAGGCGGTGTAGGGTGACCCGAGCCCCGTTGTGCCTCCGCCAAACCAAATCGACCATTTGTCCTGAGAGGCGCTGGCCCCTCCCAGAAGCCACAGAGCAGGTGAAGGCAGAAACCCTGCCCTAGAGGATACAGCCCTAGGGGGTGGGGGTGAGAAGCGATACACCAAAAAACTTATATGCATATAAGCATACCAGTGGACACAGACAATAGTGCAGTGGAGGGGGGACGGCGTGAGGAGGAGGGTGTCAGTGGGAGATAAAAGGAAGCACATCTGTAAGACTTTCAACAACAAAGGAAAAAAAGGGATTATGGGTGTTCTGTCCTACTAGTGGGAGCTTATGAGAAATGTTATAAAATGCATCTCATGGCTGTCGGCCCTGCTGTCAGAGATCCTGAGGACAGAGGCAGAAGGATGTTCTGGAGGAATGAGAAGCAGCTAGTGGTGCTGACATGCTGGAAGCCAGAGATGAGACAGAGGACCAGGCCTTGCAGGCAGTATAGGTCAATTAAGGGTTTTGACTATTCGAAGAGCCAAAGAGATCCATCCAAGAATTTTAAACCAAAGAGCTTTGAACATATTTGCTGGGGTTTTTTTGTTTAAGATCACTCTGCACACCTAATGTGTACAAAGACAATAACCCCAAAATAACAGAAACTAGTTTTAAAGCAAAATCACCAAATCTATTCCCAAATGCTAGAATTGAACATTGAGTTCTTATTTATTTATTTATTTATTTATTTATTTATTTATTTATTATTTTATTTATTGAGTTTAGAGAAAGAGGAAGGGAGAGGGAGAAGGAGACAGAAACATTGATGAGAGAGAACATCGATTGGCCACCTCCTGCATGCCCCGCACTGGGGATCAGGCCCACAACCTGGGCATGTGTCTTGGCCAGGAATCAAACCAGTGACCTTTTGGTACATGGGTCGACTCTCAACCACTGAGCCACACGGGCTCGACTAGTTCTTATCTATTAACTCTCCAGTTCTATTTTCCTATCTGTGAAGTGAGGATCTCTAAACATTTTCAATTCTGTCATATGTCTTCATTTTTTTCTAATTTAACTCATAATATTATGATTCAAAATAATGATTTCCTATTTACCTGCATAAATTATATAAAATTAAACATAACTTTTAGTTCCTGCCCTTCACAACCCCTGGAAACTTCAGACATTAATTAAGGTAGAGATTTATCTATCTATCTATCATCTATCTATCTATCTATCTATCTATCTATCTATCTATCATCTATCATCTATCTATCATCTATCTATCTATCATCTATCTATTTATTTCAGATAGAGCAGGAAGGAGAGAGGGAGGAAGGGAGAGAGAGAGAGAGAGTGAGAGGGAGAGAAACATTGATGTGAGAGAGACACATGGAGTGGTCGCCACCCACACGACCCCAACTGGGGCTGGGTACAAACTGCAACTGAGATACGTGCCTTTAGCGGGAACCGAACCTGGGCTTCTTTGGTCCACAGGCTGACGCTCTAACCACTGAACCAATCCGGCCAGGGCTATTTATTTATTCTTTAACAGGAACACAGCCATGTCTATTTATTTACAGATTGTTTATGGTCACTTTCTCACTATGACAGATTGACCATTTTGGCCCACAGAGCTGAAAATATTTACTAAATAACCCTTCATAGGAAAAGTGGGCTAACTCCTGCTTTAGAGCCCTAGTACAACAAATGGAGTATTAACACGTATAATTTTCAAGTCCTAAAAATCACTTTATAGATGTAGATGGTTAACTGCCTTTACTTTTCAACACACACACACACATACAGGGATGGGCAAAAGTTGGCTTACAGATGTGGGTACGTATAGCAGCTGTTCTTGTGTTATTATCTATTCATTATTGTATTATTGTCCATAGGAATAACTGCAAACCTACTTTTGCCCACCCATATATGTGTTTACATCTTGAGATTTTATTCTGTGATAGAAGACCACATGAATTATATTAAAGCTTGCTTTTCTCTAGTATAAATTAATGTTTTCCATACCTACAACTCTTCTTAAAGGTGACTCCTGTAAGAAGAGCAGACAGAAAGCTGTGTATATTTTCCTAGAAATACTTCTCTGAATCTAGATACAGAGATACTGGGTTCTAGTCCAAATGCTGGCATTAACTAGATAGGTGACCATACATTACATAACCATGGAGAAATACTTTTTTTCTTTTACCTGAAAAGTGGTTTAGACTAGCTTTCAAGTTGTTGCTGGCTCTAAAATTCTGATATCAGTGATTATCCAAATGAACATCTAGTATACACATTTAAAGGAGAAAAAAGAAATCAGTTTAAGGTATACTCGTTTTTGTCTTTCCAGGCACTTGTTTTCAGAAAATTGCAAAGCTGAGGGGATGGGGAAGACACATTGTGACTTAACATTCTTTCCATAGTAAGTTGATGGAAAGAATGTGACAAAAAGCTAAATTGGACTGGGATTATTGCTATGTGAATTGAAGTCTTAACAATGTATATATTAAGACTGAATAATTCATATTTGGAAATTGTACTGTGGAATACTGAGATAGATTTTCATTGAGCTATGAGAGTCAGATTATCTCATTTTGGGAATGTGTTGAGGAGGTTTGCGTTTCATGTTTTTCTAAGAAACAGACATTTCCACTTTCAGTTATTCTGAAGCAAAAAATGAGATCGTACTTAGACTGAGTGAAGAAAGGAATTCATCTTCGTTCTGAGTGAAGATACTTTAGGAAGAAACGTGGAAATTCTTGGTAATGAGAATTACCAAGTTTGGCTCAGCGGTTGGAGCGTTGGCCTGCGGTACAGAGAATTGACTTACCGCCATCATGTGATGTGAGGCTCACCAGGAGCAAGGCCAGCAAGCTAAGGATAGTTTGAAGTAGAGGTCACTCTTAAAATAAATTAGCTATTTATTTTATCATACATCCAGTTTACCCAAGTTTTTCTCAAGTTCTCATTAACTGTCATACATTCATATAACTTGTTTTTATCAGAAGATTCTGGTGTTGAATACTTTCTGCAGGACCAGAAAGAGAATCAACCACATTTGCCTAATGGTTCTCTAACTTGAAAAAGTTGGGATCCTTTTTTGTTGTACTTTAGAGACAATAGAGTGTAAGCAATGAAGGAAGACCTAACCTAGATCAAATCCTGGTGTCATCATTTCTGTAACTATGGCCAGATTAGTTATTATTGTCAATTTTCTCATTAAAAAATTTAATAATAATTATACCTATTTCACAAGGTTGTTAAGGATTAGATAGCATCTATGAAAATTCATAATCTACTCATTAGACTGTTACATAAATGTAATATAGGACATACTAAGCTACATATTTTCCTAATTACAG
This sequence comes from Molossus molossus, assembly GCF_014108415.1. Lineage (NCBI taxonomy): Eukaryota > Metazoa > Chordata > Mammalia > Chiroptera > Molossidae > Molossus > Molossus molossus. The sequence continues at coordinate 138,249,859 of NW_023425344.1, forward strand.
TATTTTGAATGGCTAAGATAATTGTGAGTTCGAGTCATAATACTCACTAAATGTGAAGAAAAGATTACAGGCAAGTCAGAGGTATGAGAGAATACTTAAGCATGAGCATTAAAGCCACAGAGTACAGGGGACCAAAAATTTAGATCTGCCAAGAGGGAACTAGGAAAATGATCTTAAATATCAAAACTTGGAGAAAATTAGCAGTCTCCACTTTGGAAGGCCACAAGGGAAGCCATATATTTTAGTAATGATACATGTGTTTGAGTTCAAACATAGAAGTAAAAGGAGTGTTTAAGGAGAAGATTTGAAAAATTGGGGTTTCAGAAGGATTAAGGAAGCACTGGTTAAAAATTTGACATTATAGCCTGAAGAATTGTGTTCTATTTCCAGCTTTGTAAATTTTAAATATTAGACCTTAGAGTAAGTTAATTAACTTCTCTGAGTCACAATGTTCTAATCTATAAAGTGGGAATAATATAATAATACATGTAATAATTTTGTTGGAAAGAGTAAATGAAAATTGCTGGTACTGAATTATATATAATAAATCATAGCTACCATAATAATATTATAATGTTGATAATTTTTATTAAAAATGCAAGTTCTTGGATATCACATTTAGATTTTATTTTAGTCATTCTAAATAATTTCTTACTTCTTATTTAGTATTCTTTCCAAACTGTTCAGCCTAAATATAACCATAGGAAATAATCAAGCAATTCTAGATTAAGGCTATTTTATTATAAAAACTGTAGAATATTCAAATAAAAAGAAAGGGCACTTTTTTTTTCTTTGCTTTTTATTAATTTATTTTTGTTACACATGTTTTTCCGTTTTTTCCCCATTGACACCCTCCTCCCCATCCCCGCCACCCCATACCCGGCTTTGTTGTCCAGGTCCATTGGTTATGCATACATACATATGAGTTCTGTGGTTTGTCTCTTCCCTCCCCCTACCACCCCCTCTTCTGAGGGTTGTCAGTCTGTACCCCACTTCCACATTTCTGGGTCTACCCAGATCCTCAGAATATTATGTTCATTATATTTCACAAATAAGTGAGATCATGTGATATTTGTCTTTTTCTGTTTGGCTTGTTTCTCTTAGGATAATACTTTCCAGGACCCCCCACATCGTCTCACAGGATAAGAGATCTTTCTCTCTTACAGCTGCATAGTACTCCATTGTATATGTACCACAAGTTTTTGTCCATTCATTTACTGATGGAAATTTGGGCTGTTTCCAGATCTTAGCTATTGTAAATAATGCTGCTGTAAAAATGGGGGTACATATATTCTTTCTGATTGGTGTTTCAGGCTTCTTAGGGTACATTCCTAGAAGTGAGTTAACACATATTGTTTTCCATAGTGGCTGCACCAGTCTGTATTCCCACCAGCAGTGTACTAGAGTCCCCTTTTCTCCACACCCTAGCCAACACTTGTTGTTTGATGATTTGTTGATGGCGGCCATTCTGACAGGTGTGAGGCGATACCTCATTGTTGTTTTAATTTGCATCTCTCTGATGATTAGTGATGTTGAGCATTTCTTCATATGTCTCTTGAACATTTGTATGTCCTGTTTGGAGAGGTGTCTATTTAGCTCCTCAGCCCATTTTTTAATTGGGTTCTTTGTCTTTCTTTTGTTGAGTTGTATGAGTACTCTATGTATTTTGGAAATTAACCCCTTTTCTGATATATCATTGGCAAGGATGCTCTTCCATATAGTGGGTTGCGTTTCCATTTTGATGATTGTTTCTTTTGCTATGCAGAAGCTTTTTAGTTTGATATAGTCCCATGTGTTCATTTTTTTCTTTGCTTCTATTGCCTTAGGTGATGTATCAGTGAAAATTCTGCTGTGTATGATGTCTGAAATTTTGTTGCCTATATTTTCTTCTAGGATTTTTATGGATGCATGAGTCACATTTAAGTCTTTTATCCATTTTGAATTTATTCTTGTGTATGGTGTAAGTTGATGGTCTAGTTTAATTTTTCTGCATGTAGCTGTCCAATTTTTCCAGCACCATTTATTAAAGAGGCTGTCCTTACTCTACTGTATGCTCTTGCCGCCTTTATCAAATATTAATTGAGCATAATGTCTTGGGTTCATTTCTGCATTCTCTGTTCTCTTCCACTGGTCTATATGCCTGTTCTTGTGCCAGTACCAGGCTGTTGTGATTACAGTAGCTTTGTAATATAACCTGATATCTGGTATTGTGATCCCATCTACTTTGTCCTTCTTTTTCAAGATTTCTGTGGCTATTTGAGATCTATTTTGGTTCCATGTGAACATTTGAAGTATTTGTTCTAGTTCTGTGAAGTATGTCATTGTTATTTTGATGGGGATTGCATTGAATCTATAGATTTCTTTGGGTAGTACGGACATTTTAATGATGTTAATTCTTTCAACCCATGAACAAGTTATGTGCTTCCACTTTTTTATAACTTCCTCTATTTCTTTTTTCAATATCCTGTAGTTGTCTGCAAATAGGTCCTTTACTTCTTTGGTTAAGCTTATTCCTAAGTATCTTAATCTTTTTTGCTGTGATGGTAAATGGGATTTTTTTTTTTTAGTTTCTCTTTCTGTGACTTCATCATTGATGTATAAGAATGCCATCAATTTCCTGACATTAATTTTTTATTCTGCTACTTTGCCAAATTCATTTATTAAGTGTAGAAGATTTTTGATGGAGTCTTTAGAGTTTTCTATATATAATATCATGTCATCTGCAAATAATGACAGTTTCATTTCTTCCTTTTCAATTTGGATCCCTTTTATTTTTTCTTCCTGTCTGATTGCTGTGGCTAAGTCTTCCAGTACTATGTTCAATAAGAGTTGCGAAAGTGGTCATCCTTGTCTTGTTCCTGTCTTAAGGGAAATGTTTTTAGTTTTTCCCCATTGAGTATGATGTTGGCTATAAGTCTTTCATATATGGTCTTTATTATGTCGCGTAATGATCCCTTTATTCCCACATTGCTGAGTGTTTTTGTCAGAAATGGGTGCTGGATTTTGTCGAAAGTTTTTTCAGCATTTATTGATATGATCATGTGGTTTTTATTCTTCATTCTGTTTGGAGCACTTTTGTTTTCCTTATTTATTTATTTTTTAAATCTTTATTTATTTATTTATTCATCCTCACCCGAGGACATTTTTCCATTTTTTGTTCAGATAGAGTGGGAGGCAGAGAGAGAAAGAGAGAGAGAAACATCCACGTGAAAGGGACACATCAAGTGGCTGCCACCCGCATGACCAACCAGGGCCGGGGACAAACTGCAACTGTTATACGTGCCCTTAGCAGGAACTGAACCCAGGTCTCTCTGGACCGCAGGCCGACGCTCTAACCACTGAGCAAAACTGGCCAGGGCGAAATCTTTATTTTTGAATGTAGAATGTAGTACAGATGTTCCTCATTTTACCCCCATTGACCCCTTCCTCCCCACTCCCGCCCCCCTCCCTCCTTTTCCCACACTATTGTCTGTGTCCATTGGTTATGCATATAAGTTCTTTGGTTTATTTCTCTCCACCCCCCAACACCTTTCCCTTTGAGGTTTGTCAGTCTAGCAATGAATTTTTACTTCTTAATCCCTTCACCTTTTTCACCCATTCCCCCAACCCCCCTCCCATCTGGCAACCAACAAAATGTTCTCTGTATCTATGAGAATGTCTCTGTTCTGCCTGTTCATTTTGTCTGTAGATTCCACTGTTGATAGATATGTATTCATTGCCATTTTGTTTGTTCATATATTATCTTTTTCCTCAAAAAGACCATCATTTCATACAATAACGGTTTGGTGGTGATGAACTCCTTTAACTTTTTCTTGTCTGGGAAACTCTTTATACGGCCATCGATTCTAAATGACAGCTTTGCAGGATAGAGTAATCTTGGTTGTAGGTTCTTTCTTTTCATCACTCTGAATGTTTCTTGCCACTCCCTTCTGGCAAAGTTTCTTTTGAGAAATCAGCTGACAGCCTAATGGGTACTCCCTTGTAGGTAACTAGCTGCCTTTCTCTTGTTGCTTTTAAGATTCTCTCCTTGTCTTGAACCTTTTGCATTTTGATGATGATGTGTCTTGGTGTCGGCCTCTTGGGGTTCATCTTGTTTGGGACTCTTTGTGCTTCCTGGACTTGTATGTCTGTTTTCTTCACCAAGTTAGGAAAGTTTTCTGCCATGATTGTTTCAAACAGGTTTTCGATTTCTTGTTCTCTCTCTTCTCCTTCTGGCACCCCCAAGATGCAAATGTTGGCTTTCTTGAAGTTGCCCCAGAGGTTCCTTACACTATCCTCATTTTTTTGGATTCTTTTTTCTTTTTGCTGTTCTGCTTGGGTGTTTTTTGCTTCCTTATATTCCAAATCGATGGCTTTCTTCTTGGATTTACATACTCTATTATTGAAGCTGTGTAAATTATTCTTTATTTCAGTTAATGCCTCCTTCAATTCTGACTGTGCATCCTTCATTTCTGACTGGTCCTTTTTTGTGCTCTTGAGGCCCTCACTGAGTTCATTGAGCATCCTTATAAGCAGTACTTTGAACTCAGCATCTGTTAGGTTGCTTATCTCCATTTCACTTAGTTCTCCTCCTGGGGTTTTGTTCTGTTCTTTCATTTGGGGCATGTTTCTTTGTCTCCTCATTTTGGCTGCCTCCCTGTGTTTGTTTCATTGTATTACTTAAGGAGAGGTATGGGGCTAGCTGAGACCAGATGCTGCTCATTTGAAAGAATTTAGGAAAAACCTGAAGCAGGATCCAAGACAGGCCAATCCTATGGTTAAGCAAGTGGCAACAGCTTGGGTGGGCCTGAAAGTTGGGTGGCGCGGGGCCTCAGGGAGTCAGCAGGACGGGGCTACCAATGGGAGCCTGGTTGCTGGAGTCCCAGATATGGCTTCTGTCTGCTGCCCCAGGGAAGGGCTCACCAAAGGAACAAAGGCCTCTGACAGCACGTTTGTCCTGAAGAAAGCCCCCTCTCCAGCCCTCGCTCCAGTGCCAAACAGCTCAGTTCTTCCCTGTGTGTCTCTGGTGCCCCTTGAGCTGCCTCCCCTCCAATCTTATAGGGAGAGAGTCCGATAAGTCCCTGCGCGGGCCCTTTAAGGAGCTGCCTGGGGCTCCAGCCGCGTCAGCCTCCCTGAGCCTCAGTTCCCGCGGGTTTTTCCAGAAGTTATGGGGACTTTTCTTCCTGGCACTGGAACCCTGAGCAGGGTGTCTGTTGTGGGACGGGGATCCCTCAGTCCTCAGGGAGGACCTTCCCAACCAAGGTATCCTCCTGATTTTTATCCGCCATATGTGGGTGTGGGACCAGCCCGTCGCGCCTCCGCCCCTCCTACCAGTCTGGATGTGGCTGCTGCTTTAATTCCATAGTTGTAGGACTTCCATTCAGCTTGATTTTAGGCAGTTTTGAATGATGGTTGTTCTGTATTTTAGTTGTAACTTTAATGTGGTTGTGGGAGGACGAGATACCGCATTTACCTATGCCACCATCTTGACCGGAAGTCTGGGTCACTTTCCTTTATACCAAACACACTCTACATTTTAATGCAGTGCATTTTCTTCTATTATATCTTGGATTAAAAATGTATAAATAATTTTTGGAGCAATTTGAGAGATCTGAAGATAGACTATTAGGCAATACAGCTGTATCAATGTTAAATTCCTTGGTTGTGTGAAAGTTTATATAAGTTGAGCCATTTTGAAAATGACTTTGGAGCTGCTACTCCAGGGGAAATACCTCTGAAGTGTTGAACTGGCAGGCATTTGGACTGGACTCAAACTAGAACCGTAAGTATCCTGAACACAAGGGCTAATGATTCTTGACTATCTGAAGGTAGAATCAGTAACCAATCATGTAGAGTCAAAAGTAACTCAACACTAATAGAATATCTTCTTTTCACAAAAATATTTCTGTTCCTTTTTCACAAAAACTCCTTGCCTTCACCCTGTAATAGGGACACTATTTGGGTTTCTACAATTCTTTAATCCCAAATAAAGGCTTGTTATTGCTCATATTGACTTTTTAATTTAGGTTAACATGTGTGATGATGGTATTATATTTATATAGGAGAATGTCCTTGTTCTTAATTGATATGCCTGAAATATTTAGAGATGAATAATATGGTATCAATTTAATTTAGAATGGTTCAGAAACATATATTTTCTATATATGTAGAATACAGAGTATAAATAGGCATATATATTCTCTCTCTATATATGTATATGCATATTATGCTAAGAGATAAGATAATGTTGAAAGTTAATAAGCTAATTTTATACACATTATATTTTATTTATTTATTTATTTATTTATTTATTTATTTTTGCATATTGTATTTTTAAAAAGTTTTTCTATAGATTAAAACAATTTTGTATAAAAGTTTATATGGGAAAAAGGAAACAATATGATCTTTATTATTTAAAAATTTTTTTTCTTGATTGATTTTTAGAGAGAGAGTAAGGGAGAGGGAGAGAGAAAGAGAGAGAGAAGCATTGGTGAGAGAGAACATTGATTGGCCACCTCCTGCATGCCTCCCACTGGAGATCTGGTCTACAACCTGGGCATGTGCCCTCACTGGGAATCAAACCGGCGACTTCTTGGTTCGTAGGTTGATGCTCAATCACTGAGCAACACTGGCCGGGCTGATCTTTATGATTTAAAAGATAGATATAGCTATAGTGTTACAATACAATTTTAGGAGGCAATGGCTAAAAGAGGGAGACTAATTAGGTAACTATTTTAATAATTCTAGTGAGATGAGCAAGTGACCTGGACTAGAGTGGTCCAAGTTAGGATTGTGAGAAGTTATAGATTCTGGGTTTATATGGGAAATAAATTTGGGGGAAAATAAAATTAAAAACAAAATTTTTCCCCCACCCAACAATGCTTTCCACAAAGGTAGTACAGAAAAGAAATTGTTTTATTATTGAATAGATACTAAATTAGAATGCGGTGCATATCACGAGCAATCTGCTAAGAGACTGTAGACAGAAAGCAATCTCTTCAGACCACATAAATCTTGTGCCTTTTACCCTTTTATATAATAATGCCAATACAACCCATACTCACGTGTTCTCAAGACAGACAATAACTAGACCTCAAGTAAGAGGGCTTGAGAGTACTATTTGCTATATATGGCTCATTCTAAATTTACCCAGTAATTGAGGTAACCATCAGTGTTAACTACGAAGCCGTGTCCTAGGAGAAACAAGATTCGTATATCTTTATGACAGGAAGCAGTTTTGCAACTTGGAGCAAGATGTTGCAACCACATGGAAACTTCATTTCTTTCCAATGACCTTTTTTCTTTCCTTTTGATTCAAATTGGCCTCATCCAGCATCCTGACTCACCTACCTTTTTCTCCCTTGCACATCCATTCCTTTAATCATTAAGCCCTCAGAGCAATGAAGGTCTGATCAGCTTCAAATAATTTTAGGAACAAAGCCTCTGACCGCAGAGAGAGTGTCAGTCAAACTAGAAAGAACATCTAAGCCTCAGTTATGTTTCAGCTCCAGGTCCAGAAAAGTGGCAAAGCTACATGAAGCAATGGCGTGGCTGACACTAGGAGCAGATTCAATGACCAATGACCCACTACCCTAGCACTGACCAGTCAGTAGAGACCATGACCTTGATCACCATCCTAACTCTAACTCCCTTCATTACCATGATTAATGATGTTTCCCCTATATAAGCCATTGCTTGGAAGCCATCAGGGTGCCAGGTCTTTGAGCATTAAGTCATCTGTGACTCCGCGTGTGGGCCACTTCCTAAAAATAAACCCTTATTTTCTTTGTTGCAAACTCCTATTCTTGCCTTATTGGGCTTTGATGTGCACAGGCAAATGGCCCCCTTTAGTCCTGTAACAAGGTCACTGAGGTCTGTCAGGCTCCTGTTCTCCTACAGGAAATGGTTTCAGAGAGTGGTTCCTGAGTCCTTAAGAAAGATGCTCCTGGGTCATAAAAATAACATTAGAGCTATATAGTTTTCAATGTAGATATACATTTCATAGAAAATACTTAAAATTACAGGTTCTCTAAAACAAAAGCTCTAAGAAAAGAGGGGGCAGCTCTTCCCCTACTTTCAACAGGAAGAATGAATCCTTTTTGGTTTTTATGTGTGTTAACAACAGCTACAGGCTTTGCTAATAGATAAGATGTGTGAAGTGAGACAGTGGAGAGAGCCAAGTTTTCAGACTGAGCAACTGACAGAAAGTACTTAATTATATAGAGAAAACTTGAGGAGAAACAGGGTAGAGGAGGCAATATCAAGTATTAAGGTTTTGGTGTTTTAAGTGGGAGATGGCCTTTGTACTTCCTAGTCTTATGCTAAGCAAGCAGGTAACCTTATACGTTTAAAATTCAATGAAGAGGTCTGGGTTGGAGCTATAATTTTTGGAGTCTTCTCTGTACAGACAACATTTACAGTCATGGGACTAAAGCCAACTGACCACTTTCTCTATATTCATTAAAGACTGAAAGAGAGGAGATCCAGTCTAAGCCTTGAAGCATGACAAAGGAAATGATTAGGGAGATAAGGAGGAATCAGTAAGGAGATTGTGAAGAAGTGGTCCGTCATATAAAACACAACAAACCAACACACAAAACACATGAAAGTGCTTGTTCTGTTTACAAAATGGATAAAATATTTGAGGGAACAGATTGATTGTCTGTGTCAAACACTGTTGAGGTCAAGCCAGACAGAGACTTGGAAATACGATTGGATTTATCAATGTGGAAGACATTAATGACACCAAAACAGCACATTCTGTAGCGTCCTGAAGAGGAGAGCCTAGCTGGTATAAGTTGAAGAGAGGAGGGACAGACAAATTAAATGGTGGAATAAGAGCACACAAGTAAATTATTAAATGAAAAAATAGAGTACAACAGATACTTTTTAAAATGAAAGAAGTTACAAAGTATGTGGCTGCTGGCGGAAATGACCCAGTGAAGAGGAAAAGCAAAATACTTGCGAGAAAGGAATCACTGAACCAGGTCCCTTGATGAGATGAGAGGGCACAAGTGGAGGAGCTGGTATTAATGAGGACAACACTTGTTCATTCAAGGTGAAGGAAGCAAGGGCACAGAAGCTTGGTGTAAGGGTAAAAATTTTTTCTTTCTCTCTTCTAGGTTATTTGGCTGATCTAATAATTAAATTGACATAAGACAGGAGAAAAAAAAATAATTTTTTTATATACAGATGCCCCAGAGATATGAGACTCAGGTCAAGTCCTGCAACTGAGGCTTATAAGCTATCATTTGCTAAGGAATTGGATTGGGGCCTGGGCTTTTACAATGTGTGTGTGTGTGTGTGTGTGTGTGTGTGTGCATGTGTGTGGTGATCCCATTGTAGTTAGCTAGTTTGTAATACTAGGAAAGGAGCAAAGGGAAGGCCAGATATTATAGGCATGTCATATGGGCAGCTTCACAAAAAAGTTGCAACTTTGCACTCCCCAGGGAATCATCAATTCGTTCTTTTCAAATCACTGGGGGAAGGGATCTAACAAAGGGGAGATAGGTGCATGCTGGTGAAGCTGGGATGACTAGGGGAGGTACTTGCCTATCAGTCAAGCTTGGGGATACATGTATTGGTCAGAATGGGTGGAGCTGATGCAAGTTCACAAAAGTTTGGGAATACATAATCCCCTAAACAAAGGAGTTTACTCTCTTGTTGGTCTTAGCTCTTGGTGCTCTTGCATTTGCCCTTGTGGCCCATGGCCATGTGGACCCCACACGCAGTGGACTGATGTACTGAAGCTAACCTGGTGCTATACTGGACTGTGCAGACAGGGAACAGAAACTCTGGACAAATGACTCTCATTCTAGCCCTGCTGAAGCCCCAGTTACACTTCCTCCTGGTGGGAGGATGAAGGGAAATGAGATCTTGGAAACTCAGGGATTTAATTCCACACAAATAAAAATCACTTGTTTTCCCATATGAGTCTCAGAAATTTATTTTTCTTGAGATATCTCAAGCAGCCCACTCCCACAAGCAACAGGTGGGGACAAGGAGCTCTCACCAGTAACCGGGGGAGGATAATTCACAGGATAATAAGAAGAGCAGATGTTCGTCCTGCCATTCAGATATATCTTTCAGATAAAAAGTTATCACTGTATTATATCTCTTTCTGGTACAGTCTCCTATCTAAATTTGTTTAGGTAGTTAGGGAGAGGTGAAGGTTTGTTTTAGTCTGCTGGGTCTTGATTGCCTTTGGCTCACAATAAACCAGATGCCAAAGTATGTATTTTGGAGTGGCGTCTTCTGCTCTCCACTGGTTATTTGGTGACTGTGATGATTGAAGTTTAAAATACTCTCTTCTGATTACCCAATATTCTCAGAAAAGTTGAGAGGTTATAATCAGGTGGGGGAGGTGTGAATATTTTTAAAATACAGCAGAAGGTGTATAGTTGTCTATGAGAATGGAAGACTATTGAGTCAGCATTATACATTATGTTTGCTGGGCAGCCTTACCTCTTTGAGGTTACTGCCTTTGAACTGAAGTAGAAATAATCAGCATGGCCATGTGCGTGTATGTGTGTTTAGCTTGGATGTTGAAGGTACAAACCATAGATTGAGTTTTGGCAAGCAATTGTGGCAAAGTGAGAGCAAGACAAGAGAGTTGAGATATGTAAGGGATCTGTTACAGCAATTGACCGTGGAATTTAAACTGGCTTAGGAGGGAAGTGAAAAGGTGATAAAATCAGTGGGTTGTAGTTATTGATGACTATGCCATCAGAGGGTGAGAAATTTAATATAGCTATAGACACTTGAGATCACTTCAATAAAGAACTCAGCAGGATAAACCACATAACTAATAGATGTGGCAGGCTGTTGAACACTGTAGAGAATCAAGAAATTATTCAGTGTTGGAACAGTTAACAGTTAAATTTTTCTAAATTTCAAAAAAATTACAAAATATAAACTTCTCTATTTATTACAGTTTAAAAGATTCTCCTTAAATGTTTGTAATTGAATAATGCATTCTATGTCCATTAACTTGTCCATTGAGACTTAACCATAATATTTTATTATTTAACATATATATGTGAATAATTCAGAAAGCTTTTCAAGATAATCTGATTTCTATTTATGTCAATATTATTTTCTGAATCAACAGGAGCCAAGTCTTTTAAACTTTATGATGAAAGTTACATTCATAAATTTTTAGAGCCATCTTTAGAAAGGACTATTTGCCAAATTTGCTACATTAACAAATAAAAATAGAAGGCAAAATTCCTCTTTGGAACTAAATCTCTGGTGTATCTAACAACAAAATAGAAGCATATTAGAAGATCCATGCTTTTTAGAATACATGTTTGGGTTTGCAGATCTGAAGTGAAAGATGACTCAAAATATTGGAGATAAGCTAGTTTAAAATTCTTTGTAAATTACAGCATATTTCTACAAACATCAGACAAACGTATCTTTGGGAGGTGTTAGCGTTCTTGCTTAAATATATGATATGCCTATGAACTAAAGATTACATGGGCTTTGTCTTAGATATTAACTTTTTGTTACAAAAGGAAAACAAATATTTTTCTGAAGATAGAACTGAATACCTAATATGTCATTATTTTCTGTGGAATAGAATTAATCCACAGACCTGCAACAGTGTAGGGAAACTATATTAAGAAACTAATCTGAAGTCTATAAATTTCAAAAACAATGACACCAGCACTTGAAATATGGTGTCAGATTGCTGAGTGATGTCAGAGGGAGATAAGGAACTGATTTGTTTTGGTGTCTGGGTGCTGGCCAAGTAGAGAGCTGAAGAGGCGTTTGGGAAGCCAGGTTGGGAGATGTCCTTCGAAACCATGAAGGAGACTACAGATGAACCTTACCGAGGGCTTTGCTCTCAGGAATAGGTTTTACTGAGCGTAAAGCAGGAAGCTGTTATAACTGTAATTTTATCACCTCACATAGATAGAATGTAAGATTAAAGTTCCCCGGTACCTTACCTGTTTATTTTATTGTAATAAAAGAAAATATACATGAGTATTCAGATAACTATCAGAGAATTAATTTAAAGGGAGTTATTTTTGTTAATTCTGTGATGGTAGAGTAATATATTTTTAAAGCTTCATAAGTAGGCTTAAACAATGTCTTCTCTCCCTCTCTTTCTAAAATCAATAAAAATATATATTTTAAAATGTCTTCTCTACAAAATTAATTCCTTTTCTTGTAAACAAACAGTTGTTGTCAGGCCAATATAGGTAGTAAGGCAATGTACTAGAGCCCAAAAGTGAAATTCTCAAATCTAGCACCTAAATTTCATCAAAATTATACACTTGTATATAATAATTCACTAAGGAGAGTTTCTTAACTACAGGAGTAAAAGGGCATGTGCTGAACACTAGCATAGTGATTATAGGAATAAGTGTCTATTCCATGACTATCGGTGGTGATAGCCCCCGAATTTAAATCCACAGGCCAGACATGGCCACAGAAATTGAGACAGTCTACTTGACATTTCCACTTGAATGTGTAATTGGGATCACAAACTCAGTGTTTCCAAAATAAGTAGTGGTTTCATCTACCAGACATGTGTTTCTTCCTTACCTTTATATTTCAGTAAATGATGCTAAGTGCTTGTTTCTCCTCTGTCCTCACTTTCCATAACCAAGAGGTAACCATGACTTCCTTTCACATTTATCTCTAATTCATCCAATTATTTCCTCCCTACTGCCTCCATGTGATCAAAAACCTCATCTCTTCCTGGGCTATTGCATAAGTGTCCCAATGGATCTCTTATTTCTCATTTTGCCTCCACATCTCAACCTTTCAAATTCCATAGAGCAGCCAGACTAATGTTTCTGAACTGATCATTTTTTCCTGTACATTTTTTTCTATCTCTTCCTATTTTTTCTCTATTGCACTATTTTTAACTATAGTACCACAATATCCTATACAGTTTTTGTTCAGAAATACTCCCAATATTTATATTTCACTATAGCCTATTCTGGATTATTTAATTTAATGACATCTTAAACCACACAGAATGCATATTAAAGTTACCTTTGCATTCTGCATCAACCCCTTTTTATGGGACCATCACCTCTGTACTGGCTAAGTTTCATTTTTCTTTCTCTTTTGAATTTCCGTTTTTCTTTTGAGTCTGATGGCTTTTCATTATCTGCTTATGTTTGCAAATGATAATCTATAGCAGTAGTTTTCAAATAGTTGTGCTTCATAATCACATCCTAAGATATTTTTCTCTAAAAATGCACATGACTGGACAGAACTAGTACATCCTGAATCAGAATCAGAATCAGAAAGCCCAGAGTTCCCTGCAGTCCACTATATTCTGAGAAAATTCCTGCAGGGATTATTATACATACCTCTGATTAAGAAAAACTAGGTCATATTGACATATTGATAGTTTCGTTGGATTCTTTCACCAATTGTATAGATCACTATTTCATTAATTTTTCTTTTTTGAATTTACTGAGATGACATTGGTTAATAAAATTATTCAGATTTCAAGTGTATAATTCTACAATACATCTATATATTGTATTGTATGCTCACCATCCCAAGTCAAGTCTCCTTCCATCACCATTTATCACCCCTTTACCTTCTTCTACCTCTCATTACCCACCTCTCCCTCTGGTAATCACCATGTTGCTGTTTGTATCTGTGAGTTTTTTGTTGTTTTTCTTAATTCCTCCATCTCTTTCCTTAGGGGGTTTCAAGACCGTCTCATCAATCTTCAAAAAGTGACAATGAGACTCCCCACCCAAAGCCCTTACTCTCAACAATTGCTACCTTGGTTTGGGATACATTGGGGGAATTATTTACACATGTCTCTGGGAGTCATTCTTTTTCTTGTCTGACGTGATAGGTATTTCAACATTAGTGGTCTTTTCCTGAACCCTGACTTTTCTGCTTCTTTATTATAGAAATTGTACAGACATTTCTAAAGTCCTGGGTCCTGACTTCAACAGCAGAATAGAAATTTTAAATCACTTTTTTATTTTTATTTTTTTAGTTATTCCATGAGACTAGGGGTGTAAAGAGAGTACAGATGGCCATTTTCCATACTCAAAAAAAAAAAAAAAAACAACAACAACAACCCCCCCCCCCAAAAAAAAACAAAAAAAGAAAACAAAACCACACTGTTTCTATGTTTTATTTCTAGAATTTGTGTTTGGTCTTATTGTTTAATTTTAATTTTTCTGCTATTTCTTGTCTTGTTATTCCTGTGAGTATATCTTCCCTTGAGCAAAATTATAAAAACTGCTTCAAAATCCTTGTCTCTTAATCCCAACATCTGAGTCATCTAACATTTGTCTCCACTGATTGTTTCTCTTCACAGTGAATGATGTTTTCTAGTTCCTTTGTAATTCAAGCAATATTGGATACTATCTTAATCTTGAAGAATACTGTGTGTATATGTGTTTTCTCTTTTAAGCAGACAGTTAACCTGGTCTAATTCAACCCATAAAACTTACTTTCCCCTGTGGTAAGCACAATCTCAAATTCCAGTGTATTTTGTATTAGTTGTAGCCTTAGGTAGTTTGTACCTCACATGCATGGTGTGATAGATAGAATAATGGCCTCCCAATGAAATCCATGTCCAAAGCTGTGGAACCTGTGCGTATGATCTTTTATGAGAGAGAGAAAGAAACAATGAACCTTAGCCAGCTGAGGTCAGAGTCAGAGGGAGATGTGACTACAGCAGAGTGGTCAAAGAGATCCAATATTGTTGGCTTTGGAGATGATGGAGAAAGAGCCCACACTCAAGAAATGTGGACACACAAGTAGAGTCTCCTCCAGAACCTTGCCAACAGCTTGATTATAGCACAGTGAAACACTTTTCAAACTATGGCCTCCGTAACTATAAGTTAATACGTTTGTGTTGTTTTCAGTTTGTGTGGTAATTTGCATAGCAGCACTTGGAGGCCAATACATGTGGTCAGATGTCAGCCAGGTATCAAGGTGGTTTATGCTCAGATTTCGGTCTTCCTGTTTGTTGGCTATCTCCTTCTGTGTGTTCTCCCTTACACTCCAGTGGTTATGTTTTCTGAACCCCATCCTCTGGTTCTTTGAGTCAATAAGACTTTAGGATTCATTAGAGCTTTAGACATCCCACAGGACAAAGGCTGGATATTGCCTTCAGAATAAACGTCATAAATATAGGATATTCAATTCCAGCCATTCCCTTTCCAAAGAGTAACATTTTCTCAGTATCTATTTTTTTTTTGTTTGTTTACTCTCTAACGCCATCAAGTAGTTGTTTTTTTAAATAATTTTTCCAGTGTTTATGGCTATTATCTGTAGAAGGTTGAATCTGTAAGAAGCTTACTAAGCCATACTGGAAATGGGACTGCCTTGTATTACCTATATAATTGAAACAAACACACAAACAAGTAATGGTTGAAAAAAAATGATAGTGCTTTCTCTTGAGGGGCTTTCATTGTTCAAATAGTTATTTCATATTATGCAAAATATAGATAATTTATTTAACCATGTCTTATTATTGGCCATTTGAGTGTTTTAAAAAAATATTCAAAATGATAAATATCACTTCTAGGAATGTTTCATTAACATAAGCGACAGAGGAAGTGGGGGGATAAATTCCTTGGAGTACATTTTCCAAGTAGCATTTTATTGGTGAAATATATGAGTGGTTTTATATCTCATATTACATGCAATAAATTCCTTCCCTAAAAATATAAGGCATTTCTCCCATATCACAACACTAATTTATATATTTTTTACTTTTATTATTTTCAAAGGAGTGCAATGGTATCTGTACCTCGCCTTTATTACTTTGAATTGTCTGGTATCCTTCTCCTTGTTTTAGTAATAGTCACATGTTTTGCAAGAATCAATCTTCTTCTACTCTAAGTCCATGTGGTTTGAGTGGACAGACCTACCACTGGCCCTTTCCTAAACATTAAACATCCACCTAAGGACTAAAAATGACATCAGGTGATTCATACTGATGGATACACACTCCGGTGAGCCTGTGCTTTAGTTCCAGCATCTGGATCCCCAGAGCTACAGTACTCTCTGCCTCGGCTGAGCCCATGTCAGACACTTGTGCTCTTTTTTTTTTTAATCCTCACTCGACATTTTTCGATATTTTGTTCAGATAGAGTGAGAGGGAGAGATAGAGAGAGAGAAACATCGACGTGAAAGGGACACATCAAGTGGTTGCCACCCACACGACCCAACCAGGGCTGGGGACAAACTGCAACCGAGGTACATGCCCTCAGCGGGAACCGAACCCGGGTCTCTCCGGACCACAGGCCGACGCTCTAATCGCTGAGCCAAACCGGCCAGGGTGCCACTTCTGCTTTGACTCTACAAACAATCCTTTATTTACTTAAATGTGTCAGAGTAACTTTTGATTGTTTGAAAGAAAATTACCTAATTGGAAACAGTGACATACATATATATGTATATACATTTTGAATACATATTCAAATATATTTGAATATTTTGTATTACTGATAAAGATATGAGTATACTTTATATTTTGAATTTGTCATTATTTAGCAATTCAACCAGTGTGACACAACATTCTATTAATTTGGGGGGATGAAATACTAATGTAATATCAACTCTGACTAAAGAAGCTTACAAAATATTTGTAGAGTCAGGTATGCAAATATCTAACAAAAATGTACATTCCAACTGAACACTTCTTTTTGTACTTTTCAAATATAACTTATCCATTATACTAAATATTTGGATACACTTTGTACATTTGTATAATGGCTATACACTGTTATGTTTTTAATATATTTTTTGTTTTCCTCTAATAATTGTTTTCATTATAGTTTATTGTATGATTTTACTAGAATATCATAATGTATAATAATTCTTCTGATTTATTAAGTGTTATATGTATCTTTATTCAACTGCTATAAAATACATTTAGATAAATTGTTTTTAAGATAGAAATTGTTTATTCATTCAATATATACCATAATACATGGTATGAGATCTATTTTACACTGTCTTTATTCTTACATTTAATTATACTAATGTTGGCTTAATAAAATCCAGTTTCTTATTCTTGATTTACTTTTAGTTCTTTATGTAATCTTAGCATGAAAGTTTGAATTAATTATTGGAAACATTAGTTTGGGGAAATATAGATGATCATCTTTCCTATTTGAATACTGTACCACATATGTTAGATAAGTCTAATTTATAATACACTCCAAATTTTTGAAGGGCAAGTTTACTATCAATGCCTTAAAAAAAGAAACTTTTGCTCACTTTAACAGAAATTTATTTTTCTTGGTGAAAGTTTTATGAAATACTCAGCAGGGATGTTAACTAGAACAGACTTGTGTTCATCTAGGAATGAAGAGATAAAGATGATGTGACATGTATATATATATAAACACACATTGGAATACTATTCAGCCATGAGAAAGAAGCAAATCCTGCTATTTGCAACAACATGGGTAAAGCTAGAGGGCATTATGCTAAGTGAAATAAACCAGACAAAGAAAGACATATATTGTGTGATGTCACCTTTATGTGGAAGTTAAAAAACAAACAAACAAAACTTGAAAGAGCAGAAACTAGAATGGTGTTACCAAGGGCTGGAGGTAGGGGAATTGGGGAGATAGTAAAGGTATAAACTTGCTTATAAAAAAAGAGTAAGTTCTAGAGATCTAATGTACAGCATAATGATTATAGGAAATAATGCTGTACTATATACATCAAAATTGCTAAGGGACTAGATCTTAAATATTCTCACTATAAAAAAAAAAATAGCACCCTGGTCTATTGGCTCAGCTGTTAGAGCATCAGCCTGCGGACCAGAGAGTCTCGGGTTCAGTTTCCGCTGAGGGCACGTACCTAGGTTGCAGTTTGTACCCGGCCCCAGTTGGGGTTGTGTGTGTGGTAACTGCTTGATGTGTCTCTCTCACATCGATGTTTCTCCCCCCCCCCCAACCTTCCGCTCTATCTGAAGATAAATGCAAAAATGTCCTCAGGTGAGGATAAAAAAAAGTAATTATGTGATGCAATAGAGGTGATAATCATATTACATTATGGTGATAATCATATTATAATATATAAATGTATCAAATCAACATATTGTACACCTTAAATTTACACAGTGCAACATGTAGATTATATCTCATTAAAACAAAACAAACAAAAAAGGCATTCCCAATTATTATTCCAATATTTTCTCCTAATGATACTATTGAACTACAGTCAGGTTTAACCAATCACTGGTCTTTTCTCTCCCAAGGAATTTGAACAAAAATAGTTTTCAAAACTTCAGAACTGTTGATACTTTATCCACCAGCATACTGATACTCCTCCAATATTTCTGAATGTCATCTTGCAGACTGTTCTATAGCAGGTAACCAATGAATGTCAAAGACATTTTAAAAGGCTGAGGAACTGTTCCTCTTTTTACATTACTTTTAAAAGCAGCCCTACCACCCTTAGATTTTACCCATATTGAGAACAATGTCACAGAAAGATCTACTATATGTACTACACAATAACAATGCAAATATCTCCTCCCTGATCAGGAGACTGAGGCAATTTTCCAGTAAATAAATCCTAACCTATAGCAGCATTTCATCAGATTCACATCTAGAAAAGCCTGGATTCTCTTTAAAAATAAGAAGTGTTTTATAAAGGAGTGTCATAACAGAAATAGCAAGGATTATAGCATCTGTGCTATACATAGAATAAGTTTTTTCTTCAGTCTGTAAATTCTACAGAAATAACATGATTGGATCCCCTGGAATGGTAGACAGTGAGCCAAGACACAGCTTCTTTTTCTTGGGTGCATTTGAATATTGCAAAAAATAGAGAAAGAGAATTTTGAAGGCCTCATCACAAACCCCCAGGTATGGGTCTGAGAAGCATTCAACCTGTAGCAGAGGCGGGAGCCTCTTCATTTAAACCCTGTATCTACATCATGCGTTGGCTGTGGTGTAGAAACCAGAAAACAGGGTCACTGAATGTGCCTCCAGGATTTTCCTTCTCCGATCCAGGTTCCAAGCAGTGAGGTCATGGACCTGCTTTATTTCTCACTAGAAAAGTTAGTAACAAGGGAGGTAAATTGAATCTGAGTGAATAATCTCATTGAACAAAGTGGGATATACGGGGATTTCAATACATCAAAAAAACATACAGATAGAGGAACTTAAAACCAGCAAACAACCACTCAAGTGAGAGAACTGATTGAACTCATTTTAGACATATCAACTCTCAACAAGATTTACCACATACCTTGTTTCGAATAAATTACTAGAAGGCACGTAGCATAATCAGGGAATAAATCAAGAGAGAAAAAAAACATGGAACTTAAGAAATAGTCCTTGCCAAAAGTCTAATGAATAAATAACCAGAGCCCGGGGTGTGATAGAATAATTAAAATAGTCTTGATTACAATTATCATTAATCATCATTATTAAGACATAATAGCAAACAATTATTGTCCACTTACTTTATTCCAGACACTATTTTTCATATGTTAACTCATTAAGTACACACACAGTCCTAAAAGGTAAGTCATGTTGAAGATAAGGAGCTCTAAGTGAGGGAGCCAGGCTACCCATCCAGGCAGCCTGAGGCCAGAAACCACACTCTAGTCTGCTAGGTTCCAGAGCTCCTATATCAGTATAATCCAGTAGGTGGCATATTATTTAAATCAATCAAAAGTCACCTGGGGTAAATAAGTACCCCAAGAAAAAGGAATAATAAACAAAATTAACTTATCTGAATCTAGGATTAAAAACTGTCATAACTCTGGTTAAATATGAAAAGAAGTTATTACACTAAAATAATATGCTTATCCAACTACACAAATAAGTTATCCATGGAAAAAAATATTTTTCTCATTGCAGGATCAAGTTTCCTATTCCACGCTTGTTTTCCAGTACTGGAAGCTTGAACAGTATACAGGTCTAATCTGCAGGACTATGTTATGAGTTTGCTTGTTGTTGTTTTTACCATCCAACCACTAAATATACATGTGTGTGCATTCAAGAAGAGAACTACCTTATAATCTACATAATGCTAAATTTATATAATATCTATAATAAAACATCACCTATAAATAAAATAATAATTATTTGTTGATTCAGTATAAAATTACAGCAAATGCAACATGTGGATTTTAGTAGTGGTGCTTTATCTTAACTTAGTTATTATCGTGAAGGAAATAGTTGATTCTGTACAATTTATTCATAACCTAATTTATTTTGCAAATATATTAAAGTGGTTTATGCAAATTCTTAAAATACAGCATTAATATTAAACAAGAATGAGTAGCTAAGAAAATTAGAATTAGATAAAAGTGACACTAGAAAAAAATTAAATATAATGCATTAAAGTAATCTTTATAAAAGGGCAGAACTCTCATAGTTGTTATTTATTTATTAGAGAGAATAAAGTGTGAGAGAGAAAATAAAACATTGATTTGTTGTTTCACTTATTTATGCATTTATTGGTGGTTTTTGTATGTACCCTGACCAGGGATTGAACCCACAGCCTAGGCATATCAAGATGATACTCTAACCAACTGAGCTATCCTCACAAGGCCTAGAACTCTCTTAATTGATGATCACAGAAACACAGCTCGGGCTAAATTAATCATAAATTACAAGTATTATAAGAACATCAGAGTAGGTCAGAGACTAAAGGAAACCAGCATTATGAAGCAGGATAAGGGCAGTTCTGAAATATTTAGCTAATAGATCACGGGATGGGAACACTTTGAGGACTTGACACTCATCTTTGCTTCTTTTTTATTGATTTTTTTTTCTGCTGCAATAATATTTCTCATATGTTAGGAGAACAGCTGTAGATGGACAAGTATTCATGAATCCACAACCAAAAAGTAAAGAAGATTTTCTATTAGCTAAATTAAAACAAAATTCAAGAAAGACTCTGGCTCAAGTTGGGTCATGAATCTAATCATAAATCCATCACTGTGGCTTTGGGGGTAAAATAGTTATATCAGCTACTTTCAGTCAGATGTTTTGACAATTTCTTTTTGCCGCATGGCCTTCCCCCTGTTTGATTCCCGTGGCCACTTCTCATTTCATCTGCAGTAGATCTAGACAGTTCAGTGCATGTTTAGACTTATTCTGGAAGTATCATCCTTTGAGCAAAATTTAGATGTTTATCTACTTTTGTTCAGAACATTCTATTAAGCCACACGGACCCATACACAGGTGCAGCCTGGTAAGGTGCATGGGGTTTGGGGGAGGGGAGGTGGGTGGTGCCAATGTCCTGGGAAAAATCTTCTACCAACAGAAAATGAGAGCTGGTGAAGAAGAGCTCCAGTCGCCATTGGTTAATTCTTAGATGCTCAGTTTCCCAAAGTGATAGCCAGAGTGATATTTCCAGATTAATGCCCTTTGTATTGATCTTTTCCTGGATCAGTCTTGCCACTCACTCATTCCAGTTTCAAGTAAACTACCCTTCCTTACCTACTGGTTTTCTCAGGCTTAGCTTTCAAGGGAACTGAAACTGAGGTGCCCATAACTTAATCAATAACTTTATCTAAGAAATTCATTTTACCTTGGATCTTCTTTACAAAAGTACTGCTTGTTCCCTTTTACTTACCTACTGTAAACTTCGATGTGGTTTTCATGTCTTCTCTATCTATCCTGACTGTCTGGATGATTTCTGTAGTCTCCTGTCTTTAAAAATCATCTGTACTCTAGTGATTACAAATTTACATTTCCAGTTGAAACTTCTTCCTTGTACTGCAGACTTTTTACCCTGATGCCTATTTGAAATTACTTGGCAGTCTAGTGGGCATCTCAAATTTAGCATGTTCAAAGACATACTCTTAACACCCGTCCCAAACTGCTCTTTCCACAATCGCCCCCATCTCAACACACGGCAACTCCATTATTCCAGTTCAGGCTCCAAAGCTGGTATAATCTTTGAGACATCTTTCTTTCTTGAGACATCTACTTTTCACATCCCACCTTTACTCAGTCAACAAGGTTTCAAAAAATACCTGAGATTCAGCTATATCTTACTACCTTCATACTACTGGATGATTACAGTAGTGTTCAAATTTTCATTATTCACCCTTTACTCTTAAAATCTATTTTTCATTTAGCACTGAAAATGATCCTTAGAAACATGAATTTAGTGTCACAATCCACTGTTCACTGCCGTTTCTCTTAGTGATGTTACTGTATTACTCAGAGGGAAAGCCAAAGTCCTCATAATGGCCTATAAACACTTGTGCAATCTGATTCCTTTTCTTCTATTGCTGTCGCCTACTTCACTTCACTCTGGCCACACAAGCCTCCTTGTTTTCCTTGGATAAGCCAAGCATGTTCCCCCAGATATCCACATACTTCAAAGTTTCCCCTCTTAGACGTGTCCAATCAAGTCACAGTGTCAAAGAAGCCTTTCTAAAATACCACATGTTACAACCTCCCACAGTCCTTGACCCTCTTTAGTAAATGTCATTGCACTTATTACCACTTCACATATATATTTATTTGCTTATCATCCGTATTCTCTCTCTAAGCTGTAAACTCTGTGAGGGGAAGGGGTATTCTGCTTTGTTTCCTTCCTCAGCTGCAAGACCAACAAGAGGGCTTGACATGGAAGGGGCCCCCAGCTTACATTTGTTGAATGAATGAGGGAGAGGAATGAAAGGAGGTGACAGTTCCAGGTCAGTCGACATTATTGACTTAATGAGCTACTAGGCAGGAGAGGAAATTCTTCTGAATGGAATCTGCAACCTGAGTGATCTGAGTAATAATGAAAAACATTGAGCAGAGCAGTGCCTGCCCCCCTCTGGTGCACACTGCAGCCCTCTACTCTGTTAGAACTGAGTTAGACATGTGCCTACGTTTTTCAGGAACACACATACACATACACACAATACACTGTGTCAGTGAGGGAAAAAAAATGAAAGTCAAATGAAAAGTACAATTAATTTTGGCTTTAAATGAAGAAATGTTTTACTCTGGGACCAAATAGAAAGGATATTATGTAGTCTAGTAAAGAACAGATGAAAAAAAACAGTATTTTTATTTATTTATTGTTGTCTTTATAGCAAAAATGCAATGTTCCCATGTGATTGCAATTTTGAAAGTTTTTGGTGATTTTTAAAAAATATAAGTCTTCCTTATAATTAAAATTAAAAATTCCTCATTGATAGAAAGGTATTAAAGAGAAAACCCTGTGTACTGAAGAAACTTATAACTTTCAAAAATTGTAATTTAAAAATAAATCTTTTTTTATTATATCTCTACATTCCCTAAGTCAAATGCTGCAATCAACCCACTGGATCATTATGAAAACTGGATTAAAACCCATCCATCTTTTTTATTACAATTCAGCAGTGTTTCTCAAATCAAGCAAAATTTAATAAATCATTGCAGGACTTAATAAAGAACAGAAGATATATATATCTAATAAAAATTCATTCAGTTTCAATTGTTTTATTGAATTTGTTTCCATATGTCTTCTTATCATCTATTAGATATCGTTTTGCTTCTCAAAATATAAAGAATAGAAATTGCTTCTAAAATAATTTTTATAGAAAAATATATTGATTTCCCAAGAATTCCATATGTCTGTTCTTTTAAAATGTGGTGGACTCAAGGGTACTTTTAAATCAGAAAGCAGCAGGGGACGTATTGGCTACTGATCTTCAGATCAATTTTTTAATTGTAATGGTCTTTTCTTCATAACTTCCATAGCGTTTTCTCTAAAGAGTTTCAGAGAATGAAGAAAGAGTTAAAATTATGCCTTCCAAATGTACTTAACTTGTGTTTCTGTAGCTAAACTATAGAATTCAAGCCTTAGTTTCTTTCTGTTTTTAGTAGCAATGAGGCTACTTTACTGATGAATATTTCATAACATGTCAAATTCTGCTGTAATCCTTTTGTCAAGGAGAAATAAGTGTAGTTCTCATTTAAAAGCTCTTTTGAGTATTTATTTATAGCTCATCAGTTAAGAATTAAGACCAATTAAAAAATAATCGGTAAGGTTAATCATTTGCTGGTCACGGAAATGCGCCTACTCTGATTATAAGCATCTGAGAATTTGAATAAGGGGGTTGGCTTTGTTTCATAAAGATAATATTAGATGACAGTGGTAATATGAATTTCTCCCAACAAAGTATGCTCTTCCTTTGAGGACCAAAAGAGAGATTTTATTTTATTTTTTTCTTTATTGATTTTAGAGAGAGAGGAAGGGAGGGGGGAGAGAGATAGAAACATCAATGAGAGAACATCAATTGGCTGCCTCCTGCATGCCCCCCAATGGGGATTGGGCCCACAACCTGGTCATGTGTCCTGACCGGGAATCAAACTGGCAACCTCTTGGTGCATGGGTTGATGCTCAACCACTGAGCTACACCAGCTGGGGCATAAGAGAGGTGTTAAAGTGATAGGGGGCACTAAATATATCAGAAGTCAGTACTGGCACAAGCTTTCCTAAGAGACGGGATGTGGACTCCAGCATGTATCAAGAGCTCTGTGCAATACCACCTGAGCATCATATTGGGATACCTTTATTCCAGTCCCCTTTGCCATTTCACTAGTTATGTGACCTTGAGCAAATCATTTAACCTTTTGAGGCCTCATTTTCTTTCTTGTAAAATATCAAACACTTTCACCAAAAAGATTTGTTCACATTTGATATTGTCATTTGTTTCAAAAGTATAATTTACATGTCTTCCTACCAGCACTTAAAAGCTGAAATATCATATTAAATGTACAATATTGTTAATATGAATGCTTTTCACATATGCTAAGCTCAAATTATCACAGGATAGTTGGTGCTTGTCAAAACATAAATATTTGCAATAAACTTTTATAATTCATAAATAAAACAATTGAGGTATACTTATTTTAGTAAAGTATTGAGGGTTTTTATCCTATATGTTAATATATACATATTATAATAATACTAGGATGATGAGAAAAATCAAAGTAAATCTAAATCCCAAGACTGCAAAAGAAAATTTAAAATAGTCACGCCACAAAATATTTTATTTCCTGATAATAACTGAGTCTCCTTTGAATTAAATGTATCTTAGTTGATTTAGATATTTTTTTTCATTCACTAATAAAATCATCTTTTGAGGGAATATATAATTTTTCTAATATTTATATCTGGTCCTTTTTAAAGACAAGTTTAAGTCAGAGATTATACAGCAACTTCACAATAACCACTCCCTTTTTCTTGGCACTGAATTCTCCACAGCCAATAAGTGGGACCCACCTGTAAGGTACGAGTGCAATGTTTAGATTTGTTTATATAAATTACATTAATAAAATCTTCTAGTATGTATAATAGCATTCCCATCACTATTCACAGTGCTCAGATGATCAGCAGTTATAAAAAGAAAAAGTATAATAAGCAAAATGATATTATAGCAAAAGAAGCATATATATATTTTTAAAACTCACTTTGTGTTTCCAGTATAAGAACACATGGACAAAGAGGTTGAAAAGAATTTTAAGGAAAACATACCTAATAGTATTTATTAGTGTTTACACATGTCTAGTGTTCAACCATTATAAATTAACCTGACTTTATCCTTCGCAGCATTAATCTTTCAACTTAATATATTTTCATGAAAAAGTCTTTCTTTGCTTTAAGTGTTACATCATATTAAAACGAATAAATTATATCATTACCTTACTCCCATCCAACAGAAGGAATTTTCTGCAGGATTTTTTAAACAGTGATCAAAGCCAAATCCTGCCCCCAATAGAATGTATATTCTGGGCCGGGTGGGGGTGGAAATAGACATATAAACCTGACCAAGATGGGCTTAACGTTTTCCTCGGCTAGACTAAATT
The DNA here is from genome assembly GCF_014108415.1 of Molossus molossus. Lineage (NCBI taxonomy): Eukaryota > Metazoa > Chordata > Mammalia > Chiroptera > Molossidae > Molossus > Molossus molossus. Next base: position 138,275,619 of record NW_023425344.1, read on the forward strand.
TCAGATGGGCTCCTTTCTGCCTCTGGACGCCTCCTTTTTTCTCACTCAGGCTCTTACGGAATCCAGATGGCCAAATTGCAGAGGTCCTTCTCCTCCTTTTTCTTAGAGCATTTACTTAAACATTTTTTCATTGTAATTTTTTCTCTTTCCCTTTGATAGGCAAATACTCTTAAAATCCTTCTGCCAGTTTTTCAACCAAGGGCTGTCTTTCTTGGGGACCTGGGAACCACCCCTTTGAAGTGTCTTCCTAAAGGAAGATAATGCCTCCTTGTCCTGAGTCCCCGAGAGGCTAGGAACCTACATTCAGTTGTCACCTTGCTCCAAGCTGTAAAACTACCTCCTGCCCGGAATGTTTAAGAAAAGTTACTCTTCCTTAGGGTAGGGTCATTTAGCATCCACAAATGGCCTATAATCCTTCTTAGCCCTTACTTTCAGCAGACTTGATTGCAAACTTGTTTTTTCAGTGACTCGATTATTAGATATTCCCCATTCTTCCCTATTTCAGTTGCCTTGAATACAGTCTTTCTCACCTATTTTTTTTTCTCTGGGCAAATTTTGCTCTGACAAAACTAAGTATGAACTGTAAGAAAAACAGTGAAGCAGCATCAAGGGTCCTGTGCTGTGTGGAGTGGGGGGACCTGTAAACACAGTGGCACAGAGGAAGAGACCATTTCAGCAAACACTTGATAATGACTTAAAGGTAAGAAACCATCCTCTGAGAGGAAACAGTCAATTCAGACTCCAAGGGGTAGATGAGCAACTGTAAGTCGTCCAATGTGGTCACAGTGAAGTGACAATGAGACACTGGTAGAGGATACAACATGAAATCACAGAGGCCACATGGCTAATGATATAGGGCCTTGTAGACCATTTTAAGGGTGACTGTTTTACCCCAAGATAGAAGATAGAAGAAAAGAGGATCCACTGGAGGATTTTGAGCAGGAGTAGGTTGATTGGACTTAGGTGTTAAAAAAGGGCTATTGCTGTATTGAAAATAGATATACAGAGAGAAAAGAGTAGAAGCAAAGACACCTGTTAGAAACTTATTGCAACAGTTTATGAGAGAGAGAGAGGGGGAGAGAGAGAGGGGGAGAGAGAAGCACCCTTGAACCAATGTAGAGTGGAGACAATAAGAAGTGATTGGTATTCTGGATAGATTTTGAATACATTTTGCAGGTAGAGTCAATAGCATTCCTTAACATTGGGTTATGAGAACAAGACAGATGTCAAGAACAGATTGAAATACCGTTGGTTTTGTATGTTTGGTTGGTTTGTTTTGATATTTTATTTTTGTGTATTCTTCCTTAAAGCATTGAGCTCCCTTAACTGAACTGGTTAGTTTGAGGAGAAAGTTGAGGAGTTCAGTTTTGAACATGTGATGTCGAAATAGCTATCTGATTACCAATATTAAGGCTCCACAACCTGAATGAATTATAGAAGCAACTATCCCAAAATGTTAGTCATGAGAATCAACAGAGTTTATAAGTGAAAAGTTCTTAACTCTGTGCATATAACAAGGGCCTGGTAAATGTTAATAGAATATTACATGTACACCTGTCAATGCACAATCATACCAATGCTGTCTTTCATGGTTCTCAAATAAAATTTATAAATAATACAACCTACCTCTATGTTTGAAAACATTAAACTCAAACTATTCTTTAAAAATAATCTCAATAAATAATCTCATCATAGTCTTTTATCATAATGCTAAATAAAAATATATAGGCTATAAATGATGCAAGATATTTTACAACAATGTTTATTAATAAAATCCAAATAAATCTCTGATTTGTATGTGTCCCTGCTAATTTAATAATATTTCGTTCTAAGTTTATTAAAGCAAGTTTACATTTCTCTGTTAAATATTTTCAAAAGGATTTATTGTTTTTGCAATAGCTGTTAACTAGACTAAAATATTTTCAAAATTTATTTAGCTGCTAATGCTATAATACATAGAATAGGCAGTATGTCCAAATGAATTAATTATTCAATAGCTTTGAGAAACTATCTTTATTGCATTTACATGTTCATTTTTATAACAAATTTCTTTTATACTCTTGAGTTTTTATAAAACACTTTAAAATTTGGTGTTACTCGCCCTGGTCGGTTTGGCTCAGCGGTTGGAGCGTCGGCCTGCGGACCAGAGAGTCCAGAGTTTGGTTCCCGCTAGGGGCATGTACCAAAAAATAAAATAAACTTTGGTGTTATTGATTTATAGAGGGCTTACCATGGTAGGAAAATTTAAAATAATGCTGAATAAAAGACAGTTCTCTGCTGTACAGGATGTCTGACATTCCTAGCTCCTACCCACTCAGTGCCCATGGCACCTCACCTTCATCACTCTGTCAACACACCTTCTAGATACCCTTATTGTGACCATTTATGTAGAAGAACTCAATAGTGGTCTTTTACCCATAAATCAAGGGAAGAAATTTAGCTAGTAATATAAATGATTGCCAGTTTTTGTTGTTTGTTTGTTTTTATCAAATATGCATTACTTTGACAAAACAGGAAAGAAAATTTCTATTTAAGATTCAGTTATTTTACCTAACAAAAGATGGCAAAAACACTTCTCATTTTTCAACTGGGAATGCTAAAAATATATAAATTTATTACTTAATTTATATAAAGTCCATTAGATACCCAGTGGACTATCTTTATTATTAGTAATACTATTGAACCACAATAGCATTCATGCAAGCATAATGGGAGGTGATATTCTTTAATCAAGGTACAAAGAATATAAGATTAAAGTTAACATGAGAGGTTATGAGAGGTATTCTACTAGACATTTTGGATATCATGTCAGTTTGGGGATCTCATCATCCTGGCTGAAACCAGGCAACTCATCTCAACGGGAGCAGCCCTCACTGTTATCCTCAGCCTACAGAGAACAACAGCCTGGAGGTTTCCAAGGATGCTGGTGCTCTCTCATTTCCTACTGCTTCACTGAAGGAAAAGGTTCTGGTTTCCCTTAGGAGATATGCTGCAGAGTGAACATGCAGAATGCATATGAAAAAATCCATGTCTGCATTTTCATCTTTTAAGACTTTAGATTATCGCTTCTCCATTATGCCAGGGAAGTTTTGTCATCTTAACCTTATTAATACTAGACCTGCTTACGCTAAGGTTCCAGTCAAATATTTAAGCAAGCCACTCACACAAAAACATTAAATCCAAAATCTCTGTTCATGTGTCCTTAAATCTACAAATTGGATGATTCAAAGATATCCTCTTTCCTGCTTAACGTAACATTCTCACATGTATTCTTCCAGATTCTGCATATAAAATTTATGAAGTTGTATAATTCTCCTAGAATATAAAATATTTCCCTCTAAGTCAGACTTTGCACTTTTCTTTACTGGAACATGGTGGGATCCACCACTAGTTATATATCTAAAGACATTGGGAAATGATGAGGATAGGTCTCAAGGAAAATAATCTCTCACTTGTAGGGCAACTGCCTCAGGTTCTATTATTATAGGCTCTTTAAGCAAAGGAGGATTGGTATCCACATTCAGGCAGAAAGGGTGGGCTGCTTCTGCAGAAACGGGAAGGTCAGGAAGGTTGAGCAATTCGAGATTAACCATTTTATTCTAATACAACTGTGTATTACTAGTCCAAGCCTCAAGATCCCATTACTTCCTAATCAATGCCCAACCATCACAAAATAGACTCAGCATTTAATTTCTGAAAGCAGTACATTTAAAATATTGGTCTGACTTTTAGCTACGTGTATACTATGTCTACAAATAATTAGAGATAAATTTCAGATTTTCATCAAATTTCTCCGTTTTTTCTCATATGACATTAACAAAGTTTAAACCCCTCGAGTAAATGAGTAAATTATTCATTTTACCAACACAACAATATGAAAATGTGCTCTTTTTGTTTTTATAAACTCTCTAGTGCAGATAAAGACAACCATTACACCTTGTAGTCCTTACCATCAGAATTCCTACCATAAGAGTTAATTCTGTGGCCTTTTGCTTTCCCCAAACCTTGATTCTAATAGATATTCTATGCCAAACTACTTGCAGTAACAATTTTTAAAAATAATTTTTATTGATTTTTTAGAGAGATAGAGAAAAACACTAGTTGTCTGTTTCCTGCACGCCCCCTACTGGGGATCAAAGCCTATAACTCAGGCATGGGAATATAACGGGGACCTCTCGGTCCATGGGATGATGTTCAGTCCACTGAGTCACACTGGCTGGGCCTTGCGGTAAAAATTCGTGATAACACTTCATGGCAGAATCCTGATTACCAGAATCCTATTTTCCACTGGTAAGGAGCTCATTGGGTGGGGAATCTTTTCTTCTGCCAAGGGCCATTTGAATATCTATAATATCATTTGAGGGCCATACAAAATTATCAACTTCAAAATTAGCCTGCTGTATTTGGTCAGGCTAGTTTGGTGAGGCGTGGGATGTTAGCTGGTATTGATTTTGCTGGCTTTATGTGGCCCGTAGGCTGGACGTTCCCCGCTCCTGAGTAAGTGTCTTGTCTCCCTGGAATCACTCTTGGTATCACATATTATAGTTGTTAAGGTCACTTAGAAAAGAAAATCCCATTAGGTAGTTCTATAGTAGGAAATTTCATACACAGAATTGGTTATAGAAGTGTCTGGAGGCTAAAAGAGCAAGAAGGATGCAGAATTCACATAGAGTACTGCATGAAACATGTACCACCTCTAGATCCGAAAGAACCCAGGAAGTGACTGACCAGAACCAGGAACTCAGTGGGACCTGTGGGGATGGTGCCCGTCCCTCCGGGGGAAACTTCACAGTGAAAACTAACATAGAGGCAGTTGTGGCCCCTCAGACGCTCCGTGGAAGGCTGTATCATTCTGGGAAAGGAGGCACAAACGAGGCTGCTGTTTGATGGACAAAGGGGTACAATGAGGATAGGACTGCTCTAAACTGGGTGATGATATGCTATGGAGGAGGACTGGAAACAAGGAGGAATGTCTTCCTTAGAAGCAGTGCTCTCCTTCCACTTTCCAGCCTCGCTGTGGGTCTCCCATTGGTAGAGCCTGATAGGCATGGGCCTTTGTTGGGCACAAAGTTCAAGAAATGTACGTTGTAGAGTTCTTGTCTCAGCATCACAGAGCAGAGGAGGGAATTGTTTGTTACCCTGGAGCTGAGAGGCAGTGAGTAATTACTACTTATTAACTCATTTTACCAACACAACAATATGACAATGTGCTGATATCCTTTTTACAGCTAAGGAAACTAAGCTTAAGGGAAATTAAGATACCTACCCAAGTTTATACATCTGATAAGTACAGTTGCTGGTATTTGATACTAAGCATCATGTTATAATGGAGACACCAAAATAAAGTTAAAATGTATGCACTTTTTGGCTCACAAGAGGAAAACAATTTGGTGTTGTTAGATAATTCCTCCAAACCCTAGGCTTAATACATGCTGCATTTGTTTATAATTACTTTGAACATTTTAATCTGGCTGATGATCTAATTTATGCAGGAAATCATGCATTTGACATATATCATAGTAATGCAGAATAATATGGACACTGATATATGTTAAAAGTCAATTTAAAGGTCTATACCTGAGTTAATGATATTGTACCAATATTAATTTTTTGGTTTTGACAATGTACTTTGGTTACATAAGATATTATATTGGGAAGCTTATTGAAGGGTACATGAAAACTCTGTACTATGTTTTGTAATTTTGTGTAAATCAGGCTATTTTAAAATAAAATGTTATTTTTAAAAAGTCAACTAGATCCTAAACAGTGATTAAAAATGTGTTCTAAAGTTGCTATGTCACAGTATGAGATTACACTAAATGTGTAAGTATAAATGAAAAGTTCCCCATTCTCAGGATGTGGGCCTTGGATGGACTCTGTGCACTTCCCAATACATCTGCTGGGTTTAAAATACAATAGTAGTTGCCTGGCTGATGTGGCTCAGTGGTTAAGCATCAACCCATGCACCAAGAGGTCGCCAGTTCAATTCCTGACCAATCAATGTTCTCTCTCATTGACATTTCTACCTCTCTCCCTCTCCCTTCCTCTATCTCTCTAAAATCAATAAAGAAAAATACAATAGTAGTACCATGGTTAGTGTGGCTCAGATGGTTTGGTGAACCAAAAGTTTTCCGGTTTGTTTCTCAGTCAAGGCACATGCCTGGGTTGCATGCTCAATCCCTGATAGGGGGCGAGCAGGAGGCAGCTGATCAATGTCTCACTCTCACATCAATGTTTCTCTCTATATATCCCTCTCCCTTCCTCTTTTTCTAAAAATTAATTTAAAATCTTTAAAAAATACAATAGTAACTACCCTTGAACATTTAATGTTCAAACTTAGTGCTAGATTTTTAACACATTTATAAGTCTTATAACTATCCATTTCATTGATAAGGAAACTGGGGCTTAACATTTTTTTAGCCAAGAGTATACAGCTTGCAAATATCAAAACCAAAGCTCATGCCATTACCATTGCAAATCATTGGATCTCATAGAATTGTAATGTTTTAATTGAAGAGGTCATCTTGTCTAGCCCACCACTCAATGACATTGTCAAATGTGACTCTCAGTACCATGCATTTTATCTAGCTCATCTGGAAAACAAGTTAAATATTCCACAATATTCACCCTGTTTCCTGTAATGATATCATATGTCATACATGACATAGATTAATAGCTGAAATGACCAAAATTGAACAGTTGCTTAACAAATCTAGGATATCAGGAGTTCTTGGAGCATATATTTGTAGACTCTGCTCTCCCTTAACTATAAATAAATAAAGCCATTAAGAGGAATATATTCTTTATGTTCAGCACTGTAATTTTTATGCTTAAGTATTTGTCCAAATGCCCTCATATAGAAAGCCACTTTAATTGACCTGAAATCAATGATGTTATTAAATGGTTCATCTGACAAATTAACTATCACTAGCAGCATGTATATTTATGTTTGACAAATATACTGTATCATCAGTCTTGTTATCTGTGTAGATACAGACTTACATTTTATCTAAAAAGTCAAGTAATAATTTCATGAAACAAATTATTTGGATGCTAAAGCTGAATTTAGTTAGGGCTTTGATCAATTTTCAGGGGATTTTTTCAATGACTAAAAAGTTCATCTATTCAAACAAAACCAAATTCCATAGAAATCAATTTCTTATCTCACAATATTATCATAATGGTTGGCTTTCAAAGAGCAAAGTAAATTTCATGTGGAAAATTATAGCTTCCCTGACTTATTTTGTTTCATTTCATAATTACAAAGAGGGAGAAAATTCTCTAAGATTTTATTACCATCCAATTTGAAAATACTGCACTAGGTAATGCCTCATGGTAGTAGGCTCAGAAACGTGTTACATACTCACTCATCATTCCACTGCAACATTTATATTGGATTGCATTTGCCCGTTTGATAATATGATAACTATTACACATCTGTAATGGTTTTGCAGTTCCCAGGAGTGATTGATATACGATGGTACTAAGAAATTGAATGTCTCATCAAAGAATCATATTTATATTTGCACAAAATTCATAAGTAGAGACAAGGAAACTGAAGCTTAGGAAAGACAAACAGTCAGCATTAAGCTAAAGAAAATAAACATTATAGGATAGTGTATGTGTGCATGTGCTTTGTGTGTGGGTTTAAGTATGAGAAATACTTAAGCTTTTCATAGGTCAAAGACAAGTTGGGGTAGAGAGAGAGAAGACACAGGGAGGAGGAGTGGATAAGAAATGAGACCTGAATATGATTTCCCCACTTATTGAATTTATCTAATTTTCCAAAGCTTTAGCTTCTTGTCTTTAAAGTAGGAATATCAATTTTATCTTCAGCCTGGGATTCTTTTGACTGTTAATTGACATACTGTGTATAAACTGCTTAGCATAATATGTACTCAATAAACTATTCTATACATTTCTTTACTAGCATAGAGGTTAAGAACATAGACTCTGAATTCAGACTGCCTGGATAAAATTCTTGTCCTCCATTTACTAACTTTATGAACTTTGGGCAAATTGTTTAAACTTTCTATCCTTTAATTTCCTCATGTGTAAGGACTCTACATCTCTGAAGATTAAACAAATTAATACGGTAAATTACTTAAAGAGTTTGTTATATGTACAGGGATATAATAAGATATTATCTTCTCAGCCTGGCTGGTGTGACTCAGTGGATTGAGGGTCGTCCCGTGGACTGTGAGGTCCTGGTACAATTCCCAGCCGGGGCACGTGCCCGGTTGCAGGCTCCATCCCCAGTAGGGAGTGTGCAGGAGGCCACTGATCCGTGTTTATCTCTCACATCAATGTTTCTATCTCTCTCTCACTTCCTCTCTCTCTAAAAAATCAATAAAAAACATATTTTTTTAAAAAGATGTTGTCTTATTTTCTTCTTCTTCTCATACCACCATTACTGCTACCACCATCGTCATCATTTTGTGGGAAGAATAGTTGTATTTGCCATCTCTCTCTCACCAACTCAACCACTGCTATCTGGCTCCCGCATCCTTTCTTCCCACAGTTCACGGTTCAGAGTTGTTCGGGTTCTTTGTCAAGCTCTACTTGTAAAACCAATGGCTTCTTGTCAGTTCATATTTTGGTTAAATTCTGTGACAACACTCCTTATTATTAACTCCCCCATCCATTTAATAACCCCATTCCCAGGTTTCTTTATACATCTCATTGTTCTTTCTACCTTGTAAAAATGTTTAGTCTGCACTCACTTCTCTCCAACATACAATACTGGTATTAGTCAAAGATTCTGTTATTTGCCCCTTCTTTTTCCTCATTTGAACATAATAATTGAGCAATTTCATCCATGCTTGGGGTCTCACCATCTAACATACAAATGAACTGGTCTATATGTCTTTTTCTGGTCTTGCCATCAATGAGAAAACCTAAGCAATGTCTTCTCATATTTTCCAGATGAAGTGAGCTTCACAATTCTCTAGGACATTTTATAATTTGTAATTAATTTAAAGAATTGAAATACTTTTTTTTTCAAATTATATGTTAATTATTCTGTCTTCACCACTGGCCTACACACTATATGGGGTTATAATCTATTGAAATCACCAGTGTAGCACAGTGCTCCGCAGCGTGCCGGGCACATTTCTGACCTTCAATTATATGTGTTTGCTGATTGTTGAACTGAATCTTGAGTTCTATAACTGAATAGCTACAGCCATTTTCAAATATTAGTCTGAGTGTTCCCCAGGCCTAAAAGAGCATAAATTCATAAAGCAAATATTTTATATATTTTTTATCTCTCATGCTCCCATGGAGTCATTGCAATTATTTGGGTGTGATATGTTTTCTTTGCAACTTCTTTGAGAAATTCTGTCATAGGTACAGCCTAAATAGTAATAATAAATAATCATTTTAGGGTATTTCTATTGGCCTATGGAATGAATGATTGCTATTGCTGATTTTTACTTAGTATGTAGCTCTGTGCTTAAAATATGTTATCTTTGCTGTGCTATGAACAATCCCTCTATAAAAGTTAATGCATTACTCACAGATGGCAGAGACATTATACACTGAGTGTATTTTTGAATGTGTACCAAGGAACTCTACTAAAGGAGGTTTATTTACTTTTGACACACATATGATAACAATAAAAATTAAACTTCTGTTTGGAGCAGAATTGTGAGCTCTTAAATTGTACTACAAGGGCCATTGTAAACAAAACAGCCTGTTAGTAGCATAAGAGCAGGTATATAGGCCAATGAAACAGAACAGTGAGCCCCGCAATCAGCCCATGGTCAATTAATATTTGACAAAGGAGGCAAGAGCATACGATGGAGTAAAGATAACTCTTCAATAAATTCTGTTGTGAAAATTTGACAGGTACATGCAAAAATATGAAACTAGACCAGCAACTTATACCATACACAAAAAAATAAGCTCAAAATGGATAAAGGACTTACATCTAAGTTATGAAACCATAAAAATCCTAGAAGAAAACATAGGCAGTAAAATCTCAGACATCTCTCACAGCAATATTTTTGCCAAACTGTCTCAGTGAGCAAGGGAAACTCAGTAAAAGATAAACAAATGAGACTATATCAAGCTAAAAACTTCTGCACAGCAAAAGAAACCATCAACAAAATGAAAATAGAACTCACTTTATGAAAGAACATATTCACTAATGATACATCTGATAAGGTGTTAATTTCCAAAAAATATAAAGAACTTATACAATTCAACACCAGGAAGACAAACAATCTAATTAAAAAATGGGCAAAGGACCTGAATAGATACTTCTCCAAAGAGGACATATAAATGACCTAGAGACATATGGAAAAATGTTCAACATCACTAGTCATTTGAGTTGCAAATTAAAACTACAATGAGGTATCATCTCACACCTGCCAGAATGGCTGCCATCAACAAATCATCAAACAACAAGTACTGGCAAGGGCGTGGAGAAAAAGGATCCCTAGTATACTAATTGTGGGAATGCAGATTAGTGCAGCCTTTGTAGAAAACACCATGAATTTTCCTCAAAAATTAAAAATGGAACTGCTATTTGACCTAGTGATCTCACTTCTGGGACTATAACTAAGAATCCTGAAACACCACCCAGAAAGAATATATGCATCCTTATGTTCAAAGCAGAGTTACTCACAATAGGCAAGATCTGGAAACAGCCCACGTGCCCATCATCAGATGAATGGGTATAAAAGTTGTAGTACATTTACACAATGGAATACTATGCAGCTGTTAAAAAAGAAGGAACTCTTGCCCTTTGCTGCAGCATGGATGTACCTGGAAAGTATTATGCTAAGTAAAATAAGCCAGTTGGAGAAAGGCAAATATCACTTGATCTCACTAATACGTGAAATGTAATAAACAAAATAAACTGATGAACAAAACGGAACCAGAAAATGGATACATGGCACAGACTGGCGGGAGCCAGAGGAGAAAGGCCATGGGGATGACTAGGTAAAGATGTTGAAGGGATTAGCTACAGAACATGGATGCATATCACATGAATGCAGACAACAGTGTGATGAAAGCCAAAAGATGGAGAGGTGGGGGAGGAGGAGGTGGCAAAGGGGGTAATGTGGGGAGTCTGCAATAATATTACCATTAAATATTTTTAATACATTAAAAAAAATAAAATCTTCACTGGCTCCTAAGGTCACTCTGCTGAGGTCATAACTCATTCCCCTGTTATCTGTTTGAAAAGTCCTCTATCAACAGAACTGGGGCTACAACCTCTGAAACCTCAGCTGCACACTGAATTGGTGCCCCCACCTTTCCTGACAGCCTTAAAATATGCCCCCAAGCACAGGCTGAAGAAAAGAGGTTTTACTAATTCACTTGAAATATCTCCATGCTGTGTCTCCCCTTTGGTGTAGAATTTGCTTTATCATGACTCTTATTGACATTTATATTTCACTTACTCTGACAAAGTGTAATTTAAAGAAATATCTGCTTCTAAAAGCCCATATGGCTCTTCCAGAGAGAAATTTTATTTTTATTATCTTCATTGTCAGCTTTGTCAAAAGTTAAAGGTGTTTCCTATGAATGGTTCCCTGCTATGCATTCAAAAACATGTAAAACATATACCTCCCCTGCCATCTATGAGTAATGTGTCATTTTTAATAGACAAATTATTCTTAGTATAGCTAGGGCATAGAATTTCAATTCTCCCAGCTACATATGAGGCAACTATTTGCAATATCAATCATTCATTCAATACCACAGTGGGAAATTAGGTTCATTCTAAAAATCTATTATTTATATTGTAATTATAAGAAATTCTCTTGTACCCGAATAATTGAACAAGCAAATATCAAAATGAAGGAAAAGTGTTCAATCACAATGACAGTTACCTTTAGAAACACAAGACCAAAGAGGCATAAAATAAGTAAAATATAGTTTTTTGGAAGATAGGTTTTCTCAGTCACAAAACCTAACAATACTTTCTCAAGAAAGTGGTGTGAATTTAGAAATTACACTGTCAACTTTATAGTGAGAGATGGTTTTGCATTTTTTTCTACTGTTTCACAATTAGTCGTAGCTGTTTTTATTTTAAAAATGCATATATTGATTTGAATGACCATATTTTGTGTATTTTCTATGGTGCGGTGCGTAGCTGGTGTTTATTCTTTTATGCCTTCACCTAGTTTTACTCTGAAATGCATTTTGACTTAGGTTAAAAAAATTTTGGTTAATTCAGTCAGTACCTATTCTTTCAAATTTTGGAATTAAAGTTTTCATATTTATAGCAATTGCTTTTAAATTTGCTTGCAAAAACCCAGAGCTGTGTTTCTTCACTCGGCCTGGTCTCTCTTAGAACTCTCCTTCCTGCCAAGATCAGCATGTTTTTTTTTGATGCTATTACCTTGCAAAGCTAAGGCATTTGGGAATACTGGAAAATAAAAATAGGCTTGAACTCGTTCATATTCACCTGCTGTTCTCAAGATGAAAACACCCAGGAAAGCAATTTGGAACTGCATAAGATTTTTTTAATTTAAGGAAATTATTATATTTAATGAATGTATGTCAGCCCAACTTTGCACCAGAGAGAACCATTAAGCTTTAGACAATCATGTCCTGGTAGGAACCTAAAACCTTTCTTTTTAAAATTTTTATTTATTTTTTTCCCAGAAATCATATATAAACTTAAGTTAATAAAAAACAATAAAATAATGTTTTATTTTAATTTTTCTCTGTCCTGAGACTTTGTAATATTTTGAGTGGTGGTTTCCAGGGAATACACTCATTTCTAGTTCTTCTGTGAACACATATTCCCCTCCGAGTGACATGGTATGTGAGGTAAGGAGATGAAAATGGTGTAGTATGATCAGGAGAACAAATTACCACCAGCCAGCAAGGGTGCTTAATCACCTTTTATTAAAATTATTCTGATTTATAGTTTGATTTTATTTTTGATTGGCATTGGAGGTCCTTGTAAAACATGAACTTTCTATCCAGCAAATTCTGGGCTCAAATCCAGGTTCTGCTTCTTATGAAATATGTGGCGGTGGGCAAGAGACTGCTGAGATTCAGTGTCTTCATCTGTGAAATGGACACAATACATGTCCCATGGAGCTTGTGGAGATTAGGTGAGGGAACTGAGTAAAGAAGAATCTGACAGAGTAGATGCAGAATAGATGTTCTGTCTGTTCCTCTGCTCACTGATGATTGAATATCCATTAAACTAATACTTTTTGGAAAAGTTTCACAATCTCCTCTATTTGTATCTTAATAGTAATAGTTTTATCAAACTTGGAAAGTGTAGCAGAAAACTGGGTCTGGAGGGCAGCCATTGAGGTGCTGGAGCAGTGGCATTACAGTGGTCACTACAGAGACCTTGGTACTTGGTTTCCTGGTAGGGTTGTTTGCAGGATGCTCCTTCAAAAACCCCTCTTTAACACTTAAGGCAAATTCCCATCATCCAATGCCTCCTTTCAACTTTCTGCTCTTTCCAAGACTAGCTTTGCCTAATGAGTCAAATGGAAATTGGGGAATGCATGGTGACATTTTATGTTGTCTAAAAGTTTTATGTTTCATATTTACAAATCTGTCTTATACTACTAGTCACCCTTCATGGGATCAAATATTTCTTTGACTTTACCTTTCCCCACTATCCTGCCACATGTTTGCAGAGGTGCTCTTTGGGGAAGAAGGACAATAAAACAGGCAAGTGAAAATTGTATCTCTTTTTTTACAAGGCTGTGGCCTTAAACTCTGCCTATTCCCTTTTTTCTGTTTGTCTTTCTGTCCTCCCCTCCCCTCTACCTCTGCTTCCCTGGCACAGGTGTCTGTGCCTGTGTGTGAGTGAGAGTGTGTGTGTGTGTGTCCTTATAAAAACTATAACTGACAGAGAGGAGCTGGATGATAGAGTGTTCATTGAATAAAAACTGACAAGAGTCTGTTGCTTGCTTTTGAGCAAGAAAATATTATCGAATACTATACGTTTATTTTTGTAATTCCAAATGTTATTTTCTGCTTTCAGGGGTAAAAAAAGCTCTGCAAGTGAATAACAACTCTTTTCTTCTTTTGTACAAAGCTGTAAGCACTTCCAAAGTAAAATATAATACAAGGGTATCAGGCCTGACTTCCCCCTGAGTCTCCTTAATTTGTCTCTCTGAAGAATTCACAGCCCCCGTTATGTAAAATGTAAACAGATTAGAAAATATTACCTGCTCATGTGTTAGTGTTTTGATTAGGTTTCCCAGTATTATGCTGTCTAAACTAGTGCTATCAAGGAAAACCACACAACAAAAACCAAATGTCTCTAAAATCTTTCTTCAAACAAAATCTTTAGAAAAACCAAAGACAGTAACTGGGATTTCTTTGATTGAAGGAGGAAAGTACTTGGTTTCACTCCCTGTCCCTCCTGCATCCCCAGCCTCTCTCATTCAGAGCACAGACCAAGACAGAGCAAACTCTCACTTCTTAGAGGCAGCTGACTTATCTTTATAGCTTTCTGCACGTATGAGACAGATTTTGTTTTGGCCCTTCTCCCCTCTTGGTCAGTGTGCTGCCTGACCTGGCCTTCAGCTTCTGTGTCCTAACAGGGCCAGTGATAATGGTAAAAGTGTCTTCTGTCCACACTCAGGCTCCAATAGTTTGAAATGGCTTCTGTCCTGGATTTGATATTCCTGCCACGCGTAAGCCAGTCTGAGAAAGACAAGTATCACATGATCTCACTTACACGTGGAATCTAGTGAACAAAATAAACTGACTGACAAAATAGATCCAGACTCATGGAAGGAGGGAACAAATTGTTGAACCTCAGAGGGAAGGGGGAAGAGGGTTGGGAAGAGATAAACCAAAGAACTTACAGGTATATACTGTATGTATAACCAAAAGACACAGGCTATGGTGTGAGGAAGGGGGAGGAGAAGTGAGGAGAAGGGATCAGTATCAAGGAAAAAGGGGATATTTTTGTTCTTCCTTGATCTGAGGAGATCGCTCTAGCTATTGTCAAAATACTTATTTTCCAAACAGTACTGGGTAACTTAACCACAAGAAAGTATTTTGCTTTATGTGGAGGACTGCATAAAAGACATGATGTAAGAATGTGAAAAAATTCAACCCAAAAACTACTGCAAATGTTTCTTTTCAATCATACACATTCCAAACAAAAATATACGTGAAATTTTTAGTTAAGTATTTCAATATACCTCATCACTTGTTATGTATGGTTGGGTAGAGAAATGCTCAACGATTTTTCAGATTTTCTTCTCATCCTTAAAAAAAATAGTTTTATGCTTCAAATTATTTTGTAATTTGAAGAGAGTTCCAAAACATCAGTGATTTTTGTAAACTTCTACTAAAGTTTATAGAAAATATATCTATGTCTGCCAAGCTGGTGTGGCTCAGTAGTTGAGCATCAACCTATGCACCAAGAGGTCATGGGTTCGATTCCTTGTCAGGGCACATGCCCGGGTTGTGGGCCTGATCCCCAGTGGGGAGGAATGCAGGAGGCAGCTGATTGATGTTCTCTCTCATTGATGTTTCTATCTCTTTCCCTCTCCCTTGCTCGCTCTCTCAAAAAAAAAAAGGGGGGGGGATATACCCATTTCCTTTTAAGAAAAAAATTCTTATACTAACTTAATAAACTTTATGTAAACAATATACAAATTATGTTAAAATACTATGCAGACATTGGAAATGCACTGTTATTGGGAATCACACAGCTATATTTCTATACATGTAAATAAAATATTAAATTGAAGCAATCAATGTCGAAGAGTGAGAACTACACCTTTCAGCCATGCAGGCTTAGGTACATTGAGTTACTCTCTTTTTCTTACTCCATATACTATATTCAATTCTCAATCAATTCTACATTCTATAAAAGTCAGTTCTTTCCATTTTTTAAGTAATATTATTCTTATGATCTCTTTCTTGAACCATTGTATCAACGTATCATTAATCTTCTCCCATAAAGAATTTATTAGCTCTTTACAGGTAACAATTTCTTAAAGCATAACTGTAATCACAGTACTACTGAGTGAAAAAGTTTTCTCAGTGTTTTTATGGCCAACAGATTAAAATAAAATATGTAACAGATAGTCTATTTCCAACCACCTCCTTTTATGTCTGCATAATTGCAATGAACTGTCCACAAACATTTTCACAGGTAATTCTATACATTATCTCTTAGGTCCTGACCACATATGTCTTGACCATGTACCTTTAATTTGAAATACTCTTTCTTTCATCCCCAACTTCAAAATGCAACATCCTTGACAATCCAATTCACATTCACATCAATTCACATTCATGCTTTAAGATTTTCTCTTTATTCAACAGACAAACAAACAAACAAACAAACAAAAAACCCACTATTATCTACACTATATTTGAAATATAGAATTTGTCAATTATGTTATGCATCACTATCTGCATATATGTCTTATCTCCCCATAGCAAGCTATAAATTCCTCAATCATAGAAAATATTTCATTTATTCCTGCGTCCTTGCCCAGCACCGTTCTTCATAGGTAGTCACGGAATGCTTGCGGAACTGAATCATTTAATGACATACAAAAAGTCCAAATCACCACAGCACCTACAATAGCTTCTTCTCACCCATGTCAACTCCACTTAATTAAAGGTGACGTTGCTCTCTCACCGTACCATTTAGACAGTCTTTCTTGGTTCTACGTGCTGTTTTCCCCTGAACACACTCTCACTGAAATCCGCTTCACTTCCTTTACTCAGGCACCTCCACCACTTCCAAATCTCTTTGAACTTGTATCTTTGTGTTTGCCTTTCTTTCCCAAAATGTCCATGGAAGCTTTATTCATTTAAAAGCAAAACAAAGAACTGTCTTTGGTTTAGCTCTGCTATCCTTTCATTTTCATCTCTTCACACACACACAGTTATGGGACTTGGAGGTTAATGCTAGCCCATTTGATTGCCTTTGTTATTGTGATACTATAAAGCAAAAACCCTTAATTTTGTTTTCTTTGTAGGAAGAAACTCTGTTCTTCCCTAGTCTGTATCTTCTCTCCCTTTGAAAGAAATACTTCACTGCTGACACACTTCTGGTCACCAACGTGTCTGGACACCTCCCCACCTCCCAGATCCCAGACCAATAACAAGCCCCCAACATTCGCAACTGGCCGTCCTACAATTTAACTTAATTCTGACACAGTTTTCTAGGAGATAATGTCAGGTCCCACGGGTTAAGGCTTAAGCCTCATGACACTAATATTGACTCCCCCTTGACACACACACACACACACACACACACACACACACACACACACACACTGCAGACACCATTTGCAAGCCCAGGTTATCACTTGTGCTTCGGACCAGCTGGCTATAAATCAGAGGTCTCCACAGCTCCTTCCTTAGGTTTGATTAATTTGTTAGGACTCACAGAACTCAGGGAAACAATTACTTATGTTTAACAGTTTATTAAAGGATATAATAAGGATACAGATGAACAGCAAGAAAAATGGATGCATAGGGTGAAATCTGGGGGTATCCTGAGTGACGAACCTTCTGTACTCAAGAAGGTGGGGCATATCACCCTTCCAGCAACCCAGTATGACTGGGATTTTATGGAGGCTTCCTTGTGTAAGCATGGTCAATTATCACCTCCATGTCTAGCTTTTCTCCCCTCTCTGAATGATGAGAGGTAGGGATAAAAATCTCAAGCTTCTACGCATGGCTTGGTGACCAGCCACCATTGAGAAGCTACCCAGAGTCATCTTTACAACAAAAGATCTGATCTTCCCAGTGCTCTTATCACTGAGGAATTTACTCGGGTTTAGGAACCATGAATCAGGGAGTGGGTCAAACACAAAACATCAGAACAAGAGATGCTCCTAGTAGTCTTATCACTTAGCAAATTATAAGGGCTTTTGGAACTCTATGCCAGGAACTGGGGCAGAGTATTATTTTCCATTGTTTCATAGGCACTAACTATCTTATTTTCCTGGATGGATATTTTAGATATAAAATGTAGTTTTCAAAATGGTTAGCAATAAAATTTAAGAAAAACGTATAATGATTTTTAATTATACTTAGAAGTATAGCAAGAAACACAAATTAATTCCAAGAAAAACAGATAAGTTTGAGTAAGAACAAAGTAATCAAGGGAAAATATTATTTCTATTCTATCACCATACATTACTCTTTGTTTTCTATTTTTTCCCATGTTGGAATTTTTATCTATTTTGTTCACATTTTGCCTCTGTGATCTTTAATGTTTCCTTGCTTAGTTAAAAATATACTTTACTTTCTTTCTTTTCAGTATGTAAATATTTCTTCCCAAAAAGCATATCTAATCTTGTTTAAGTGAAGGTTTGAGGTTTAAGAGATATCAGCTCTGCCTAAGCTGACCCCTTGCATCCTTCAGATTCTGGTTCATTACTGCAAAAAAGAAAAAGAAGTAGAGGGAATTGTAGGGAGGTTATAAATCAAGTGTGCTACAAAGAAGTCAACTAATTTAAGAGCAAATCCCCAAGGTTATGTTGTACAAGGTGAGTTGATGAACATTAGATAAAACAATCTTCTAAAGTAATTTTTATAATCTCCAAGCCAAAGATAATATTTTACATCCCATGTCATTTTCATTATTTTTACCTCTATTTCTGGAGTTGACCAGATGATTAGACGGATGTCTTTACAAATGTGGAAGAGGAATGGCCATATGACTCCACTGAGCTATCTAAATGACCAGAGGGCATGTTCAGTGGTAATTATGTCTTGATTGAACATTCATGTGCTACATGTAAATAGTAGGATGCAAACAAAAGAGGCGTAAAGATTGCAGAATGAAATCCAGGTAGTAATGTGTGGAGTCTGACGTAGGCAGGTAAATGGAAAAGCAGAGAATCGAAAATATATAATTGGTGGGGGACAAGTAAAAAGGTCAAGGGGTTGAAGCAAATCATAATTAACCAAGAAACATTCAGATAAGAAAATAAATAAAGGGTCTAATGCACAAAATAATCCAATGAACAAAATGGAACCAGAAGCATGGACATGTGGAACAGACTGGCCAGTGCCCGCGGGAGGAGGCGGTGTGTGACTGCGTAAAGAAGGTGAAGGAAATAATTAAAGAACATATATGCATCCCCAATGGACACGGCCAACAATTTGGTAAAGGCCAAAGGTCAGAGAAGGTGGAGGTGGGCAAAGGGGTGGGGGTGACTCCTGTAATAATGTCAACACTAAAAAAATGTTAATGAAAGAAAGAAAGAAATAATAATAAAAGAAAAGATACACACACACACACACACACACATATATATATATATATATAGAGAGAGAGAGAGAGAGAGAGAGATTGGAAATATCAGTGCTTAATTAGGATAAATTTGAAGCCATGTCCAAAACAGAGGGTAGGAGAGGTGGAATGGAGTAAAAAAATCAAAGAACGGTCTAAAGCACCGCCCAGAAGCCTTAAATCAAACCAAAATTTTATTTTACAGATGCAGTATGGGCACTAGGAAAAGAGAAAAGGGGAACAAAGTACAAAGGTGGAGTGAAAAAAACAACATTCACTAGCAAAGGAAAGAAAATATAAGTGACAAATTATTTCATTTGTAGTAAGATGTTGCAGAAATAAAATAAATATGTATTAGTTATCATCAAATTAAGTGGGGAATATAATTTCTGTTCATCACTTTTTGATAATGCAGGAAAATCTGAGAAGGCAACATTAATGGCAACAGTTGAGAATTAGAACATTGAAAAAATAGAAAGAAAATAAATATAACTTCTGGTTATTTCTTAATACATAGTAAACGGAGAAATACAATGACAACAATTCCATTAGTTAAGAGAAAGAAAAACGTATGGAAGAACAGGAAGGTGATCAAACTTTGAAAAACTAAGACTAGAAATAAATGTCTGAAAAATTTGGGGTTTTCAGGAAATGCTTTGCATAAATATATTTGTTAGGAGATTTTTAATAAATACTGGCCCAGGGAAGCAAGCCAAAAACAACACTCCCTGGAGAATGTTGGAGTTAATATTCTAAAAAGTAAAGGACTTAAGCAGCTGAAAGAAATAGATACAAAAGAGAATGTAACAGGACACAGTGCAGCCCAAAGGAAAGATGTCTATAAGATATGCATTCTTTGTGACAGCTGATTTACAGCGTTCCATCTTAATATCTCCTCGAGTGGCAGCATTCTGAAAATACTATTCCCTTGGGGTACTTTAATAAGGCATAGACAAGTAAAACCACTAGGGTTTGCAATTATATCTGATTTGGACCAGCCACATCAACTTGAGCTGAGGGTGGACAGCACGGCAAACATAACGGAAAGAAAAACAAGAGGATGTGGCAAAGAAAATCATAATTAGGCACATGTAAGCTTAGCAAGAAAGAGAGAAGATAGTTGGCAATTTTGTATCCTAGCCACTAAGTAATGGCTAAAATCTTCCATTGAAATTCTGCCCTCCACCACTTTCCTTATTGCTAGCAAAACCATTCATCAGTTCTTTCATGCTGGTTCAATTAAATCCTATAGTGCTCCAAGGCAATGTAGCATCAGCTCCGGTGAAGAATTTCAGTTCTGTAAACAGGCCTGTAAATATGCTACTGCGGATAAATTGGCCATCAGGGTGATAGAGAGTAGCAAACGAAAATGTCTGATTACAGCTGGTTTTAGTGTGCTAGAAAGCTGCTGAGCCATTACTGTGAGCAAGAACAATGTTCTTTCCTCCTCTGCTTATCTAGCAGTTTCTTTCTTTCCATATTAGCCATTTCCAGGCAAATACTCTGTCTGATTGATATTTCTCTCTGTTACTTTCACAATAACCCTGACCTACATTTTTTTTTTTTTTAACTAAAGTCTAACTTACTCCTCAGACCCACTTCTCACTGTACACGGTTTTCATCATACTTCATTCTTCTAGGCCTTCAGTCTCAGAGCTGCAGGATATAGGCTGATTTTCTGGGTTGTGTTTTGTTTTGTGATTTTATTTATTGTTGACAGTATTCGATGTCCCCCACTCCACGCACCCCCTTTGCCTCCCTCCTCCCAGCTCCTGTCCCACCCCAGGTCTTCCTCACACTACTGTCTGTGTTCATGGGTTTTACATACATGTTCTTTGGTTAATCTCTTCCTGTCCCTTCTACCTCCCTCCCCTCTGAGATGTGTTAACCTTCAGATTAACTGCGAAGTGAAGGACTCTTGCCTATCTTCACTTTTGACTTCTACTTGTATTCCCTTGTTTGTATATAATACTTGGACGACCTACTTTACACTGTCAAGGGAACAGCATGATTTAAAGTATTTAGCTAAAATACATTAAGATGGAAGTCACACGGATCTTCAAAGCAAATGTCTTAAGAAAAGTAATATTGTCTTATAAAAGAAAGTTTTATTTTAGTCTATCAAAAGCTGTTTTCTCTACTATGCTAGTCATTTCAAAAAGTTGAAGCCCTTGCCCGGCCCACGTGGCTCAGTGGTTGAGCGTTGACCCTGCACCAAAAGGTTGCCAGTTTGATTCCCAGTCAGGACACATGCCCAGGTTGTGAGCCTGATCCCCAGAGTGGGGCATGCAGGAGGCGGCCAATTGATGTTTTCTCTCATCAATGTTTCTATCTCTCTCTCTCTCTCCTTTCCTCTCTCTCTAAAAAGCAATAAAGAAAAATGTTTTAAAAAATAAAATCAATAAAAAAATTTTTAAAAGAAAAGTTGCAGCCCAGCCAGTGTGGTTCAGTTGGTTGGAGCATCATGTCCCTTACACCAAAAACTGGTGGGTTCGATCTCCCATTAGGGCACTCACCTGGGTTGTGTGACCGATCCTCTTCAGGGCAGGTGTAGGAGGCAACCAATGTATGTTTTTCACATCAATGTCTCTCTTTCTCTCCCTCCCTCTCTCTAAATATCAATTAAAAAATACTTTTTAAAAAGTACAGAGAACCGCTGTTAGAGCGTAGGCCTGCGGACCGGAGAGTCCCAGGGTCGGTTTCTGCTAAGGGCCTGTACCTCGGTTGCAGTTTGTCCCCGGCCCTGGTTGGGGTCGTGTGGATGGCGGCCACTCGGTGTGTCTCTCTCACATTGATGTTTCTCTCTCTCTTCCCACCTCTCCTTCTCTGAAGATAAATGCAAAAAGTCCTCGGGTGAGGATAAAAAAAAAAGTGCAGAGATAATAAATAAGAACTTTGTTATTAATAAAGGGGAAAAACACTTTGTGCACAGAAATTTCTGGTATTTATTCATATTTGTGAAATACAATGGAATTTGTGCTGCCAAAAAAGAGACAGATGCAGGATTTTCTATCTTGTATTTTCTATGGGATGATGCTCAACCTACTGAGCCACTCCAACCAAGCGGTGGTCCAGTTTTACTTTTCTTGCATGTACCTGTCCACAGAATCAGCCTTTTTAATTGTACATTTTACTTTTGAATAAAGAATGAAAGAAGTGTGTTTGGGTCATTGATTGATTTCTCAGAGAGGCATTTGAAAGACTTCATTGAAAAATATACAAATATCCTCCTTTTAAACAAAAGAGGTAGGCAGGGAAATGTGTTAAAGCAGAACAGCTCTTGAAATAGATGAAGTGATTTTGAGGGTACTAAATGGCAACACAGATTGAGATATGTTCCCTTTTTTTCTGACCATTAATCAGTGTCTAGGATTTTAATACACTTCTTAGATCTGTGTGGGTTTGTATACAGAATGAAAATAAATGGGTTTTCATCTATTATACAGAATGAAAATAACTAAATCTTATTTTGGTCTGTTTACAAATATACCTGAGTCTTTCCCTGGCTGGTTTGGTTCAGCGGTTAGAGTGTTGGCCTGCAGACCCGAGAGTCCCAGGTTCATTTTTTGCTAGGGGAATGCACCTTGGTTGCAATTTGTCCTCAGCCCCAGGTGGGGTCATGTGGGTGGCCACCACTCAATGTGTCTCTCTCGCATCGAGGTTTCTCTCTCTTCCTCCCTCTTTCCCTCCCACTCTATCTGAAGATAAATCAAAATGTTCTTGGGTGAGGATATATATATATATATATATATATATATATATATATATACCTGAGTCAGATGTGAAATTTTCATAAGTCCAGGAGTAGTGATTTAAAAAATAAATCTTATTACATTTTTATTGGAATCTTCTATGAGCGCTCCAAAATTTATATATTTTATATTCTTATAAACACTCACATAATGCTTAGAGATACCTGATGAGGTTTCCTTACGATGCCGTCACATACTGTCGTCTGATAGTGAAGTGACTGGGTTTAGATTTGGCAGTTTTGGATTGAAGTCACAGCTCTGCGATTACCAGCTATAAAGATGGCAATTTAATAATTGATAAGAGATTGTTTAACAAAAAATGTGTTCTTTCTAAACTCTGGTTATTTACTAATCCCCTGACCCTCAGTTCCTTCGTTTGTACAATCAGGGATCATGGTAATAAGTAACTAATTGGGTTTTGAGAAGCGTCACGTAGTACATGAAAAAAATCTTACTACAGGTAAATAACAAATGTTAAAAAACACTATTAGTACTACTAACAACAATAGTAAATCACATCTATAATCTGTTGTTTTACTTTGCAATCTCTTTATGGTGAATGTTTTTTCCTCCTTTGTGATATTAGTACCATCTCTATGAAGTGTACACATTTTTTTTTTTTTTTTTTTAAGAAAATGGAAAATTCCAAATAACTGCTCTGATAGTCTACATCAGAGGTCGGGAGGCTATAGACCATGGGCCAAACCTGGTTTGCAGCCTGATTCTGTAAATCAAGTGTAATTCTGACATAGCCACGCCCACTGGCTCTCCTGCCGCCTGTGGCTGTTCCCACTGACAGTGCCCAGGGGTCGCAGCAGAGACCATCCAGAAAGCTTAGAACATTTACTATCTGACCCTTCATAGAAAACTTTGCTAATGACTCATCTATGTCATGCTAAACATTTGGATTTGTTTAAGTTCAGTAATTTTATGAGAAAGTCAGAGTTTTTCTAAAGGTTTAATACTGGAAGATTCTTCTTGTCTCAAAGAAAGTCAATGATCCCAAACATAATATGCCCAAAGAGAAACCTTAATAGTTCTCACTGATCTAGTTTTTCCATCTCAGCTAATGGCACCAAGTATCTTAAAGGACAGTTTTTCTTATATAAATGTCCCCCATCTCCACCCTATCTACTCCACCGTGGTGTTTTATAGCACGTAGCTCCAAAACACCTCCCCCGCTCCTCACTGCCCATCCTAATCCCAGCCATCTCTGTTACCTTCCCAATGCTCCTATCATATGCTAGTACACATGTAATGACTCAAAACAATAGAAACATGTCCTCTTTTAGTTTCTGAGGTCAGAAATCCAGACTGGTTTTCACCAGTCTAAAATGAAGTTTTCAGAGCTGGGCTCCCTTCTGGCAGCTCTAGGAGATCATCCATTTCATGACCTTTCCAGCTTCTAGAGGCCCACATACATCTCCAAAGCCAGCAGTAGCCAGTTGAATCTTCGTCACGGAACACCCATCTCTCTGGTTCTGACTTTCCTGCCTTCTTCTTCCTCGTTTATGGATAATGTAAGGATCCTGGATAATTCAGGATCAATTCCTTGTCTTTAATTCAAGTATTAGCCATCTTATTCTATCTGAAACCTTATTCTATCATTCTTTTCCCATTTAACATAAAACGCATTATATATTTAAAAACTTTTAAGAGAGATCTTGCACTAATTGTTCTTATCACAAAAAAATAATAATAAATAAAATTGTATGGTAAAGTTTTTGGTGGTGGTGGATATTTTATGGTATAGATTGTGATGATAGTTGATGGATGTACTTATCTCTGAATCCATGAAGTCAAATACATTAGTTATGTACATCAAAAAAATTTAATAAAATAAAAAAGCGTTAACATATGATTCAGGTATTCTAAGGTATAGATTCAAGAGAAATAAAAACATATGTCCACTTAAACACTTGTGCACAAATATTTATTGCAGTATTATTCATAACAGCTATAAATCAAAACAACTCAAATGTTCATCAACCAATAAATGAATAAACGAACTGTGGTTTATCCTTAAATGGAATATTCAGCAATAAAAAAGAAATGAATAACTAATATGTAGTACAATATCCATAAACCTTCAAAACATCATGTTAAGTGAAAGTGTTGTGGCAGAAATTCAGTCAGCAGGAAGAGACAGACAGCATGCAGTTGGAGAACTAGAAATTGACTGTTTCATGTGCACCAGTGCTGGCCTAGCAGAGTCACCTCCAAAGGCTGGCCCCGCTCCCGGGTTCTAGCCACCTTTTATACATGATAAGCCTCCAGGTATTTGGGGACTTTCTAGTTCCACTGTAGTTTAGGCAGTTGGCGGATGTAAAGGGTAAGTGGGATTACAGAAGCCAGGGGTGGGGTCTCTAAACTGAGATCTAAGGGGGTTATCTGCACCTGGCTTGCCCTCTCAATATACTGTAGACGTTTCATATTGGCTTCTTTTACTTAGTAATATGCATTTAAATATACTCCATATTTTTTCTTTCTCTCTCTTTTTAATCCTCACCCAAGGATGTTTTTCCATTGATTTTTATATAGAATGGAAGGGAAGGAGGGGGATGGAAGGGGAGAGAGAGAGGAAGAAACATTGATGTGAAAGAGACATATTGATTGGCTGTCTCCTGCACGACACCAACCAGGGTCCGGGATTAAACTCTCAAACCAGGTACATGCCCTTGACCAGGAATCACCTGAGACCCTTCTGTCTGCAGGTTGATGCTCAGCCACTGAGCCACACCGGCCGGGCTGGCCACTCTATAACTTTAATTTCTTTTCAGCACTGAACAATATTCCAGTATTTATCTATTCAGCTATTGAAGAACATCTCAGTTGCTTCCAAGTTTGGGCAATTATGA
Source organism: Molossus molossus (assembly GCF_014108415.1). Taxonomy (NCBI): domain Eukaryota; kingdom Metazoa; phylum Chordata; class Mammalia; order Chiroptera; family Molossidae; genus Molossus; species Molossus molossus. The sequence continues at coordinate 138,301,445 of NW_023425344.1, forward strand.
ACAAAGCTGCTGTATCCATGTGCAGATTTTTGTGTGGATATAAGTTTGTAACTCCTTTGGGTAAACACCAAGAAGCATGATTGCTGAATCCCATGCTAAGAGTGTGTTTAGTTTTACAAGAAACCACTAAATTGTCTTTTAAAGTGGCTGTACCATTTTTCATTCCCACCAACAACAAATGAGAGTTCCTATTTCTCTGCTTCCTTGCCAGTATTTGGTGTCAGTGTTCTGGATTTTGGCCACTCTAAATAGGTGTGCAGTGGTGTCTTGTTATTTTAATTTGCACATCCTTGATGACATATAATGTGGAGTATCTTTTCATATGCCTTTTTGGCATCTATATATCTTCTGTGACATTCATTCTTGATTAAAAAAGAACAGACTGTACCTCGGAATAGAAAGGAACTTCATGAATTCAATATGATATGTCTATTGAAAATATAGCAAATATAAAACCAAAGGTAAATGTTAAAATCAGTCCATAAAAATCAAGGACAGAACTAAGATGCTTGCTCTATTGGGTTATAAGCCTTGTGGGGCTGGCTGTTCAGATTCCCTTGACCCTCTTCTTCCCTCTTAGTCACAGCACTTCGCCATTTTCAGACTTAGACAAAATACCACACAGCACTGGACTTCAGGTCTGGCTTTCAGAGTAGCCACCAGATAACATGTCAGAAGTTCAGTCATTAATGGACCTTGGCCAGGGAAACGTAAGGGATAGAAAGGGCTACATAAATTCTCTCTCTTCTAAAGAAGGTTATGACATGCCATTTCTTCTCAGGAACAGCTCACATGCCAAGCTAACACACCTAATGAGCAGTCACCTCTTTATGGCTCATTGTGACACATTGTACATTGTATTTTGCTGTTTTGCATCTTGCTTTGCTTCATTTCCTTTTATTTGCCACTTTTAACATTGTAGGCTTTCTCCTCACTGTAGGAGCACAGCCTCAAGTCTACTTCCCAAGGGCATGAGCTACAGTATCTCTTCTCCAGCTGCTATTCAACATCACATTGCAGGGCCTCATATGCACACTAAGACTAAGAAAATGTATAAAGACTGGATTGTTTAAAAAGCTATTGTAACTTGAAGTATATATGACTGCCTATGTACAGAATGAGAACTACAAAAGATAAGTCATTAGAATAAACAGAAGAGTTTAACAACATTACCTGCCAAAAGACCAATATATAAAATTCAGTTATATTTCTTCTTTCCAGTAATAAAAGTATAGAAAATGTGAATTAAAAGATACTAGTTTATAATAGCAATAAAACTGTTTTCTTGAAATAAATCACATACATTTTATTAATGAACGTATGAATGAATGATCTTATTACCAATGTCACCTCAATAAATTTAATTTCATATAATTCTATGAATGAATTTAATAAAATCTAAATAAATGAATAGATAGAGCACATTTATGAAGAAAGAGATATAACATCTTACATATTTGTCCAACCTGGTATACAGAGTCAACACAATTCCAATCAAAATGCCATCATCCGTGTTCTCTTCAAAATTGACTAGCCAATTCTCAATTAAATTGAGAGTTGAAGGATATTAAAGAAAAATAATAATGTAAAGGGAAACTCCTTATAAACCAAGATTTATTATAAAGTCATAATAAGTAGTCTGATGGACCAGAAGAAAGAACCCAGAACTAGGTCCATAAATTTATAAAAAATGATGGACTATTCAGTAAACTGTGAGAACAATAAATGATTCATAATTTAAAAAATGAAATTAGATTCTTCTCATTTCACACTTAAACATTAACTCCAAATTGAATATTTAAAAAATAAAGGCAAACTTGCAAAATAATTAAAAGAAAAATAGTGAATATTTCTATAATCAAGAAACAGAAAAGTACTTTTTAAGAAAATAAAAGAAATAGCCCTGGCCAGTTTTCTCAGTGGTTAGAGTGTCAGCCCATGGACCAATGAGTTGTGGGTTCGATTCCAGTCAAAGGCACAAATCTCAGTTGCAGTTCATCCCTGGCTCTGTTTGGGATTGTTCAGGAGGAAGCCACTTGATGTGTCCCTTCCATGTCAATATTTCTCTCTCTTCCTCTCTTCCTCCCACTCTATCTGAACAAAAATAAAAATTCTCAAGTGAGGATTAAAGAAAAGGAAAAGAAAAGAAAAGAAAAGAAAAGAAAAGAAAAGAAAAGAAATAAAAACAATAAAGAAAATGACTGGCAAGTCCAAACCCACTAAACTTTATTAAGAATTTGAAAAGATAAGCCACAGATAAGCAGGAGATAAAGGCAGCATATAAAATAGATAAAGGTATTGTGTTCAGAAAAGTCTAAATCTGAAGGCAAGTTACAAATAACCTTGTAGAACACTGGCCAAAGAAAGAATATGTCATTTCACAGAAGAAACAAAAAACAAAAAACGAATGACTAAAAAGAATTTGAAGAGATGTAAAAAGCTCCTTAGAGAAATCTACATTAAACTGACAATTAGGTATCATTTCAAAATTATAAAATTATTTTGTCTGAAAGTTTAAAAAGTCAAGAAATGATGGTGACAATTTGGGAATGGGAACTCTCATACATTGCTGGTGGAAGTATACATCAAAGTGTTTTTGCAAAAGAATTTAACATTATCTGGACCAGTCTATTCCCTACAATTCTATTCTTAGAAATTTTTCTTAGAGAGATTCTCACACTTGTATACCAGCAAATCTGTGTAATATGTGATATCCTCTAAAGCACACGGACTAGGCAAGGACCCCTTTTTACCCAAGTTTAAAGACAGAAATATATTGCATGATCATGAACCTCCTTTGGAAAATTTATACCAATGTTTATTAGTTGATTAATCTTTATACTGATGAATCATTTATACTTTTTCCAGACCTGTGAGTTCTTCATAGGTATTTGTTGCTAACACTGCTGTCAGGAGCTGAAATCCTATGGCTAACTCCAATTCTCAGGATTTGTGTCCTAGTATCTGTCGACAGATCTTTCTTATACTGAGATTACTAAACCTCACTGGTCTTGGAATTTCTGTAGTTTTTGTCCACCAGACTATAAATGTGACTAAAGCTTTCTTAAAATTGTATTAATTATAGTCACAGCTTACCAAGTGTTACCTGTCTCCATATACACTGTTTACAGTGTTGTACTTTCAGAAGGAATAGAAACCCCATTCCAGTGATTCCATTTACAGTTTCATTCCATTTATAGATTTTAGTCTGCTGCATTCCACTACGGGCATTCAAAATGTGCAGGTTTACCTAAGGGAACATATTTGATCTATGAACACATCCGTCTTAAAACAAAATACTGTTTACTTTCCACATAGCTACTTCATATTTGCATGAACAATGCATTACATTTTGGTTGGTAATAATGAGCCTCATTACATTCACACTACACTTTGCTATGAGACTCCTCAGAGGCATAATTGTGATCAGTTAGGAGTAAGTCTAGAAAAAAATTCTAATTTCTTCTTATTACATGATAATATTTTATCAGTATAGTAATTCTTATTCTCTTCTCAAAGTTCAAAACATAATGCTTGGATTGTGAAATATCACGCATTTTTAGACAATGGTTTATACACAAAAGGTTTTATTCCAGAAGTGATTCTTCCTTTCTTTCTCAGTTAATTTTTTTTTTCTCAATTGATTTGCATGTGATTAAATTGGATAGAATGTACAACTACTGATTTACTACAGTACTGAGTTACTAACTATCTCAAATATGTGTGAGTGTGTGTGTACTGAGATTGCCAGAAAGAAGTCAGAGACAGACCCAGAGAGAGACAGGATATTTACAAATCAAAATCTTATTATATGAAGACTTACTATACCTATGTGTGAATTGGTTGCATTGGTTGGAATAAGTCCAAAATGGAAAGAAATGCCTAGGCTAGCATTCTTTATAATCTTATGATCTATGATTTTTTATAGCTGTAATTTATACAGTACATTCTTATATTTTAATATACCTCTTAAAATTATGGTGAATAAAAATACTTTTTTTATAACTTAGTCATAACTTTTCATGGTCTGTTAAATCTAGAATAATGCATACCAATATGCCTGTAATTTATAAGTTGGAAATAGTAAATTATTTTGGTATTTTTATACTGCCATAAAAATAATTACCTTTTAATATTCCTTTCTTAATACATACAGTCACATTAATATAATAAAAATTATATCTAAATGCTTTAAATAATATAGTAAAATGTAGTAATAAGTTAAAATATGAACAAATTTCATAAGCTGAAATAGTTCACAGAAATTTTCTGTGTCTTCAGTAGAAAGTTAGAATTAACCTACGAGGGAATAATAAGTATGATGGTTATGACACATTTTCATAGTTAAATGCAAATGTTTCACCATTATTGGGCTTACAAACTAAAAACAGGTACAATGTATACTTTAGGCACACATTTTAAAGATAACATTGAGATGTTAAGATTCTGCAATTAAAAGTAGGTAGAATTTAGCCCTGGCCAGTTTGGCTCAGTAGTTGGAGCATGGCCTATGGACTTAAGAGTTGCAGGTTTGGTTCCTGGTCAAGGGCACATTCTTCAGTTGTGGGTTTGATCCCTGGCCCTGGTCGGGGTTGTGTGGGATATTTCCCTCTCTCTCCCATTTTATCTGAAAAAATCAATGGAAATATATTTTCAGGTGAGGATTTAAAACAATAATAATAATAAAATAAAAATAGGTACAATTTAGATTTTACCTCATAGCCAAAGTAATTATATTAATAAGCATAGTTACTATACAATAAACTCTTTTCAAGTTTTAATCACTTAATAATAAATGATAATAAAATAAGCAACATCTATGCAGAGTGTACTGTGTAACAGAATCTATGCTAAATGCATATTCTCATCATTGTCATAATAATCTTAATTTTATAGTTGAAATTGTTTTGAAGTTTAGGCTTCTAATCCTCTGAAAGCTTCAATAAATTTCTCAAAGTTACAGGCAAGTTGGAAGCAGAACCAGGGTCCAAACAAAAGTCTATATATTCCAAATATTTTTCTTTTTCAATAGCTACACTAAAATAAATGTTAATATTGTCCTGATTTTAATTATTTTTCCTCTATCAGCTAGACTTTGCCCAGGGAAGCAGAAAGTACTAAGAGTAATATAGAATAATAAGTGTATTACAGGAATTATAATTTGCAGAATAATGAGAACAGCTGGGAAAGTATTTCTAAACGGGATGGTGGGTGATCAGGTAAAAGTCACCAAAGACATTGACCAGGGACCATGAAGTCAAGTGACAGCTGTTGACTCTCCTTGTGGTGGGCCTGAAGGAGTTATAAGTCAGAAAGACAGACAATTGAGAAAAAAAAAATTAAATGCAAAGTAAGGTATGAATAAACTTGCTTCCACAAATGGAACCCACAGGATAAACTGAACCCCATGAGGACAGTCTGGAATCCAGGTCTGTCAGTACTTTAAACTCTACCAATGCAATTGAACAGAAGCAGGTGCCCATCAACACAGTTGCAACGTGAATGGTGGAGGCTCAGAGAAAGCAAAGGGCGAGATCTACCATGGGTGGAGGAACTGATGTAAGGTTGCTGTCGTCCTTCAATGAGCAAATCAACCACAACATTCATGACCTGCAGAGGTACCTGACACTCTGCACCAACTTTGTGAGCATAATCGTTGTTTCTTTTCTGACTTCCAAATCTCATGCAATTTCCTTTGTGTTCAAGCACCCTGTGAAGGAGGGAGTTCTGGGAAACATTTTCAGCTTATGTAAGATAAGTAAGCAATGCAATTAGAAAGACAATGTTTATTAAGTCTGGATATATCAATATGATTCTAGGTAAAGTTACCATAGTATTTTTAAAAATTTATTGTTGACAGTATTACAGATGTCCTCCATTTTCCTCTCCTTTGTCCACCTCTGCTCAGCCCCTCCCCCACCCCAGCTTTCCCCACACTATTCTCTGTATCCATCGGCTATGCCTATGTCCATATATGTTCTTTGGTTAATTTCTACCGGCTCCCCCAACCCCCTCGTCTCTGAGAACTGTCATTCTGTTCCATGCATCCATGTCTCTGGACCTATTTAGTTTATCAGTTTATTTTTTTTCATTAGATTCCACATGTAAGTGAGATCATGTAATATTTGTCTTTCTCTGACTGGTTTATTTCACTTAGCATAATAATCTCCAGGTCCATCATGCCTTCACAATGGGTAAGAGTTCCTTCTTTTAAAGGTACATGCAGCAGATTGAAAAATATCATGACTTCCACTTAGTAAGATTTTGTAGTTTAAGTGACCCTCCACTAAAATGTAACTAGATTCTGTCCATATTTAGTACCTTTAATTACATTTCTATTTTCACTAGAAAATAAAGAAATCTCCAGGGATTTAAAAACAGAAGCAAACAACAGTAGGTTGGGATTGAAACAGAGCTGTGACGTTTTGCGTGCATGTCCCAGAGACACACAATGCATGATCCTTACAGAACTTAAGTGTAGAGAAGTCAGAAGCCCAACTTGACAATTCTACATTGTTGATTCCTCAGGACAAGAAAAATTTGTTCCAGGATGATAATATCCCAGGGAACAGGCAAAATCCACTATAAATCCTGTCTGTTGGGAAAATACCCAAAGTAGGCTTTGGTATACCAGAGAATAATTTGAGCAAAATATAGTATAACAATAAAAAGACTTTTGAAAAGAAAAAAGAGAAAAGAAAAGCCATTATAAAATAGAAATTTAAAAAAAAGAATAAATAAATTCAGATCTTAGATACTGAAAATATTTATTATAAAATATAAAGAAATAATGCATACAAATTTTGAAGAAATAAATATGGAGTAAATATGGAATAAAGAAAAAGAGCAATGAAAAAGTGTCTATTTTAAGAAAAACTAAGTATAGCTTTTAAAAATGAAAAATGCAGTTGACAAATTAAAATCTCCATGGATGGGTCAAACAAAAGGCTAAAGTCAGGTAAAGAAACAATAATACACAGAAAAATAGACATGTTATAATATTCAAATGCCCTGCAAGGAGACAAAGAGATGGAGATATGAAAAAAGGTTTACGAGACTTGGAGGATACAGTGAGATCTAACATAATCTGTGTTCCAGAAAAAGAGAATATTGGTATTAGAAGAACAGTAATATCTGCAGAAATAATAAATGAGAATTTTCCAGATCTGATAAAAGCAGAGTCTCTACAATCATAGGTATAGAAAGAAGAGGTTACAACAATAAAGGGAAATTTAAAAATAATAATAATCATAGAGCCCTGGGACTGTGTTAACAGAGCACTGTGGACCAAAGACATTGCAACCCATGCTGTTTGGGTTTGAAAACTCCCAGTGGCTGTGAGCTAGTGGTGGGAGGAAAGCCCACATTGGGAGGAGGATGCTGCCTCCTGTCGGATGATTATTTCATGAACACTGCATTACACAAAGATTTAGAAAAAGGCATAAATAGTGTATATTTAGAGTCTTCTATTCCCTCTTTTCACTCCACATTTTGAGACTTCTCTATGTTGTTGGCTACAGCTCTAGTTTGTTTATGTTTCACTCCTTATAGTGTCTCCCATTATGAATATGCCCAAATAGAACATTTTAACATGGTATTGTCCTGTTTAGAAAAATTAGTTTTGGTTTTTGTTCTCTTTTTTTTTGCTATTATAAACAATGGTATAACGACTCTTGCCTATGTCTCCTGATTCAGACGATTGTGTGTTCCTAGGGTAGATCTCTAACAGTGGTATTACTGGGTTTAAGGATAAAAGCTTCGAATTTATTTTGTAATTTTAAACTAATTTTTGAAGTTGGAGGGTCTGTATACCACAAATTCATTAATTCAGTGATTAAGTACTGGTGATATTTGCCACAAGTATGTTATTAACTATAGTTAAAAATCAAATTTCCAAAAACTCAACTTTGATTTGAGATTAAGTAGGTTGTTATATTTTGATAACTTTCAATTATTTTATAATAGCTTGAAAAATGTGTAAAACTGTGAAAATCACATGTTTATCAATAATCCAATGTTGTCTCAAAAAATGACTTGCTATCATATCATATAAATTGAAGCAGTCTATTGCATGTATAAATCAAATCCTTACCAACTAGACAGAAGATTATATTAAGAGATCAGAAGCCTATTTAAATTTTATTACTAAATATGCAGAACCAATTGACTAGGTAATTATTTAACACACAATAAAAAGTTGTTAAGATTCTATATAGATATAAATACAGAACAGGTATTTTTAGCATTAAAAATTCTTTATTTTAATAGTGACAGTACTTTTAGCTATAATTGAGATGCACAACAATAAAAGATAACTAAAAATTTTTACCAGCATATGGGAGATTATTTTTTACATGGACTGTTTTAAAGTTGAAATTTCCAGAAGTAGATAATTTTTTTTAGTATGGCATTAATAGGGCTTCTAGGCAAATAAATTTAAGTAAAATAGGATCAAATAATCTTTCTCCAGTACCTAATGAAATAAACGATATAGCAAGGAAATATGGAAGATGGCAGTGGGCAGGACCGGAGGGAGGGTGAGTGTGAGAGAGTGAGCAAGTGTGTGAGAGTGTGTGAGTGGACATGAAGGTAGACGATCAAACCTGAGCAGTACAGGGACACAGAACAGAAGGTTCCAGTGCAGTGAACGGGAGCAGCCCGCTATCGCAGTAAGTGGCCCTTCAGGGCACTTCTCCCTGTGCTGCTGGGAGGTCCCACCATTTTGGAAGATCCCCGGTCTTCCCTGGGAGGAGGCAGTGGGAACGGCTAGGGCCCAGCAACCTGAGCCACCAGTGCACCTGGCACAATCGGACCAGTGGACACTCTGTGTCAACACAGCTCTGTGCACAGTAGTGAAGCTCCCAAGGTGCTGTTCACGGAAGCCATGGACAGCCAGGAGACCAGCACCATCTCTCACAGTAGCAGCCCGATAACAGTGGAGATATACCCCCAGCAATAGAGGCTGGGGAGCAGACATCCATCACCAGACAACAAAAACACAGACCAACAGCTGAGACCCATCCCCGAAAACTACAGCAAAAGCTGAGCAGGAGTTGAGCCTCACAGGGCAGCAGCACTCCCCAGCCGTGGGTCCTGCAGGGTGCTGGGGCACAAGAGAGATCTGTGTGACCCAGCTACACACAAGATAGGCGTAGAAGATGTGAAAATGGAAGCAGAGTGAATAAAAGCTACACAAACGATTTCCCAGGACCAAACGGGAATTACAACTAAAATAAAGACAAATCCTTGGAAAAAAGTGACAGTAAAGCACGGGACAGAACCATATAATCAGTGACACTGGTAGGATCTACAGAGGGGCGAGAGGGTGGCGGGCTGGGAGCCCACGGACAGCAGCATTCTTAGCTGTGAACAGCGCCCTTGGGGAATAAAGACCAAGCCCCCACAACAGCACAGAGAGCCCAGGCAGAGTGCTAAAATAGCCACAGCCACTCACCTGGGGGTTATGGCAGAGGGAGGGCAGACTGTGCTGGAACTATGTGGGGACACCAGGGGTTTGGAGAGCACACAGAGTTTTTGCTGAGTTGCAGCTACAAAGGACGGTGGCAAGTGTGCTCCATCCCAAAGCTGTGGGGAAAAGCAGCAGCTGCCCCCCCTCAGAGATTCAGCCTTTCCCAGGTGAGGCAAAGAAATGCAAATTGAGGCTCATTAACAACCAGCTCTATCCTACACTCTGGAAATCCTCTTATGCAGAACACCAGGGCTACATTCCTATTGAGTAACTGAGACTACTAGCCACCAGGAAAAAGCTAGAGGATAACTGAACCTTTCCTGGGCTTGCAAATCTACCCAGGAAAGTAAGACTTGACAGTGGTGTTTAATATGGGCCCACCCAGGCTCATCCAAATCCAGTAGAGGGAGCCACAAACAGCAGAACACCAACACCCACAGGGAAAATTTGGCAGGCACCAAAACCCACTGAGATAGACACAAAATGGTGCAACAAAGAAACAAATCATAAATAAAAGAACAAGAGACTTCTATGGAAGATGAGATCAATGAAATGCAGCTAAGCAAATTATCAGAGATAAACATCAGAGCCATGATCTTGAGGAAGCTCAACAGCATGAGTAAGGACATCAGCACCATAAGTAAAGATATAGTAACATTGAAAACCAAACAAGTGGAAATGAAGAATGACATAGCAGAAATTAAGAACACATTGGAAGGAATAACCAGCAGAGCAGAGGAGGCTGAGGACCGGATCAGTGAATTAGAAGACAGAGTAGAAAGAATCAACAAATCAGAAAACCAAAAGGAAAAAACAATTGAAAAACAGGACGACAGCTTAACAAAACTGTAGGACCACTGGAAATGTAATAATATTCGCATCATAGGAGTCCACAAAGAAGAAAAAAATGGGCAATGGTTAGAGATTTTATTTGAAGAAACAGTGACAGAAAACTTTCCTAACTTGGTGAAGGAAGAAGGCATTGAAGTTCAAGAAGCACAGAGAGCCCCAAGTAAGAAGAACCCAAACAGACCCACACCAAGACACATAGTAATTAAAATGCCAAAAATTAAAGAAAAAGAGAGAATCCTAAAGGCAGCAAGAGATAAGCAACAGGTTACCTACAAACAAAATTCCATAAAGCTCTCAGCTGACTTCTCAACAGAAACACTATAGGCCAGAAGGCAATGGCATGAAGTAATCAAGGTCATGAAAAACACGGATCTGAATCCAAGACTACTCTACCCAGCAAGACTATCATTCAAAATAGAAGGATAAATAAAGAACTTCCCAGACAAATAAATGGCTAAGGGAATATATTAACACCAAACCAGCACTGCAAAATATGGTAAAAGGACTGCTGCAATCAGTAGAAGAGATAGGAATAAAAAGAGAACCACACTAAACAAAACTGGCAATAAATAAGTACATATCAATTATCACCTTAAATGTGAATAGTTTGGATGCTTCAATAAAAAGACACAGAGAAGCTGACTGGATAAGAAAGCATGACTCACATATATGTGGTTTACAAGAGAGCCACCTCACAACAAAAGACTCATATAGGTTGAAAGTGAAGGGTTGGAAAAAAAATCTTTCAAGCAAACAGAAAGGGAAAGAAAGCTGGGGTGCAATACTCATATCTGATAAAGTAGATTTCAAAATGAAGACCATAACTAGAGACAAAGAAGGCCAGTACATAATATTGAAAGGATCTATTCAACAGGAAGATATAACCTTGGTGAATATATATGCACACAATATAGGAGCACCAACATACATTAAAAATCTTCTAGAGCACTTCAAAGAAAAAATCAACAGCAATACAATCATAGCAGTGGAATTCAATACCCTGCTGACATCACTGGGTAGATCTTCTAGACAAAAAAATTAACGAGGAAACACAGACTTTATATGAAGTGCTAGATCAAATGGATTTAATAGATATCTACAAAGAATTACACCTCAAAACTGCATAATTCACATTCTTCTCAAGAACACATAGGACATTGTCAAAGATAGACCACATGTTAGGGCACAAACTAAGTCCACAAGTTCAAGAAGATTGAAATCATATTAAGCATCTTCTCAGATTACAATGGCATGCAACTAGAAATCAACTGCAACAAGAACATGCAAAGAAATTTGAAAACATGGAGGCTAAATAGCATGTTATTGAACAATGAATGGTTTACCATGGAGATAAAGGAAAAATTAAAAACTTCCTGGAAACCAATGAAAATGAAAACACAACACAAAATCTATGAGATGCAGCAAAAGCAGTTCTGAAAGGGAAGTTCATAGCACTACAGGCCTACCTCAAGAAGCAAGAAAAATTTCTAATAGACTATCTAAACTCACAACTTAGAGAATTAGAAAGCAAACCAAAGGAAAACCCCAGAGCAAGTATTAGGAAGGAAATAGTAAAGATCAGAGTAGAAATAAATGACATGGAGACCAAAAAAGGAATTCAAAAGATCAATGAAACAAAGAGCTGGTTCTTTGAAAAGATATACAAGATTGATGGACCCTTAGCTAAACTCTCCTTGAAACAAAGAGAGAGAATCCAAATACACAAAATCAGAAATGAAAGAGGAGAACTAATAACTGATACCACAGAAATACAAAGGATTGTGAACAAATATTATGAACAATTATATGGCAATAAATTTGACAATCTAAGTAAAATGGACAAATTTCTAGAAACACATAGTCTCCCAAAACTGAACGGGGAAGAGATAGAAAACTTGAACAGACCAATAACAACAAAAGAAATTGAAGATGTAATCAAGACTCTCCCAGCAAACAAAATCCCAGGCCCGGATGGCTTCATGGGGAAATTTTACCAAACATTCAAAGAAGAACTAATACTCATTCTCCTCAAATCATTTCAAAAAGTTCAAGAAGAAGGACGACCTCCAAACTCGTTTTATGAGGCCAGCATAATTCTAATTCAAAACCAAAAAAAAGACACTACAAAGAAAGAGAACTATAGGCCAACATCCCTGATGAACATAGATGCTAAAATCCTAAACAAAATAGTAGCAAATGAAATCCAGCAATACATCACAAAAATCATTCACCATGACCAAGTGGGATTCAACTCAGGGATGCAAAGCTGGTATAATATTCACAAATCAATAAATGTGATACACCACATAAATAAAATGAAAGATAAATATCATATGATCATGCTGAAAAAGTATTCGACAGAATCCAGCATCCATTTCTGATAAAAACACTCAGCAATCTGGGAATAGAGGGATCATATCTCAACATAATAAAGGCCATATATGAAAGACTTACAGCCAACATCATACTCAATGGGCAAAAACTAAAAGCACTCCCCTTAAGAACAGGAACAAGACAAGGATGCCCACTTTCATCACTCTTATTTAACATAGTACTGGAAGACTTAGCCACAGTAATTAGACATGAAGAAAAAATAAAGGGGATCAAAATTGGAAAGGAGGAAGTGAAACTGTCATTATTCGCAGATGACATGATACCATATGTAGAAAACCCCAAAGACTCCATCAAAAGTTTACTAGACTTAATAAATGAATTTGTCAAAGTAGCAGGATACTAAATTAATGTCAAAAAATCGATGGCATTCTTATACACCAGTGATGAACTCACAGAAAGAGAAACTAAAAAACAATCCCATTTACCATTGCGGCAAAAAAATTAAGATACCTAGGAATAAACTTAACCAAAGAAGTAAAGAAGCTCTTCACAGAAAACTACAGGTCATTGAAAAAAACAAATAGAGGGAGATATAAAAAAGTGGAAGCACATACCTTGTTCAGGGATTGGAAGAATTAACATCATTAAAATGTCCATGCTACACAAAGCAATCTATAGATTCAGTACAATCCCCATCAAAATACCGACGACACACTTCACAGAACTAGAAAAAATACTTCAAAAGTTCATATGGAACCAAAAAAGACCTTGAATAGCCACAGCAATCTTGAAAAGGAAGAACAAAGTTGGAGGGATCACATTACCAGATTTCAGGTTAAACTACAAAGCGACTGTAATCAAAACAGCCTGGTGCTGGCACAAGAACAGGCAGATAGATCAATGGAACAGAACAGAGAACCCAGAAATGAACCCAAGGTAATATGCTCAGTTAATATTTGACAAAGGTGGCAAGAGCATACAGTGGAGTAAAGACAGCCTCTTTAATAAATGGTGTTGGGAAAATTGGACAGCTACATGCAAAAAAAAAATGAAACTGAACCATCAACTTACACCATATACAAGAATAAACTCAAAATGGATAAAAGACTTAAATGTGACCCATGAAGCCATAAAAATCCTTGAAGAAAATGTAGGCAACAAAATTTTAGACATTATATGTGGCAGAATTTTCACTGATACGTCACCTAAGGCAATAGAAACAAAGGAGAAAATGAACACATGGGTCTACATCAAACTAAAAAGCTTCTGCACAGCAAAAGCAACAACCACTACAATGGAATGGCAATCCACTCTTTGGGAGGGCATAATTGCCAGTGATACATTAGATAAGGGGTTAATTACTAATATATATAGAGAGAGTGCTCATACAGCTCAACAAAAGGAAAACAAAGAATCCAATTAAAAAATGGGCAGAGGAACTAAATAGACACCTCTCCAAACAGGATATACAAATGGCTAAGAGACATATGAAGAAATGCTCAACATCACTAATCATCAGAGAGATGCAAATTAAAACAACAATGAGGTATCACCTCACACCTGTCAGAATGGCCGCCATCAACAAATCATCAAACAAGTGCTGGTGAGGGTGTGGAGAAAAGGGGACTGAACAGTGGCAGGGTAGACTAAGATATACGCCCCAGAGAGAAGAGTTGGCTGCAGAACTGCACTGGTTTGGAGGAGTGACCTTGGTGTAGGATATTTAATGAGATCTCAGAAGAGGAATCATAATCCAGCATCCATCACAGGCTGTAATTAACTCTTCAAGTTCTCTGCTTTCCCTACCCTTTCATCCTGAGGCTTTGGAAAAGTTGATAGAGACTCAGAGAGAAGACTAAATGAATTACAACAACAACTAAGTTCGTGAAGGGTGAAAAGAGAAATTCACCCACAATCTTTCAGATTAAATAGAAGGTCTGGGTAAAACAATTTATATCACCCATAAGCAGTATGAAAATAATGGCTTTACAGTCATCTAATTATTCTTTTGGGCGAAAAAAAATAAACAAGAAGGAAGGAAGGGAATAAAAAATATTGAATGAAAAAGGTGGGCAAGGTAGATAAAAAATATATTTTGGGAAGTAGAAAAGGAAACCTTCATGAGCCATATGTAGAGTTTAATTGGTAAAGACCAATTCAATTACATTTTCCAAAAGGAACTCCAACAATAGAAGATAAAACAAAATAACATGAAAGGTAAAATTGTAAAACTAAAGATGAAAAACAACAAAAACACAAATCAGGATACTGAATCCAATTAAACTTAGATCTCAAGATTATACAACTGGAGACGATGATGGTTAACAAAACAGAATTTTAAGGTCATAAATTATGGAAAAACACTGCTACCTCAAGGTAGCAGGAGCACATGTAATAACACTAACATCAATATAAACTCTCATAAGCTAACATTAGTTTTATGTAGTTAATATGTGCAAGGCACAATCCTATTCATTTTATACATGCATTATCTCATTTATTCCTAAAACAACTTTATACTTATAACGTGTCTTAACCCCATTTACTAGTTGAGAAAATTAAGGAGTGGGAATACTAATTTTTCCAAGTGAAGAAAACTGACATTTAAATCCAGCCATCCTGATTCCAGAGTTTCCCTTATTTTCCACTGTTACCCATAACATTTCATTTTCAAATTCATTTTGAATTATTACTGATGGTGTAATTTAGTTTTTTTGACTTGACTCATTTTCTTTAATACTTAAAAAAAAAGAGTATGTATTTTAATGAAAACAATGAAGTCATTGCTCTATTAAAACCCAAACCAGCCCTGGTCGGTTTGTCTCAGTGTTTAGAGAGTCAGCCTGCAGTTCAGAGAGACCCAGGTTCAGTTCCCGCTAAGGGCATGTGCCTCGGTTGCAGTTTGTCCCCGGCCCTGGTTGGGTTGTGCGGGTGGCAGCCACTTGATGTGTCCCTTTCACGTCAATTTTCCTCTTTCTCTTTCTTTCCCTCCTACTCTATCTGAACAAAAAATGGAAAGGTGTCCTCGGGTGAGGATTAAAAAAAAAACAAACAAACAAAAAACCAAAAACCTGTGTCATTAATATAAAGGTAGGAGATGGTTGGAGGTAACAGATCTCTCAGGTCAATCCTTAGGTCAGTAGTGACACTAAGAACCAGCAGGCTCCGTTTGAATTATGTCAGCAGTGTAACGCCACCAGGTTAGTGACAACCAGTGTGTGCCAAAGCTAGCATGTTCTTTTTATACAAAGTATTTCAAAATAAATATGCTGAGTATAATTCCATGTTTTGAGGTGGCAGAAATGATGAAATATATAATGACCATTTGTGGAAAGAGTTTTGCAAATCTGATTAATACAGTGCATGGTCCAATTGTAGTTGACATTATGTTCTGACTCAGTCAAGATTTTCCATAAAACCTGGAGACAACAATAACTAAATTGAAGTTTTATGCAGCGATATCTGCCTGAGATTAGCTAACTGTACTTGCATTTTTGTTTTAAATGAGCAGATAGTTCTGTTTCCTTGCAGTAGTACACAAATATGTGAATACATATATTCTCAAATTAAATTTTCTACTTTGAATAGAAATTAAAGAATGAAGAGCTCTGCAAAAATATAATTATCTTTCAGTTCACCTGTCTTATCAATTTTATAATAACTAAAATGATCAGAAAATATGAAAATGCTGCAAAAAATAAAATCATGCCCGGAAGACCATAATAAGATTTTTTTAAGACAGTCTAGTAAGTGAAAGTGTCCTCATGATTAAAGGACTAAAATTTATATAATTTGTAATAGAAAAATGTAGGAAAAAGTTTAAATAGTAAACCTTAATGACACCTACCTCTGTTGGTTTTTGTTTTTTGGTTAATCCTCACCCTAGAATATTCTTCTATTGATTTTTAGATAGAGTGGAAGGTAAGGGGGGGAGAGAGAGAGAAACATTGATGTGAGAGAAACATTGATGTGAGAGAAACATCAACTGGTTGCCTCCCTCATGAACCTGACTGGGATCAAACCTGCAATCCAGGTACATTCCCTTGACCAGGAATTGAACCCAAGGTACTTCTGTCCGAGGTATTGATGCTCTAACTGCTGAGTCAAACTGGCCAGTGTTACACCTAGCTGTTTTTGTTTTGTTTTGTTTTTTCTTGTATTGATTTTAGAGAGAGAGGAAGGGAGAGGGAGAGAGAGAGAGAAACATTGATGAGAGAGAACATCAATTGGGTGTCTCCTGCATGCCCCCCACTGGAGATTTGGCCCAAAACCTGGCCATGTGCCCTAACTGGGAATTTAACTGGCCACCTCTTGGAGCATGGGTTGATGTTCAACCACTGAGCCACACGGCTGGGCTGTTTTTTAATGTAATAATTTTTCATCTTTCATTTCCTTTTCATTCACATGCATGTAGCCATGCAATCACAGTTACCACTCTCTTAGGGAAAAGATGTTCATGGGCTTATCCTTAGCTGCCTCTTTGTATTTAGTGAGTACAGAGTTCCAAGTCTGAAGGTCCAGATGTTTGAGAAGTTAGAGATCAAAGAGAAGGGTGAATAATGAAAATGAAAAATATTTTCAAAGCTGCATCACAGTTGTAGTAACATAACTAAGGAACTGTTTTTTTGTTTTGTTTTGCATTTTGCCTTTTTCAGGGTTTATTTATTTATTTAGTTATTTTGCTTTTTTGTTTTTTTGAAAGACAGTGTGGTAAAAAGTAAACAGGACTGGACAGGAGTCACAAGATTTGACTCAGGTCTACTCTCATTTATGAATTGCCCAGGACTTAATTTCCTGGAAAACTTCAGGAGTTTTAAAGAATCAGGTAAAACACAGCAAGGTGCTTCTTTCTCTTCTTGCCGAGGAGCCCTTTCCATATTTTCATATTATTTAGTATTTCTTACTTTTATATATATATAAAAATTGTATAAATTATATATCATATATAATAAATTATATATTATATATTATAATAAATTATATATATTATATATATAATATATATATATAATATTGTACCTTAGAACAGCAACCTCGCTTAAAACTATGCAAGTAGAGCTCTGGCCAGTTTGGCTTAGTGGTTGGAGTGTTGACCCGTGGACCAGAGAGTCCAGGGTTCAGTTCCTGCTAAGGGCATGTACCTTGGTTGCAGTTTGTCCCCGGCCCTGGTTGGGGTCGTGTGGGTGGTAGACACTCAATGTGTCTCTCTCACATGGATGTTTCTCTCTCTCTCTTTCTCCTTCTGTCCTTCCCACTCTATCTGAAGATAAATGCTAAAGTCTCCTCGGATGAGGATATATATATAAAAAAAAAATGCAAGTAGAAACTATCTTATAGTGAGAGCCTAAATAACTATCAAGTGAAATACAAAATTTTAAGGTTGAAAATGTTTTTAAAGTAAATGGAAAAAATTATAAAAGTACGTTTCTGGTCCTGGCCAGTTTGGCTCAGCAGTTAAAGCGTTGGTCCTAGAACTGAAGGGTTGTGGGTTCAATTCTGATCAAGGGCACCTACCTCCCTTGCAGTTCGATCCCCGCCCCTGGTTGTGGTCCTGCGGGGGGCAACCATTTGATGTTTCTCTCTTCCTCCCTCCCTACCTCCCTCTCATTATATCTGAAAAAAATCAATGGAAAGATATTCTCAGGTGAGGATTAAAACTAATAATAATAATAATAAAATAAAAGTATGTTTCTGTACTATTTAGTATTCCTTTTGGAGCCTTAATTTAATATGTTGACTCTGAAAATGAGTAGTTAGTTTAAGAAAACTGAAGGCACTATTTGCAGGATTGAGATTTGAAAGACTAACCTAACTGAAAGTGTTAAATCTAGTAGAGATCCAGAATTTTACCTCATTTTCTAAAAAAAAATTATCAGCAACCACCCCAAAAAAACAACTGTGTGATCAGCGTAACTAATGTAGGGCAGGCACCTACAGATTGCAAACGCTCTCTAGGGTCCTTTTGGAGCACATATAGCCGATTTAGAGTCATTTTCTCCTTTCTGTTGCTTCTAGTGGGACTCAGATTCAAGCAATCTGAACTCTGTTGTCAACCTATAACCTCTTTGTGATGAGGAAAAGATTGGGCTGTGGTGTCCTGAGTGTGACAATGTAAGGTTTATCTGGGGAAACTGTTTGCTGTGATACCCAGTTGTTCTAAGGCTAACTGAAGGTGATAGGTAATTCTAAAAGCGATGTGCAGAGTTTATAAGGAAAACATAAGCAACAAGTTTGAGAATAGACTTTTTTAAGTTTCAAAGACATTGTAGTTGAAATATGTCTAAAGCTTAACCTTATTTTCAACCCTGCTCTTCATTTTCTACAAACAATAAAGATTTTTCTCTATAAATCTTAAATTTTCTCTAGCTATTTTTTTTATTCAAGTTCATAACAGGTGCATAATTATGACTTCACAAATCTTCAGAACTATTTCCCCAGACTCTCCCAAGTTAAAACTGTTTTGATTAGAATTGTACTAGCTTTCTCTAAAAATCACATACAAATTGTTTCATTCTCACTTAAAAGCAAAGTATCATTTGCCATTAAAATTCTTTCTGGTATTAATATAAAATTTATTTCTCTAGTAATCTGTACTCTAACTATTGGATACATTTTTTTTTCCTTTATTGATTTATAGAGAAAAAGGAAAGGAGAGGGAAAGAGAGGTAGAAACATCAATGAGAAAGAACATCAATTGGCTGCCTCCTACATGCCCCACTTCTTGGAGATACGATCTCCTGGTGGCCAGGGAACTTGAACCTGGCCCTGGGAAGCTACCAGCCCACGTTCCTTGTTCTGAGCCTGGGTGCGGATGGGCATGATGACTTGACCAACGGCCCCCTACCCTGAGGCTTTCCAGAGGCCCCTCGCAGGCCTGTCTGAGAGCCCAGCACAGGACAGCCTCCTGTCGATGCGGATGACATGGAAGGATGGAGCTGCACCGCCACGTGAAAGCCATCTTTGCCCCAACTTCTCACCATGTGTTCCAGGGCTTCGGAAGAGCACCGCTCAGACTCATCAGACACCGTGTGGCCACAGAGAGGGAACTCATCCACTGCTGCCTTTTCCGATGCAGGTCAAAGACGCGGATCTTGGCATCAGGGACACCTCGGCAACAGCGAAACTCCGGATACGGCTGGTTCCAATACCGGCGACAGCGCGGGACGGCGGCGCCAGGAACCTTCGCAGCCAGCTCCACACCACGCATGCGTCGTGCATGCATTGCCATCGACTCACAGGGCACCGTAGGGTCTCGCCGAGGACGTGAAGATGCTGTTTTACCTCCTCCCCGCCACAGATGCTGCAACACTCCACAGCTGCTGTGGGCACAGCTGGCCCCGAGCCGAGTGCAGAGGCGGCGGCTTGTCGCCGGGGGCCACCAGGTAGGACCTGGGCGTCCACCGTGGGCCTGGCAGCCGGTTCCTTCTTTCTCTCCGTGGTGGGTGCACACCTTTGCCCTGGGCTTTGTCTTAGTATGAAAGACACATTTTCCTAGAGATCAGATAACAAAGGTCTCTCCAGCTAGTCCACATACCGCATCTAGTTTGTCTAAATAATATATTTTCCAGAGTTCGCGTCTCCTATCAACTCTGTGTATCAGCTGCTTTTTCTCAAAGAGTGTGTGGTCACCTGCCCTGGGGAGCATGGGTTCTTGGCATGAGCTCCCTGGAAGACCCTGGAAAGCTGAGCTCGGTGGTGACAGGGGTAGAGGGAAGGCATCTGTTATACACGTGGCGTGATGATTGCCTTGAAACCCCAAAACTCCGGTTGTTTTATGCATTTGGCCATATGGAATGGCTTTATTATCAAAACAGCATCCGCAAAATTGAAATACCAACTGAATTTTTTTTTATTTATTTTTTTTTTTTTATCCTCACCCGAGGACATTTTTCCATCTTTTGTACAGACAGAGTGGGAGGGAGAGAGAGGAAGAGAGAGAGAGAGAAACATCGACGTGAAGGGACACATCGAGTGGCTGCCACCCGCACGACCAACCAGGGCCGGGGACAAACTGCAACCAAGGTACATGCCCTTAGCGGGAACCGAACCCGGGTCTCTCCGGACCGCAGGTGGGCGCTCTAACCGCTGAGCCAAACCGGCCAGGGCCCAACTGAATTTTTTAACTTAAGGCTGTTTACATTTTCATGCTTTATTAATCTTATATCTTACTGAGAATGAGTTTGATAAGTTTTCCCTTTGACATTAGATTTCATAAAAATATTATGATTAGGATCAGAGTGTGGGGAAGGAGGAAAGTAAAAGATAAAAATAATTTACAAATGGTCTATAATCCCTACTTGGATTTTTCCTATTTGGATTTTGGATTCTTTTATGCTATTTCAGAAATCCGTGACATCATGGGACAAAACCTGTCCAGTGTGAGTATATTCTTCCAATGCTTTCTCTTCAACAGGGAAATAAATAAAGTGTCACAAAATAACTCCCGCATTTGAAGCGAGTGGGGTTTTACAAAATACTCATATTAAAGTAAAAATATTAAAGCTCCCAGTGTAGAGAACTTACTCACCTTATAAAGGAGTTGTTTACATCTCCATTTTTTCTTCATGTCTGCCGTCCTATTTTCCTCAAATAGTTTCTATTTACTATGTAAGCTTGAATATGGAGATAAAGCAGCAAATAATATTGTGTTGCTCTCACTGAGCTTTCCAGCCTAGGAATGGATTTAGATGCTACTTCAATAATATTTCATCATGTTACAAAATACAAAATGTGCCCAGAAGGCAAGGCAGAGTGAGCCCCGAGAGCCTGGGATAAGGCCCTGATTTAGACTGAGTAATGAACAGGGAAGACTTTATCAGGAAAGAGATCTTACATAGAAACAAAAAGCCTCCCAAAGTCACATAGATACGGTGACCGTTTTGACAGTTTCCAGAGGGGAGTAGGGTTTGGGGAGAATGGGTGAAAAAGGTGAAGGGATTAAGTACAGATTGGTAGTTACAGAATCGGCCTGGGGATGTAAAGTACAGCATAGGGAATATTGTGAATATTTTAATAACTGTGCATGGTGTCAGATGGGTACTAGATTTACCAAGGTGACTACTTTGTAACTTACATAAACCTCTAATCACTGGGTTGTACATCTGAAACTAATAAAATATTGCATGACAACTGTAATTGAAAAATAACAAGTTATTGAAAAAATAAGCTGTAAAATGATGTTCTCAACTTCTCTTCCTCGATCTGTAAAGTGGATATATTTAAAGGTCAGTCCTCATGAAGTTATAAAAACATTAACTGGAATAATAAAATGGGTATATTTTGTATACAGTAAAACAGAAAACCTTCTAAATTCAATGCTTTATCCGTCGGAATACTTCTTTCATAATTAAAGAACCTTTACATCGAATCATTAATGTTGATTGCTTACTTTCTTTAAAAAATTTTTCTTCAGTAAATAAAGAGGTCATCCATTAAACATACATGATTCATTTAACCTGAAATACAATTGGATGTCATGATATAAATGATTAAGTAATTTCAATATTTAAATATTATTTTCATGCAGGTCTCTAAACCTAGTAAGCCCCACAAACTTCCTACTATTGGCAAGCAACTTGGGCAGTAGGAGAAAAATAACATTACTTGCATCATTTTACCTTTTAAATAAATAGGCAGGAACTTGCATCTAAAACACAGGAAGTGCATGCACTGAAAATGTGGGAGGGCAAGCTTCATACACAGCACCTGCAGCCCAGATCAGTGTTTCTTGACTTTTTCTGTTGGACTAACTCCTTTTAAGAGAGAACTCTTTTAATTATATATATATATGTATATATGTAAATTCTGTGTTGATTCAAGTCATCTTTAGTATAGCTTTTATTATTATGCTTTATTATAACAAGCTTATAATTTATTATATAAATTATATATTTGTCATACCATTAAATATTTATAAAACTACACATTAATTACCATATAAGACTGATTAATGGCTTATAAATTTTGTATAAGTATGAAGCCTAAATAAGGAAAGTAAACATTTACAAACTAAAATCAATCAAATTTTTATGAGCATATTATGCACTACTTCTTGTTGATTTAATCCTCACCTATTTTTTCCAATGGTCTGGAACAATGTAAACTATCACTTATTCCAGGATAACTTATCCTATGCTACCAAAGCACAAAGGTCAGTAGTGTATTTACTCAGTTCACTATTATAAAACACAAATTCCCAATGAATAATCAAAATGTATAAAATATCAATCAAAAAGTTAATTAGGCTCCCGGGACTAATTTTTCTATTTGGAAAATGTGCATTTGTAAAATAGATAAGGGGACCATTTGAATGAGGTAAGAGACAGGCATCCTGACCCCCCCATCAGTCATCAGTCATGACAATAGATACCATTGGCTGACTGAAGAAAAGGCCAACCACAACCATGACTCTTTTACATTCACTACTCAAGTCTAGGAAAATATAATCAAGTTGCTCATGGGGGCTCTCACACATATTGAGTTTACAACCTCCAGTGTGAAGTTACTAAGAAACACTAATGAAAATGACTGTTCATCATTAGTGGAGGCATCACACCTCACTGAAATCCCACATGGGGACATAATCTCTGAATCACGGTATATTGTCAAACAGCAAGTGATGGAAAGCTGTATAATGACTCAGTGATCAGAAATGCAGACTGTTGCAGCAGCAGGAGAGAAAATGCAGGGTGCACATCAGTCAGTATATTAGACTCTAGCGCATATTTTTCTTTGAGAACATATTCAGGTTTAGTGCTTTGTGTAATGGTTGAAATGTGATTATCAAAGAAAAGGCAGTGTTGCATTGATCGGATACACAGAACAGTTCTTTTCTAGTCTTTGCATGAAAGCAGAGAATACTGGGAATTGGATTGTATTTCTAGCATTGTCCAGTGCTACTTCCAAGTATTTAAAGGCTTCCTTGATGCATAACTAATCAATAAGTGCATAATAGTGCAGATCTCTTACACAGGGCTTGTGGACCAGGAGAGAGAAACCATGGACGAAAGGCTTATTCACAGTCAAAGCTGAAATTTCAGGTCTAAACATGTTTACTTGTTTTACTTGCTTTATAAAAGCTCCTAGAAAATGATCTGTCCCCAACCATCCCCAAATTTATTATTTCAGGTTATGTATTAGTAACTTTAGCCATGTTTGATTTTTCTATTTTTCTTTGGTAAGCACAAATTACTGCATTAATTCTCGCTGGAGGGTATGTTTTTATTGATTTTTACAAAGAGAGGAAGGGAGAGAGAGAGAGAGACATTTATCAGTTGCCTCCCGTAGGCACCCCAACTGGGGATCAAACCTGCAACCTAAGTATGTGCTCTGACTGCGAATCGAACCAGCAACCTTTTGGTGCACAGAATGACTCTCCAACCAACTGGCAAAAGCTGGAAGGCTTTTTAAAAAGTTTCGCCTCACTTGTCAATTATTTTTATCCATTTGCATTTTGTTTTGTTTTTCTCCAGTGGCAGCAAATACTAAGGACTGTATCAGAGACAACACGCCATACAGTTTGAGACACATGGTAAATCACTACATTACTGATTAGCTTAGTCTCTAAAAATAATTTAGCATTGCTCAAAGCTTCTGGGAGTAATCTAGTGTCTTTTCTCTGCCTAGGAACATTGGTCATACTGGATAGTCTAACAGCGTGACTTAAAGTAAGTAATAACCATTCCAGAAAAGCCAACAATGTGGTGTAGGCTTTTGGGTCAGTGGTATCATTTGACCTGGAGACTTGCATTAGTCATATGCATAATCAGTCAATCAGTCATGGCTGCATAATGAAGTTTCAATAATAACTTTGAACACTGGATCTTGAGCAAGATTTTTGGTTTGCAAAAACACCTTATACATTGTCAGAAATCAATAGAAGTGTGATGCAACCTAACTCAGTGGGGAGAGACAGTGGAGGGCCAAATCTGGTACTTTTCCTGGACTATACCTATGCACTTTTTCCCTTGGCTAGTTTTAATCTGCTTCCTTCCCTGTAATAATTGCCTTCAGTGAGTTCTGTGAGTCTTTATCAAACCTTAAGGTGGCTTGGAGAATCCCTCAAATCTGTAGTTTATGTCAGAAATGAGTCCAGACTTGTGGACTGTAAATTCTAACTTTGTAGTTGGCTCAAACACTCTATAATTTCCATCTGTCATCCCCACAAACCCAACAAACCACATGTAAATGGTGGGACACTCACACAAAGAGGAGAATGTAAATCTAGTTTATAGTGCCTAGAAGAGATCAAACATATGCTAACAACAACAACAAGCAAATGCTGTCCCAAAACATCATTGTTTTTTCTGCTTAAAAATATAATGTGTATTTGTTGAAGAATTAGCAAATATGTATAACAAAAATATGAAGATACAGGTTTTTAAGATTTGGATGCGTTTTTTTTTGTTTTTTGCAATAGTATTATATGTGCCATTTTACAAGCTGATTTTTTTTTTTACCTAAGCTTTTTCTATAAGAATAAATGTTCTTGATATCATTTTAATAATAGAAAAATATATTTATCATATGTTAAGCAATAGATCTATATATGGACAGATTTACTTCCTGCTTATCTATTTCGCTGTTCTATTCATATATTCAAGGGCTAGTGCCATGGAGCTATAGCAAAAGCAGCTTCAACTTATTTACTGATTTAACTTGATTTAACTTGAGGTCAACATCCAGGAGCTCATTGTAAAGGCTTCTGACAAAGTTATATTTTATTTTTTAAATATTTTTTTTTATTGATTTTAGACAGAGAGGAAGTGAGAGGGAGAGCGAGAGAGAAACATCAATGAGAGAGAACATGGATTGGCTGCCTCCTGCATGCCTCTCACTGGGGATCAGGCCCACAACCAGGGCATGTGTCATGACCAGGAATCGAACCAGCGACCTCTTGGTGCATGGGTCAATGCTCAACCACTGAGCCACACCAGCTGGACCGAAGTTCTATTTTAGAGGGAGTCCTCTCTTCAGTCATTTAAATTGCAACGTTGTAAACTAGAAATCTACACCTGGAATCTGTGTGATCCTATTAACCAATGTCACCCACTAAGTTTATTTTAAAAATGTAAAGTAGCCACAAATAGTGTCAGTGACCAGCATAAACAATTAAAGAGGCCACAACATGAATAAAAAGGGGCAAAATAAGCCCTCGACATGCCATTTTTGGAGAAAAAGCTTGATTTCAAATAAGTGACAATTCTTAATTTTCTACTGGACAGTAAGAGGATTTATAAAATTGGGACTAAATCTGGAAGATACTTATTTCTTTTTGAGATGGCACAAAATATTGTTTTTTAATGGTTCTAAAGACAATTTAAAGGCATTGAGGAGCAGAGCATGTATTAAAGCTTCACTTATCTCACCATCTTCTTCAAACGCCACCTCTTATCCTTTATGGAATGAGGTAGATGAACCATTTTTGCATATATTTTAATTTTAAAAAATCTTGTGTCTGAACAAATTTATTTGAATATGTCACTTTAACCTAATAGCATTACACACTTCTTTCTGGAAATTTAGTAAGTTTGGAGGATCACTGTGCTGAAGTTCCCCATAATGTCCTCACAGGTCTCATGTGTGTGAAATAAGGGTTCACCTGGGCTCCAGGATGGCATGTGTCATTTTATAAGAATATTTTCTCATACATCACTTAACTCAATTCCCCCAAATAATTTCCTTAGAAGGCATACAAAAACAAGTTAAACTGATTTCAAAAATGAAGAAATAATACTCAGAATATCAAATGACTCACCCAAAAAGAACATATGGTAAGTGATAGATCATAAAGCTTAGCTCACTTGTGAACACTTTTCTCAAAAACGTTTCTCCTTCAAAATGTAGGGGTCAGACTCACTTAGCATCTGAAAGTCAAGCTGGCTCTAAGATGAATTATGAATCAATTGAGGCACACATCCAGGGTCTGTGGGGTCTGAAACCAATACAGTTCTGAGGGTCCCTTTTAAAAAAAAATAATAGCCTAGCCAATGTGGCTCAGTGGTTAAGCGAAGCTGACCCATGCACCAAGAGGTTGCTGATTTGATTCTAGGTCAGGACACATGCCCAGGTTGTGGGCCTCATCCCCAGTGGGGGGCATGCAGGAGGCCGCCAATCGATGTTCTCTCTTATTGATGTTTCTATTTCTCTCTCCCTCTCCTTTCCTCTCTCTTTAAAATCAATAAAGAAAAAGAAAAGAAAAGAAAAAAGAATAGCAATTATAAATATAAAATTATAGACAAAGCAAGTATTTATTTAGAATAAGAAAATAAAATAAATACAAGTTATACATAGCTATTAAATAAAACTTACAACTCATTTGAAAAAAATATATACTTTTATTAATTGCCTGATCTATCTTTAAAATCTTTTTTTAAATTTTCTGGCTACATATTCTTTGATCTCCTCTATATTTGACCATTATTTTCTAATAGTTTTAGGAGGAATAGAAATTCAATTCAATCTTTCCTCCAGTAAAATTGTTAAAATTTATATTGATAACAGATACATGTTTCTTTCAGCCTCAGCTGAATATCGCAAATGCCATGTGTGTCTCTAGGATTGTTGTCAAATTGAGAAAAACCTTTTCTCTTTCATATATGAACTGTAGTATTTCTAAAAAACTTCAATTATCTTTGATGATGGACAACTTCTAAATATTAATGGAAAACACTAGTGGACCGGTTTGCAGTCGACATCCTCCTTGTAATCTAGCAATGAGAGGTCTGGCAATCACTTATCCACGTGTACGCATAAGAGTTGGTTGTGTACGTTTCTTCTCAACTTTGAGTTTAGTGACATCATAATGGTAGATGGAATTGGCCATAGTGGGAGTAATTTATACCATTGACAAAAACTAAAAGTCAGGCCTTTTTAGTTTTTCTCTGGAGAGCCATTTCCTGAACTGTGTACCACCACCCTCAGTACCTTCTCTCAAGGTCTATGCCTACAACATTGGTGCCAGCACTTCCTCAGGTCAGCCTGATGTTTAAATATTTTTCTAATAGAATCCAACAATTCATTCCTCCCCTTTAATTACATTATAAAACAATTCAAGAACCCACTTATAATTTCAATGACAATTTTTGCTTAATTAAAGCTATTGATGGGATCTGAATTTTTGGCAGCAATTTAGTTCTTGATTACAGAATACTTTCTCTTTATGTTATTTACCTTTATTGCTTTTCTTTGTCATTCAGTTTTTACCAATTTCTCTGTTATTTAATAACTTTTAAAGTACTGCCAAATGAAGAGTCTATATTTTTCATTTATTTCAATTGAAATTTCCCAAAATGTTCTTCCAAATTGCCATGAAAATGGTATAGTTCAGCTTTCTCGGTCATTTAAATAAACACATCTTTGACTACATAACTTTGTATCACTGGATGAGTTGGCACAGGGAGTAGTTCAAATACTCTGGAAGCAATTTCCGCACCAGAACAAGAAGCAGTAACTTATTCATTCATTGCTCTGACTGCAAAACCATATAAACATACTCTACTAAATTCATACTAAATGCATTCTCCAATAATTTCCTTTCAGCCAGATTCCCAAATTGTCAGGGTCACTCTAATGCATCTAATTTCAGGGAAATGACAAATGGAGGAAACTAGGATTGCAAAAGACACTAAAAATTTTATACAAAGAATGTATGAAGTCATTCCTGGGGCCCATCATAGGGCCTTGGAAGGAGCCTGTGTAATTGAAGTTATCTGAATCTGAAGCTTCATTTATTTTATTGGAAGTTATTTCATTTCAGAGCCAGTGATATACTGCTTTTTACTTCTTAATACCCATTTTAATTTTAATTCCCTAAGTGGTTTTTCTCTCACATTTACTTTCTGCAGTTCCAATGTCTTCAAAATCTCCTAACAATATTTATATCATAACTACCCTCAAATCCTTGGCTTACACTAAAATGTAGATTATAGTTTTCAACTTAAACTTTTTGTCAAGATTTGCAAGAGCAAAGTTTTACAATAAAAGAAGTGAGTAATAATAATACAATTTTAAGAAACAAAGATTTGGAAAGAATATTTTATTGCATGGATGTATATAGGTGCCTCTAAATCCATGGTGTGTGTGTGTGTGTGTATTTAATTTAATTTTTATTTTTGACATTATTATAGATGTCCTCCAGTTTTCCCCATTTACTCCTCTTCACCCAGACCCTCCCCTCCCCTCCCTCTGGCCCTCACTGCATTGTTGTCTGTGTTCATGTGCTATGCATACATGTTCTTTGGCTAATCCCTTCACCATTTTCATCCTGTGCACCCTACCCACCTTCCCTCTGACATCTGTCAGTCTGTACCATGTATCCATGTCTCTAGTTCTGTTTTGTCAGTTTATTGGATTTTACATATAAGTGAAATCATATGCGATTTTCATTGGCATAATAATCTCCAAGTTCATCCCTGCTGTTGCAAAGGGTAATAGATCCTTTATTTTATGGCCACGTAGTATTCCATTGTGTAAATATATCACAACTTTTTTATCCACTCATCTACCAATGGGCAATTGGGGTATTTCCAGATCTTGGCTATTGTAAACAACACTGTTATGAACATAGGGGTACATATATTCATTCTGATTGGTGTTTTGGGATACTTAAGATATATATGCTCAGAACGGATTGCTGAGTCAAAAGCACTTTCATTTTTAATTTTTTAAGGAAACTCCATTCTGTGACTTATATTTTAATTAGTTGAAGGATAAAACTATTGACTAAATGTTGACTTGTCATTAAAAAAAAAAACATTTGGATATTTACCAAATGTCTTATAACAAAATAGGTTTCAGAGGGATCAGTGATTTAATCATTAGAACAAAATACTGGCAAAAAAGATAGCGTGACTTGTTAGCAATCTTGAGGTGGTAAAGACTTATTGAAACAAGACACAAAGAGCAGAGATTATAAAGAAAAATTTGTGACTTTATAAAAAAATTAAACTTTCATAAGATTAAAATTAATAAGTAAACAGGTCCTTTACTTCTTTGGTTAAGTTTATTCCTAGGTATCTTAATTTTTTTGTTGCAATGGTGAATGGGATTTTTTTAGTTCCTCTTTCTGTGTGTTTATTATTGGTGTATGAAAATGTCAATGATTTCTGTATGTTGATTTTGTATCCTGATACTTGGCCAAATCAATTTATTTAATCTAGTAGTTTTTTGATGGAGTCTTTAGGGTTTTTGATGTACAATATCATATCATTTGCGAATAATGACAGTTTCACGTCTTCCTTTCCAATTTGAATCCCTTTTATTTTTTCTTCTTCTTGTCTGATTGCTGTGGCTAAGACTTCAGGTACTATGCTAAAAAAGAGTGGTGAAAGTGGACATCCTTGTCTTTTTCCTGTTCTTAAGGGAAATACTTTTAGTTTTTGCCCATTGAGTACGATGTTGGCTGTAGGTTTGTCATAAATAGCCTTTATTATGTTGAGATATGATGTTTCTATTCCCACTTTGCTGAGATTTTTTTTTTCATTCCTCACCCAAGGATATTTTTCTATTTATCATTAGAGTGGGAAGGAGGGAGAGAGAGAGAGAGACAGAGAGAAAAATCTGATAGATCCACATCAACTGGTTGCCTCCTGCGCAATGTGACCAGGGCCAGGGACAAATCACTGGTATATGCCCTTGACCAGAATCAAACCCACAAGTCATTGGTTAATGGGCTGACACTCTAACTGCTGAAACAACCCAGCCAGGGCAAGAGTTTTTTTGATCAAAAAATGGATGGTGGATTTTGTCAAATGCTTTTCCAGTGTCTATTAATATGATCGTATGATTTTTATTTTTTAATGTTTTTTTTTAAATTTTTTTATTAATTAATTTCTTTTTGTTACAGATATTTCTCATTTTCCCCATATTGACACCCTCCTTCCCTTCCCCCACAGCCCCATCCCAAGCTTTGTTGTCTATGTTCGTTGGTCATGCATACATGCATGTAAGTTCTGTGGTTTATCTCTTCCCCCACAAACTCCCCCTCCTCTGAGGCTTGTCAGCCTGTACCTCAACTCCATGTCTCTGTGTTAATTTTGTTCAGCAGTGTGTTTAGTTCATTATATTCTACAAATAAGTGAGATCATGTGATATTTGTCTTTCTCTGCTGGGCTTGTTTCACTCAGCATAATGCTCTCCAGGTCCCTCCATGTCATCTCAAAGAATAAGAAATCTTTCTTTCTTACAGCTGCATAGTATTCCATTGTGTACATGTACCACAGCTTTTTAATCCACTCATCTACTGATGGACAATTGGGTTGTTTCCAGATCTTAGCTATTATAAATAGTGCTGCTATGAACATAGGGGTACATATATTCTTTCTGATTGGTGTTTCAGGCTTCTTAGGGTATATTCTTAGAAGTGGGATCACTGGGTCAAATGGAAATTCAATTTTTAATTTTTTGAGGTAACACCATATTGTTTTCCAAAGTGGCTACACCAGTCTGCATTTCCACCAGCAGTCTACTAGAGTCTCCTTTTCTTCACATCCTCGCCAACACTTGTTTGATGATTTGTTGATGGCGGCCATTCTGACAGGTGTGAGGTGATACCACATTGTTGTTTTAATTTGCATCTCTCTGATGATTAGTGATGTTGAGCATTACTTCATATGTCTATTGGCCATTTGTATGTCCTGTTTAGAGAGGTGTCCATTTAGTTCCTCTGCCCATTTTTTAATTGGGTTCTTTGTCTTCTTTTTGTTGAGTTGTATGGGCACTCTATATATTTTTGGAAATTAACCCCTTATCTGATGCATCATTGGCAGTTATGATTTCCCATATAGTGGGATCCTTTTCCATTTTGATGGTTGTTTCTTTTGCTGTGCAGAAGCTTTTGAGTTTGATATAGTCCTATGTGTTCATTTTTTCCTTTATTTTTCCTGCCTTGGTGTTGTATCGGTGAAAATTCTGTTGCGTATAATGTCTGGAATTTTGTTGCCTACATTTTCTTATAGAATTTTTATAAATTCGTGAGTTACATTTAAGTTTTTATTTATTTTCAGTTTATTCTTTTTTTATTTTTTTGGTACGTGCCCCTAGCGGGAACCGTACCCAGGACTCTCTTGTCCACAGGCCGATGCTCCAACCACTGAGCCAAACTGGCCAGTGTGTTCAGTTTATTCTTGTGTATTGTGTAAGTTGGTGTTCTAGCTTCATTTTTTTTTGCAAGTAGCTGTCCAATTTTCCCAACACCATTTATTGAAGATACTGTCTTGACTCCACTGTATGCTCTTGCTACCTTTGTCAAATATTAATTGAGCATATTGTCTTGGGTCAATTTCTGGGTTCTCTATTCTGTTCCATTGAGCTATCTGCTTGTTCTTGTGCCAGTACCAGGTTGTTTTGATTACAGTGGCTTTGTAGTATAACTTGAAATCTGGTAATGTAATCCCTCCTACGTTTTTCTTCTTTTTCAAGATTGCTGTGGCTATTTGGGGTCTTTTTTGGTTCCATATAAACTTTTGGAGTTTTTGTTCCAGTTCTGTGAAGTATGTCATTGGTATTTTGATGGGGATTGCATTGAATCTATAGATTGCTTTGGGTAGTATGGACATTTTAATGATCTTAATTCTTCCAATCCATGTGCTTCCACTTTTTTATATCTTCCTGTATTTATTTTTTCAATGACCTGTAGTTTTCTGTGAAGAGCTTCTTTACTTCTTTGGTTAAGTTTATTCCTAAGTATCTTAATTTTTTTGCTGCCATGGTAAATAGGATTGTCTTTTTAGTTTCTCTTTCTCTGAGTTCATCATTGGTGTATAAGAATGCCATAGATTTCTTGACATTTAGTATCCTGCTACTTTGCAAATTCATTTATTAAGTCTAGTATATTTTTGAAGGAACCTTTAGCGTTTTCTATGTACAATATCATGTCTTCTGCAAATAATGACAGTTTCACTTCCTCCTTTCCAATTTTGATCCCCTTTATTTTTTCTTCATGTCTAATTACTGTGGCTAAGACTTCCAGTACTATGTTAAATAAGAGTGATGAAAGTGGTCATCCTTGTCTTGTTCTTAAGGGGAATGCTTTTAGTTTTTGCCCATTGAGTATGATGTTGGTTGTAGGTCTTTCATATATGACCTTTATTATGTTGAGATATGATCCCTCTATTCCAACATTGCTGAGCGTTTTTATAAAAAATGGGTGCTGTATTTCATCAAATGCTTTTTCATCATCTAATGATATGATTATATGGTTTTTATCACTCCTTTTGTTTATGTGGTGTATCACACATATTGATTTATGAATATTTTACCATCCTTGCAAACCTGATATGAAACCCACTTGATCATGATGAATTATTTTTTTGATGTATTGCTGGACTCGATTTGCTAGTATTTTGTTAAGGATTTTTGCATCTGTGTTCACCAGGAATATTGGCGTATAGTTTTCTTTTCTTTTTTTTTTTTGTAGTGTTTTTATCCAGTTTTGGAATTAGGATTATGTTGGCATCATAAAATGAGTTTGGAAGTGTTCCGTCTTTTTGGATTTTTTGGAATAGTTTGAGGAGAATGGGTATTAGATCTTTTTGAATGTTCAGTAAAACTCCCTTGTGAAGCCATCTGGGCCTGGGCTTTTGTTTGCTGGAAGTTTCTTGATTACATCTTCAGTTTCCTTTATTGTTATTGGTCTGTTCAAGTTTTCTATCTCTTCCTTGTTCAGTTTTGGGAGGCAGTGTGTTTGTAGAAATTTGTCCATTTCTCGTAGATTGTCAAATTTGTTGGCATATAAGTGTTCATAATATGTTTTGATGATCCTTTGTATTCCTGTGGTGTCAGTTGTTACGTCTCTTTCACTTATGATTTTTTAAAATTTGGTTTCCCTCTTTTTGTTTCTTGGTGAGTCTGGATAAAGGTCCATCGATCTTGTTTAGTTTTCAAAGAACCAGTTTTTTGTTTCATGGATCTTTTTTATTGTTTTTTTTTTTTTTTAATCTCCATGTTGTTTATTTATAGTCTGACCTTTACTATTTACTTCCTCCTACTAGCTCTGAGATTTTCTTTTGGTTTACTATCTAGTTTTTTAAGTTGTAGGGTTAGAAAGTCAATTAGGAATTTTTCTTGTTTCCTGAGGTAGGCCTGTAATGCTATGAACTTCCCTCTCAGGACTGCTTTTGCTGTGTCCCATAGATTTTGTGTTGTTGTGTGTTTGTTTTCATTAGTTTCCAGGAATTTTTTAATTTCTTCCTTGATCTCGTTAGTAACCCATTCATTGTTTTATAACCCATTCATTGTTTAATGACATGCTATTTAGCCTCCAAGTGTTTGAATTTTTTGTGTGTGTGTGTGTATTTTTTTATCCTCACTTGAGGACAGTTTTCCAATTTTCGTTCATGAGTGGGAGGGAGGGAGGAAGGGAGGATGAGAGAGAGAGAGAGAAAAATATCAAAGTGAAAGGGACACATTGAGTGGCTGCCACCCACACAACCCAACCAGGGCCGGGGACAAGCTGCAATCAAGATACGTGCCCTTAGCAGGAACTGAACCCAGGTCTCTCTGGACTGCAGGCTGACACTCTAACCACTGAGCCAAACTGGCCAGGGTGTGTTTTTGTGTGTTTTTATTGTAATTGAGTTCTAGTTTCATGCCATTGTGATCTGAGAAGATTCTTGATATGATTTCATTTTTTTTTGAATTTGTAGAGACTTGCTTTGGGTCCTAACATGTGGTCTATGCTTGAGAATGACTCTTGTGCACTTGAGAATAATGTATATCTGCAGTTTTGGGGTGAAATGTTCTGCAAATATTAATTAAGTGCCACTGATCTAGTTTGCCTTGTAAGGACTCTATGTCTATGTTAATTTTTTGTCTAGAAGATCTATCCAGTTTTGTCAGTGGTGTGTTAAAGTCACCCACTATGATTGTGTTGCTATTGATCTCTCTCTTGAAGTCCTCCAGACATTTTTAAATATATTTTGGTGCTCCCATATTTGGTGCATATATGTTTACTGGGGTTATATCCTCTTGTTGAATTGCTCTTTTTAATATTATTTAGTGACCTTCTTTGTCTCTTATTATGGCTCTTGTTTTGAAGTCTATTTTGTCAGATATGAGTATTGCTACACCAGCTTTTTTTCATTGTCATTTGCTTGAAAAAATTTTTTCCATCCCTTCACTTTTATCCTGTGTGAGACTTTTATTGTGAGGTGGGTCTCTTGTAGACAGCATATATATGGGTCATGTTTTCTTATCTAATCAGCTACCTTATGTCTTTTGATTGTAGCATTTAAGCCATTTACATTTAAGGTAATTATTTATAAATAGTTATTAGTTGCCATTTTAATTTTATGCCTGTGCGCCTCTCTCTCTCTCTCTCTCTCTCTCTCTCTCTCTCTCTCTCCTTTCTCTTTGTTTCTTCTTCTTCTTCAACAGTCCCTTCAGCATTTCTTGCCATGTTGGTTTGGTGGAGGTAAATTTCTTTAGCTTTTCTTTTATCCATGAAGCTCTTTATTTATCCTTCAATTTTGAATGATAGCCTTGCTGGATAGAGTAGGCTTGGATTCAGGCCCCTGCCTTGCTTTACTTTGTATACTTCATGCCACTCCCTTCTGGCCTGCATTGTTTCTATTGAGAAATAAGCTGACAGTCTAGTGGGAGCTCCCTTGTAAGTCACTTTCTGTCTTTCTCTTGCTTCCTTTAAGATTCTTTTTTTGTCTTTAATGTTTGCCATTTTTATTATGATGTGTCTAGCTGTGGGTCTTTTGGGTTCATCTTGCTTGGGATTCTCTGTGTTTCCTGGACTTGTGTCACTTTTTCCTTTACCAGTTTAAAGAAGTTTTCTGTCATTATTTCTTCAAAGAGGTTCTCTATTCCTTTCTCTGATTCTTCTCCTTCTGGTATTCCTATAATGCTAATGTTGTTATGTTTTGTATTGTTCCACAGCTCCCTTAAAATTTCCTCCTGCTTTTTAATTTTTTTTTTTTCATTTGCTGCTCTATTTGAGTGTTTTTCTCTACCTTGTCTTCTAAGTCACTGATTCAGTCTTCAGCTTCTTCTAATCTACTATTAAACCCTTCTAAGGTATTTTTCATAACAGCTATGTCATTCTTTATTTCCTCTTGATTTTTATGCATAGCTTCTACCTCTTTTTTAAGCTGAAGTAGTTCCCATTGAGCTCATCATAATTCTTATTAAGTTACTTGTAGTTCTTACCAAATTGTTTGAGCACCCTCAAACTCATTGCTTTGAATTCTTTATCTGACAGTTGCTGTCTTTAATTTCCTGTAGTTTCTTTTCTGGTGATTGCTCTTTTTCTTTCCTTTGGGTATTGTTTCTTTGTCTCCCCATTTTAGCCATCTGGTAGCTCTAGACCCACTGAGGAATGTTTGGATGTGTATGCAGCTCACTGTATATCGAATAAGGCTACTATGCCTCCCAGACTGTTTTGTTGCATGTCACCTTTTGTCTGCTGTGGATCCTGGAGGATTGACTACTGGGAGCTGGTTTTGGTGTGTCCTGGTAGGTGCTGCTGCTGGATTACGTGGGCCCCTCTGAAGCTGTGTTCCCAGCTGGTAGCTGGTGTTACCTGTAGCTATATAGCTCAGGCCCTTTGGGAGCCACACTCCCTGCCCATATCGTAGGCAGCTGGATCACACAGTCCCTTTGGAGACCTGGCTTTTTACCTATCTTGTGGGTATCTGGATCGCACCGGCTTCTTTGTTGCCTCATCACCCCGAAGGTCCCATGGGTAACTGGATTGCACAGTCCCTTTGGAGACCTGGATCTATGCCTATCTTGTGGGCTGCTGGGTCCCACAGGCCTCTCTAGTGCCTCAGCACCCTATAGGTCCCGTGGGTAACTGGATCACACAGTCCCTTTGGAGACCTGGCTCTATGCCTATCTTGTAGGAAGCTGGGTGGCACAAGCCTGTATGGTGCCCCTGCACCCTGCAGGTCCTGCAGGCAGGCAGCTGGATCACCCCAGGCACTCTTGGGCTCCGGCTTCCCACCACTCTTGTGGGTTGCTGTGTCGCACAGGCCTCTCTGGTGCTCCAGCACCCCGCAGTTCCCATGGGCAGCTGGATGGCACCCGGCCCTCTTGAGTCCCGGCTTCCCACTGTCTTGTGTACTGCTGGGTCACAGAGGCCTCTGTGAAGCCCTAGGTTCTGTGGTTGGTGGCTGGAGAGTGCTGTTGCCCCATGGGGCTCAACTCCTGCTCAGCCTTTCCTGTAGTTTTTGGGGGTGGGTCTCAGCTGCTGGTCTGTGCTTCTGTTGCCTGGGGATGGATGTCTGTTCCCCAGCCTCTGTTGCTGGGGGTATATCTCGATTCTGATCAGGCTGCTACTGTGGGGAATGGTGCTGGGCTCCTGGTTGTTTGCGGCTTCTGTAGCAGGCACCTTAACAGCTCCGCTACTGTACAGTGGTCTGTGTTGACACAGAGTTTCCACTGGTTTGATGGTTCCAGGTGCACTGGTGGGCTCAGGTTCTGGGCCCTAGCTGCTCCTACTGCCTCCTCCTAGGGAAGACTCGGGATCTTCCAAAATGGTGGGACCTCCCAGCAGCACAGGGGGAAGCACCCTGAAGGGCCGCTTACTGCGGTAGCCGGCTGCTCCCATCCACAGCACGGGAACCTTCTACTCCACGTCTCTGCACTGCATGAGTTTGGTTGTCCACCTTCACGTCCACTCACACTCTCTCACACACTAATTCACTCTCTCACACACTCACCCTCCCTCCGGTCCTGCCCACCACCATATTTCTTCCAGATCAAATAATTTTTACCTTTCATTCTGTTGATGTGTTGTATCACATATATTGATTTACAAATACTATGCCAGTCCTGCATCCCATGGATAAATCCCACTTGATTGTGGTGTATAATTTTTAAAAATATATTGCTGGGTTCAATTTGCTAAGATTTTGTTGAGGATTTTGGCATCTATGTCCATCAGGGATAATGGTCTTAATTTTCTTTCTTTGCAATGTTTTAATATGGTTTGGGGATTAGGATTATGTTTGCCTCATAAAAAGAACTTGGAAGTCTTCCATCCTCTTGAAGTTTTTGGAAAAGTTCGACAAGAATAGATAATAGTTCTGCTTTGAACGTTTGGTAAAACTCCCCTGTGTAGTTAGTAGGACCAGGGATTTTGTTTGCTGAAAATTTATTAATTATTTCTTCTATTTTATTAATTGTTATTGGTCTGTTTATGTTCACAGAAAACTATAGCACATTGAAAAAAGAAATAGAGGAAGATATTAAAAAATGGAAGCACATACCGTCTTCATGGATTGGAAGAATTAACATCATTAGAATGTCCATACTACCCAACGTAATCTATAGATTCAGTGCAATCCCCATCAAAATACCAACGACGTATTTCACAGAACTAGAACAAATACTTCAAAAGTTCATAAGGAACCAAAAAAGACCTTGAAGAGCCAGAGCAATCTTGAAAAAGAAGAACAAAGTTGGAGGGATCACATTACCAGATTTCAGGTTATACTACAAAGCCACTGTAATCAAAACAGCCTGGTACTGGCACAAGAATAGGCATAGAGATCAATGGAAGAGAACAGGGAACCCAGAAATTAACCCAAGTCATTATGTTCAATTAATATTTGACAAAGGTGGCAAGAGTATACAGTGAAGTAAAGATGGCCTCTTTAATAAGTGTGTTGGGAAAATTGGACAGCTATATGCAAAAATAAATACATAAATAAACTAGACCACCAACTTACACCATACATTAGAAGAAACTCAAAATGGATAAAAGACTTAAATGTGATTCGCGAATCCATAATAATCCTAGAAGAAAATATAGGCAACAAAATTTCAGATATCACACACAGCAGAATTTTCACTGACACAATGCCTAAAGCAAGAGAAACAAAGGAAAAAATTAATACATGGGACTACATCAAACTAAAAAGTTTCTGCACGGCAAAAGAAACAAGCATCAGAATGGAAAGGGAACCCATTATATGGGAGAGCATAATTGCTAACGATACATCAGATAAGGGGTTAATCTCCAAAACATATAGAGTACTCATACAACTTAACAAAAGATAGACCAAGAACCCAATCAAAAAATGGGCAGAGGACCTAAATAGACACCTTTCCAAATAGAACATACAAATGGCTAAGAGACATATGAAAAAATGCTTGACATCACTAATCATCAGAGAGATGCAAATTAAAATGACTATGAGG
This sequence comes from Molossus molossus, assembly GCF_014108415.1. Lineage (NCBI taxonomy): Eukaryota > Metazoa > Chordata > Mammalia > Chiroptera > Molossidae > Molossus > Molossus molossus. The sequence continues at coordinate 138,340,251 of NW_023425344.1, forward strand.
TATCACCTCACACTGCCACAATGGCTACCATAAACAAATCATCAAACAACAAGTGTTGGCGAGGGTGTGGAGAAAAGGCGACTCTAGTACACTGATGGTGGGAATGCAGACTGGTGCAGCCACTATGGAAAACAATATGGTGTTACCTCAAAAAAATTAAAAATTGAATTTCCATTTGACCCAGTGATCCTAGATCTAGGAATATATTCTAAGAAGCCTGAAATACCAATCAGAAAGAATATTTGCACTCCTATGTTCATAGAAGCTCTATTTACAATTGCTAAGATCTGGAAACAACCCAAGTGTCCATCAATAGATGAATGGGAAAAAAAAAAAAAAACTGTGGTACATTTACACAATGGAGTACTATGCAGCTGTAAGAAAGAAAGACCTCTTATCCTTTGAGATGACATAGTGGGACCTGGAGAGTATTATACTAAATGACTTATTTGTGAATATAATGAATAAAATAGGTTTAGAACAAAATAGACCCAGAGACACAGAAGTAGGGTTCAGACTGACAAACTTTAGAGAAAGGGGCAGGGAGAGGAAAGAAATAAACCAAAGAACTTATGTAAATAAGCATAACCAATGGACATAGTCAAGAATGCCAGGGGTAGGTGGGGCGGGAGGAGGGTGTCAATGGGGGAAAAAGGAGAAATATCTGTAACAAAAATAAATTAAATTAAAAAAATGCATCAACAATTACCTTTACAGTGTTGCCTGTAACAATAGAAAAGGTTCAGTTCACATCAATAAAATCTACTAAGCTTGGGGTCAGCACTCTGTACTAAGCTCATGCACCAAGCCCTACAGTCACAGGCTTGGTCCCACACCACCATCCACCCTGGATGTCAGCATCAGTCATCACCAGCCCACAAACCACTTTAAACTCTGCTGAGCTAAATCTCCTGTGTACCTCGAATCAAAAAATATTAATAATAAATAAAGTAAATAAGTAAATCGGGGTATGTATATGTATCTAGACACACAGACACATATATATTACTTGTAGAGCAAATGAAAGTGAGAGAGGATATGTGTTGTGCATAGATTGCACAGAAAAAAGAATATTAAAAAAAGTTCTGGTTATTCATTAATGCATCATAAACCACCCCAAATTTAGTGCTGTTAAATAATAAAATTCACTTATTTGTATTATGTGTCATAGTTCTGTATGTTAACTGGTCTCACCAAATTAGTTTTTGTTTGAGATCTGTTCATAACATTGCAGTAAGATGGTTGCTGGGACTAACAGCATTCTGAAGGCTTCCTCACTTCCACGTTTGGTGGTTAATGCTGTTAGTTGGGACTGCAACTGATGCAACCAGCCAGATCTGTTCATGTGACCTGGACTTCATCACAACATGTAACTAGGTTCCCAGAGCACACATCCTAACAGAGAAATCCATGTGGAAAATCTACCACCTAGTCTCAGAAATCATGTAACATTAGTTCTTTTGCATACTTTTCATTAGAAGTGAGTCACCAATCTCAGCTCATGTTCAAGGGAGGAAGGACTAAAATTAGTATACCTATTTAAAACCACTGTAATTTTGGACACAGACAACAGTCCTGGGGTGGGGGTGGGGTGGAGGTTGAAAGGGGTATGCAGGGGATAAATGATGATGGAAAAAAATAAAATAAAGAAAAATAAAGAAATACAAATGAAACCACTGTAGTCTTTCTTCTGGCTACAAATAATTTATATTCCTTCTACATGCAAAATACACATGCCTCTACTCTGACCCCCTAAATACGGCATTCTGTTCAGGATCAAGGTCCAGATTTTCGTAATCTAAATGAGGTCCAAGTGTAGATGAATTTCTTTTCTCTCAATCTGCAGAGATTAGTATCCTGTTCCTCAAACATCCATAATACAATTGTGGAGCATGCATAATAAAACTACCATTCATAAAGTATGAGAACAAGACACCAAGTGTCCACAGAGAATCTGAAAATGATTCAGACATGTTGTCAGTTCCTTGATTATGGCTCACTTCTTCCTGGGAATAACTTTCCATATGTCTTGGCTACACTCTCTGGGATATTAATATCTGCCATGTGAATATTCCTTCATTTTCCACCAAAAGAGGCTTTGTGCTTATGGCTGAGTAGTATTCTAAACCTGCTTCATGCCCATTGCAGTTAAGGTCTCCAAAGGCCTGTTTTCACTTTGTGCCTTGTACTCCCTGAAAGGCTGTGTAGGGAAACACTTAAGATTCTTAGAAGCCCTAGTGTTTAATTGTGAAGATCTGGAAGGCATACCCTCAAAATCCGTAGAGGGCATTTTTGCCTAATATGGGAGTCTGAGGCACAATTTAAATCTCTCTGAGGTCTTGACAAAGGGTTTAGCAGTCCCACTCTCTTGGCTTTTTATTTGTAGACTATGTTTTCCTGAGAGCATCCTGGATTTGCTCTTTGCCAGCAAGCTTTTTCAGAATTTGAAAATTGTTTGCCATCTGGAGAATCTGGAATTAGAAACAGTTTTATTTCAAAACCCATAAATTTTGGCTCTTTTATATCTAACCATTTGTTCATTAAACGATCTCTCTCCTTCTCCTTTTATTATAGGAAAGTAGAAGAAGTCAGGTGGCCCTCTTATCACTTTGCCTGGAAATACCTTTATCTAGACATTCAGTTCATTAAGTATATTTTCTATTTTTTATGGTACCACAAGCAACAATATTGCTAAACTTTCTGCCAGGACTTAACAATGTACTCCTTTCCTCTAATACCCAATAACACATTTTTCTCACTTTTGGTATCTACCAAAAACTATGGGATTTCACTAAGAGTCTCAAGGCCCTTCCAGCATTTTTCCTCCACCAGGTCTCAAAGCCAATGACATTTAAAATTTGATTTTATAGCATCCTAGTCCTAGTATCTAAATCTGTTCTGATAAAATTTAACTATGCAATCCCAAAGCTCAGTGGCATGAAACAATTCTTTACTATTGTTAATATTACTGATGTTTCTGAAAGTCAACTAGGTTCAGCTAGGAGGTCTTCACTTGGGTTTTTCATTCATTTGGCAAAAAACAACTTGAAAACTTTGAACACACATAGTTGTAGCTGCTGCTGGCCATTGGCTGAGGTTTCACTTGGAGGCATTGGTTAGATTTTCTACACTTGTCTGTCCATGTGCGCTGGACCACTACACAGCATTGCGTCTGATTCCAAGAGATAGCATCCAAGAAAGGGACCAGGCAGATATTTTGTGAGCTAGTCTCAGAAGGATGTAGCAGCACTGCCACCACAGTTAACTAATTAAAAGTCACCAAGGAGACTTCTGGAAAAGTGGAATAAAGACCTATCAGTCTTTACTTCTCCGTAAATGCTAAGTAAACCCTAGCAAAATTTTTTGAAATAAATCTTTTTAGAATTCTGGAAATTAAGCTGATGTTAGATAGAACAAAGGTCTAAGGTCTGGGCCATTCTTGATAAATGTTAAAATGTAACACACAATTTTGCAGACCAGTTCTAAACAGGATGGGTGATTTGACAAGAACTTAACCAGATAAGTGTAACCAACTGCAAAGAAAATAAAAAATGAAGAAAGAAAGAGATTAACATCTTATTAATTAAAGTATATAAGCAATGGCTTTACTTCCCTTGGGGAGACAAAGCTTTGAATATTAATTCCCTGTCTCCTCTTTTACTTGCTGCACGTAAATATAACTACCGTGAAACAACCATGTCCTATTCTCGAATAGAGCACCCCAAGTGTCAAATCCCTTGAGTTCCATAGTACTGAGACTTGCAACAGTGCAGGGAGCATTTATTCTAGAAAAACCTCTACCTCTCATTAAGAGCAGGCAACTTTGTGTTATAACTTGTCTTAATTTCATTCCCTTTTCCCTGGATTCATGGTCGCTTTGAAAACCAACAGTCTTGCAACCACAATAGCTGTGAAAACCAGAGGCCACACAACAACTGGAGGGAGCACAGTAGAGTAGGAGCTCTTCCAGAAGCTCCATCTCTAGACAATTGTCACTGCTCGACTTGTCTGGTACCTCGCTGGTTAATCCTCATTCAAGGCTGTCCTTATTTGAACTGACACAGAACTGACACAGAACTGACTCCATGGTAAAGCTCTATCATTTCGTTGTTTGTTGGAAGCAACAAATAACAATTGTTTAACATTGCAGCTGCCCTAAGTAGAAATACCCATTGTGAAAAATCAGAGGTTGGCCAAAAACTTAAAAGAGTGGACTTGGGAGTGAGCTATCCATAGGGAGTTTTGAAAAGCTCTAACATAATCTTGGGGGTCTAGAAGAATACGTTCATAGGCTATGCACATGCCTGAAAATTCCTAAGAAAACCCTTTTGCCTTTGGCTGGCCTTGAGGTCTTGTGCAAAGAGGAAGTAAAACCAAAGGCGGTTGTAAACTACCGAGACATTGAAAGAAAGCCCACATACACTCATGGTGTCCCTCAGCCAAAAGTGGATAACGTTGGTTCAAAGCAATTAAGCACATTTTTTCTTTTTTAAATTTTTATCTAATCATTAACAGACCATGAAGCTAACTGAGCAGAGTTTTTAGTGGGCACACGCAATAAGAAATAAAGATTTAGTATTTGTCCCAAGAATGCAATGTTGGTTTAATTTAATAAAAACGCATACATATTAATAGAACAAAGTATAAAAAACACTTAATTGTCTCAATAAACACAGAGGAAACATTTGACAAAAATCTATAACAAAAACATTAAACATGCTAGGAATCAAGAGGGGCTAACTCAACCTGATTAAGGGTGTCTGTGAAAGCGTGTAGCTAACATCATGCTTGAGAGTCAAAGAATAAGTGACCTCCCCTAACATTAAGAACAATTTAAAGATGTTTTCTGTCACACTTCTATTCAACATTGTGGTGGAGATTCTAACCAGAGTAATAGGCAAAAATAAAACAAAACAGATAAAGGCATACATATTGGAAGGGGCAAAGTAAAACTATCTTTATGTGCTCATGTCATCTGTTATATAGAAAATCATAGGAATCTTTATTTATTTATTTATTTTTGTTCAGGTAGAGTGGGAGGGAGAGAGAGCAACAGAGAGAGAGAGAAAAACATCGATGTGAAAGGAACACATCGAGTGGCTGCCACCCGCACCAGGGACAAACTGCAGCCGAGGCACGCGCCCTTAGCGGGAACCAAACCCGGGTCTCTCAAGACCGCAGGCCGACGCTCTAACCGCTGAGCCAAACTGGCCAGGGCAATCATAGGAATCTTTAAAACACAGTATAATTAATACATGAATTTGGTAAGGTTGCAAGATAGATCAATATGTAAAACTCAGTTGTGTATTTTTACACTAGTAATGCACACTCCAGCAATTAAGAAAAGTATTACATTAGTATTAAACATTCCATCGTTTGAGAAAGAATAAAATAAGAATAAATTTAACAAAACATTAAAGTCTTGTACACTAAAACTTATAGAACATCATTGAAAGAAATTAAAGAGCTAAGTAAACAGAAAGACATTCCAGTTCATGGATTGGAAGACTTAACATTGTTAAGATGGCAATAGTCCCCAAGTTGATCTAAAAATCCAGTGCTGTTGCTATGAAAATCATGACGGACATATTTTTTTTTTTTCCAGGAAACTTTAAGCTGATCCTAAAATTCATTTAAAAATGCAAGGGGTTCAGAATAGCCATTATAAAACTTGTAGGACTCACCTGTCCTAATTTCCTAACTTTTTATAAAGCTATAATAATCAAAACAATGTGGTACTGGCATAAGGATAAACATATTTTTTTAAATAGAATTTTATCGAGAATTCCAAAATAGGCCCTTATATTTATCGGCAACTGATTTTTGACAAAAAAGCCAAGAACATCCAGTGGGAGAAAGAACAATCTTTTCAACAAATGGTTCTGGAACAACAGCTATACACATGCAAACTAATAAAGTTGGACCTCAACTTCAAACCACCGAAAATAAAAAATTCATAACAGTTTATAGACCTAAATGTAATAACTAAAAATATAGGACACCTAGAAGAAAACATAGGAGTAAACTTCAGGATTTCTTTTATACAGTAGCAAAAGCAAAAATGATAAAAGGAAAACTAGATAAATTGAAATTAATCCATTTTCACATTTTTTGTGCCTAAAAGAAATCTTCACAATAGCGAAAAGACAATTTTAGAATGGGAGAAAATATTTCTTACCTATGTATCTATCCACACTGATCAGCACGTTCTGACTAATGTTATATATAAATATATGCCCTCAAATTTTTTTCCAGTGATCTCAACCAAACAGCGTATATTGAAATGTGTCAAAATATGCATCGGAGCCCTGGCCAGTTTGGCTCAGCGGTTAGAGCGTCGGCCTGCGGTCCGGAGAGACCCGGGTTCGGTTCCCGCTAAGGGCATGGACTTCGGTTGCAGTTTGTCCCCGGCCCTGGTTGGTCGTGCGGGTGGCAGCCGCTCGATGTGTCTCTTCACGTCGATGTTTCTCTCTCTCTCTCTTCCTCTCTCTCCCTCCCACTCTATCTGTACAAAAAATGGAAAAATATCCTCGGGTGAGGATAAAAAAAATATATATATGCATTGGAATAATTCTAATACTTGCTTTTATGCAGGTTGAAACACTTTAAAAGATGTACAGAGAGTTTTCATTAATAGCATATCACAATAGGAGCTGGACTAGATAATACTATGTCTTTCCTTTCTGCTTTGATATATTTAATACAAATAATATACATATATTTATGTTAGTTAAAATAGTATTTTGAAGTACTTTGTATGATATGTATTTTATTCAGGTTCAATTGGTCCTAGAATTTTTTAAATAATAAAATTTGGATAAAATCTTAATAGAAATCTATTACATTTAATATAATTTAATGTAATTAATATAATTATATTTAATATAATAGAATCTAAGCATGCTATTTTAGACGAGTATGAAGTATTAAGGAAATAAATTAATAATGACCAGTTTAGGTTGTGTACAATAATCTTCTTAAGAAACTCTTACTAATTTACTAATGCATCTCTCATTAATTTTGAGAAAAGAAAACCAAGTATTTAAGGGCATATATATATATATATATATATATATATATATATATATTTTTTTTTTTTTACAAAATAATATTATTAGAAGATATAATTCTTGTTTTACTAGATGTTACAGCATTTAGATATTGCACAAAATATTTCCATCCCTGATATACTCAGTTGACATAATTAAATTTTTATAAAACAGTTAATTGGGTTCTTCAGATGAACAGCATAAATAACTTAGGGTTAAAATCTATCTATAAGAGCATAAATATTATTGCATATAAATTTTTGGTTGTCATCATTGATCCCAACTCTTCTTTACTCTGTGATGGCTGTAGTTTCATCCTCCTGGAAAGTGGCTCATAGCAAGGATTTCACTGTCTGGCACATCAGTATTCACAGGGTCTCTCCTAATCATAGCAGAGTCAGTACCTCATTCTGCCAGGGGCACAGCATCAGCCACTAGCTCATGAGTAGTGCTGTGCGGATCTGTCCGCCTCAAACTTGCTAAGTCTCAGTGTGTGAATGGTATTTCTTTCTCTATTTCTTAAACAAAGTCTCCAGTTTTAATTGCAGTTTAAACCAAAGTACAACTTAGGTTGTGAACCACATGCTTTTTATCTAATTTAGTTATCTAACAGGCAAAATAGCTTTCAGAGTTTTTGAAAGAGCAGAGGGCAGTGTTACTAAATTAATATACTGTAGATAATATCACCACAACAGAATTATTCTCATACCACTGCTATTTGCAAATACATTTTTTCTTTAGTTGACTCTACCTATGTCAAATTAAAACCAGTACATTTCTTGTATAGAATCAAAAGGATCCAGTCAATGAATCAACAAAGATCTATAGATGCCAAATGGTCGATTCTATTCCGCTCTGTCTCTATGCCAGGTGCAGGCGAAGACAATGAAGATTGATGTGGGGAAATCTAATTTGGGGTACGAGATGTGTGCACATGGAAAGATAGCTCAAAACTCAACACATTACAATAATTACAATATAGCATGCACAATTAGAGATGTAAAATTGAATGAAAGTAATCGTTCTTTAAGTTTGGACGGTGAAAAAGTCTCATGAAAGTTTCCCACCCTGAATCCAAATGTAGTCCTCCTTTGCTTATTCAAAGACGGCACTTCTGAGTGGTCTCGGACAGGAAACTTGCTTATTAATCTTCTGTATTTCCAGAGCCTCTTTGTGTTTTCTTTCCTACCCTTCCCAGTACTCTGCTCTCTGCTGCAGCGGACGAGACTCTTTTACAATAGAAGTGCTGAGGCCAAAGTCTTGATTTCAGTCACCAGCAAGGCACAAAAATGAGATGTTCAGCATATTTAATGATGAACAATTGTGCAGGCCCACACATATATTCACTTTTATCTATTTAGATTCTGAAACCTCAGGTCAGAGACTTTAACGAGGCCTAGTTCTAACAGGAAGAAAAGTGAAAGTCAGCTTTTCTTGCAGTTTATTTGCTCTCAGAGAGCGTGTGCACCGGCGCATTTTATGAGTCATTTCTATAGTTTCTGGAACTACTTCAGCTAGGTAAATATTTCTTTTTGGACAGATATGAAGATGTGCAGCCCATGTTAATTATGTTTTTTTTTTTTTTTTTTTTTCAGCAAATCACCTCTGGACCGAGGATTATAAACTACTTTTACTTGTTTCCCTTGGTCCTGCCTAACATACTCATGCCTACGAGAAATCTGACCTCATGCTCAACCCAATTCTTTCTGAGGAGAAATCGATTGCATACATATCACACTAAATTATTAGTATTATTGTGTCACACTGGTGTGTTATTAACAACTCATGGTGATTTTAAATATCATTATTAATAACTACAAATTATATTCTGTGTACCCTAATTAGATGTGGAAGGAGTGAGTTGTGTTTAGTTTGAGAATAACAAGATTCTGTACATGTTATTTAGGCTTGTGTCGCTCAGATTAGCTGAAAGGGACATGGTGGAACAAAACTAATTATTCTTTCTACCTTCTAGGTTCTTATGCTGGTCTAATAATCAATTCTACATAAGACATGTTACTAGGAGAAAATGACCAAAATTATTACAAATGTACATACGGGGGTTTCCTAAGAATAGGACCCAAGGTCAGATCTGGGAAGTAATGTTTATATGCCATCTTAAGCTAAGCAGAAAGAGATTGGGGTGTGATTTTTGCATTTCAAAAGGCAGGACAGCAACTCACACAGAAATGGAAAAGTGAATGTTTACTAAATAAATAGTTTCTGGGCCATCTTTAACAGTGGGACACAGAGAGGACTTGGATCAAAGGGAGTTTCTCCCTATCACAGGAGTTTATATTATAGTTATTTACAATGCTATCTCCCTTCCTGAGGCAGGACCTCTATCTACATGATTTTAGGCAGTTAAGGAAGGGGAAGACCAGAGGTTATTCCTGAGTCTTTTGTTTCTTAAAAATAATGAACTTCAGCCTGCCAGTGTGGCTCAGTGGTTGAGCGTCGACCCATGAACCAGGAGGTCACTGGTTTGATACCCAGTCAGGGAACATGCCCAGGTTGTGGGCCTGATCCCCAGTGGGGGCCATGCAGAAGACAGCCAATCGATGTTTTTTCTCGTGGATATTTCTCTTTCTCTCTCTCTCTCTCTCTCTCTCTCTAAAATCAATAAAGAAAAAAACAACAACTTAAAATAATTGATATCCCCAAAAGCATATTTTGGGGTGGCAAACTCTGCTTCCCCTTGAGTGAGTACTGAGCAACTAAGAAATATATCAGTAGGATTAATATCAAATCAGGAGAAGATGCATGTGTAACTTTGCTGGTAGGATGAGTTTTACCAACCGGGGAGGTTCAGTTGGGCATTTGGGAACTAGGAGAGGAGCATGGGAGTTAGGCCAGCGACAAGAGGAAACAAAACAAACACCATCAAAGCTGGCAGACCTGAGACCCTGGGAGAGATGAAGTTCCAGGTCAAGCAATCAGGAAGGAGACGTTCCTTTTCTTTGGATAAACAAGATATAATAATGGGTCAAACCTGCAGCAGATTCTAAAGTAACGTATATGGAAGTAGTCAAAGTAAGACACAGGACAGAGTGAAAGAGCTTATTCCAGACAAATGAGAACTCTAGGTTAGTGCAACAGAAAGAATCCAGACTGAGGAACTTGTTTAAGAACTGATATTGTGTGGGTTCAAAATATGATTATATGATTTTTTTAATACAGTTCTTAAAACTTATTTTTAATTAATTAGTATATTTTCCATTTAAATTGAGTACAATATAGGCAAATTAACTTAAGTTATCTTTCACAGGGTGTGATTACTGATTGGGAGGCATGAGGGGTACTTCTGGGGCCGGTAATGTTCTGTTTATTGATCTTGATGTGCTTATGGGGGTGTGCTCAGTTGGTGACAAATTCATTTTTCAGTTTACTAGGTGTGCACATTTTATGGAAATATGATACTTCAATAAAAAGGTTTTTATCAATAGGAAATCATACGTTTTAAAGGAAAGTCATCCCTGCAGTGTGTCTGCCTTAGCGAATGGTCTTGTAGCAGCTCTCAAGCCCTGGGAGTTGAGCCAGTGCAGCAGAACGGCTTCCGCACCAGCTGGCTGGCTTCCACACAGCCTCCCTCTGTTCCCCCAGCCACCTCTGTGCTTCGTGCTGTGTTACCTGTGTCAGCACTAAACACCAATGTGGCAAAGATTTCACTATTAGGAGTTGGGGGGGAGGTGGATAAACAAAATACAATAATAACTTTGATGCTTCTTCACTCATGGTACCCAGGCAGGATATCCTCAAATACTGTGTCATTTTCTCAAAGTAGATGTGGCTAGCAGTATATATCTGTAACTCCAGAGGCACCAGAACATGACTGTATTTGGATTCTAGATTGTTGGGGTTGGGGTTGTTGTTTTCAATCATGGACACCCTGAGAGGTCAAGCTGTGACCAGGATCTGAGTTTGGTGGTGCTCCCTCCTCTCCTTGTTCTCCCCCACCCCCGCTCTTGTACTTTACATTACAGTGAAGTCCTCATTGACCCTGTCTTCCAGGTGTTATTACATGGAGAGTGACCCTCATTTGCCTTTGAATTATTCATTCAGGTCAGATGACATGTTGTGTCATGATTCATCTTATGTGTCAGCTTGACTGGGACACAAGGTGCTGAGATAATTGGTCAAACATTTGAATTGATAGGCTGAGTAAAGTAGATGCTTTCCTTAATGTGGGTGACCCTTATCCAATCAGCAAATGCCCTGAAGAAAAAGGCCAGCTCTCCTAAGAATAAAAAAGAAAAGTCTTCTTCCTGCTTGCTTGACCTGGAACTTCATCTCTCCCAGGGTTTCGAGTCTGACAGCTTTTGGACTGAAACATACGTCATCAGTTCTCCTGGTTCTCAGGACTCAGACAGGAACTACATTGACCATCCTGAGTCTCTAGACGGCTCACCGCAGATGTAGGGACCTCTCAGCCTCCATGATCACATGAAGTAATTACTTACAGTGTGTGTGTGTGTGTGTGTGTGTGTGTGTGTGTTATAGAAGGAAAAGTCTGTGATAGCTAAAACAAGACAAAATCAAAATATTCATTCTAGATTATATTAACTAATACTGATTATCTCTTATCCATGATACCTTTCTATTTAAAACACAATATCTGACCTGTTTTACAAAGGGAATGAAAACAAAATATTTAGCATAACAAAAATCTTCCATACACAGGCTGACACTTGTGTGAAACTTATGTCTTTTATTTTAACTAAGCTCAGATAATCACAAACAAAATTTCAGGAAAAAAAAAATAATGGACATGTTGGACAGGAGGAAGAAGCGGGTACCACTGGAACGCCACAGGTGGATGTTAGGTCATCTCAATTAAAGGGAAGTGGGACAACAGGCAAAGTGACATATTTGAGAAAGTTTTCTTTTTGGTCAAAATCAAGAGCAGGTTCAGGAAAGGCCTCTGCAGGTCATGGAGACCTCACTACCGGGAGCGCGCGGGTGAGATGGTTATCTACCTCCGAAATGTCGAGTGCTTTCGGCCCTGGAGTGGACAGCTTTTATTGTTATTGGGCTGTTTTGGAGTGAGAACGGCCTCAAAGAGTTCTTATTCAGGAGAAAAAGAAGTCAATTTAAAATTTTGCCTTGTACTGGAAAGGTTTCAGAGACTGAGCCTAAAGAACCAAAAAGAAAAAATTTGATAAGAGAGAAAAGTCACTAGCTGAGCTGAATTACATAATGGGGAGTGTACCTTGACTTTTGAATGTAGAGCTTATTTTGTAAAGAAAATGTGTTAGCTGACTAAAATGGATATAGATATAAATACGTATCTGTAGATAGATATTAATATATATCCCCAGATAAACAATGTTATAATGTTTCTCCTTAATAAATCTTTCTACCTAGAAATAAAAAAAAATAGATTCTTTTTAAAAGCTACATCTAGCTATATCTTTATCTATAGGTGTATCTATATCTATATGTAGATATATCTATATATCTCTATGTTTGCAGGTATCTGTATGTGTAGTGGTACATTACCTTGCTGGATTGTAAAAGTTTTAAACCATGAATTAACTCAGATCAGGGCTTTAAACTAACTTCCTCAATACAGTATTTAATCCAGCTAGAAAGGAAAAGAGCCACAGTATACTCTGTCTCAGGGCACCTAACCAACTTTAGAGTTATTACATATCACCCCAGTTTAATATAATCTATGACTTTTTAAATGGCTAGGAATCAAATATTTTGACATAAAATGTCTTCATTGTCAGAATATTCTTGATTCTGCAACTCAAATGAATAGTATCTGGGATGCATAATTATTAAACCATATTCCAAACTAAACGCAGAATTTCAATGCTTTTTCTTTTTTCTTTTTTTTTTATCCTCACCCGAGGACATTTTTCCATTTTTTGTTCAGGTAGAGCGGGAGGGAGAGAGAGGAACAGAGAGAGAGAGAGAAACATCGATGTGAAAGGGACACATCGAGTGGCTGCCACCCGCACAAACCGACCAGGGCCGGGGACAAACTGCAACCGAGGTACATGCCCTTAGCGGGAACCGAACCCGGGTCTCTCAGGACCGCAGGCCGACGCTCTAACCGCTGAGCCAAACCGGCCAGGGCCATGCTTTTTCTTTTTTAAGTCAATGGCTTTCTACCTAGAAATGCGAAGAAAGCAGATTTTCTTTAAAATATCTGAATGGTCTTAAAGCGTAGGAGTGTGGTAGAGTTAAACTTTTTAAGTAGATAACTATTGTTTGGATGCTATTTACAGACATCACAGTGATATCGTTACACTAGTAAATTAGACATATTTAGGCATTCTGCATCGTGCTCATGAGTAAAACCTTAAAGCAAAATTTTGGACAGTGGCTCAAAAAGTACATTTTTCATTGAGTCTTAAATTTATACAATTAAACAAGGTGTTCTTGTTTAAAAAGCATATGACCAAAAAAACAGTGTGTTTTGGGGATCATCTACCTGAGGATGATGTCTAAGTTTTATTGATAGAGCCAGCCCAGACACCTTGAATTAAAAGTTTTGTAGGCACTTTCGGGTTCTGCAAAGGAGGCCAGCTGTTAAGATCACTAATGTTTGCCTTGGAAAAGTTCAGTTTGAGCAAGCATGGCGGTACTTTTTCAAATTATAGATGAAGATATTGAGTGTCTGAACAGACTCCATCAATGAAGACACCAATGTTTCTTCAGGGTTTGTACAGAAGGCAAACCTAACATCTTGATATATAATGTGGCAAAGGAATAAATGAGTGATTGGCCCTTCATCATATGAATAGTACAGATTTAAAAGAAGAACGCAGGCAAAGCTTAGAAAGGCTGATTAAACACAGCAATGGAAATGATACGGAGAAGCAGACATTTAATTGTTCTATTGATGGGAGTATAAAATGGACCAACATTTAAGATGGATAGTGAAGAAATATTAGTCAAAATTTATAATGTGCAAACTCTGACTCCACTATTCTACTTCAAAGGTTTAATTCCAAGAAAATAATAAACAGATTGGTGTATTGTTCACTAAAATAATACATTTATGGACAACTTGAATGTCTAACATAGGAAATAGAAAATACATAGTATAGTAATATCCTCTAATAAAGCTGCTATGTAGATAAGGATGTTAAAATTATATTTTAAAAGATAAGGCTACACTGACATGAAAACTGTTGAATTAGATTATAAAGTAAATTAACAATGTAAGACAAATTTGGGTTACTCTGTAGATATAGGAGATGCCTGGACACTGTCCAACCGATTTCCAGAGAGCCTGAGGGCTGTCCCTGGCCTCAGGAATACCACAGGGGGCCTGAAGTGCCAGGATGCTTGTCCACACCCTGAGGGGGGCATGCAGCAATAACGGTGAGAGATTGTGAATAAATACTCCCGATTCCCCACTCACGGAGAGGGACAGCTCCAAGTCACGTTCACTACAGTTTTCCTGATGTTCCCAGCAGGACGGAGCCTTGGTCTCCCAGAGGATAGTTATCCAGCGGGATAACTTTCTCATTAATTCCCCACAGTGGGCTTTCTTCCTATCTGCGTGTCCCTACTCCTCCTTGGGTGCTCCTGGTGTCATCTCCCAAATAAAGCAGTTTCCTCTTCATTTTTATTCAGGGTCTTATAGGAGAATCCAACCTAAAGAAATATTTTTGTGTGCACTATATGGCTTGATTGTGTGTGTGTGTGTGTGTGTGTGTGTGTGTGTAGTATAAGGCAATAGGAATAGACAAAATATTAACAAAGCAGTGATATTTATAGTTTTCTGTATTATGTGATTTATTTTTCAGGACATTGTGTTTCTTGTGGAAGGAAGATTTGTGGACCAGAAAGGCTGTGCACTGGGCCACATGGGTACACTGAGTTCAAGGCTGAGGAAAAATCCACATCAGATGTTGAAGAAAAGAGGGTCGCCGTTCCTATCCGCCTGCCTCACGTCGCTGGCCAGTTCTGTCTGGAACTCAGCAGGATACCTCTGAAGGCCAGGCCTTCCATGGGCCTGCAGGGGAACCGGAGCAGAAAGAAGAGAGGTGGAGCTGTCGTAAAGAAAGGAACCGGCCTCCTGGCTTTCCTATAGTACATCAATTTAGCTCACAGTAAGAATGATTTGCTTTTTTTCTTTCTTTCTAGAAGACTCTGTCATCTGAACTGTTGTTTTTCGTGATTGCTTTTAAAAGAAATGAACCCGTTTAAAAACTTTAAAATAATGTAAAATAAATTGCAGATCAGTGATAAGGAATAGAATTACAGATTATTTAGACAACCTCCATTTTTTTTTTATCCTCACCCGAAGACATTTTTTCCATCTTTTTGTACAGCTAGAGTGGGAGGGAGAGAGAGAGAGAGAGAGAAACATCGACATGAAAGGGACACATCAAGTGGCTGCCTCCTGCATGACCCCAACCAGGGCTGGGGATGAATTACAACCGACGTACATGCCCTTGACCAGAATTGAACCCTCGACTCATTGGTCTGCGGGCCAAACTCTAACAGCTGAGCCAAACCGGCCAGGGCAGACAACCTCCATTTTTTTAAATAATGTTTGACAGTGATTTATTATTTGTTTTTGTTTGTTTGTTTTGTTTTGTTTTGTTACGTGCTCCTAGCGGGAACTGAACCCGGGACTCTGCTGCGCAGGCCCACGCTCCAAATGCTGAGCCAAACCGGCCAGGGCGATTTATTATTTGTATAATTATTTTACTCCCTAATAATTAGAGGTAGTTTTTGTTTAAAAACAAATTAGACATCTGCCCTGGCCAAGTAGCTCAGTTGGTTGGTGCTTTGTCCCAATTAGACATCTTGCTCAAATTTTATTTATTAAGTTAATTAACTAAAAGAAATAAAAATCATACATTTCAATTGTTAATAAATTCATGGATTGCTAATTTTACTTTATAAAGCATTCATTACATTTTATTCTAAATTGAGCAAAAATCTAGCAGAATTTTTTATTAATTAAAATTGTGCATAATCCAAATATTTATCGTGTTCTACTTTAAAACTAGGAACTACGAAAACACAGGTTAGTGGTGAGCCACACTTTTGAATGCATTAATCCTGTCAAGCATAAACATATACAGTAGACAGTGTTTAAACATTTTTGTAAACAATAAACATTTTGGTATTTTGATTATGGAACAGAAATTAAAAATTTCCAGCTGAATAAAATTGTCACCTTTGCTATTGTGATACTTGCACTATTCTTTGTAGTCAAGGGAAATTTAAAATTGTATTTATATCACTACTGACTAACACAATTGTGTTTAAGAAACATGGTCATAACATAATGTTTTAGAATTCATTGTTATGGATAGATCTACATTATTTGCTGAAACTTCAAACCATAATCACAAAGACAGTCTAAACATGAGCACCAAACATAAACTGATATTAGCCATAAACTCAATAGAAGCATTTTGTGTTTCAAGAAAGTTAAAATATAAAATAGAGTTCATGAATGGCATTGGGTACAATGGAGATTAAGCAGGGTTTATTACTAAGAATAAAGTATTACAGTGTAAACAGGATTATATGCACTACTTTATATGTGAAATGTGATATGATATTTCACTAATGGAAATGAAAGGCAAAAAGCCTAAAGCAAATAAATATATTAAAATATATGCTGGAGGGCATTTTGATACAAAGTTTATTCAAGCTAGTATGTGATAAAATTTTAAGTATTTCATTTTAGCAGAACTCAAAATAGAAATGTTTAGAGCAAAGTAAAAATAAGCTATTGAACTGATCTACTCAATGTCAGCTTTTTCCCAACATGTACAGATGGAAATATTCTTAGCATAAGCCTATAAAGCAGAAAGATAAAGCTTAGCTTTGGGAAATACTAACTGCCAATCAAGTCTCTTTATTAAATTATGTATTGTAAAACAATTTGTAGAATAATTTGGCAAGGTCTACTTACCTAAATTGTGAATTGAGATATGCATCAAATTAAAAGTTAAATAATAAATTGAAATTTCTTATTTGGTACAAAAATTTTTTTGGTATAAATAATTCTCAAATCTAAGAATAAATTGATTCTTTGGAACCTATCAATAATATATTAATAGTCTACATCTCTTTCCCATTTGAGTGTTTCATTATACCAATATGACTCTTAATTTTAATGTTGAAATATAAAAATTTTAAAACACATTCTTTGTTTTATAAATAAACCTCTAATTATGTACACATCCATTCTTGACTACAATGGAAAAAAATAACCACTCATTTTATTGTTTGTTTTTTATTGCGATGGTTGTTTTCACTGCTTACTATTTGTCAGGTGTTTTGCTAGGCATTCAACATACATTTCCTCATGCAGTTGTCAATATAATCCTGTTAAATAGACTAATTTATTTGTCCCCATTTAACAGATAAGATCAATGAGGCTCTCTGCTCATCTAAGTTCATATATCTTTTACATGGCAAATTTGGAATTTTAGTAAGATTAATTCAGAACCTGGAGTCAGACTATTTAATGTAACTAAGTTCTCCTATTGCTTCTTTGTTAAAATCATGCTATTTGCCTTATCATGTTTCTAACTCTTTATAAGTATTTAATGTTTTAAAATGAATTTTAACTACTAATATACAGTTTTTTCTATATCCGTTGGAAAGATGTGATACAAAAACACTATCTAAAAACTACCTATAATGTACATCTTGTACTCATACTCCCTTCTTAAATTTCTTAGATTAGGAGAAATTATATTTTTTTAGAATAAATTTCTATTATGTATGAGCAGTGATCAGACCCACTTTTTTTTTGTAAAAAAAAAATATATACCTGTGCGGCAATTGGACTGCATTATATCCTTGTTCTGCTATTTACTGACCATATGTCACTGGGCAAGTTTATTATCTGCTCTTTACCTCTGATTACTGATTTGTAGAATGAGCAAACCAATAAATAATGCTTCGTGGAGTTGTATACAATGTATGGAATGGTGACTAGTAATTTTAGATATTATAATGAAACTAATGGTAGGTGATAAAATATATAAGGTGCTTGTGTCTTTCCACGCTGTCACTGGTTCCTAATCCTGTTTATTTCTTACCTTATTTCTTCTTACAAAAATTGGTTACTTTTTTTTCTTTTGGAAAGATATTTTACTTTTTCATTGCATTAAATATACCAGCTTCCTTGATTAAATAATAAAATAAAAAAAACTTGATATTTTGTAGCAAGTTTATTTTATTTCTGTTTGTTTGGCCCACTGCACAAAGTATAAATTCAGTTACTAATTAATCACTACAAGTATGTCGGTTGGCATTGCATACTGGTTGGTTAATAGCTCTAATGATGTTCTCAGCGGTAAAATGGCTTTTTTAGCACAAGTTTCAATCTTCACTAATAATCCTGTGCAACATTCTCTTTTATCATTTTGTCATTTTCCTGCATACACTGAGGTATTCGTAAAATCTATCAACTGTCAAATTTAGGATTACATTTTTGTTACAAAAAGTAAGCTTTTAAATGTTTCATTCCCAACTTACAAATGATCACTTCTTCCCCTTTTATGAGAAACATTTCCTTCTCATTATAAAACAGCTTATGAAATTCAAATTCATACTAAATTCTTCCACAAAGGTAGACAATAAAAAGGTCTCTTGGGTATTTTTAAGTAACTATATGCTCATCTAGGTTCTATATTCATGTAGTATTCCAGTGAATTGGTAAAATATAGAATAAAGTTTGAAACTTAAAAAAAATTGTTTTTAAAAGTTCTTAGAATCAGACTAAGAGAATACATCTCTCAGTAATTCCTATTATATTTCTTCCTATATTGTGTTATTATAAACATCTAACTTATTTGAAATTATTTTGGGGACAATGAATGTAAATAATTAAAGAAAAGTATAAATTATTTGATTCAGATCCATTTTCAGATATATTTGGGTAGTTTCTGACCAAATATGCTCACATATGGGGACCAGTATTAGGCTGCCTTATAATGGCATATTGATTATTTTGAACTAAAATTACCTGAGCAGCAGGAAGAGCTCTCTGACTCGCCTCTGTCCCCCTAAAAGCAAGAAATAAATCTCCATGTTGAGTGGCCTCCCCACTCCTGAAGGACTGAGAGACAACCTAGTTACAAGAGTTATAAAAGTGAGCGTTGTACAAACCTGTATAAACAAGCAGTGTAACGCCTTTACTAATTTACTACCCAAGTCCAAACTTTGTTTAGATTCCTCACTAGTGAGCACTAATGTAACCATGACTGAACATTTAAATTAAGCAATAAAGAGGGTGCGTATTCTGCTTTTTCCCAAGGCTGTAGCCAACCCTCTGTTTTCTTAGAGTGTGTACATAAAGCCCCGTGTTTTTATTCTTATCTAGCCATATATATATATATATATCTTAGAGAAGTCTATTTTGGGGGGAGAAAGGGCTGCTTGGTGCTAGTTGTCAGGGTTCATAGGTGTCCACAGTAAATCTACAAATTCCTATCTGAAGAGAGAAAGCCAAAATGATTGGTTTATGCATGGATATGTGTATCAATCCTTACAAATGGGATGAGATAGAAATCTTGGTACTTAGAGAGTTTTCTCGTTCTCCCCTTTCTCAAGAGAAGTTGCGTTTCACTTTTCTTTCCCCTGGTCTTTGTTTTGCTTTCCCTCTCCATCCTTTTTAAAGCCTCTGTCTAGTCCAGCTGGTGTGGCTCAGTGGTTGAGCATTGACTCACGTACCAAGAGGTCGCTGGTTCGATTTCTGGTCGAGACACACGCCCAGGTTGTGGGCCTGATCCCCAGTGTGGAGCATGCAGGAGGCGGCCAATTGATGTTCTCGCTCATCGATGTTTCTATCTCTCTCTCCCTCTCACTTCCTCTCTCTAAAATCAATAAAGAAAATTTTTTTAAAATAAAATAAATAAATAAATAAATAAAAGCCTCTGTCTGCATTGAGAGTAAGATGGGTTTTTTGAGGACAAAAAATCCCCTACCGTTTTTGAGATGTCATCACTTGAATAAACCTCTTTCCTTTTCACCAGAACCTGTGTCACTGGTTTGTCTTTCCTTGGACAGGCAGCTGAACTGAGTTTGGTTACACAGACTTTCTTTGTTTGTCGATTTCTCACAAGTGTGTATTGTTTCGTTGCCTCAAAAATACAAAAAGATGCCTAGTTTGATTATTTCTTTGATTCTCGTTTTATGCTCTGAACATCATGATGAGATTCTCCTGTGCACACCTATTAAATTGTTTTTTCCTCCTGTTAATCTAGTCCTGTGTCAATTTCATTATTTTGTAGCTATTCCAGCCAGAAAAACTAAAGAAGGGTTGAGTGGGGGAATTCTCTCTCATACCAACACACATAAATAAATGTATTATTTATTGCATGTCCCATTAAAATTTAATGTTTCAAAGGATATGATTTTTCTCTATCAAGTCTAATGCCATGTTCTTAGATAAGTAAAATGAACTGTTGAGGAGAAAAAAAAAAAACAAAGAAAATATGTCTGGACCCCGCTCAGAACTACTTTCTGTAACCTGTTGAGGATTAACAGGCAAGAAATAAGATAATTATAGCCCATAAGTGTAAGAAAACCACAAAGAATTTGTTAAGAACAATTTTATTAAATGTAGATTTACCTTTTTATTAAATGTTAGATTTATCTAATAATCTAATTTGCCTTTAACATTTTGTGGCTTACAAGGCCTTTGAAATCGTGATAATAGCTATGGACTCTCCCCAGAAATGTACACATCCTGAAGTCTGTCCAAGAACTGAAGGTTAAGAACAATCATGGTTCCGTCAAGAGATCAAGTAACAGTATACTTTACTCCCACTAACATTAGCAGTACATGCCTATAACCATTCTTTAGGCAAATTTTCTTAGACTACTTCTATTCTATCTTTTCTTGTCAGTAATCAACAACAGTCTTCTCTTGGTGCAATTCTCTCATCCCCATAGACTTGCCCTACAGGATTAAGAACATTGCTGCACTGAACCTTCTTTTCATCAAATTCCCTTCTGTAGAGCCCAGTACTATTAACCACTTAAATTACTCTCCCTGTTCACTTTCTCAATGTTCTTCTTTCCTGGTTTCTTTATATATACTCTGAAAACAACTCATTTTAAATCTATTTCAGGTTCTATCTGAGTCACTTCTACTCCGAGCTGGGTAGTGCTGCTAGGAAAAACACTCACAAAACAGGTCGTTTATTGTCACCACAAATTTGGGATAGTACCAATTATTCTCTGAAATTCTTTTATTTATCTTAGGTCAATTCCCTCCCCTATTCTTATCACCAGTTTTTCAAAATACATGCCATTTTCTTTAAGCCTTCTAACTCCCCTTACCTTATTCACCCACTGGCGGACAACTCTTGTACTTCAGAGAAGATGGGTTCTATCTGATTCAAAATACCTAATGGTCTAAATTCCAAATTGCCGCCAGAATGATATTTTAATGAAAAAAAATACAACCATGCTCATATCCTAGGAGTTGGTGGCAGCAAGAAAATAGGAACCCTGGTGCTATAAAGATAAGAAATTGATTTATTTTAATAACCGAAATGAATGATTTAATAAAAGATATCCAGGTTGAATTCAACAGTAAGTTGGATATCTAGATTCCACAGCCTTTAGTTATCCAGGCTGAAGCTCAACAGAGAAATTGTATTCAATATATAAATCAGTTGGCATAGATTACAGCTATAGATCAGAAGCTTGAAATTGTCAAGAGAGTGGAATTCAAAACATGCTTGAGGACATCATATTCTAAGAGACCAAAGGAAGGATGTAGTGGATGAAAGGTGCTGATGGTCAGTATCTTAGTCTAATCCATAAAGAGATGACATCATCATGGAAAAAAAATAATGATAGTTTGCATACAATTTCCCTCCTGCCTAGTGGGCCACACTGCATAGCACTCCTGACTTTAGTTTAATCACTTGCTCGTATATGGATTTTGATTTGACCTAAGCTAAAATGTTGACTGACAGCATAGTGGGTATTTGTCATAATTTTAGTTAACAGGCATCTGAACATTTTCCTTATTTTGATTAGGTGAACATATAATTCATCATCCAAATTAGGATAACTTTAAGAGAAAAAATGACCTATTAATAATTATACTGGGTTAAGACATATCTAGACACATTGTGTCATTCAGTTACTCTAATTATGGTTGCATTTTTATGAAAATAATTAATCCAATGTAAAACAGATTAGACTGGGATCATTTCTCTTTAAGATTTTTTTATATTTTGGAGATACTTAACTCAAAGTGCTCAGAAGTCAACCTTTAACGAGAACTGCCATCCTTGTTCTTTTCCCTAGTCTTCCAGGGTTCATTTTGGAGTCTCATAAATTTCTAACAACTCCTGAAAACACAAAGAGTACATTCTGCCCCTGCACATACTGCAACAGCAAGGGCAATGACAATAGCAATCACCAAAGAGCTTTTATGATTTTTCAAAGGCCTGGCTATACTCCTGGAACAGTAGTGAAGCCATTTATTCCCTCCTTTTTATTCATTCCCTTCTTCTATCTCTTTAAGACAACAAGAGGGGATTAATTATTTTTCCCTGCAACAGAAACAAAATAAACATATATGAAATTGTCAATATGTCATTTCATCTCACGTTTTATAATGAGAGCTTTCATTCGCTGTGGCAGCCACTCTGATTGCAACACCCTCTACCATTATTCTTCCTCACTGGAAACCCATTAATTTAATTAGGGTAGTCTTCTGACATTCAATCAGGGTCTCAGAAAAGATGGTATAGCCATTCCTTACCCAGAGGTTCTAGAGGAATGACTAATGGTTAAACCAATCATTAAGGTCTTATTACTGTAGCCATTGATTGGTTTATGCATAGATGTGTGTCTCAAGCCTTACATCATCCAAATGAGATGAGATAAAAATCTTGGTTCTTAGAGAGTTTTCCTTGCTAGATAAAAGAGACAGATGAGAAAAATGCACCCAGTAGTCCATTGGATGGTGTTGCTTCTGTGTGATGCCTGAAATTGTGGGAATCGCAAAGCATGAACAGAGTGCGCCATGACTGGCGTGCTGAGACGGCAGGAAAGAGAGGTGGAAATGCTGGGATCCCGCTGAGCCCTGAACTAGCTCGTCCTGCAATGACCTTTCCTGTGAATGTCTTCATACGAGAAAACAAAGGACTATTATTTACTCTACTTTTACTTGGGTCTTCAGTTACAACAGAAAGAAACCTAAGGGACACATCCAACTTTCGTGTACATGTAGTTTCAAAAATACACTTGTTTGCTTATAATAAATATCAAAATGTCATAATCTTACAATAAATATTAGAAGTAAAACAAACCAAATCCATCCAACTGAGGCAGATGTTACTGCATGAAAGAGAGTCATCTGGTATACAAAACAAAGTGTGCGGTTTTTCACTCCCCTTACCAGGAAATCTAAGTCTGTCACTCTGAAAATACTTACAGACCCACCTTTAGTTAATAAATCAAACTATCAAAAACAGTGGTCCTGTTTATCTAAGTGTTTACTTATTCAAAAAATTTGTGACTACCTTTTTAGCTGCTTCCCATGACAAGTCCTTTCTTTTTCTTTTATACAAAAGCTGCCTTATTTACTTATTTTGGGGCTACATGTTTTTATCATACACGAAACCTCAGGGCCTGCGTTCTCTCTTTATCTACGTCTGAAGAATCATCTTTTTTTAAAGAACTCTCTCCTCCAGACAAAGCTATTATCTTAAATACTTTCTGAGCAGTGGTAAGACCTCCTTCAACCTAGACCCTGTTCTTGTTATACATCTCAACTTTCATAAGCAAATGGCAGCATTATATTCAGCTCAGCTGTCTAGTGAGTCACTTAATCACACAGGCGAGAAGAATTCCCTTCTTTTGTCAGGGCTATCACTTCCACCCACTGCGGCTTAACACTTCATTGAGAGAGAAAATGCTTATGAGAAATGCCAAACATTATGAAACATTTGTTCTTAGAGACAGTTTTAACTTTTACCCTTGGACCGAACTAAGCATACTCTTCTTGCTGATGTAGTTATTGCTGCAGGTTTGGTAAGAATGTTATTTGATGAATTATAATTTATTCTTTTTTATAGAAAACCATGGAGAAAATGTCATTTGAGTCTTGGTATCAGGAATTCATTCTGAAGGTGGGGTGTGGTGATGGAGGAGACTTTAGGGAACAGCTCAACTGTGACACAGCATTGCTCGGGAGTAATCCGCCGTGTAACAGCTCAGTAGTTCCAGCTCAGTATGAAGCAGCATGGCAGAGAGGTGGCCCTGGTATCAGGAATTCTTATACTTCCTTTAAACAAATGATTCACTTTTAATCTGTAAGTCCTGTAAGAAATTATGTGGTTCCTTCTATATGCCCACATCTAGCAAGTGTGATTGACCATGCAATCTATGTAATTAATTTCATTCTTTGTCTTCATGTTCCTTTTTTTTTTTTTTTGCTTTTCTTGTTGTTTTTACCACCCTTACTTTTAGAGAGGAAGGGATAGGGAGAGAGAGATAGAAACATCAATGAGAGAGAACATCGATTGGCCGCCTCCTACATGACCCCCCACTGGGCATTTGGCCCACAACCTGGGCATGTGTCCTGACTGGGAATCGAACCAGCAACCTCTTGGTGCATGAGTCAACACTCAATCCCTGAGCCACTCTGGCTAGGCCCAGCATCTCTCTTTCAAAGCTGGAACTTCTCTACTCTATTCTACTCACTGCAGGCAAACAGTCTTTACAAAATGAAAATTTAATTGTGTGCTTCTACACCATAACTTCTAGCCAAACAAAATAAAACAAACACAAAGCAATCTTCCAATTCTTCTAATTGCCTTAGGTAAAGTCAGCAAATCCTTGAGGATTACAAGGCCAAGGGAAACTGTTTCCATCTAGTCTTTTTTTTTTTTTTTTAATGTTTGATTTATATTATATTATTTTTTATTTTTGACATGTACAGATGCCCCCTGATTTCCTCTCCCTTTACCCACCTCCACCCAGCCCCTGCCACCTTCCCTCTGGCCATCACCACACTGCTGTCTGTGTCAATGGGCTATGCAGATATGTTCTTTGGCTAATCTCTTCACCTTCTGTCATTCAGTCACCTCCATCCTCCTCCCCTCTGAGGTCTGTCAGTCTGTTCCATGTCTCCATGCCTCTGTTTCTATTTTGTTCATCAGCTTATTTTGTTCATTAGATTCCACATATAAGTGAGGTCATATGGTATTTGTCTTTCTCAGTCTGACTTATTTAGCTTAACAATAGTCTCCAGGTCCCTCCATGTTGTTTCAAAGGGTAAGAGTTCCTTCTTTTTTATAGCTGTATAGTATTCCATTGTGTAAATGTACCTCATGTTTTATTTTATTGTTTTCACTCATCTACTGATGGGCACTTGTGCTGTTTCCAGATATTGTTTATTGTAAACAATACTGCTATAAACACAACTATGTATATATGCTTTCTGATTGGTATTTCGGGATTCTCTGGTTATATTTCCAGAGTTGGGAGCTCTGGGTCAAAAGGCAGTTCCATTTTTAATTTTTTGAGAAAACTCCATATTCTTTTCCACAGTGGTTGCACCAGTCAGCATTCCCACCAGCAGTGCATGAGGGTTCCCTTTTCTTCACATCTTTGTCAGCACTTTCTTGATTTATTGCTCATTCTGTCTTTATTACTAGCCAAGATCATAAAAGAGAAACTTCTAATATCTTCACTGAGAAGGTGATTTCTACCCTTTCTTCATACTCCTTCCATTATTTATCTAGTGGGGAGATTGGAAAAGAGACTGAGTATGTCTATTTCATATCTTCTGCACACTTTCTTTGGTTCTCCCACAAACAAATAAATGCGGTCTCCCTTCAAAGGGGACCCGAAGGTGGATCCTTGCAGGTAAAAGTAATGCATCTGTTTCCTAGGACTGCTGTAACAAAGCAAGAGTCTTAAAACAACAGAAATTTATTGCCTCTCAGTTCTGGAATCTAGAAGTCTATAATCACAGAGTTGACAGGGCCAAGCTCCTTCCGAAACCCGTGTGGGAGAATTCTTCCTTGCTTCTTCCTAACTTCGGATGAAGGCCATTGATTCTTCAAGTCCTTGACTTGTAGTTCCATCACTCTAGTCTCTGCCTCTGTCATCGCCTGATGTTGTCCCTCTATGTCCCTATGTCTTCGTATGACATTTTCCTCTCTGTTACTCTTTTATTTATAAGGATATGTTGGGACCCAGGGCATGCTGCTCCAGGATGTCCCACAATGGCATACAGAGTATTTCAAACGAAAATCATCTCAGAAGCAGCAGGAGCAGGAAGAGCAGTCTGATTCTCCTCTGCCCCACAAAAGCAGTTAATAAATCTTCATGATAGTCCCAGTGTGGCTCAGTGGTTGAGCGTCGATCAATAGGTCGCCAGTTCCATTTCTGGACAGGACACACGCCCAGGTTTTGGGCCAAACCCCCAGGAGGCATGCAGGAGGCGGTCAATTGATGTCCTCTCTCATTGATGTTTCTCTCTCTCTCTCTCTCTCTCTCCCTTCCTCTCTCTCTCTAAAATCAATAAAGAAAAAAATAAAATTAAAAAAAAAAAGTTCTCTGCTCCTGAAGGGTGGAGGGACTACCTTATAACAAAGCTTACAAAACCTAGAGTTGGAAAAGCCTTTATTAAAAAACTTTGTAACACCTTTACTAATTTAGTACCTAAACCCAAACCTTGCTTAGCTTCCTTTCTAATGAGCACTACCTGTGTTTGTCCTGTTAATTTCTTATAAATGTATTGTTTTTTTCCTTTGTCTAAAAAGTATAAAAATTTGCCTAGTACAATAATTTCTTTTAGCTTTATTTATTATCTGAGCATCATATTGTGATTCTCCCATGTACATTTATAAAATTGAGTTTTTCCTCCTGTTAATCTAGTCTTGTGTCAAATGGATTATTTTATAACTGGTCCAGCCAGGAGAACTCAGGAAGGGTAGAGTGGGGGGACTCTCTCGCTTTCCAACAGACATTAGTCCTATTAGGTTAAGCGCACATCCTATTCCAGCATAATCGCATTTTAACTAACTACATCTGCGATGATTCTATGTCCAAAAAATTTATATTCTGAAGTACGAGTGGTTGGGACTTTGGCATATATTTTTGGATAGTACAATTCAACTTATAACATGTAGAAAGCTGGTTCTCAAGCTCTGTTCCCCAGTTGGTGATTTAGTAATAAAGTTAATCTTTTACTCTTATCGTACTTGTGTGCATGTTTCATAATTATTTTAGCATTTTTTAATAAAGGAGTAAGATAAGCACATCAACAAGAACCCCAAAAGGAGGCCCAAAGGTGTGTTTGGTGTTAACCACTTTAAAATTATCTCATAAAGCTGTATATATTTTTCTCTAATCAGCCTGCAGTGTTAATTTTCAAATACATCTTGTTTCTCCTTTAAAACCCATCCTTAGACTCTCTGCTCAGCTCCCTCAGCAGCACAGGGAATGGGGCATACTGTGTCTTTTATTGGGAAACCTTCTCCGTTTCCCTTTACCTAATTAAATCCTACTCTTCTCCACTTGTTTGTTTAAGTATTTCTTCCACAACAAAGCCAGTAACCCATGAATTTGATCAGATTCACACTGGGTTTCTTGCCTTAGAAACCATTATATCAACGTGATATAAGACTTTCATTAGAATGATCAGCCGATGTTTGTTCCCCCCTCTAGCTTGCACTGCTTATAAGGTATTCTGTTGGTTTTTGATCACTATGTCAGCACCAGTGAACTGCTCGAATACCTGGAACAAGATAGGCCTCAGATAAATTTGAGTATGTAAGTCAATGTTAAATTATTTCGTTTGACATCTTTTTATATTGTAAGTGAATTTTGAAATCCACCTCCAATGCATTTTGAAATAATATGTAGCAGAAAAAAACAAAAGAAAAACTGAAAGGGTGAGAGAATTAAAAAATGAAAGATGATAAAGGGAGAAAAGGAGGAAAGGAAGGAAGAAGAAAGGAAAGAAAGAAGGACTTTGCTCTTTCCTTGGGTAGTTCCTCTCCCTGGAAGGTTCTTTCATCGGCTCTTCACAGGGCTTGTCTGCCTTTTCATCTCTTAGTCACACTAACCTCCACGGGGCGGTCTAGCCTGAGCAGTCTGCTCGTACTCTTAGCTCCTAGGTCCTCAATAATGCAGATACCTGCATATGGTTTTCACAACATTTTTTTAAAAATCTGAAATTATCTTATACATTTTATTTGTTGGTTTTCCTCTTACTGAAGTAGACTATGATCTTCCTAAGAGCAAGGCTTCGTATTGTTTGCTATCCTGCCTCCTCGTGGTAATCAAAAATATGTCCACCCTTTTTGGACATTCCTTCAGAAAATAGAGCTGCGTTTCCTGACTTGTGAGCATAGACTGAATTTAACAAGTTGGTTCTAACAACATTTTTTTGAAAGTGGAAATGATGGTGTACGACTTTTTGTGTGCAATGACAAAAAGAATTGCAGTTTCCTTCTCCCTTTGTGTCTCTCAGTGTCTCTGTCTCTGTCTCTCTCTCACAGCCTGCTTTGGGGAAATTAGCTGCCATGTTGTAAGAGCCTGCAAGTGGCCTGTGGAAAGAGGCCCACAGCTCTGTATGTGAGGCCCTTTGGTGACGACCTCAGACCCTGTCTCACTCTGGCAGCAACCACAGGGCAGCCCGAGGCAGTCACTTCTAGGCCAGTCCTGTTTCCTGACCCCCACAGAAACAGAAACTGGAAGAACCTGACTGTTGGTTGTTTTAAAGCACCAAGTTTTTATTATAAACTTATATAATACATAACTAATGTACTGTAGACAATATTGTGTTAACATGCTAAACTCTCACTAACACATTTGAATGAATTTGTTTCCAAGCATTAATGGAGTAAAATATCCAACCAGGAAGATTAATACCAGCTGCCTCAGCTCCTGCCCCTTCTACACTAAGGCAGTGGACATGCCTCTTAATTAAGGGAAAAAAAAAACCCACACACAAAAAACAAAACAGCATTGTATAGGACACTTCGGGTATTATTATTTTATTTTATTTTTTTAAACTGAATGTCTACTCTGTCCTTCATCTTGCTTTAGAAAAGCATTTATCTCTCTCTTGTGGGTCTACCCTATATCTGTGCAGTTACCCCAATCTTTCCTTCTCTCTCTGGGGTCTGGCCAATTTACTCATTTATTCATTTATCCATTTACACCTATAGACTAAGTAAAACTATCACTCAGACTCTACATTAGGTGCTTGGGTAATAGAGACAATATGGTGTGGGGGTAAATACCCAAATACCAGCCACAGCATAATATGGTAAGAGCGTTAATGAAACTTCAACAAGACTTTTTTTTTTTTATCCTCCCCGAGGACATTTTTTCCACTTTTTTTGTTCAGGTAGAGTGGGAGGGAGAAAGAGAGAGAAACATCGATGTGAAAGGGACACATCGAGTGGCTGTCACCCGCAGACCAACCAGGGCCGGGGACAAACTGCAACCGATGTACGCGCCCTTAGCGGGAACCAAACCCGGGTCTCTCAGGACCGCAGGCCGACGCTCCAACCGCTGAGCCAAACCGGCCAGGGCAAACTTCAACAAGACTTTGTGGTGCAGCGGAGGAGGTGAGGATAGAGTGGCGACCTGAGAAGGACTGTGTAGAGCTAGACTTTGAGATATTAGGAGAGGCATGTCGGGCAGGTTAGCTGAAGAAAGGTACATTTTGTGCAAAAACACAGAGGCCTGGTGCCAGCCAAAGAGGATCTATACACAGTAATTACAAGATGTTATTTCTGCAGTCTCAAATGCTCTGAATTCTCTCTGTACCTGACAAGCGCTTTCACATCTATCACATCAAATGTTACCTCTTGAGTAGGGTCATCTATGATTCCTGCAGGCAGAGCATGGAACACTTTATGGTTTATTGTTGAGAAGAACTTCATTTTCTTGTAACTTCTCTGCTAACATGTATGCCTTTAGACTGGGAGGTAATTCTGGACAGAGGGCATTTTTTTCCTCCACTATAATAGTTCCTATTCCAACTCTTGTACAGAGGAAGAGATCAATAATTGCTTAATGAATGAATGAAGAGTTACCCACAGAGAAGTATGGATCTGAAGTACCCAGACTAAGCCTCCAAGACTGTGCCTTTGATAATTGCACATAATTCAAAGGAAGAGTCATGAGGATTTCATGTATTTGAATAATTATTTCCAAATTCTATTTTGCATAAACAAAACTATTAATTAAGAATTTTTAAATACAGAAACAATTTTCAAAATTCAATTGTGTCCAGATAAAGAAAGTAGATGTTTTCTAGGTAAAGCAAATAGATGTAATAACCATAATTAAAGCCAAATCAGTTGCCATGATTTTGGCATGGAAATAAATTTACTCTGTCTTTAAAAATATATGTGCTGTCCAGTCAGTGTGCCTCAGTAGATTGAGCATCATCCCATGGACTGGGAGGGCTCAGTTCAATTCCCAGTCAGGGCACATGCCTGGGTTTTGGGCTCAATCCACAGTGGAGCGGTGCAGGAGGTGGCTGATTGATGGTTCTCTCTCACATCGATGTTTCTATCTCTTTCTCCCTTCCTCTCTCTCTCTCTCTCTCCAAAAAAAAAAAATCAATAAAAATAAATGAAATATATGTGCTATTTGAATTAGTCCCAATAATCTTCCTTGAATAAAAGGAAAATGATAACTTGAGTTGTCAATACTAATGACCAAATTCTTTTTGGCCCTGTTATAACTATGTCATCATGCTACTCAAGAACTTCAGGGGTTTTGGTGTTCTGCCTACATGTTAGCTTTTTCTTTTTAAAGGAAGCCAGGCATGTATTTTTACCAGGCATTTACTATTTTCTGTTTTATGCCAACAGAAAACTTCCTGGGAGATCAAGATAGTTGAATCTATTTGATAGTTTTCAGTTATGCAAGGTGCCCTGCTAATATGGTGAAGTTATCCCATTTTGATGGAATTCCCTTTACTTTCAAATCAATTGCTATTTCTCAAGCATCCACCCCGGGAGGGAAACAAATAAGAACAGGAGCCACTAGTTGAACAATATCTGACCAGAATGGAAAAGACAACTTCTCGGACAAAGACTTCTTTCTTTACACAACACTATTCTTCAAATAAACCAGAACCCAATTTACTCATTTATTTATAATCTAGATATTTTGTAGTGATCTTGCTTATAGGATGTACATTTGGATAAGACCAATCACGAATATTTCAATTATGTAATAGGTACATTTTAGTCCACTATGCAATCATTTTGAAACTAAAAACACACTCAGTGAAATCTAGTCACTCATAAGAAATCTAAATAATTAAAACTGGTAACTATAATATGATTTCTATCTGTCTGAATTTTATCTAACTTTCCCTACAAAATTTTTCCATGAACCTCATAATTTTTTTTTAATCCTCACCCGAGGACATTTTTTTATTTTTTATTTTGCATTTATCTTCAGATATCAGGAGGGGAAGAGGGAGGGAGAAAGAGAGAGAGAAACATTCACGTGAGAGAGACACATGGAATGGTTGCCACCAACATGAGCCCAACCGGGGCCAGGGACAAACTGCTACCGAGGTACATGCCCTTAGTGGGAACCGAACCCTGGACTCTTCTGGGTCCATGGGCCGATGCTCTAACCACTGAGCCAAACCGGCCAGGGCTGAACCTCATAATTTTTATCTTGAAGCAAAGCTTTGCATCTCAGCCTTTTACCACTGAACATTTTTCCCCTAAATATTAGTTTGCCTACCAAATTAAGAGTAAGTTCCACACCACAATAAACTTGCAGTATATTTACTTGGAAGGTACTAGAGGAAAAATGATTGGGGATCCTTACAGCTTCTTCTCTGGTAACTTGGCTGCAGAAAAACTGAGAAAATTTTAATTATATAGATTTTTTAAAAATAATTAGCTCTTTGATAATGTAAAAACATCCAAATACAGCAAGAATAATACACAGCTAAAGACAGAAAATGACTTTTCAAAAAATTCAACAAGATAAGAGCATGCATTTTTTTTTACAAAGAAAATAGATTTTGCTAACAAATATACTCTACATACTAAAAACATAGTTGTTTCCCAAAATTTAAATTTAAAATGCCAAATAAAAAAATTAAAATTGAATAGTAAGCCCAGAGAACTCTACTTTAGACAACTCTAGAGTTTTTAAAGTATAAATTAAAAGTAGATAAATGTGCTAAATTGGTCAGCAAATGGAATTTTAGACTGAAAATATTTCTAAGAGAAGACCATGAAAAGTATTTTGTATGTGGATATGAAAGTCTGAATTAAAATTTCAATTGTTTCATAGGAACTTTAATGAAACTAATTGTGAGACAATGATTTTTGTGTTTTATAATGACCAGTATAATTACTTCCTTACAGTAAATGTAATAAAAAAGGATATCAATGGCCTAATGATGTTATAATTTTTGCTTAGAGATGTTTTGCAATTGTTGAAGACTATCTTTTGTGATCTATTTTAAATATAGGAATCATATACAGAGCAATGCAAATTATAGTGAGTTTATAAATGTCTACTTGTCAGATATTTTATACCCAAAATTCCCAACTTGAAAGGATTTCCTCTTTCTTGTGTAGATATTTTAATAAGCAGAGATTATGCCATCTGTGTAACTTGTATTGAAGGTAAATAGTTGTGAGGGAGAATAAGTTCCTAGCTTTGATTCTATTAGAATTCTGATACATTCTGTACATATTTAGAACATAATTAATTTGAAAATGTATCAATCATACCTAGAAAATCTTGGTTATATTTTTTAATTGTTGGGAGTATTACAAATGTCTCCCATTTTCTACTTTTTGACCCCCTCCATCCAACCTACACCCACAACCCAGACCTTCCCCATACTATTATCTGTGTACATGGGTTGTACATATATGCATATATGTTCTTTGGTTAATCTCTTCCTATCTTTCCCCTCCCCTGAGATCTGTCAGTCTGTTCCATGCATCCCTACTGCTGGCCCTATTTTGTTCATTAGTTTATTTTGTTCATTAGATTCCACATATAAATGAGATCAGGTGATATTTGTCTTTCTCCTACTGGCTTATTTTGCTTAACATAATAGTCTCCAGATCTATCCATGCTGTCTCAAAGGGTAAGGGCTCTTTCTTTTTTACAGCTACATAGTATTCCATTGTGTAAATGTACTACAGTTCTTTTTTTTATCCTCACTCAAAAATGTTTTTTTTAAATTTATCTTCAGATAGAGTGGGAGAGAGAGAGAGAGAAATGGAGGGGGGGGGGAGGAGAGAGAGAGAGAGAGAGAGAGATGTGAGAGGGACACATCAACTGGTTACCTCCCTCATGATCTGACCAGGGCTGGTATGAATTGCAACTGAGGCACATGCCCTTGACCAGAATTGAACCTGAGACTCATTGGTCCACAGACTGGTGCTCTAACCACTGAGCAAAACCAGCCAGGGCCCAAAGCTTTTTTATCCACTAATCTACTGATGGGCACTGAGCTATTTCCAGATCTTAGCTATTGTAAATAACACTGCTATGAATATGGGGGTACATATATTCTTTCTGATGGGTGTTTTGGGATTTTTAGGATATATTCCCAGAAGTGGAATCACTGGATCAAATGGCAGTTCCATTTCTAATTTTTTGAGAAAACTCTATAATGTTTTCCACAGTGGCTGCACCAGTCTCCATTCCCACCAGCAGTGTACTAGGGTTCTGTTTTCTCCACACCCTCGCCAGCATTTGTTTGTTCTAGTAATATTTTTTGCGTCAATTTATGATTCCATAATTTAAACAGAAAAGTATTTCTATTATGGTTTTCAATATGTCAATCTGTATTATGATGATCAGATATTCCTCTTTTCTAAAATTATAACAAGAAAAAACTATGTGAATGATAAACCTAAAGAATTTCTGTTACTATAAACAAAATTCTTGTTTAAGGAGTAGATTATAAAATTTCAACAATGACATTTATCTAAGTAAAGATACTACAAAGAGCCATATAGACAAAATTAGGATTGTTTAAATATAGATCTCTTCTGAATCAAGGGAGTGTAATTGAAACTGGACAATAAATGAATCGGGGCCGCCTGTCACTACTAGAGCCAATTAAGCAGTGACAAAGTTGAATCGTATAAGAGCTTTTATTCCAATAATGCCAACAGTGTGGGCAGCAGTGGGTCATCCCTGAAAAATCTGCTCTGACCACCCCCTCCTTTTGGTAGCCAGCCACTTATAAAGGGTAAAAAGACAAAGACTGTGTAAAGAGGGGCAGGTAGGCAAATGGGGAAAAAATGGATACAATGGTTACAGGTGAGGGAAAAAATATGGGCTAGGGGGTTGCAAAAGCTGGTCACCATGAGTCGCCTCCAGGGCTCCAATGCTCGGATAAGCAGAGTGTTAATCTTTCCATGATGTTAGGTAGTCCCCCTTGTCCTCAGGTTAGGAGAATGGACGGCATTCCCAAGGCAAACTCCCAAGGTGCACACCTCTCAGCCAGGTCAGAATGAGATTTTCTTTAATCAGAACAAAGCAATCATGATGAACATTGCAAAGGATGATAAACATTTCTTATAACTATATCTAGTGCATCACTATGATTAGTTTTCTATTTTCTGTTATTCTCCTCCACCCCTTTCATAATTCTGTGATGACTCAGTAGATCCTATAAATGAACAGTAATGCTGATACCAATAAAATAATTTTTGTACTATATCCATAACAGTTTAGTTATGTTCTATATCAAGTTAAGATTTCTCAACTGGGTGCATGACAAGTCAAAAAAGTTAATGTATGTAAAAGGCTCATACAGAGTCAATTTCAAAGAGACATAGACACTGGGTAAAGTTTATCCATGATAAGAAAAATAATCCTTTTGTATTGTGGGAGACTAAAATTAAGTTTCTTTTTACCTTCCTAATTCTTTGGGCTGCAATAACAACCAAGTTAACATGAAACAGATTAAAAGGAGAAAATGATAGATGGGGATTTCATTATGAGACCCAAGGACCTGTTGAGTAGTTCAAGAGTACATGCCTCTGAGCTAAGGAGAGAGGTGGTGGTTGGGGGGCGGTTTGGGATTAAAAGGGGAGGAAGGCAATTCACACGGAGATAAAAATACAAATGTTTGGTTAGTCCTTCCCTTCCCTGAGCTCTTGGCAAAGTTAGGAAGCAGTGAAGGAATGGGCATGGCTAAAGTATCTGCTACAATTTTAAAGGAATCCTGAAGTTGCAGTAATCTGGGAATGAATGACCATAAGAACAAAACTAATATGATGCATTTTTTTCCCTTTATACATTTCATTTGAGACTCATAATAATTCTATGAGACTAAGAGGAAAAGGAAGCATAAAGCCCTGCCTGATTTGGCTCAGTGATTAGAGTGTGGCCCATGCAGACCAAAGGGTCCCAGGTTCGATTCCCTGTCAAGGGCACACACCTGGGTTGCAGGTTCCATCCTCAGCCCTGGTCAGGGATGTGCGGGAGGCAACCGATCATTGTGTCTCTCTCACGTTGATGTTTTTTTCTCTCTTTCTCTCCCGCCCTCCCTTCCACTCCAAAAAAAAAAAAAATCAATAAAAAAAGAAAAGAAAGTAAAAAAGGCTTACCATATTTGGGGGCTTATTGTGAAATTCTAAGTGAGCTAAGATTTTATAATTTTCTTTTTTCTTTCTTTTTTCTATTATCCAGATGATGATCATTGTTATAGTTCTAGACATAGTCACAGAACAATCAAATATAATTCTACGAGTCTTGAAAAAGCACACCTAAACTGCTTACTTAATTTTTATTTTTTCTGGATAAATCTAAAGATACATCTTTTATTTATCTCTTTCAATAGTCTGTTGTTTTAAATAAAATATAAACATAATAAAAAAAGCTTTTAATAGTTTTAATGGAAATCTATTTTATATTTTAGTTGATTAAACAACAAAATTGTCTGCAATTTTATTTATTGTGCTATATCAAGATTATGTCCTCTCAAATTTAAACTCCCATAGAATTAAATGAGTTTTATTTATTGTTTTATACCCATCATTTATTTTTAGTAGATACTGAAGAGTTTGTTAATTAAAATGAGGTCTAAAAACTAATAATGCACCATTTTCTGGTGGTAGCTATTCCAAAATCCCAATGGGGATATGTTTGGCCAATTCAACCCCATTTTAGTGAGAGGAGATAACATATTGTCTAATATCCTTCAAATTAACGCTTAGGAAATCCTCTTAAATGTCTGGGAAAATAGCAATGATGTGTTTGCAAATATTCTGTGCTGACTCAGTGATAAAATGTGGTAATGTTATCAATTAATACCTTTGTTATACTCAATTCAAAAACCAGTTTTGGGAACCATCATGAAGATTCTGTGTCACTTGAACATCAGACTGCAATATACCTGTGATAATCTGGGTGTTTGGTCTCTGGATTTTAATGCTACAGAGCAGAAGATCATATTTGGTTCATATACAACCCTCAGCTCACTTCGGAACAATCACAGATGGTTATACATGAGGCAGACAATCAGCCTGATGGACTGGGTAAAAGTCCTGCAAAGTGTGTTTATCCTGAGAAAGGGCACTGCCCAGCTCCCCCTATAAATGCCTAATAGAAAACCCTCAGTGAAGAAGCTGATAGGTCACCTGTATAAGCCATGTGGGATTGGCTTAATGAATCATCACCAACTGAAAAAGCTCATTGACCAGGCCATGATCATTGCTGTGGTTAAGAGGGCTCCTTTCACAAGGGCGCCCCATATAGCTGCAAAACTGCAAAACACTTCTTGAAGTCTAACAAATTTGGTGTCTCAGCTTCTCCTCATAGATCTTATGAGATGCTAATAAAACATTAAGCCAATTAATAAGAGAATAGAAAGAGGACAAGGGAAAAGTAAAGGGACTTTCTCAAAAGGTAGAAATTTTTAAAAGGTTATTAAGAAATAAGGTGTATAAAACAAATACCGATAAGGTGAAACAAAGAAGAAACAGAAAGGGAAGCCTCAGGAGACTCATCCCAGTAAGGTAGAAATCTTTAGATGGTTATTAAGAAATAGAGTGAATAAAATGAACATTTATGGTATTAAAACAAGTTTTAATACAGCACTACCAAATATTGGGTGGGTCGAAGTCACCCTCTCTTGGTCCCCCAACATTAAAGAGTCCCAAACAAGTTTCCTCTACCCTTGTTAGGAGAAATTTAAATAGCCAGAAGGTAAAAATTACAATTAGGAAGATTAATCAAGATTAAGTTTGACAAAAGGGCCAAGGTCCCTTGGCTTCACCCATCACCGGGGACCCAAAACTTTTTGCACAAGAGTAGGTAAAATTGTCAGTGGGTGGAAAAGAGAAGTTTCCAGAGCTTATTCATATGGGACTCACATGAGCTATGTTACCAAAGCCCACTGGTGAAGCCCTGACTTGTGCTAAAATCAGATTGAGAGAATGTACAAATGTAATGATTGAGAGGACTCTGGAAGTTGGAATCTATGGGTAAGCATTATGTAAAGAAGTTGTGTCACTTGTATCTGCTTGTATTTTGGGGTTGGACACTCTGTCTAACTGGGTTACGTTTTCCCTACTGGTGTTCTAAAACAGAAGGCATGTGAACCTGCCCTTCAAGGAATATGAACTGGAAATGCTAAATGGGAACCTGTAAGATTACCTGAGCCCAGATATGTGTATAACAGAAGCTGGAGTCTGGTAGGAACAAATTCCATGGGACATAGCCCTTTGTGGAGCACCAGCTGGCATTTATGTCAGAAGCCTGTGAGCACTTCCTAGCAACTACTACCACTTTAGACTAGAGACTTTCCATTTCAGGGGTATCTATTGCCTTGCTATTGGGTATTTCTGGAAGCTACCCAGATGACTGAAGAACATAAAGTGATTTTGAAGCCTGAAATTCCTATGATGGCTTGGGCGATGCCACAGAATCACTCTAATGGGCATGGTAGAGCCCAGGACGTTATAGTAAATGAAAATAGTTTATATAGGATCAGGCGGCCTGGAGAATGCAAGGAGGAGACAATCACAGGTAGGGAGACTCTTTCTCTCAAGAATTGATTTTTGAGCTACTCGAGGAGCAGCCAGAAACAGTCGCCACATGGACAGTGCCCTGTGGACAGCTCTAAACTAAGCCATAAAGAGCTGCTTGGTATATAGATGGCAGTTCCAAGATTAATGGAGACCCTTCTGCTGGGAAGCCTACTCTTTGCCTTTTTATCAAAGCTTTTACATTTAAGGTGATTATTGATATATATTTATTTATTGCCATTTTTGTTTAGTGTGGTCACATTTTTCTTTCTATTTCTTTTACTAATTACAGCAGTCCTTTTAACATTTCTTGCAGTGCTGGTTTGGTGCTAATGTATTCCCTTAGCCTTCATTTTTGTCTGGGAAGCTCTTTACTTGACCTTCTATTTTAAATGATAGCGTACTCTTGGATTCAGATCCGTGTTTTTCATGACCTTGATTACTTCACACCATTCCCTTTTGACCTGCAGTGTTTCTGTTGAGAAGTCAGCTCAAAGCCTTGTGGGGGTTCCTTTGTAGGTAACCTGTTGCTTATCTCTTGCTGCCTTTAGGATTCCCTCTTTGTTTTTAATTTTTGGCATTTAATTACTACGTGTCTTGGTGTGGGCCTGTTTGGGTTCTTACTTGGGGCTCTCTGTGCTTTTTGAACTCGAATGCCTTCTTCCTTCACCAAATTAGGGAGTTTTCTGTCACTATTTCTTCAAATATATGCTTTAACCCTTGCTCATTTTCTTCTTCTTCAGGGAATTCTATGATGCAAATAGTATTCCGTTTTCAGTTGTCCCACAGTTCTCTTAAGCTGTCTTCCTGTTTTTTAATTGTTTTTCCTTTTTGTTTTCTGATTGGTTGATTTTTTCTTACCATCTTCTAATTCATTGATTTGATTCTCAGCTTCCTCTATCTACTCTGCTGTTTAGTCCCTGGAATGTGTTTTTTATTTCTGCTATGTCATTCTTCATTTTTTCTTGGTGGTTTTTCATCTCCAGTTGGTTAATTTTCAATGTTTCTATGTCCTTACTCATGCTGTTGAGCTTCCTCAAAATCATGGTTCTGAATTCTACCTCTGATAACTTGCTTAACTGCATTTCATTTATCTCATCTTCTGTAGAGGTCTGTTGTTCTTTCATTTGGGATTTTTTTCTTCTTCACCATTTTGGTTATCTCAGTGGGTTTTGGAGCCTGCCAAATTTTCTCTGTGGGTGTTGGTGTTCTGTTGTTTGTGGCTCCCTCTACTTGGTTTGGATGAGCATGGAAGGACCCACATTAAACACCACTGGCAAGTCTTACTTTCCTGGGCAGATTTACAAGCCCAAGAATAGTTCAGTTATCCTCTAGTTTTTAGCCTGGAGGCTATTAGTCATGGTTACTTGAAGAGCCTTGGTTTCTCAGTTGAATGAAAAACTCAGGTGTTCCGCATCTCCTCTGCACATTTTAAAATCAGATTTGTTGTAGTTTTTTTTTGGAGGAGGGGTATTGAGTTGTATGAATTCTTCATATAGTTTGGATATTAATTTCTTATATCTGATTTGCAAGTATATGCTCTCCTTTTCTGTGTTGCCTTTTTATTTGTTGTCCCTTTTGCTTTTTAGTTTGAGGTAGTCCCACTTAATTTTTTGCTTTTGTTTTTTCTGTTTTTGGTGTCATATCCAAAAAATAATTGCCAAGACCAATGTCAAGGAGCTTTGCCTTGTTTCTTCTAGGAGTTTTATCATGTTAGGTTTTTTGTTTAAGTCTTTAACCCATTTTTAGTTATTTTTTGTAAATGGTGTCTGAGAAGGGTCCAATTTTTATCTTTTGCATGTAGTTATCTAGTTTTTCCAATGCCATTTATTCCCACATTGAGTATTCTTGGCTTCCTTGTCAAATATTAGTTGATTTATATTCAAGCAAGGACTTATTTCTGTGCTCTGGATTCTGTTCCCTTGGTTTATGTGTCTACTTCAATGCCAATACCATATTCTTGATTGCTATAGCTTCGCAGTATAGTTTAGAATCAAAAGTGTGATGCCTCCAGCTTTGTTCTTCCTCAGAAAGGCTTTGGCTATTTTGAGTCTTTTGAGGTTTCATGCATATTTAATTTTTTTAAATTTATGTAAAAAATGCTATTGGAATTTTGAGGATTTCATCAAATCTAAAGACAGATTTGGGTGGCATCAGCATTGCAATAACATTAATTCTTCTGATCATGAACACAAGATTCTTTTCATTTATTTGTGTCTTCTTTGATTTCTTTCATCATAGTCTTGTAGTTTTCAGTGTACAGATCTCACCTTCTTGGTTAAATTTACTACTAAATATTTTATTGGTTTTGTTGTTATTGTGAGTGGGATTGCTTTCTTTATTTTTTAAAAATATATTAGAAGATGATGGTGGGCAGGACCTGAAAGGGGATGAGTGTGTGAGAGAGTATGTGTGGACTTGAAGGTGGACAACCAAACCCGAGCAATGCAGACCCACTGAGCAGAAAGTTCTTTTGCTGTGGACAGGAGCAGCCAGCTACCAGGGTAAGTGGCCCTTCACGATGCTTCTCCCTGCGCCATGGGGTGGTCCCACCATTTTGGAAGATCCCGGGTCTTCCCTGGGAGGAGGCAGTGGGAGCAGCTAGGGCCCAGCAACCCAAGCCCACCAGTGCACCTGGTGCCATTGGACCAGTGAACACTCTGTATCAACACAGACCAGTGCACAGTAGTGGAGGTGCCGGTTGCGGAAGCTGTGGACAGCCCAGGGCCCAGCACCATCCCCCATAGTAGCAGCCATATAAGAGTTGAGATATACCCCCAGCAACAGAGGCTGGGGAGCAGACAACCATCCCCAGGCAACAGAAGCACAGACCAGCAGCTTAGACTCATCCCCCAAAAATACACATGCCTGAGCGGAGTTGAGCAGGAGTTGAGCAGGAGTTGAGCCCCATGGGGCAGCAGCACTCCCCAGCTGCCAGCTGTGGGACCTGGGGCTCCACAAAGGCCTGTGTGGTCCAGCAGCCCACAAGAGCTGTGAGAAGCTGGAGCCTGAGAGGGACTAGTGAGATCCAGCTGCCTGCCCCCAGGAACTGCATGGTTCAGGGGCATGAGAGAGGCCTGCGTGATCCAGCAGAGACTGTGTGATCCAGTTCCCACAGGACCTGCGGGGTGCTTCAACACCAGAGAGGCCTGTGCAACCCAGCAGGGACAGTGTGATCTAGAAACCCACGGGGACTGTGGGGTGCTGAAGTACCAGAGAGGACTGCTTGACCGAGAAGAGACTGTGCCATCCAGTTACCAGCGGGACCTGCAGGGTGCTGAAGCACCAGAGATCCTGTGCAACCCAGCAGCCCACAACAGAGACAAACAGCCAGGTCACCAAAGGGACTGAGTGATCCAGTTACCCGCGGGACCTGCAGGGTGTGGGGGCACCAGAAAGGCGTGTGTGACCCAGCTGGGCACAAGATAGGCCCAGAGGAAGTGAAAATGGAGGCTGAGTGAATAGAGTTACACAGATGATCTCCCAGAACCAAACAGGAATTACAACTAAAATAAAGAGAAATCCTCAGAAAAACAACAACAGAAAAGCTTCAGGACAGGATCATATAACCAGGGACACTGGTAGGATCTTCGGAGGCATGAGAGGGTGGCGGGCTGGGAGCCCACAGGCAGCAGCAGTCTTAGCTGTGAGCAGCACCCTTGGGGAATAAAGACCAAGCCCACTCCACAGCACAGAGAGCCAGGACACAGCACTAAAATAGCCACAGCCATTTACCTGGGGGCTACAGCAGAGGGAGGGCAGACTAGGCTAGAACTCTGTAGGGACATTCAGGATTTGGAGGACACTCGGAGTTTTTGCTGAGTTGTGGCCACAAAGGACTATAGGTAGGGTGCGCCTTCCCCAAGCTGTGGGGAAAATCAGCATCCCGCACCCTCGGAGACTCAGCCTTTCCCAGGTGAGGCAAAGAAATGCAAATTGAGGCTCATTAATAACCACCATCTATCCCACCATCTGTAAACCCTCTTGTGCAGAACACCAGGGCTACATTCTAAGGCACTGAGTGACTGAGACTATTAGCCTCCAGGAAAAAGCTAGAGGATAACTGAACCTTTCCTGGGCTTGAAAATCTACCCAGGAAAGTAAGAATTGACAGTGGTGTTTAATATGGGCCCACCCAGGCTCATCCAAACCCAGTAGAGGGAGCCACAAACAGCAGAACACCAACACCCACAGGGAAAATTTGGCAGGCTCCAAAACCCACTGAAATAGCCAAAATGGTGAAACAAAGAAACAAATCCCAAATGAAAGAACAAGAGAACTCTATCGAAGATGAGATCAATGAAATGCAGCTAAGCAAATTATCAGAGGTAAACTTCAGAGCCATGATCATGAGGAAGCTCAACAGCATGAGTAAGGACATCAGTACCATGAGTAAAGATATAGAAACATTGAAAACCAATAAAGTGGAAATGAAGAATGACATAGCAGATATTAAGAACACATTGGAAGGAATAACCAGCAGAGTAGAGAAAGCTGAGGACCAGATCAGTGAATTAGAAGACAGGGTAGAAAGAATCAACCAATCAAAAACCAAAAGGGAAAAAAAACAAAAACAATTAAAAAACAGGAAGAGAGCTTAAGAGAACTGTAAGACAACTGGAAATGTAATAATATTCGCATCATAGGAGTCCCCGAAGAAGAAGAAAATGGGCAAGGGTTAGAGAATATATTTGAAGAAATGGTGACAGAAAACTTTCCTAACTTAGTGAAGGAAGAAGGCATTCAAGTCCACGAAGCTCAGAGAGCCCCAATTAAGAAGAACCAGAACAGGCCCACAACAAAACACATAGTAATCAAACTGCCAAAAATTAAAGACAAAGAGAGAATCCTAAAGGCAGCAAGAAATAAGCAACAGGTTACCTACAAAGGAACCCCCACAAAGCTCTCAGCTGACTTATCAACAGAAACACTGCAGGCCAGAAGGGAATGGCATGAAGTAATCAAGGTCATGAAAAACAGGAATCTGAATCCAAGACTACTCTACCCAGCAAAGCTATCATTCAGAATAGAAGGTCAAATAAAGAGCTTCCCAAACAAAAAAATAAAGGCCAAGGGAATATAATAACACCAAACCAGCACTGCAAGATATGCTAAAAGGACTTCTGTAATTAGTAGAAGAAATAGAAAGAAAAATAGAACCACACTAAACAAAAATGGCAATAAATAAGTACATATCAATTATCACCTTAAATGTGAATAGTGTGAATGCTCTGATATAAAGCTACAAAGTAGCTGATTGGATAAGAAAGCATGACTCACATATATGTTGTTTACAAGAAACCCACCTCACAACAAAAGACTCACACAGGTTGAAAGTGAAGGGATGAAAAAATTATTCAAGCAAATGGAAAGCAAAAAAAAAGCTGGGGTAACAATATCATATCTGATAAAGTAGAGTTCAAAATGAAGACCATAACTAGAGACAAAGACGGTCACTACATAATATTGAAAGGATCTATCCAACAGGAAAATACAACGTTTGTAAACATATGTGCAAGCAATATAGAAGCACCAACATATATTAAAAATCTTCTGAAGGACTTAAAAGGAGAAATCAACAGCAATACACTGTAGCAGAGGACTTCAATACTCCGCAGACATCACTGGATAGATCTTTTAGACGTAAAATTAACAAGGAAACACAGACTCTAAAGTAAGCATTAGATCAAATGGATTTCATAAATATCCACAGAGAATTACACCCCAGAACATCAGAATTCACACTCTTCTCAAGTGCACATGGGTCATTCTCAAAGATAGACCACATGTTAGGACACAAACTAAGTCCAGAAGTTCAAGAAGATTGAAATCATATCTAGCATCTTCTCAGATCACAATGGCATGCAAGTAGAAATCAATCGCAACAAGAACATGCAAAAAGATTTGAAAACATGGAGGCTAAATAGCATATTATTGAACAATAAATGGGTTACTATGGAGATTAAGGAAGAAATTGAAAAGTTCCTGGAAACCAATGAAAATGAACACACAACAACACAAAATCTATGCGATGCAGCGAAAGCAGTTCTGAGAGGGAAGTTCATAGTACTATAGGCCTACCTCAAGAAGCAAGAAAAAATTCTAATAGACTATTAACCTCAAAACTTAAAGAACTAGAAAGCAAACAAAAAGAAAACCCCAGAGCAAGTAGAAGAAAGGAAATAGTAAAGATCAGAGCAGAAATAAATGACATGGAGACCAAAAAAACAATTCAAAGGATCA
The DNA here is from genome assembly GCF_014108415.1 of Molossus molossus. Taxonomy (NCBI): domain Eukaryota; kingdom Metazoa; phylum Chordata; class Mammalia; order Chiroptera; family Molossidae; genus Molossus; species Molossus molossus. Next base: position 138,384,529 of record NW_023425344.1, read on the forward strand.
ATGAAACAAAGAGATGTTTTTTGAAAAGATAAACAAGATTGAAAGACCCTTAGCTAGACTCACTAAGAAACAAAAAGAGAGAACCCAAATACACAAAATCAGAAACGAAAGAGGAGAAATAATAACTGATACCACAGAAATACAAAGGATTATGAACAAATGTTATGAACAATTATATGGCAACAAATTCGACAATCTAAGCAAAATGTACAAATTTGTAGAAACACATAGTCCCCCATAACTGAACCATGAAGGGATAGAAAACTTGAACAAACCAGTAACAACAAAATAATTTGAAGATATGCCCTGGCCGGTTTGGCTCAGCGGTTAGAGCCTGCGGTCCGGAGAGACCCGGGTTCGGTTCCCGCTAAGGGCGTGTACCTCGGTTGCAGTTTGTCCCCGGCCCTGGTTGGTCGTGCAGGTGACAGCAACTCGATGTGTCCCTTTCACATCGATGTTTCCCTCTTTCTCTCTTCCTATCTCCCCCTCCCACTCTGTCTGTACAAAAAATGGAAAAATGTCCTCGGATGAGGATAAATAATAATAATAATAATAATAATAATAATAATAAAATAATAATTTGAAGATGTAATCAAGAATCTCCCAGCAAACAAAAGTCCAGGCCCAGATGGCTTCACAGGGGAATTTTACTGAACATTCAAAGAAGAATTAATACCCATTCTCCTCAAATCATTTTAAAAAATTCAAGAAGAAGGATGACCTCCAAACTCATTTTATGAGGCCAGCATAATTCTAATTCCCAAACCAGAAAAAGACACTACAAAGAAAGAAAACTGCAGACCAATATCCCTAATGAACACAGATGCCAAAATCCTGAACAAAATACGGGCAAATCAAATCCAGCAATACATCAAAAAAAAATTATTCACCATGACCAAGTGGAACTCATCCCAGGGATGCAAGAATGGTACAATATTTGCAAGTCAATAAATATGATACACCACATAAACAAAGTGAAAGATAAAAATCATATGATCATATCAATAGATGCTGAAAAAGCATTCGACAACATCCAGCACCCATTTCTGATAAAAATGCTCAGCAATCTGTGAATAGAGTGATCATATGTTGACATAATAAAGGCCATATATGAATGACCTACAGCCAACATCATACTCAATGGGCAAAAATTAAAAACATTTTCCTTAAGAACAGGAACAAGACAAGGATGCCCACTTTCACCACTCTTATTTAACATAGTACTGGAAGTCTTAGCCACAGCAATCAGACAAGAAGAAAAAATAAAAGTGATCCAAATTGGAAAGGAGGAAGTGAAACTGTCATTATTGGCAGATGACATGATACTATATGTAGAAAACACCAAAGACTCTGTTAAAAATTTACTAGACTTAATAAATGAATTTGGCAAAGTAGCAGGATACAAAATTAATGTCAAGAAATCAATGGCATTCTTATACACCAATGATAAACTCACAGAAAGAAAAACAAAAAACAATCCCATTTACCATCACAGCAAAAAAATTAAGATACCTAGGAATAAACTTAATCAAAGAAGTAAAGGACCTATTGGCAGAAAACCACAGGTCATTGAAAAAAAAAAAAACAAATAGAAGAAGATATAAAAAAGTGGAAGCATATACCTTGTTCATGGATTGGAAGAATTAACATCATTAAAATGTCCATACTATGCAAAGCAATCTATAGATTCAATGCAATCCCCATAAAAAAACCAATGATATACTTCACAGAAATAGAAAAAAAATACCTCAAAAGTTTATATGGAACCACAAAAGACTCCGAATAGCCACAGCAATCTTGAAAAAGAAGAAAAAAGTTGGAGGGATCACATTACTAGATTTCAGTTATACTACAAAGCCACCGTAATCAAAATAGCCTGGTACTGGCACAGGAACAGGTATATAGACCAGTGGATCAGAACAGAGAATCCAGAAATGGACCCAAGGCAATATGCTCAATTAATATTTGACAAAGGTGGCAAGAGCATACAGTGGAGTAAAGACAGCCTCTTTAATAAATGATGTTGGGAAAATTGGACAGCTACATATAAAAAAAAGAAACTAGACCATCAACTTACACCATACACAAGAATAAACTCAAAATGGATGAAAGCCTTAAATGTAACTCAAGAATCTATAAAAACCCTAGAAGAAAATGTAGGCAGCAAAATTTCTGACATTATGCGCAGCAGAATTTTCACTGATACATCAAGTAAGGCAACAGAAACAAAGGAGAAAAGGAACACATGGGACTACATCAAACTAAAAAGCTTCTGCACAGCAAAAGAAACAACCATCAAAATGGAAAGGCAACCCACTCTATGGGAGAGCATAATAACCAATGGTATATCAGATAAGGGGTTAATTTTCAATATATAGAGAGTGCTCATACAACTCAACAAAAGGAAGACAAAGAACCCAATTCAAAAATGGGCAGAGGAACTAAATAGACACCTCTCCAAACAGGACATACAAATGGCTAAGAGACATATGAAGAAATGCTCAACATCACTAATCATCAGAGAGATGAAAATTAAAACAACAATAAGGTATCACCTCACACCTGTCAGAATGGCTGCCATCAACAAATCATCAAACAAGTGTTGGCGAGGGTGTGGAGAAAAGGGGACTCATGCTGGTGGGAATGCAGACTGGTGCAGCCACTATGGAAAACAATATGGTGTTAATTCAAAAAATTAAAAATTGAACTGCCATTTGATCCAGTGATTCCACTTCTAGGAATATACCCTTAGAAGCTGAAACACCAATCAGAAAGAATATATGTACCCCCATGTTCATAGCAGCACTATTTACAATAGCTAAGATCTGGAAAGTGCCCAAATTTCCATCAGTAGACAAATGCATAAAAAAGCTGTAGAACATATACACAATGGAGTACTATGCAGTTGTAAGAAAGAAAGATCTCTTATCCTTTGATACGACATGGAGGGACCTGGAAAGTATTATCCTAAGCAAAACAAGATAAATAGATAAAGACAGGTATCATATGATCTCACTTATTTTTGGAATATAATGAACATTGACAGTCTGAGGAATGGGTAGTCCCAGAGACGTGGAAGTGGGGTACAGACTGACAATCCCCAGAAGAAGGTGTGTGTGGGGGAGATAAACCACAGAACTTATATGCATGTATTCATGACCAATGGACATGACCAACAAAGCTGGGGACAGGGAGGGGAGGAAAGGAAAGGGGGGAGTCTGTGGAGAGAAGGAGAAACATCTGCAACAAAAATAAATAAATTAATTAAAAAATAAATTACATTTTTGCCCTGGCCGGTTTGGCGCAGCGGTTAGAGCATTGGCCTGCAGTCCAGAGAGACCTGGGTTCAGTTCCCTCTAAGGGCATGTACTTCGGTTGCAGTTTGTCCCCGGCCCTGGTTGGTCGTGCGGGTGGCAGCCACTCGATGTGTCCCTTCACATCGATGTTTCTCTCTCTCTCTCTCTTCCTCTCTCTCCCTCCCACTCTATCTGTACAAAAAATGGAAAAATATCCTCGGGTGAGGATAAAAAAATAATAAATAAATAAATAAATTACATTTTGAACAATTATATATTATATGATAGACACATTAGGAAGGAGGCTATTTAAAGCAAAGCATCTAAAACAAATGGCTTGGAAAACTCTAAGTGAGCTGGAAAATTCTGTATTAACTAATTATTTTAATGTATGCCCTGCTTAGAAGTTTGGATTATACTTAATACAAATAATAAACTCTTTTATACCTAAGAATTGTATAATCAGATTTGTGTTTTAGGAAATAACTTATCCTTAAATGGATCATGGATGCACCAAAAAAAGGGTGAACTACAGAAAAATGGTTACTGAGAAAGTAGATAAGAGACATCAAATAAAATCCTTCGGAACACAGAGTATCCAAAGTTGAACAAAATATATGGCTCTTTTATTGAAGAACAAAATATAGTCCTATATTTTTATTTATTGTTTTAATCTCATGGTTCTCCGGTCAACACTTTGTGTTATTGTAACTGTTTTTTGGTAACCGTAGGGCCTCTTCTGTTTGCTTTGCTTACTCTGTTCTGTTAACCTGGTCTGGCCTTCTCTCTCACTCCCAGTCATCCACATTATTCTCATTGAGGACTAGACAAAAACACAACTCCTCCATGGATCATCTTCGATTTCCTCAAGTAAAGTAATTTCTTTCTCTTACCTATCTGTATGCATGTATCAATATATCTGTATCAAGAATGGATGTCCAGCCCTGGCCGGTTTGGCTCAGCGGTTAGAGCGTTGACCTACTGTCCAGAGAGACCCGGGTTTGGTTCCCGCTAAGGGCATGTGCCTGAGTTGCAGTTTGTCCCTGGCCCTGGTTGGTCGTGTGGGTGGCAGCCCGTTGATGTGTCTCTCTCATGTCGATGTTTCTCTCTCTCTTTTCCTCCTTTTCTCTCTCCTGCTCTATCTGAAGATAAATGCAAAAGTGTCCTCTAGTGAGAATAATAATAATAAAAAAAAGAATGGACTTCCAAGAGAGAACAGAAAATGTTAAGTACCTTAAGAAAAGTAGGTGAAATGCTATGTAATTGAAGGAAGTCATTAATTTCTCCTGACTTCTGGGCCACTGGAGGGACAAGAGAAAAAATGGAAGTAGGAAGTGAGAAAGAACATAGAAAAGGCGACCATTGATCTAAGTCTCTGATTTTGAGTAGGATTTGAAATGCAGCGTTAGGAGAAGATAGTTGCTGGTGGCAAAGAGCGCATGAGCAAAGACGCATGTTTAGAGGATAAAATGAACTCATTGGGCTGAAATATAGGTAAAATAGACATAGCGAACATTGGAAGGATATGAAAGACCTAGATTACTAGGAGCCTTGAATGTGGGCCAAGCTAAGGAGATTGAGATTCAGTTGTTGCACAGGCAAATGTTAAGACATTTTCTGTGCTTAAGCATCCTCTTCTCTGTTTGCATCTACTCCCACCTCAGAGAGCTGGCTTCTGAGGTCCAGGTTCCTGGTTCCTTTCTGTGTCACAGAGCTGTGAGCTTTGGCATCACCCACGTCCACCCGCTCCTCTTTAGCATCGATCCTTCCAGAAGCACTGCCGTTTTCAATGTATCGGCCAAGCAGTGAACTACTCAGCTGTAACACATTCTACCTTTTCTCTACAAGTTCAGTGCCTCTGAAACTACTTTCTAAAAAGTATTTGGAAATATCAAGTTTACATTTAAACAACAGGGTATTGATTGAAGGAGATTTTATTTCCCCATCCCAGCATCTCCTCATTACACATGAATTCTAGTGATACTGGGTAGGTTATGCATGTAAAAACAACAAAATTTGTCAGTCATTTTTATTCTTTCATTTTGATTTTTAGTTTTTGTTGTGTAAGGTATATCTGAGTAGAGAGGAAAAATGATACTTCTTAAGACAAAGCATACATTTTAGCAGCTGCCTTCCCAGCCTCACGATGCTTTTCATTACTGGATAGATACCTATATCAATATATTTAATAAAATAATATCAAGCACTTATTATGTGCATACACTGTGCAAGGCTCTCTATGTTATCTCATTTAATCTTCCCTGCAGCGATTTTCTCATTTTGTAGATGAGGGTATTTGCAGATAAACTGATTACCTAAAGTCACACAGTAGTCAATGGAAGAACTGTGTTTTGAACTCAGGACCATCTAATACCAGAATCTGAGCTCCAAACACTGAGCTCTGATCCCATTACTGCCTCTCACTAGGCCATGTGGCCTCCATTTCTTAAAGTGTGAGGTGCTTTCTGAGTCCTCATATTATTTTGGAAGGGATGTGGAATAGACATGTATCTTTTCCAATTACAAAAATCAGATAAGGAATGTGCAGTTGTTATCAACATGATAATGTGTTGCCTCATTCTTTTCACTTTTCTTTTATTGTTTGTTTTCATGGAAATTATTAAAATATAGAACTTATATGCATCTATGCATAACGAATGGACACAGACCATAGTGTGGTGAAGGCAGGGGAGGAGGGGGTGGAAGCAGAGAGGAAGGGGTCAATGGGGACAAAAAGAAGGACATCTGTAATACTTTCAAATATAAAGATAAATTTAAAAAATATTAGGAATAAAATTGTCTGTTGAAAATGACGTTTTTCTTCTGGTTGTAAAGGGCACCATAGCTTAGGTTTTCTCTTTAGCACTGATAAGAAAAACACATCAACTATACTGACAGCTGGTTGTCACCTGTTTGCAGAAATATTCTTGCTCAGGAAATGTGTATCATGTGACTGAACCAAACTCTAGAGGAAAAAGGAAATAATTTATATGTTTTAGATTTTCCTCCTTTTCAGTTTAAGCACCTGTAGTCTTTGTTTTGAAAGGACTCATATAACAGTTGCATATTAATTCTTCAAGAAATAGTAAAGTCATGAACTCTAAATGTTGGGAAAATGCATTTCAGTTTGGTGCATTCAAAATAATGACACTGATGCCCTAGTTGATATGACTCTGTTGGTTGAGTATCCCCATGCACCCAAAGGTCCTTGGTTCAGCAAGTTCTATCCCCAGTAGGGGGCGTGCAGGAGGCAGCTGTTCCATGGTTTTCTCTCTAAAATCAATTAAAGCATAATCAAGAAAATGAAGACATTGAGATTATCTCCTTGAATCTACCTTGAGAAATTACAAAAAAATAGAAATTTGGTTTATTCCCCCATTGCCCATGCCATTTTACCATTTATCAGATGAAGGATTACTTTGTTATTATTTATTTGCTTATTTTTGCAAACCAGTCTATTTCCTTTATATTATTATTATTATTAACTGAAAGTTGTTTATGTATTTAATTTTAAATTCTCACCAGAGGATATTTTTCAATTTATCTTCAGGTAGAGTGGGAGGGAAAGAGAGAGAGAAAAACATCTATATAATATCAATTGGTTGCCTCCTGCACTACCCCGACCAGGCTGAGGACCAACCAGCAACCGAGGTACCTGCCCTTGATCGGAAGCAAACCTGCTACTCTCTGGTCCTCAGGCTGAAGTTCTAACCGCTAAACCAAACCGGCCAGGGCCAGTCTATTTTCTTTAAATATAATACTCATATAATATTTACTTATATGTGAGGATTATGACACAAATGTTGATTTTCATATTGTAGATTATGTTTATCTACTTTTTAGAAATATCATTTACTGGTACTAACACTTGGGAAGACATTGGTTAGAAAAATATGCTGCCTTCTGGAAAGTTACATTCTTGTGAAGAAAGTGCACAATGGACATTTATATAGCAGATGCTTTAATTTGTACAATTTTATTATGTATGTGCATTGAATTTTAGTCTTTTATATAACTCATTGACTTTTAAATCCATCAAATTTATTTTTTATATGAAAATAGATGGACTCTTACCATGCTTTGTTAAGGTTTCTTAATTACTTATGGCTAAATAGGAACCAAAAATCCTTATTAATCTAACATTCTTCTATGATGCTCTGCATTGTCTAAAAAGTTACAGGTTAAACTAAAAAATGTGTTTTCTAGGAATATATCCTGAAACTCTAATCAGAAAAAATATATGCACCACGACATTCATAGCAGCATTACTTAAAATAACTATGATCTAGAAATAGCTCAGGTGTCCATCAGTAGATGAGTGTATATAAAAGCTGTGGTACATTTACACAATGGAATGCTATGCAACTATGAAAAAGAAGGACCTCTTATCCTTTGAGACAGCATGGAAGGACCTGGAAATTATTATGCTAAGCAAAATAAGCCAGGCAGAGAAAGACAAATATCACATGATTTCACTTCTATGTTGCATCTAATGAACAAAATAAATTGACAAAAAAAAAAAAAATAGACCCAGAGACATGGAAGCATGCAACAGACTGATGAATCTCAGAGGAAAGATGGGAGGGGGGGTTCAGAAAGAGATTAATCAAAGAATGTATATGTATGCATATATTGTAGAGGGACACAGACAATAGTCTGGTGAAGGCCTAAGGTGGGGCAGAAACTGGGTGAGAGAGGGCAAGGAGGGAAAAAAAGGGAGAACACTTGTAATACTTTCAACAATAAAGATGAATTAAAAAAATAAAAGAGTAAAACATCTGTTTTCAAGTAAGTACATTTTCAAATAAATAAATTAAATTGGACACTGAGATTCCTAAGGGGCAGGTCTAGAACTCCCCCCAGGCTTTCAACTTCGTTGTACTTCAGTTCTGATTCTACGTAGCTCCATTATATTGTGCAAGTTTCTGTAGCTGAGTTGTTCCTCATTTTTGTCATCTGTGAAAATGTAAGAGGTTGGTAAAGTGAACTCTATGATGTCATCTAGTTCCAAAATGAATTTTTTTCTATGATCAACCATTTTCTTCATATTTCAGAATCTTCAATAAATTAAACTTTCTATGCCTCACCTATCTCTTGTCCTCTACAATTTCACTCTCTCTACTTAGATTTGGCCTTTTAAAGCTTTGGTATAGTTTATCTTTCTGAATTTATTCATATTATTCCAATTACTACTTTTGACCTTCATTGGAGACCAGATCTCTGTGATAATTATGAATTGATGAGGTATTTACAAATGGATGAAGGAGTTGTTATAGGATTAAAGTTTATACTTTCCTAAATAAGGTCATCAAAAAATTACTATCTATCATCATAGTCTTGTCAATTAATAATGAGACCACCACCAACAACAACAAAATAGAAAACAACTCACAAAAACACTCTAGTCTTTACCAAGATTTTTTTTTTCACATTTCTCTACATCAGGAAAGGGTTTGCACACCTGAAAATGTGGTCTTGTTATCAGTGATAAATACTGAAAATTAAACTTTGCAACATTATTAAGGCTTCAAAACCTTTTCACCTAAAAATTTTTGCTAGAGTGTTACTCTTTGAAATGGATTTTGACCTATAATACTTTCAAATGTTATTAAGAAAATTGTGCTAATAAAGCTCTTGAAAATAGTCCCTTTAAGAAAATTATATACCGATTCAAACAGTTACTATTTCATGCTGCTTAAAATTACCCGACTTCATCTGGAAAGTGATAAGTGATACTTGAATTAATGTGAAATTCAATTTTAGAGCAAGAGTTGATTCAGCTTCCTTCCTAGTATCTAAGGGAGTGTATATGTATATAAACTGCATCTACTATGTGCAAATTACATCCATGTTCCAGTACTCTGTGGTTTTCTGATAAATGAAAACTTTACATGGAATAGTTGTTTTAAATTTACAAATAATTCTGTTCTTTTTAGTATCAAATTTTTAATTAATCATGACTTGAGGAAAGTACTTAAAGTGCTAGGATTCATGCATATTTATTGATACTGTTTATACATTTATCAGGAGCAATAATTATTTGGGAGCAATAGTTCTTAAATTTGTATTTTAGTAACATTAATGCATGGACATGATTCAAAAGTCAAAATGACATTTATAAATACACTGATATAAGAGTGCAATATGCAAATTACAGCTCAATTTCTAAAAGACCTTTCTTAACAGTGTTCGAGAGGCTAAAATTAAGAAATTAATCCTTAGCCCTGTCCGGTTTGGCTCAGCCGGCAGAGCAAAGAGTCGTGGGTTCGATTTTGGTCAAGGGCATGTACCTTGGTTGCGGTTTGGTCTCTGGCCCTGGTCAGGGACATGAGAAAGGCAACCAATTAGTATCTCTCTCACATTGATGTTTCTCTCTCTCTCTCCCTCCCATTCTGTCTGAAGATAAATGGGAAAATATCCTTGGGTGAGTATTTTAAAAAAAAGAAGAAAGAAATTAATCCTTTGAAAAAGATCACTGATATCTAGTACTTTATTGTGATAATAGATTTGCATGGATTGTTAGCTGATTTATACCCATTTACTCAGATGATAAATTAGCTGCAAGACTCAATAGATGTTTGAATTAAATATGCTCAGCTACCCACAGTACTCATTTTTAATAGTGGAAATTAATTTCAAAATATTCAGAACTTACAAGTCAATTTAAAAAAATAATAGGGATAATATATTGTTTTGTTAAAATAAGTTTTGTTTTTTTTTTTTCACATGACTTAAACAACTTTAGACTTTTTCTCAGAGAAAATTAATGTTAATATTTATTTTCCAATCAGACCTAAATTTGTGATTATGCAAGATGAAACTCATACTTACTCTAAAACCTGCTATCACTCTATTGATAAGAAAAAAGATTTTGTAAAAACATTATTTTCACACACAATTTTTTCTGACCCAGGTATCTGGATAAAATCTTATTTTATTTTATATTTGATTATAGTATATACCTTACATATTAAAACTGATTTAATTTGGTTTATTATATCATCAAATACTAAATTTTATAAGAGCCAAAAACTGATTAAAAATGAAACAAAAAATAGATGTATGAAGCACTTCTAGCAAATGAATCAATAAAAATAATCCCTAGACTTAGGCGGGACAGTTTCACAAAGTTTCTTGGCTATCATAGAGATCACATCTGTTGTGTCTGTATCTATTTGTACTGGTTGGCTAGGGGTCACATTATCTGTTCCTTTCAGTGTCGAAATGTATGTTGCAGGTGGTTATTTTCAGATTAGCTTGTCTGGATAGGTCAAAATAGCCTTTACTTTTGGGCTAATTTGTGGTTTCTCCTGAAGCATGATCTTCTCAGGTTTTTACTGATTGCCTTAAGTATTCAGTTGTCTCTCCTCTGGCAGGTGAAAATCTGAACAGCTCCTAGATTTATGTAAGCTTAGACAACTGTTTAGTTTGTCGCTCCCTGGCAAATGTTATTTTCTTAGCCTCATGGAGTTTGACCTTGTTTATGTACATATTAGTATCATGTGGAAGACTCAAAAGGGATAACATGCTAATGTCTGAAGCTGTTTCTCAGCGTGGGTCCTTGTCTCTGATACTGTGTCCTTGGAATTCCGGTTGCCTTAGCCTCCCGGAGCTCTGCTCTCTGTCTCCCCACCGCGTCAGGTCTTCCAGGGGCTCTCATTCTCTTCCCGTCAGAACAAGACATTTCTTCTCAGAAGAAAGTTGGCATTTGTAGGGTTCCTCTTACGTGTTTCCTTTCTTTCACAGATCATAGTTGTATGTTGCCTGTTGTCCAATATCTAAAAACTGTTTCTTATGTGCTTTTCTACATTTACAGTTGTATACAGAGAGAAAAATAGTCCACTACCACTTGCTTCTTAATAAGTAAAAGCAGAAAACAATGTTTGTGACTGAATATAAAAAATCTAAATTTTTATGTCAAACTTATATTGGAGATTTGACATTTTTGTTGTGAAAATATGATATCTTGTCTATTTTTTTCCTTCATGCTGAATATCATCTGAACTGTGTCTAAAAGTGGACATCAATACCAGCAAAAATGATGGAAATTTTTATTTCAAAAACAGGATTATTTTTAAATACATGAATGAGAGTATATAAAATCAGTTCTCTGAAGTCCACATTATAGAACACATGCATTGATCCTTAAGACATGTTAAGATTTAATTTTACCAATGTGCATGGCCATCACAAAAGAAAATGTCTAAAATCCTTGAAATTGTCTGACTTTCGATAGAAATGATGTTAAAGAGCTTTCAGGGTGAATTGGAACTGGATAAGCACACTGTGACATTGCAGAATAAATGGATTTATTGGATGGTACACTTTCTCTATGACATCAAGAAATGTTAGTGGCACTGATGCTAAGGTTTTCTTCCTTGATGAAATTAGCCAACACCACCAGATGTTTCTTAAAGAAGTGTGTGAATCATGCCAACAGATCAGAAGTGGACGCTTTCATATTTCTTTGCTATTGTTGATTGGTATGCATTTAATTACTAAAATAACTGTAATGCATTATTTCAGAGTAAAATTTAAAACAAGGTAAGAATTTTATTTTTTCTTCTCCATTAGCTGGTTAGAATTTAGAAGTAAAATTTATCACTTAACAGTTTTTCTTTACTCTGATAATGGCTATATTTTGATTCTATAGACTTAGAAAAAAATTTATTAGACCGAATACCATATGGTCACAGCTTATCACATTGCCTCAACTTGTCAGACTTTAAATAGCTTAAGCAGTAAAGAAAAGCATGTCATACACCCACAGTGGTGGCAGAAAATAGCTAGTTGTTCAACAATCCAGTTTCCATTTTCTTTTGTGCACACATTTCAACCAAATTCCTCAGCTTATTTTCAGTTATATGTGCTTGGATGGCTTTTGACCATTGGAATGTAGAAGTAGGTAATGCATTTTCAGATTGGCCCATGATCATTTCCTTCATGATCTTCCCTTCTCTCTTCTCCCACTCATATTTTGCTGATTCAGAAAACTCCAAAAATACAGATGGGGCAGTGTCACAGTAGGAGGGAGCCCAGGTCTCTGAGTGGAGCCCTGCTCACATCCCCTTTCACCGACTAGACTACACGGTCGAGAAATAAACTTCTGTGGTGTTAAGTCACTGAGATTTTGGAGTTGTCTTTCATGGTACTACTTTGACTAATACAGATTTATAAATACAAATGTGAAAGAAGGACAGCACAGTAGGCCATGCGGAACATTCAGTTGGCTGAGCCTGCTGACCCTGTAGCTCTAGGGAGCATGGTTGGAAATAGTCAAGGGTGACTTTTATATTCTACTTCCAACACGATACTTTATGAAGGGGGTATACTTAGGTAAAAAGGGACTGGAGAACAAAGACAATAGTAAGAGTTGAGAGAAGATGAGCCTGGCAGGCTTGGAAAAGCCAGATGTTATTGGAACTTAAGTGACTACAAGTATTAAACATATAAGACAAAGAAAGCTTTGAACTACAATGCCATAGAAGACTTTTCAACGGAATAAAGAAACTGCAAACATTTTCCACAATTCTGTTCCGGATGACCTCAAATCAATCCACTAAGTTGGGAGAGAAGATGTCTAAGCAAAGAATCAAAGAGATTAAAGCAGGGACAATTATGTCAAGGAACAAACTAAATATGGTTACTGGCACACGGAAATGTATTGCAATAGATTGCAAGCTAAACTAAATAGTTGAGGGAACTATAAAGTGTGCACAAGTGTATGCGCATGTACAAAGACACACACACACTCTCTCACACACACACTCTCACACAGTCTTCGTCTGTTCTGGCTGCTTTGACAAAAAACCACAGACTGGGTAGCTCATAAACAACAGAAATTTCTATCTCACAGCTGGAAGTCTGAGATCAGGGCGAGGGTCCTCTTTCAGGTTGTAGCCTTCTAGTATCTTCACACAGCAGAGGAGGTGAGGGAGTCTGTGGAGTCTCCTTTATAAGAGCACCAATCTCATCGTTAGTGCTCCATCCTCATGACTTAAGCAGCTTCCAAGGCTCTAAATTCTAATAGCATCACATTGGGCATTCGATTTTGATATATAAATTTTGAGGGAAACAAACAATCAGACCATAGCACACATACACATATACACATTTATTCAAATCCAGATAAAACATCTTGGACTGTTTTCAATTCAACATAACTCTTAATCCCCCAAACTTGTTTAAATAGGAAACCAGCTGTGAATCCTGGGATGTGCTCAGGAAGACATATTTCTAACACTAACTTCTGACATGTCCATGGAAGATGATGCACAAGAAAAATCCTCTGAGATCAGATCTAGAGTATAATCAAGGAACATTCACTAGTTCCAAGAAAGAACTGAAATCCTACCCAGGAGGAATGTGAAAATGGATAGGGACCAGTGACTATTTTGGTTTTCCTCTTCATCTCTTCTCCAAGTACATATTTTTATTGCAATTTTTCTATTCCAGTTCCACCATCCCATATAAGGTGTTGGAGAGAGCGCTAACATACCTTTTAGTTAATAAGTCATTATATATTAAAGAAGTACATCAGACCTCATGGGCAGATAGAAAAGAGGGCATATCAGGCAGAGATCCTTGACTTTTTCTGGACACAGTGACTGGATGCGGTTTCGGGTTATTTGGACTGGGGAAGAAATGAGTTCTGTGTCAGTATGTGTGAGAAGAGAAATGGATAGATGTTTGGTGTCCACAGGGCAGACTGTAATGGAGAACAGCTAGTTATTGACAGAGACATATATTTTTTTCTATCTTCTCTTGGAGTATGGTGTGGCCATAAACTAAATTATGAACATGAGAACTGGATGAAATTGACATATATTACTTTTCCAACATTGGGCAAGTGTTGAGGACTGTGAGGGTGTATGGAGGGGCGGACTCACAAGTTGTCAAGCCTGGGTTCTTGACAACTGTGAATCACAGTCTCCCATTACCACCATCCAGACACCCCACACCCCTGCGCACGCTGATTAGACTTTACAAGAGAACAGATTGAGTTTCTGTTGGGTTAAATCTCTGAGATTTCAGGGCTAGTAGCTTGATTTCAACATCTAGTGTTACTTTAATACACATTAGCAGACACACATCCTTTGAATTCACATGCAAAACAATGTAGAAAACAAAAGCAAATATCATGGTGATTTAAGTGCTTTTCTCTGATATGGGGTATTTCTGAATGCAGAATGAAACTTAATGAAGTGGAGAATTGAAGTTATAGACCGAATATTAACAGATACATTTATTGAGTGATCTGTATGCTAGTCATTTATTCAACAATATTAAAACAAGAATTACTATTTGCACTGTTAGCCACTACAGGTGGACAGAATAGCACAGACAGAACGCTTGCTTGTATGTCTATGTTTTATCTAGACATGAGTATAAGATAAAGTAGGTGTTGTTACTCTGTATATTATAAATGATTGATGACAGCCAATAGACTGAATAGTTTGCTCAAATTCACATACTTGAAAATGGTTAAACTCACAACTCTCTCTCTCTCTCTCTTTTAAGTATGTTTTTACTGATTTTTTAATAGAGGAGGGCAGAGGGAAAGAAAGAGAAACATTGATGTGAGAGAGAAACATTGATCAGTTGCTTCCCGTATGCACCCTCACCGGGGACCAAATCCACAACGGGTTATTCACGCCGACTGGGAATCAAATCAACAACCTTTTGGTGCATGGGACAACGTTCAACCGAGTCACACCAGCCAAGGAAATCCCCATTTCTTTGGCTCTGAAATATTCAGGTGTCTGAATATTTCAAATTAAAGTGTGAGGAGGTCAGCATGGCAGGCCTTACAAACTCAGAGACTGAAGTAACCACATGGAATGATTTGAACATAAAAATTCATCTCTGAAGACAAATCATAGCAGGTAGTCATATCCTAGGCCTGTAGCTTCCTGGACAAAGATCAACCTTCACCTGAGTGAGATTGTCTATTTTCTTTTTTGCATCTAAGATAACATATTTGAAAACGTCAGAGTAATCTCCTTTTCCAGACTTCAAGGCACAACCACTGGCAGCAGAGACTACCGGACACCTCACTGTTATCTTGTTCCGCACATACCACCTCTCTGTGCTGTAAATGTTTATTGTGGCCTGTCTCGTACCTGCCAGTGTAAAAGAAGTATGTGTCTCTTCATTTTGCCTCTTCTCCAGTCCCAGAGACTTCCCCACTTTGCTCTTTCCTGCCTCCCTAAACTATCACCAATGGATTTCACGTAACCCTCCTTAAGTCTCCTTTCATTCTAAGGCATAAAATAAGCTGCAAAGGTGCCCTTCTTTGGAACATTTTTCTCAATCCATTGAGATTTTGCTTCTCAGCAATTGTCATCAGTGTAGCTCAAATGAATTCATAAAAATTCTCTACAGATTTGGCCATTCCTTACATTGACAAAAGTAAATACTATTTTTCGCTTGTCTGAAATGTACCTCATTTACTCTTTGGATGTGATTACATGGTACATTGTATAGGTCCAGTCTTTAACATTGCTAAACTATAATTCTTGGAATAAGTATTTCTCAGGTGAACATATCTATGACCACGAAGTATAATTCAGGCCATAGACATCTTTTATTAAGGATTGAGAATATGTTTTGAGTTATAAATCACCAACACAAGTCACAAGTGTGTATAATATACCCAAGTGGAAGGAAACTTTGACAAATTGTATATTATATAGATAAATTCTTCATTTTCTCTTTCTGCTTAACATATGATGAAAGTTTGGAACCAATTGCTAAGTTAAAGCATAACCCAGTTTAAACAGATACATTGCTTATCACTGGCAAATTCTTACCTTTTACTGTTTACATACTTTGAAATTGGTTCCATGTATTACTATAGAATCTTTTGTGAATACTGTCTCATGTAATAAGGAACTGGTTAAAATATATATGGCAAAAATGCTAACAATAAATTAGAAAATAAAAGCTTAATCGATTTTTTTATTGCAATTTGTGTGGATATGAGCAAATTAAAATAATTTTATAGACTTCGGCTGCATAACAGACTGTTGGTGAATGAAGTTTCCCTTTGCCTTTTAGCTCCTTGTGGAAAGCTATTAGATTTCATACCCTTATATCAGATTTGATAAATGATGCACTGAATGAAGCACTCAGACTACAAATGAGAAACTATTATTCCAGGAGCAATTTGATGAGCTTAGAGAATATCACATGCCACTTTCTGTTTGTATCTTCAGAGAAGGTAATTAGTGAAACCGTTGCCAGAATTATAATACTTCATTAGTGTAGTTATTTTTAAAATAAAGCCTTGGCGATTTTAGTTTTAGTTTGGTTGCAATTATTTTTCAATTAACAGATCAGAATGATGATCCCTACAGTTTCAGCACTACTCGTTATATTTTTTACCACAAAAAGAGAATATTCCAATAAAATGGTCCTTTAAAAGAAGGAAAGAAAATGCCATCTATGGGACATGGAAATAATCTTTAATACTTTAAAGATTGGTTTCAAGTTTAATGTTACATAAGCAAGAGCATGTACACAAATAACGTGTATATTCTGAAGGTCATCTTAATTAATGTGTATTTTATTTGATTTTTTATTTATTTTATTTTATTTTTATCCTACCCAAGGACATTTTTGCATTTATCTTCAGATAAAGCGGGAGGGAGAGAGGGGGGAAGAGAGAGAGAGAAACATCACTGTGAGAGAAACACATCAACTGGTTGCCACCCGCATGACCCCAACCGGGGCGGGGATGAACCGCAACCAAGGTACGTGCCCTTAGTGGGAACCAAACCCCCGGACTCGGGTTGGCTGACCCATATTCTAACCACTGAGCAAAACTGGCCAGGGCAACGTGTATTTTATTAACCCACAAAAGGAATATCTGTTTTCTAAAAGTTTTATTTTGGGACAGTATTCAACTTGGTAGATTTAAAATCACTTATTATACCATTTGATATTAGTTTCCTATTGTTACTGTAACAAATTACCACAAGTTCAGTGGCTTAAAGCACACATTTATTATTTTATAGTTCTGGAGGTCAGAAGTCTGGAAGGAGGCCAGGGCTGTGTTTCCTCTGGGGAGAAACCATGAACTGGTCTTCCTTAGAGTCCAGAGGCTGCCTCATTCCTTGATTTCTGACCCCGAATAACTCTGGCCTCTGCTTTTATTTTCATACTGCCTTCTCTCTTCTGTCATTTGCCTAAGCTTACATGATAATCTAAAACAATTTCCTGTCTTCAGATATTTTACTTAATCACGTCTATTAATTTTCTTTTGACGTAAGGTAACATTTTATAGTTTCCAGGTATCAGGACGTGGACATCTTTGGGGAATGTCATACAGCTTACCGCATATCTGTTTCTTGATATTTGTTGAGCACCATTAAAAACAAAACAAAACAAAACAAAACAAAACAAAACAAACAAACAACAACAACAACAACAAACGCACTGATATTTTAGGGTATACAAAGTTGAAAAGAATATAGAATTTACATTTAGAAGTTTATTGAATAAAAAAAGAGAATTCAGACATTAGTAGGTATTACTACAGTTACAGGAAAATGTTATGGAAGATCACAAGGATTAACTTGCATTTGTTGAGTCATACGAAAGTGCTTAGTTCTGTGAGTCACACAGGGGTACGGGGGCAGGGAGGAGGTCAGTGGGGGGAAAAGAGGGACATCTGCAATACTTTCAACAATAAAAATAAATTTTAAAAAGAGTAGCATATTCAGATAAAATAAATTATAATTATTATATAAACCAAAATAAAATCGAATGAGGCAAAATGAAAAGAAGTGGTAATATTTAATTTATAAACTATGGTAACTATATGTAAACATTTGAGGATAGGTTATTTGGAAATTGTGATAAACTTGTTCTGGAATCAATGCAAGTAAAGTATTGGAAGTAATACTGTATTAGTCCATCTAGGATGCTAGTATATAAAATACCATAGACTGAGTAGCTTATAAACAATTATTGCTCACAGTTAGAAGAATGCGATCAGAAAGGTCAGGTGAGGGCCCTCTTCTGAGTTGCAGACTTTTCACTGTATCCTCACATGGTAAAATGGAAGGGAACTTTGTGGATTTTCTTTTATACGAACATCAATACTGCCCAGCAGGTGTGGCTCAGTGGATTGAGCACCCTCCCATGGACTGAGAGGTTCCAGCTCTATTCCCCATCAGGGCACATGCCCAGGTTGCAGGCTCGATATCCAGTAGGGGGCGCACAGGAGACAGCTGATTGATATTTCTTTCTCTCATGGATGTTTCTATCTCTCTCTCCCTTACTCTCTCTAAAAAAATCAATGAAAAAAAAATATGTTAAGAGCATTAATATCACTCATGAGTGCTCCACCTTTGTGACCTAAACACCCAAAAGCCTCACCTCCTAATGCTATGGCATTGGGCATTAGGATTTCAATATATGACTCTTGAGGGGACACAGACATTCAGATCACAATACATACTTTTGTTTTTGTTTTTCTGTTAATCCTCACCCAAGAATATTCTTTCATTAATTTTTAGATAGAGTGAAAAGGAGAGAGAGAATATTGATGCAAGAGAAACACATCAATTGGTTGACTCCTGCACGACCCCAACCAGGGTCAGAGATTGAACTTGCAACCCAGGTATGGGCTCTTTACTGGAATCAAACTGTGACCCTTTGGTCCTTGGGCCTAGGCTCTAAGTGCTGAGCCAAACCTGCCAGAGTGATCACAATACATATTTAATTCAAAATAAGAAACATACTTTCTAATACCATCCAGAAGAGGAATGGATTTCTTCACAGAGAAGAAAACTATTTTGAAATGAAATAGGACAACTATTTGGTCTTATTATCATAGAGCAGCTTCAGACATCAGAAGAATATTTGAACTAGATGACTTTGAGTTTTTCTTTTCTAAAATCTCCAGATGTGTGATTCAAGGCAATGTTAGAGGAAGGTACAACTGGGATTCACATGGAAAGACAAGTGGATGTAGACATCTTCAACTTAGGAGATGATTGAATGAAAAGCATGAGCCGTAACTGAGCCAGGTGGAGTTTGTGCTATAAATTCTCCGGTCAGAGCTTTCAGCTTGAGCTGCAGGTATGCGCCCTGTAGTACTTCGGCATGTCCGAGAATGTCTGAAGAACTACTGAGCTGAGTTGGCTAAATGTCTATTGTTTAGTCCCCCGAGAGACCAGGAAATCTGGAGAGGGAATAAAAATATGGATGCTCTGGGGTAACCAAGGCATTTAGAAAAAAATATATGAATTATTCCTTCAGCTACTGCTCTTAGATGTGTTTCACAATAATCTAAGGGGATCCAGTGTTCCCACAGAGTTGAGGTTTGAGGAGGAGGAGGAAGTTCCTTTCCCCATATTCTATATTTCTGTGTGAGTGATGTCAATTGATGTAACCTTCTTAGCCTTTCTCCCCTTTTCTCCTCATGCTGCTTAGCAGATGGGGGAGACCATACGGGGTAGGGAGAAGAGTACATTTTATTGGTGAGTTGGATGAGGAAATAAAGAAAGGAAATCTAGTCTCTTCCTTTCATCCTCTTCTCTTTGTCATCTATCTCTCTCAGAAGTCAGACATTCGGTTCTGTTCCCCAAACAAAAGTTTTCACAAAGACAATTTCCTGTTTGGAGAGACTTATGGTCTACTGAGCCAGCCAGGGTCAGGCTGTGTAGTTCTTCCTAATTCTGGGATTCGGTATTAGGAAGCTTCTGATTTCCAGATGTCTAAAAGATGGGTTCTTTGGGGTCAGCTTTACCAGTAACTGAAAAGTATGATGAGCTCCCATTGTGCTTTACTTCCATCTTATCAATCGCCACAGAATTTGAGAGCAAGGACAAAGGACCTATTTACTGGGCCTCTCCAAATACTAATACTAATGAACTTAGAGAAACATTGATTTATAACAGTTCAATGCCCAGGCCAAGTTGTATGTTGTTGTGACATTGCTCAGATTACCTTTCTCATTTTGTTCTTATCTGAAAACAAAAGGATAGTCCTTACTCCTCTCTCGATGTTGTTTGTAAATTATGAGATTTTTAAGTCTTTTTAAACCCTATCCATAGAAATCTACACAGATGTTTTAGCAAAAGTTCATCCAGTGCACAACTTAAATGTTTTCCACTCTAGAATGGATAAATAGCAGGGCAAATGAACAAACTATAGTTTTATTCAAATAACCTTGTTGAATCTCAGAAATGTAATGTTAACATATGGAAGCATGACACTTAAAATAGATACAGGATGTTTCAATTTATAAAAAAAGATATACAACTAAGCTAGATTCTCTATAGATATAGATATAGATACTAAAGCTATAAAGGAAATTATTAATAGAAAATGTACAAAGTCACAGTTTTAGGGGGAAATGAGTATATTGCAGCTGAGGAGGGCACCTGATCTGTGTTGGGCTCTGGCAGTGTTTCATTTCTTGCCCTAGGTGGTAGGACCTGGAGGTATGTCTTCTTCTGATACTATTGACTCATAATCCAGACCCACCTATTCTTTCTTCTCTTCTTTACCTAACTTTTGTCCTCCTTAAGTCCTACTAGCCAACTATTCAGCTATACCTTCCTGTTAGGACCTCAAGGTCTGGGTCCTTCTTACTAAGTTCTATTCTTGCTAAATGTTAAAATACAGTACATTTTTTTTTTTTTTTTTTTGCAGAGGCTGTTATAACTGGATAATCTTTACTTGAACCCAACCCTGTAAATTTAGCTATCTGCAAAGAAGAAATCAACATGTGATTTACCAAATAGTATATATAGGGGTGGGCAAAAGTAGGTTTAAAGTTGTTCATATGGAAAAAGACATGCAGGTTATGATGGTTACAATAGCTTTTTTAACTCCAAAGAATGTTTTTCACAAGTGTAGACCTACTTTTACTCATTGTATAAGCAATGTCTAAGCCTCCCTTCTGGGAGACAGAGTTTTGGATATGAACCCTGTCTCTTTTATTTGCTGCAAGTAAATTAAACTACCCAACAGCAATCATGTCTTGTTCTTGAAAAGAACACCCCAAGCAGTGAACCCCTTGATTTCAGTAGCACACCTATTGGAATTGATCATTTTCTCTTTTCTTTTATGAGAAAAATAAATTTATATCCACAACCTCTCCTTTTAAACAATGAATCTGAATTCTTCCTTTGTGATAACTCTACATTGAGGAGCAGGAGAATAAATAACTTAGTGCTTTTAGTTTTATTTCTTTCCGCACCTTTCCCTTTCCTTTATCTGGTCCTTTCTTGTTGTCACCTTGTGTGCCTTTCTTTCAGCTCTGATTTATTTATGCCAGGAATTTCCTCCTAGAATCCTGGGGTACTATTTAAAACTGAATCTATATTTTTATAATGGAATTTCTTATTTTAGGATTTATGCAGTCTACAAGAAAAAGATAAAATATACTTATAAGACTAAAATCAGATTCTCTGTTGTATAAAAGTAACAAATAAAAAATCTCAGTATGTAGAAGACAGCTAGGAAAAGCAAAGATTACAATAAAATCCTGTAACATTTTTTCTTTTTTACACCTAATTTAATGGACACGTTAACATGGCATATACATCTGGTTATACCAATTTTTATTATCAATATTGTCAGTTCTTATGGCAAAGGGTTAAGTTACACTAATTTTTATGATTCGTCTTTTGGATTTAGACTCCAAATGAGCTTGTGAGAGGATTTTCCCAATAGGTCTTTATTAGGTAAGAAGTAATGGAGAAGGTTGTGGAAGTGCATGTGAGTGTGTGTGTGTGTGTGTGTGTGTGTTAAAAAGAGTGAAAACAAGAAAAGTCACAGCCATCGATATGCTGACAATGACCAAACCTGTATATCCACTGTAGATTTATCTTCTTAGGGTCAATTCTGTGTACTGAATTTCTTAATAAATTTCTTCATCTGAATATCTGAGGCATCTCAGACCCAACAAATTCAAAACGAAACTTATCAATATTGGTCATGAAACCTGTTTCCTTCTTACATTCGTCATTATCATTTCTTACATGAATGTACAACAACTATTTCTCTAGTCTAAGCCTCTATTTTGAGGCATTCAGTTCATTACCCATCTTGCTACCAGATGATTGCCACTCTTGCACATAGGAGATACAGAAGTTCTACAAGACAGGACTAGACTCCTGCGTATCAGCAAGAATGCTAGCTCTAGGAGGCTCCACAGCATCCAGTCTGACTTCCATCTTTAGGAAGAGGCCTTCTCCACTGGCATTGATGGCAAGACCAGAGGGCTTCAGCAACATTTAGAATAGATGCACTCCAATAGATAGTAGTAGGTCTATGTGACAAATTGCATTTCTTTGTTTTAAGAAAATTAATTTGCAATTTCTTTTGTTCAGTTGTTATTAAGACCCATATGTCACCAAGAAACTATTTTTGGTTATATATAAACCAGAAATTTGATGTCACCATTAAAAAAATACTATACAGAATGGACCTGGGGAGTTAACTCTTGGATGTATTTGAGAACAGAAACCTGAGCAATGAGCTGGTATGTCATTTATTTGCACAACCATCTAAGTGTATTGATTAGCAGTTACCAACTTGTCTCTATATATGGGTCCAAGAAAAACTCCACCACCATGTAATATACAAGTAGTTGCAACAGGGTTTATTCCAGTTAGTTTTTCATCTGAAATCCTGATGTACTTAGTCAAATCCCCAACCTGGGTGGACCAAGAGGATCCACACATGTTCATGGCATGACTTCAAACCTTCAGGCACTGTGAAGTCACCAACATTGAGGTACTTGGATACAAAGTTGTCAGAATTGTTCTGTAGGAGCTTGTGAAAGTGACTAGCTGAAATGTGTACGGGGGCATCTTTAATCGTTATCACTATCTCATAGAAGGCACAGTCACATCAAATAAAACCACCTCAAAATGACAGTCTAAAAATGCCTAAATGTCTCATTAAATATTGGGTTGTCTCTGGAAAGTTTTAACTGACCCTATGAACAGAGGAAAGTTCACTACATTTCACAGGAAGTGGTGGGGAAAATAATCTTCCAAAACCATATATTTAATCACCTAATTTTTCTAAATTTTTGAGAAGCAACTTACAGCCCTATAAATAAATTATATCTTCCTCAAAATGTCTAAAAATGCCCTGAACATTCTAATTCCTGCTTCCCTTCCCAGAATTATTTACTTCACCCTTCCAACCTCCATCACACCCATGCTGATTCTAGCTACACTACACTTTAATTTGTCCAAGTCTCCAGGCTCGGTAACTTCTTGAATTTCAAATGTTCCCTTTTTCCACCTCCCTCATCTTGGTAATAACTACTTAAAACCTTTAAAATTCCACATAAAATGTCATGTCCTCTGAGGAGCTTTTCCTACAACCTAAATCTAGATTAAATCAATCATGGCATTTGGTATTGTTACATTAAGACAATGTTGAAATTTATCTGAACTCTGTTTATCACGGAAATCAGAGATGGTTGAAAAATGCCCCCACCCTTTATGTTCTGAGAAATGGTTCTCTGAAAAAGGCTATCATGCTTTGCCATATTCCCTGCTAAAACATAGCTCCATTCTTCTTCAATGACTCCTTGTTTACTTACCTCTATAAAGCCCTTTGCCTCCTTCTTTTTCTCTGAGTTGTTCCTCATTCAGGAACACTGTCTCCACAACAAAAGCCCCAATAAGATCATCTCTTTATTTATCTGGTGCATTTGATCTTTAATCTTATGAACTTCCTCTGTGATATAGAGGACTTCCATACCACTGAATTGATATTTCCTAATGCATGGTTTTTTACTCTACCGTACAAGCATGTGAAAATGGAAGCTATATCCATCCTTTTCTCTGTCTTTTACTCGGTAGTGTCTCCAGGACCTGGTGCAGTGCACATCATCATCACTCACTTGTATTTAGTGTTCTGTGAGCTTTACCTTGATCAACTCAACAAATCTTCATAAGCACATGCTGATGTAGATACCAACATAATTTCCACTTTGTAGATGGGGAAATGAGATATAATGGAGCTCAGTAACTTCCTCAGGGTCATATAGCTGACAAGTGAAGAGCATCTCTTCAACACTAAAGATAACTCTGAGCTCTTAAGCACTCACCAGTATTGTCTCACCATACATTTGTATTGATTTCAAAATGAACAGAAAAACTAAAAAAATTGTGGCAGCAGTTACAATACAGATTATATATCTTCTCAACTTTCCACATTAAAAATAAACAAAAAGCATAGCATCTAGGTCTGGCTGGTGTGGTTCAGTGGTTAGAGTATCGTTCCCTGCACCAAAGGGTCAATTTGCAATTAGGGCACATACCCAGGTTGCAGATTCGATCCCTGGTCAGGGCACATGCAGGAGGCAACCAATTGATGCTTTTTTCACATGTTAGTTTCTCTCTGTCTCTGTCTCTGTCTGTCTCTCTCTCTCTCTCTCTGTCTCTCCCTCTCCTTTTCTCTCTCTCTAGAATCAATGAAAAAAAAAATCCTCAGGTTAGGATTAAATAATCAAAAGCACAGCATCTAGATAGCAGTAACAATATCATTAATAAAATTGCCTTATGTATAAAATAAGATAAAATAAATGATTGAGCTATTCTAATTCTATCATAACCTGTGTCTTTGACACTTAGTGTGAAACAACAGAAGTACAAATATGATGAAGTTAAGTAAAATCCTATACAGTCGTCCTCGCCACTTCGCGCTTTGACCTTCGCGGCTTCTCTCTATTGCGGTTTTTTCAAATACTATGCTATACTATATTTGAAAAAACCACGATAGAGTGAAGCCGCGAAAGTCGAAGTGGCGAGGGACGACTGTATCAATAAAGAATCCTACTTTGCGGAAATTCATTTACTGTGGTTGAGTCTGGAACTGATTAACCGTGATAAATGGGGGCCGACTGTAGCCTTGAATTTGAGTTGATAATATTAGTGTGAATTCACAGGTATTTTTATCTTTTTTTGTTTGTTTTAGTTTTTGTTAATCCTCACCTGAGGATATTTTTTCCATTGATTTTTAGTATTTTTTAAGCCTCACCGGAGGAATTTGCATTTTGGAGAGGAAGGGAGAAAGAGAGAGAGAGAGAGAGAGAGAGAGAGAAACATCATTTGGGAAAGACACATCCATTGGCTGCCTCCCGTATGACCCTGATCAGGGCCAGGTGTTGAACTTCCAACGTAGGTGTGTGCCTTGACCACTAATCAAAGCCATGACCCTTCAGTCCCTGGGCCGATGCTCTAACCCCTGAGCCAAACCGGCCAGGGCAGCAGGTATTTTTATCTTTATAAGATATATTTTTCATGCATACACTTTTTAATGCATAACTTAAAGGTCTAGAAACATGACCAACCTAATATTCCAAGTATCTAGATTGCAGTCTTAAAATATCATTTCCCATAGGAGAAACAAAAGTTTCTGGGAATAATGCTAATATCTGCTCTGGAGCAGGAATTGTATAGTAGAAGGCAAAAATTGTACAGATTTAACAAATAAGATCTAAAGGAAGTTATAGAAATCACTATGGTCATGTTAATAAGCCTCTGGGGCCAATTTGAGGAAGCATCTAGTGACCACAGATGGGACAATTTGCAATTCAATTAGTACTTAAAATACAAATGGATTGAGCCCTGGCCAGTTTGGCTCAGCATTAGAGCATTGGCCCACGGACCAATGAGTCACCGATTTGATTCCAGTCAAGGGCACGGACCTTAGTTGCGGTTAGGTCCCAGCCCTGGTCAGGGTCGTGTGGGAGGCAACCAGTCCATGGTGTCTCTCTCATACTGATGTTTCTTTCTCTCTCTCTCTTTCTCCCTCCCTCTTAATCTGAAAATAAATTTTTAAAAAATCCTCAGTGGGGATTAAAAAACAAACAAACAAATGGATTGATACCTATCAAATATGTTTATAATATTCAGTTTATATTGATATTCAAAAACCAAAAAAATTAACTCTGTGGATGTCAGAAAACCACTTTACAATCTTCAGTTTCTATAAACAAAATAAATTCATCACTTTTCTACCTCTCCTTATAAAATTATTTCAGCTAATAAATAAAAACAACATGAACTAGATTAGAATATCAGAATTTTGTAGGCCTCAGTAAAGTAATGGATCAGAGCAATGAACATTAAACACTGTTAACATTATATATAGGAAAAAAGTATATATCAGACACTGTATCTGATGATGGAAAACCTAACAGCTTAGAGTTTTGCCGAAGGAAATAAATACGAGTCAAATGAAACCTCTGACTCCAGCTTTCAACTTACTGGACATAAAACTGATGAACACGCAGTGCTACAGCATGAGTGTGTCATCAGCCAAGTCCAAATTTTTAGAAACTTTATAGGTAAAATGTCCTAGGTCCCTTAACATGTCAAATTAAATGAAAAGAAAAATTTATGGGGGCCTACAAAGAGAGATTTAAAAGACATATTGCCCTGGCCGGTTTGGCTCAGCAGTTAGAGCATTGGCCTGTGATCCAGAGAGACCTGGGTTCGGTTCCTGCTAAGGGCATGTGCCTCGGTTGCAGTTTGTCTCTGGCCCTGCTTGGGTTGTGCAGGTGGCAGCCACTTGATGTGTCCCTTTCACATCGATATTT
Source organism: Molossus molossus (assembly GCF_014108415.1). Taxonomy (NCBI): domain Eukaryota; kingdom Metazoa; phylum Chordata; class Mammalia; order Chiroptera; family Molossidae; genus Molossus; species Molossus molossus. The sequence goes on from NW_023425344.1 coordinate 138,411,412, forward strand.
CTCTCTCTCTCTCTCCCTCCCACTCTATATGAACAAAAAAAATGGAAAAATGTCCTCGGGTGAGGATAAAAAAATAAATAAATAAAAGACATATCAAGTTAAATAAAAATGGAAAAAATGGAAAAGACCAAACTATAGTGTCTTACTATGTATAATTTGATGGTCGAACTATTAAGAAATGCAGGGAAGGGGTTAACATGAAAGGTAAGAAAGTGGTATTTCAGAGAAGAAAGAGGTCATGATTGAGACCAAGATCGTGGAGGGAGTTCTAGGGTGGCCAGCAAAGTTCTATTTTTAATTCTCAGTGGTGTTTACAAGAATGTTTACATTATGGTATTTCATAAAGCCACGCATTTTTATGCATTTTTTTTAAAATTTTATTTTAAAGTACAATTTTTAAAAGTGTCAAAAATAAAAGCTCCTAAAGGTCAAACTGGAACAAAATAAATAATAGTAGCGTTGAATTATAACCCCAATTACAAAAGAAATACTCATGAGTCCATACTGACATAAATAAATGATTGGACAAATCAATAGATGAGGGAGAAGGGATAATTCACTTTTACATAAGAATTCCAAGGAATATATGTAGATACTATCCATACAAGGAAGGGAAGCTTAATTCCTCTTCCTTTGGTTTCAGGCTGGACTTAGTTCTAACCAAGACTTAAAGTAAGAGAAAAGTGGTTACTTTACAGTAGAGAAACCTGGCAGATACCACCTTAACCAACTGCTCAAAGTTGACATCATATGTAGTTATTTATGGTGGCATCATATACCCTTGCAGTGATGCTCTGGGGAAGTCTATTTATCTCTGTAGTATTCGTAACCAAAATCCATAATTACAGTCTTGTCATTAAAAACCCAAACCAAACCAACCAAACAAACAAAAACAATAGACAAACACAAACTGAGAGATAATCTACAAATTACCTGACCAATACTATTCAAAATGACAACTTCATAAAAGACAAGGGAAAAATGGTGATAGAAACAGAATGCGTTGGAGTTGCCTAAGGAAACCTAATGGCTAAATGCAATGTGATATCCTAGACTGGATCCTGGGACAGACACAAGATGTGAGTGGGAAAATACTTGAAATCTGAATTAAGACAAGTTTGGTTATTTGTATTATAACAATATTTACTTCTTAGATTTCATAGATATACCATGGCTACACGAGATGTTAATATAAGTGAAACTGGAAGAAAGGTATAGAGGATCCTGTATTATCTTTGTACACCTCAGCAAATCAAAACTGTTCAAAATAAAAAGTTGAAGAATTATTTTGAGAGAAGAAAAAAGAATAAGAAGAGCTTTGGGCCCAAAATAAAATTTTATTTTTAAAATGTCTCCTTCCCTTATGACATCGATGAATTTATTCATTCATTTAATTTTTAAAATTTTACTATGTACATGTTAATTCTTTTTTTTAATTACCTCTATACATTTTTTTTTCACAAAATTTTTTAAAGTCTCTATTTTGTTACTTCTCTCTCTCATTGCTTCTTAATACTTCTGATTATTTCAGCTTAGAAACTTCTCACCACACATTTACACTCTGTTTCTAATGTCCTTAACTTCTCTGGCCACTATTCCTCTCCTCACACACTGATCTGATCAGGTCTCAGTGCTATTGCTCTAATAATGTTTTTGATCAAACCACTATCATCTTAACACACACACACACACACACACACACACACACACACACACACAAAGTTTTGAATTCTATCCTTACAAGCTAAATAAAGTATGAGCTCTTCACTTGGCTTTTCAAGGCTACAGAACCTGGATCTGAAATACCTTTTAATTTTTTTTTTCCTTTATTGATTTTTGAGAGAGAAGAAGGGAGAGGGAGAGATGAATAGAAACATCAATGAGAGAGAACATCAATTGGCTGCCTCTTGCATGCCCTCCACTGGGGATCAGGCCCACAACCTGGGCATGTGTCCTGACTGGGGATTAAACCAGCAACCTCTTGGTGCATGGGTCGATGCTCAGCTACTGAGCTACACTGGCCGGACTGAAATACCTTTTAATATTATGCATAATTATTCCTGCACCCGGGGCATTCATTCTTCCTGACTTCTGCATATAGTTTGTGTTTCTCAGCAACATTTCAGTAAGTTCTTACTGTTTTTACCTTAAAAATGGAAAGTTTCACACTGTATGATACAAAATTGCATATCTGTAAAAATGTGCACAGTGGAGAAAAGTTTGTAATACTCCTAAGCCTCAAGAAGATGAAATCAAAGCAAGTTAAAAACTCTTATGACTGTAATGTATTACTATTTAAAGTTCATGAGGTTCCTCCATTATTCATTATTTGGTCATTTATTTCATACTAAAATGCTTTGGGGCCAACAAAGTAATTTTCAAAAAACTAATGAGATATATAGTACTTTAAAAATTAAAATTATGACATATTTTTTAATTCTTATGTTTCCCACTACAAGTTTGGTGACTACAGTATTTAATGACACAGCACAATATCACACATTTGTTTATTATAAAATTTCTATGTGGTATATAAACCAGTATTTTAAAGGGTTACATTTAAGAGCAATTAAATATTTTTAATACATCATTTTATAATATTACATATATTCTTATTAAATTGTGTATCAATCATTATGAAATCAACTAGCAAAATATTTATAAAATAATATTCAATTATTCTTAAAATTAATATTTTTTATTACCAAGAAATTATAACAGTTTCTAAATAACATATGGGGAATTTGGGGAATTGTAGTGTCACAGAGATACAGTTTAATAGTTTGTTAATGTGTTTGCACAAGTTTTCTTTTTCCCTAAATGTGTATATACTAAAATATAGCTATTTGTTAAACCAATAGTTTATTATAAATGCAAGAACATTGAGCATACTTAACAGTATGATTGTTTAAACTAAGTTTAAATAAATGTTGTATATATTTTATACAAGGCCACAAAGATAAAACAATTTCTGCTGAAAAAAAATTTTCAGATACCCAAAAGAAAAGCCACAATGAACAAAATGCTGCAGTTGAAACAGGCCAACTTGGTTCTATAGTGAGTGTAATCAAGTATCATCTAGCGATAGCAGTGGCAGAAGATGATATTAAAACCAGAAATATTAAATTTGGTCTTTTATTTATGATTAATAGTTTTAGAAATTGTGTGAAGAATAATTTATCCAATATTTAGAGAAATCTAGGCAAAGTAAGTTGATGCTTCAAACATCACCTCGCAAAATTTTCACTTTTTCTGTTGCCTCTGAAGCTCCTCTGCATTGAACAACTTATGAGTGTTTGACATCAACAGTGGGTATTTAATAAAATCTAAAGCACATCAACATAAGACACAATGTTACCTGAGAACTTCCAGCCGTATGCTGAATAAGGATGAGAAAGGACATCTTTCCTGTATTAGTTATCCTCATTTGTTATTCTCTTGTATTATTCAAGAATACGTATAAATTATATGCTTATATTGAGTAATATCTCAGATACTAACAATCCATTAATAGCATGTATGACTTTCAGGTACAGGGATCTGTTTATATCAAGTGCAGTATGGAGTATTCTAGTAGGATTTAAACTGAATGTATGACACCTGGTTTTAGAAAACAAAGAACAACAGGGTATCTTTTTCTTTTACTTCCTAAAGTATTTATTACATAACACTTGGTAACATGTTTAGCATTCTGAGAGTGAGTGTGTGTGAAATATAAATAATATTAGCAGCTATTCCAGGAAGCAGATAGTTGTCTATGCCTCGGCTTCGGCATCCACTTTAGAGGAATGGGTGTGTGGTGGTTTAAGGTAGCCATGGAAGAAGAATATTCCCTGAATTTCAACTTCCCCACCATTTGTCTGGTCCAAATGAATATGCCTGGAAAGCAGAGTGCACATATAGTGAGCTTCTGGAGACCCAGGAAGTCCAGGCGGGTGTCCAAAAGAAAAAAATCAATTAACAACATTAGAATATGATGATTTGTTATACAGTTACTAATTTTTCAGCGGCTTCTATGGCATAAAAAAAATGTAACTGGTTTATATTCTTTTGTAATAAATGGTAAAGCATGCTGAAAAGTTTATAATCTCACCAAAGAAACCAGTTCAATATTAAACTCAATCTCTATGTCAATGTTCCTTGAAGATGATCATCAAACCCTTAGAAAACACAAATTACATATTATTTATGGTTATAAACAGCATCACTAATGCTACTTTTCCTTTCCTATCTCTTAAATCATATTCCTTCTTAACTGATGATTCTGCTCTCCTGGTTTAGCACAGTCATGTATTTTATTATTTATTTTTCATGGAGATATACTTAGAAACAATTATGAAAAGTAGATAATATTTTCTTTATTCATTCATCCGTTAGACACTTGGGTTGTTTTCATACCTTGGCTAATGTGAATAGTGCTGCAGTGAACATGGGGGTGCAGATATCATAGAAATGCTTGTTTTATTTCCTATAGATATATACCGTACCAAGTGGCAGGATTGCTAGATTGTATGATAGTGTTATTTTTAATTTTTTGATTAAACTTCATCCTTTTTCCACACTCTTGATGGGAGTGTAAAGTACCAATTTATCTTGAGTTAAATTGTTCATACTTATGAACTCTGGGCTTTCAGTTCCATTTAGCATAATACTCTCCAGGTCCATCCATGCTGTCACAAAGGGTTAGAGTTCCTTCTTTTTATGGCTGTGTAGTATTTCATTGTGTTGATGTACCACAGCTTTTCATCCACTCATTTACTGATGGGCACTTGGGCTGTTTCAATAGCACTTGGCTATTGTAGCTAATGCTGCTTTGAAATTAAGGGTCCTTATATTTTTCTGAATTAGTGTTTTGGGATACTTTGGATATATACAAAAGTGGGATTGCTAGGTAAAAAGACAGGTACATTTTTAGTTAAACCATTTTTGTTGTTATTGTTAATCCTTGCCTGAGGATATTTTTTCTATTGATTTTTTAGAGATAATGGAAGGATGGGGGGGGAGAGAGAGAGAGAGAGAGAGAGAGAGAGAGAGAGACAGACATCGATTGAGAGACACACATTAATTAGCTACCTGCCACACTTGCCCTGTCCAGGGCCAGGGATCAAGCCTGAAACCCAGGTACATGCCCTTGACTGAGAATCAAACCTGAGACCCTGCAGAACTTGAGTTGAAGCTCTAACTAATTAGCTACTCCAGCCAGGTCTACATTTTTAATTTTTTGAGGACACTCCATAATATTTTCCACAGTGGCTACACCAGCCTGCATTCCCACCAGCAGTGCACAGGGGTTCCCTTTTCTCCACATCCTCGATAGCAATTGTTGTTTGTTGATTTATTGTTGGTAGCTACTGTGGCAGATGTGAGGTGATATCTCATTATGGTTTTGCATCTCTCTGATAAGTAGTGACATTTAACATCGTTTCATATGTCTATTGGCCATCTGTATGTCCTTTTTGGAGAAATGTCTGTTTAGGTCCTTTGCTTATTTCTTAATTGGATTGTTTGCTTTTTGGGGTTGAGTTGTATAAGTTCTTTATAAATTTATATATATATAATTTGTGAATATGTTCTTCCATACAGTGGGTTCCTTTTTCATTTTGTTGATGGTTTCTTTTGCTATGCAGATTCATTTTAGCTGTTTATCTTGATGTAGTCCCATTTGTTCATATTTTCCTCTATTTCCCTTACCCTAGGTGACATATTGGCAAATATGAGAGATGTCTGAGATTTTATTGCCCCTTTTTCTTTTTATTGTTGACATTATTACAGATATCTCTTATTTCTTCAACTTTGCCCACCTCCACCCTGTCCCTGCTGCCTGTTCCCTCTGGCTTTATGTTTTCTTCTAGAATTTTTGTGATTTCAAGTTTTACATCTAAGTCTTGTATTCATTTTGAGTTTAGTCTTGTGTATGGTGTAAATTAATGGTCTAGTTTCATTTTCTTGCTTTCACCTGTCCAATTTACTCAACACAATTTATGGAAGAGACTGTCTTTAGTCCACTGTATGTTTTTGCCTCTTTGGTCAAATGTTAATTGACTACAGAATCATGGGTTTATTTTTGGGCTCTCTATTTTGTTCCATTGATCTATATGTTAGTTTTTTATGACAGTACCAGGCTGTTTTAATTACTATAGCCTTGTAGTATAGTTTGATACCAAGTAGTGTGATTTCTTCCAACTTCGTTCTTCTTTCTCAGATTGCTGTTGTTAGTCAGGGTCTTTTGTGGTTCCATATACATTTTTGGAATATTTGTTCTAGTTCTGTGAAATATTGGAAACATGACAAGAATTGCACTGAATCTATACATTGGTTTGGGTTGTATGGACATTTTAATGATGTTAATTCTTCCTATCCATGAACATGGTATATACTTCCACTTATTTGTATTTTCTTCAATTTCTTTCTTCAGTGTCTTATAATTTTTTGAGCACAGATCTTTTACATCCTTGGTTAAATTTATTCCTAGGTATTTTATTCTTTTTTGAAGCAATTGTGAATAAGATTTTATTTTTAGTTTCCTTTTCTGATAGTTCATCATTGGTGAATAAAAATGCAACTGATTTCTTGATATTTATTTTGTATCCTGCTACTTTGCTGATTTTTTTTATGTTCTCATAGATTTTTGGTGGAATTTTTAGGGTTCTCAGTATAAAGTACCATGTCATCTGCAAATAATGACAGTTTTACTTCTTTCTTTCCAATTTGAATGTTTTTTATTTTTTTTTCTTGTCCAATTGCTATGGCTAGGACTTCCAATACTACGTTGAATAAGAGTGGTAAAAGTGGACAACCCTGTCTTGTTCCCAATAATAAGGAGAACACTTGTAGCTTTTGCACATTGAGTATGATGTTAGCTGTGGGTTTGTCATATAGGGCCTTTATTACATTGAGGTATGTTCCCTTTATTCCCATTTTGCTGAGAGTTTTTATCATAAATTGGTGCTGGATGTTACCAAATGCAATTTTGCATCTATTGATATGATCATTTGGATTTTATCCTTCATTTTGTCTATGTGGTGTATCATGTTAAATGCTTTATGGATATTATACCAAACTTGCATCCCAGAAATAAATCCCACTTGATCATGGTGTATTAATTTTTTAATATATTGCTTGATTCAGGTTGCTGATATTTTGTTGAGGAGTTTAGCATCTATGTTCATCAGGAATATTAGCATATAATTTTTTTTCTTTGTTATGTCTTAATCTGGATTTGGAATTAGGACAATGCTGGCCTCATAAAATGAGGTTGGGAGTCCTCCTTCCTCTTGAATTATTTGGAATAGTTTGAGAAGGATAGGTATTAGTTCTCTGAAAGCTTGATAAAATTTACTTGTGAAGCTGTCTCATACAGAACTTTTATTTGTTGGGAGTTTTTTTTGTGTGTGTGTGGTTTTTTGTTGTTGTTGTTGTTGCTGTTTTATTACTGCTTCAATTACATTTGTTATAATCTATCTATTCATATTGTCTGAGTTTTTTTTTTTATTCAGTTTTGGAAGATTGTGTTTCTAGGAATTTATCTACTTTGTCAACTTTGTCCAATTTATTGACATATAGTTGTTCATAATATTTTCTTACAATCTTTTGTATTTCTATGATGTCAGTTATTACTCCTCTTTCATTTCTGATTTTATTTATTTGGTTCCTCTCTCTTTTATTCTTGATGAATCTGATTCGGTATTGAATTTATGACTTTCCACTAATGAAGGTGGAATGCATATATTTTTTGAGATTTCTTTTAGGTTTTTACTAAATTTTAGTATTATTCTTCTGATAGATTGTATATAGTTCTTGTGGAGTGTATCATGCAGTACTTAATAGTTTATACATTTTAATTTATAAATGAAATTAATAATTTCACTAGTTATTGCTAATATACTGAGTTCTAATTAATATGAACAGTTGTGTATATATATTTTTTATATGGTTTCCAGGTACATAATCATATCTTAAATATATTTTTACTTTTATAGCATTTTTAAAATATTGATTACTTTGATTTCTTTTTATTATAATATTGGATAGGTTAATATTTTCAAGACAATATTAAATATTATTAGTGACAATTTTTTTGTTGTCCTAATTTTTATGCCTATGACTCTAAACTTTCAACATAAAGGTAAAGGTTTGCTCTTTGCTTGTGATAACTTTTTTATTATGTTAAACGTTTTATTCTATTTTTAGTTTGCATCGAGCTTTTTTAAAATACTACAGTCTGAACCAATGTACTTAATGTAATGTTTTTGAGGCTACTATAAAAGGTGTCATAGCTCTTTCTATGAAAAGGTCTTTCTCTATTCCTAAGTGGAGGAAGGACAAAGTGGAAGGACAGTAGAAGGTCAGTGTTGTTGTCTCTTTCTTCAAGGAAAGTAATTAGTGCATTACTAGCCTGTTGATGTTCTGGTAAAGAAAGCTTCCAAAGTGGAGTTAAATTTTTCAATATCAGAGTAAAAAATCTTATATATTGAATCAATCAATTAGTTAATCACACTTAGTATTTAGTGCCCAGATGCATCAAGGACAGATAATTTATAAAACTATAGTCATCTCAGAAGTCTGTAGTAACCTCCTAAGTTTCTGATTTGTTTTAAGCCAAAAATTACAAACTGGGACTCACTTTATAAATGTGGTCCTTCAAAAATCATTGTTTGGTCTATAAGGTTTTTAGAGTAGATAACTATTAATGAAAAAAGTAATTTAACCTAATTTAATTTTTAAAAAAGAAATCAATGTAATTCATTTATCTAATCAGTATCTTTCAGGAAAAAACATTTTTTGCATGAGATTTCCATATAATTATTTATTAATAAAATTAGAAGACACATGGGATATATAGTCTCATATAGCAACATGTGGCTTTAGAGTCCACGGCATGCTTTATTGTCCCATTCCCATTTAAATACCAGTCTTACCTTTAAAAACATTTTAAATGTAACTCTTATATTAACTCTTTATAAAAGTGGATTCTTTACTCAGAATTTTTGAGCCAGGAAAGATGCTATTAGTTATTTTGAGATGATTTCACCTGAGGTAAATAAACATAAATCTTTTGTTTAATAGAATATTTAAACTATAATTACTTTCAAATATGTATCTGAATACCAGTATTGTTAGAAATAAGTGGGCAGCTAAAACAATCTGTAATACACTGGTGAATGACTGCTCAGAGCCCAGTTAGAATATAACTTTATTGGATTATATAAAATTGAATTTTATAGTTAAAAACCATTTTCTTGTACATCTTTCTCTAACTGAGCAGACAACAATGTGTCTGGTGTATTCTTTAATATTCTATGATGCTTGGCACGGTGCCTTGCACAGAGTAAATATTCAATAAGTATCTGTGGCACAACATATAAGTAGCAGAAAAATATTTGGGGGTTAGATAATCAGCTTCAATCATTTCCAAAAGGATTTACCAACATAACTGCAACTTTCCCATCATTACTAGCAGAGCAAAGTAACATTTATGAATGGTTGAAAAAAATGTAATCATATGATTTGCTGACAAATACATACATTTTCTCAGTCCTTGAACTGTAATTTTTCATTGTGAAAACACATTAAAGAAAAAAAAATGATATGATTCCAGAAGTAGCTTTCAAAAGAGTTATATAAACCTGATACTTGTGACTGATTGGCCAGTTGTGTTTTCAATTTTTTTTTTTTTGAAAAGCCAATTACATCCAAATAAAGGTACCAACTCCAGGTTGATAGAACTGGATCATTTGGTTGAAGGACTGAAAGCTGATTTGAGCAAGTACTTCAAGAAAAGCAAGGGGAGGGGTATTTGAATATAAGTCCCAGAATTAATCATTGAAGTTTTATCTTTAACTTGATTATTTACAAATGGACTATTATGTAAATATCACTGCCTCTTTAAGTTCTTTATTTTACTGTAAATATCCCAAGAGGTTGAAAGTAAATTTCATCAAGAAACAGAAGACCATGCATGTGTTGTTCCTCACCAGGGCATTAATTTCTGCAAATTTATTCAGGTGTGCTAAGGTTCTCTTCCAAATGTTCTTAACGTTGGCTGTATAATAGAATCACCTGGGAAATTAATTTTTAAAATGAGATATCTGGAGCTGATCCTTGAAAATTCAGATTTGATTGATCTGAGGTGCATCCTGGGCTAGGGAGTTACTCTAACTCTTCCAGTTTATTTTAGTGTTCAGGCAAGTTTGAGAACCATTGTTCTAGATCGTCATTTGAAAATTCCCTTAATACCCCAATATATCTTATCTTCTCCCATTTGGAGGTGTAAACAAAACGATGCTTTCTTCACTTCAGATTCCGCAGAATGAAGGATATATACATACAGTTTTACAGTAAGAGTGTTCCAGGTAAAGATAGTTTTAAACCTAACGGCAGCAATGTCTAATTCTATTTATATTTTTTTTACTATCTTATTTCTAACAACCTCTTGAGAGACAGATGAAGAGAGGATCATAGAGAGCTTTTCATCCTGCCATTTCCAAATATCCATGGTTAATTCTGAATATACCTATAGCCTGTGAACTCATATTATTTGAAGCTATCATTTTTTTCCTACTCAAAACAACATAAACAAAAGGCAAATGTTATTTTCTTTCTTGCTCTAAGCTTTACATTGCTAAACTTTCCAAAGTTCTATCGCAATCACTGCTGCACCTTACCTCAAAGATGCTTTACTAACCTTCTATTGAGTTGAAAAGTCACTTCAGGAGTCCCTGAATAGTTACAGAGAATAGAAGTTCTCCAACACATTAAGGACATTTCATCCTCATGACTGGTGCCCTTTATGTGAGCAATGATAGCATGATGGCACCTTCATGACTATTTTTCAGATTTGAATAGGATTTAACAGTTTGAAATATACCTTTGTGTCAAGGGTGCAGGGCCCTATTTTAAGTATGAAACTCACTTTTACCAGGCAGAATGAGTTCTGATAATGTTATTTGCACTGAAGTGAGGCATCATTCTGGAGCAGTGATTATCCAAGTGAGATATCCAACCAGAAACATCAGCACCATCAACAGAACTTGATAGAAGCTCAAATCCTCAGTTCCCAACACACAGTTACTGCATCAGAATCTCCAGAGTGTGGCTAAGCCATCTGTGTTTTAACAAGTCCCCCAGGTGATGCTGATATGTGTTAAACTTTTATAAGCTCAATTCTAAGGGAAGATGGTCCCCTGGCACATAGAACACCCTAAATTCAATCCATGTCAAAGTGAGTGTAAAGACTCAGGTGGATATTTATTTGTGCCCTTAATACCTTCAGGGAGTTGTGAAATTTAAAAGGAAACTTAAAAAATTTCCCAGGGTAAGGGAAAACAAGTCCATGAAACAGTGATTAAAGGGCCAAATCAAAGGCTGGAGCAGTTTGAGTGGGTGTTTAATGGTGTCAACCAGAAGAAAACATGGCATGCATGCTTCTGTGCCATGGGAGACCTTGTTACAGGATGGACCTAATATGGAATTTAATCTTTCTGTCAGTAGGAGTTGAGATATGCTGCAGTTCCATCAGAACGTACAAGAAGCTTGCCAGGAACACAAACGTGTCTCTGACGCAGAGAACAGAATGCCACAGTGCTAGCCTAGTAGACAACATTATCAAGAAGTAATTCATGGAGAGAAGACATTTCGGAGTGCCCAGGGGGAAAAAGATACCTGCATGAGTTCCATAAAATAAGCTCAAGAAATGTAGTCAACAAAGACCCTGTATTCATACCTATCACTTTGCCAAAATAAATAAATAAATAAATAAATAAATAAATAAATAAATAATCAATCTATAGTGGCATCTTTTGGTGTGTGTGGCTTTAGAAAGATCTTAGTCTGAAATTTGAGTTTGACAACAGGGCTGAAGATTCTCTGCAAATAGGGTGGACTGAGGTAAGGTGATTAGTCGTGTCTGTCCACTGAAAGAAAGACAGAAGACATGGTACAATGGTGAGAGTAAATCTCCATATGTAGCAAATTATATAGGTGCCATTACTAAAAGGCTTATATGGAGAAGGCTAGTTTCTCAAAAGAACAGATGAAGATGAAACTATGCAGCAATGTTCAGGTTCGTTATCTTGCAAAATTGAAGAATGAGTTCACAGACCAAGGGTAAGCAAAAGGAAAGTTTATTTGAAAGGTAGATAGACCTCCAGCAGCAGGGAGGGGACCCAAGTGGGTTGCCTGTGGGGCTCTGTTGTCTAGGGGCTCTGTTGTCTAGGGGTAGATAGATACTTTGCTAGCCTCTGATTGGTCCTTTTGTGACAAAATGTGACAAGCACCTCTCACAGACACTAGAGAGGTGTTACTGGACAACCCCCTGAGTCAGAGGGAGCAGGCTATCCCCAACCTCAATCCTGTTTTCTCATCTGAAAGAATTTATAAAAGAGACTCTAGACAATATTTGCGTTGTGTTCAGTGAATTTATTAAAACATTAAAACATGCACATTTCTTAATGAAACAAAGCAAGCAAACCTTTACATCTGGTTTATGAAGCACAGATGGGCTCTCAGCTAATCTGAAGAGCAAGTAGGGCAGGTGGTTTCTGCCTTATATACACTTCTATCTATAAGTTTTTTTTTGTTTGTTTTTTTTTTATCCTCACCCGAGGACATTTTTCGATATTTTGTTCGGATAGAGTGAGAGGGAGAGAGAGACAGAGAAACATCGACGTGAAAGCGACACATCGAGTGGCTGCCACCCACACGACCCAACCAGGGCTGGGGACCAACTGCAACCAAGGCACGTGCCCCTAGCGGGAACCGAACCCGGGTCTTTCCGGACCGCAGGCCGACGCTCTAACCGCTGAGCCAAACAGGCCAGGGCTCTATAAGTCTTTTTAAAAGTGCCTTTGCTAGATATTCTGGTACAAATTAACTAACTCTAAAACTCTCCCCTTTTCTTTGTTATGGCTTTCCCACAATTTATGGAAGGCATCTGGCAATTAAGCCCCGACTCCTAGACTTCTTTTGTTTATACTCCTTTTCTCCTCCTTCCTCCTGTCCTAACAACTTCAGGATGATTTTCACTAAATGTCTCTGATTCCTTCTCCTCCTCTCTCCTTCTATTTCCCCTCCTCTCCTGCATTCTTCTGTGAGAAGGAAAGATTTTAACCTTGTTCCCAAGACAAGGCCCTGCTACAAGTGGTCTGCAAATCTTTTTGGCTTTGCTTAACTTTCCTGCCTCAGTTTCCCTATTCCTCTTATCCCAGAATGTTCCTAGTTTTTCATTGTCCTACAACATTTTCAAGAAATTCTGCCTTAGCAACATCCAGGCATTTTGAAGCTGTGCTTTCCGTCTGACTGGGTTCAGCCCTAGGTCGTCAATAGGGGTCTCAGTGGCTTTCCTTTCTATGATAATTTCAATTTCTCCCAGATTATTAGCATGGAGGAGGGGAAACACCCTTGGGGCAACCCTATGCTTGCTTTTGGTTTCTCCCCAAATCCAATTTTGGTTTCTTTTTATCCTTTTTAAGGTGACCTGGCTTTCTGCAGTAGGAATACACTCTACAGTTTCGCAGCAGAACTCATTCAGCAATGTCGTTACCTGCTGCTCTCGGAAACCAGTAGTTATATTAATTGGAACAGGTCAGAATTGCCAGCACTATATTCTTTAACAGTAAATAAAATTGCTTTGCAAACACAGAAAAAGGAACTATACAATCAATCACTATTTCCCTCTTGCCTGAAACCAGCCTTTCTGGGTTTTTTATTATATAATTGACCTGTGCTCCTACCAGGAGCTTCTAATTTGCATTTCTATAAATGGGAGCTGGGAGTTTCTGGCCTGGAAGGCACAGTGTCCTGTGATAATTTTAGTTTTGTTTTGAGATATGTAGAGTCCAAATAAACCTCCAGACATACTGTGTACGGGGTTGCCTGCCTGTGTGCTGAGCTCCAAATCGTCTCAAACTTCCCCATGTCTCAGCCTTCCCTTCCCATGGTCCCATCCCTCACTGCCTCTCCTGCCTCTATCTCCTCATGAATAGGCAGCTGCTTCTCCCAGCTGGAGAGGTTCAGAGGGATTTGAAAATGCAAAGTTTTTAGCCTCATTCACGTCTCCTATCAGTTCCCCAAGGAAACATGCATCATAAAGGCCCCACTCCTTTCGTTCTAGTTCCCTCACCTTAGCTTAAGTACCTGGGATAGTTGGACATTTCATTAATTCTGCAACTCTTACAATCAAGGTGCGGGTGCAATCTTTGGTCATATACATCATTCACATACTATCGTGAAAGCTTCTTTAAAGCTGCTTTCAGTTTTCTGATTTTGCATTTGTGTTGTGTTGGAATCTGCAGCTCTTAAGGTCTCCTTCTCTGTATGCTCTCTAGGGCCATCAGAAGAAGCTATAATATTTACAGTCAGTTTTGCAATCATAGTGACTAACTGCCATAGCTACTTTATGTCCCAATCCTCGGCCCTCCATCTACATGCCATCTATGCGCCACCAGTGACAAGCTGAGTAATAATGATCTATGTGGCATGGTTTACAAACATGCCATTAGCTCTCAGAATGGAGACTATCGGCGTGCTTCTCAAGGAAGTTTCCAGAATCTTCTTCTGAGAGGTGTTCTGTAGTAACTGTTGTCTCCCATCATTCACTGCCCCAGTCAAGGCCCTGGCAAAAGTACTGTGGATTTGATGTAGTCAGTGTTAATACATTTCATGAACTCACTCCCCTTCTGCCATTTCATCTTCTGCAGTGCCTGCCAATTGCCAAACCTAAGTGGCAGCCAGGGGTTCAGTGCGAGCTGATGTAGCCCACGATGCCTCTGAGGCCCAGAGCAGAACCGGAATCTGGAGTGAGAAGGGAAAGACATGCAGCACACCTACTACCGGAGCTCTAAATAGAGTATTTGACTTTTGGTTTTCTTCCTTGATAAGAAAATCAGGACAATAAGCAATGCAAAATATTTAATACAGATGCTGACATCAGCTTTTCGTTTTTGATCCAAGTGCAGAAAATAACATAGCGGGCCTGAGACTGATGCCCTTTTCAGATTGGCCCTTGGATGTAGTCTGGTAACTTGGCTGGGAAACTGTTTCTCACAGATATGTAAAATTTTGCTAGGTGATGAGCGCGGCTCATTGTGCTTAACCTGTACAATGAGATTTATGCTGAGTAAAAGGTCTGAGCCAGCGAGACATCAAATCCACAATGCAAGGCCAATGTAGAGAAGAATGGCTTTATTACATATGCCTGGGTGCAGGGGGGCTGAGCCGAAAAGGGGTCAGCCTTGAATAACAGTTGGGGTGTAGGTTATATACTCTACTTTTACCTTCCAGCAGTTCCAGCTGACGTACTCTGCCTGGCCCATTGTCCACTTTGCAGTTGGACTGGTCTGGTATCTCATCCTGCATCTGCTGGGTGAGTCACTGCCTTGAAGAAAATACAGATAATCCTTATCCATACTCAACAGAAGGCTGAGCAAAGGTCATGCAAGGAACACAATTTTTCAGTTTCCACCTTTTGCAAGTTTTACCTTTACCCTTTACAACATTACTAAGGCTTTTACTGAGCATATGCTTTTTTTCATAGCAGTGAGAATTTTCAGTGATTATGGTCAATCCTGTGTCTAACCCCAAATAGAATTCCTGGACTGCTAGGCTCAAGAGAACTCCCTTGTATGTAACTCTTTGCACATGTCACAACTGATTGGCGGAGGAATGAAACTCATTCACACATCTCCACTCACTGAATGAGGACTCTCATAAGCCTGTGCTTGGTTTCCTCTTGACTTCACTGCGTGTGCCTTTCTCCTTTGCTGAGTTAGCCTAAGACCCTTTTACTATATAAATTATAGCCTTGAGTACCATTCTGTGCTGGGTCCTGTGAGTCCTCCGAGGGACTCACCTAACATGGGCATGGTTTGGGGGACCCCCAGCATACAGTGATGTTAGAAAATTATAGATAGAAAATTTATTTATTCATTTAAACATTTTCGAGTGCCTTCCGTAAGATAGGCCCTCTGTGTGTTTAGAAGATTCCTTTAAAAGATAAGCAATTTTCAGAGCCTATAGTTTAACTATTTAATAAAGTTAGATAATTTTCACATAGACATAAAACTTCCTTGGTCTATCTCACTATTATTCTATATTGCTATCCTAAACAATCAAGCAATATAAAACAGAAAACTCAAGTGTTAGAGCAAGATGTCATTGTCTATCAATAGCATTACTTTCTAGATCTGTACAGAGCATGAGATTAGAGCATGACCTTTATCTGGTATTGGAATTTATCTGAGTAATAAAACAAATATTAGGAAACAAGTATACATACTTTAGGATAAAAATAGTAATTGGAATCTTTGTGATACGAAATCTAAACCTACTCTGGTAAACTTGAGGGAGAACTTCATCTATCTCATGTGTAAATAAGCTTAAGAGCTTTGATGAAATATATACTTATGTTTTCAAAATAAACTAAGGTAACTTGCTTTCTTACTTATTTATGTTTACCAAATGTCCTACACAACTTTTTCTTCCTTTAACCTATTTAAAAATCTTTAGACATTGACTGAACAATTTCAAATATCAGTTTTAGATTTTGAGGTCTATGTTTTGTTTTAATCTCAGCAACAGATATGTAACATAGGAGAAATCTGAGAAATCCCAATGCTTTTCAATCAACATTTTCTTGCATATTTTGAAAGTTTTCCACCTCTTGTAGGAACAACATGAACAAAAATCTTCTTAAAGAAAACAACAATAACAAATGAACTAAATTTACTGTGATCTCTTAAAAACTAAAAGGTGCCTTACAATTATTTTTCTCTACTATAAATATGACCACTAAATGTTTTATTAACAGAACAAAGACATATTTAGATGCATAAAAACACATCTATTTTAACATGGTTTGGCATTTTGGGAATGGATGTATTTCTTTTAACTGTCCAAACTGTGGACCTTCAAGAAGTTGTAAACTTTATGAAAACAAAGCCCATGTAGTCATAGTAAAATATAGTGGCTATAGTGAGTAATGGCCACTTTCTTTGTATACAATGACTCTAGAAATAGAAATTAAAAAAAATAGTTAAAAACCTTACATCACAATGAAAGGAACCGAACTCAGTAATGGAACATGTATGAGAGGCACATGTATATATATATTTCCATCAACAGGATTAGTGAGAGAGTCTTTCATCTTTTGTCCCTTTGATCTTTAAAAATAACAACTATTTGGAAAACAAGAACAATATTTGTGTAAGAAATTTCTTTTTCACTGTGGAGTAAGAATGGTGATATTTTAAAATGAAAACATTGGGGAAAGGAAAAAAAAAAAGATGTTAAAGTTATGGCAGTTTATTCATTTATAGCCTACTGTTTTTCTACTGATATCTTTTCTCCTGAAATTGCATTTAAAGCAACATGGCAGAAACTTGTTTTCTAAAAAAAATTCTATTTATTTAGTGTCAGTTAAGAAAAAAAAAATCTTTCATGTGGGAATAGTAGAACGAATTCATGCAGAGGATATCACAAAATACTTCATTTTTTATACGAGGAACAAAACCAAGTGGATTAGGTGTAGCTGTAACCACAGGAGTTTTCTAGCTGGGAGCAGATGGCTAGTTGTAACTAGAACAGACATCAAACAGCTTTCCTCTCTAAAACCTCAGCAGTAATCTCATTTTATTTTCAGACTAGTTCTTGCAAGTAGTATGTTTCTAAAATGTATAGCCACACATAGATGTTATAAAACTTTAAAAAAATTTGCTTCTTTTTATTCACGAGAGAAAAAAACCATTTGTTATTCTACATCAGTCTTATGGTGAGAATATCACAACTTGGTGTGATGACCTGGCTCTTGTACTAAAATAGCGAAACCAACCTACAGAGTTATTCAGTTCAAGCATCTGAAGAAGTCTGTTGATAAAGTTCCTTTATGCTTTTACTTGAGGCACATCTAAAAAATAATCAAAATGAATATATTCATAAGAAAACAAATACAAACTTGCTACCTTGGTTTAGAAATGGCTGGTTGGTTGTTGGATAAAAACTGGAATGTGTGTAACTAAAGTAGCTCGAGAATTATTATCATAGTTTACCTTATTTTCTAGTAAATCATTTTACTCTTATAATAGATGCAATCCCATTTTAGATTTATTACAGCTTTTTATTGCATTACTTCTTTCTTAATACAGAATTCAATGAGTCACTTGCTTAGGTGGAAAGAAAATCGATACTGCAAATATACGTTTTTTTCCCTCACAGAAATTCCCAAGACAAATTATTCTATGATCCAATAAATCTCTTAGTGAAGAAATATATTATATTACTTAATCTAAACATGTACTTAGTTATTTTACCTCATAATAATTATATTGCAACCCAGTCTTATCAGTGTAAATCATTTTTTTCTTCTTTGTAGAGCACAATTATAACTTACCACGCATTGCAATTTTTATGTATCCTTCCGATTGTGGTTCCAAAATATTAAGGTAAAAATTTTCCTCTAAAACTGAAAACTATAAACATCAACATAAAAATAAGTATACTCATGATGGCAGTGTTATCACATTCCAAAAGACTATCTTTTTTTCTTTGACAGTTTATTTATTTCTATGTTTATTGAATTTATTTGGGTGACATTGATGAATAAAATTATAAAAGTTTCAGATGAACAATTCTTTATTAAAAATATGTTTTTATTAATTTTTAGGGCAAGAGAGATCCGAAACATCCATGTGAGAGAGGAACATCAGTCAGCTGCCTCCTGCACTCCCCCTATTGGGCATCGAACTGGAACCTCTCAGTCCATGGGGCGATGCTCAATTCACTGAGCCACACTGGCCAGGCTCAGATGAACAATTCTATAATACATCATCGGTATATTGTATATTGACCCCAAGTCAAGTCTCCTTCCATTATCCTTTATTCCCCCTTTACCATCTTCCACCTTCCCTCACCTGCCTTTCCTCTGGTAATTACCACACTGTTGTCTGTGTCTGTGTCTGAGTTTTTTTTCTTTGCTTAATCCCCTCACTCTTCTTCACCCAGCCTCTCAATCTCCATCCTCTCTGATAACTATCTAAGAGACAATCATTAAGATTGATTCTAGTATGATGACCTATTGTTTGTGACACCAGTGCTTGTCAAACAATCTCTGGTTGTAATTTTATTTTCTTATAGAGATCTTTAAAAGTGAATTTATGACAATGTTATGTGTAGTTTTGTCCAGTTGGCAGTTATATTTACCAGTGTAAACTAATATAGTTTTAGAATAAAAATCAGTCTTCTTTTTTTATCCTCACCAGAGTACATTTTTGCATTTATCTTCAGATAGAGTGAAAGGGAGAGAGGAAGGAAGAGAGAGAAACATAGATCTGAGAAAGACACATCAAGTGGTTGCCACCCACAGGACCCTAACCGGGGTGGGGAGAAACTGCAACTGAGGTACGTGCCCTTAGCAGGAACTGAACCTGGGACTCTCTGGTCCGCAGACCATCACTCTAACTGCTGAGCCAAACTGGCCAGGGGAAAAATCAGTCTTTCAGAACTTAATTTAGCATGTCTTTTGTCACAAAGCCCAGCTGTTTATAGATGAATTAATAATATCAATTTTATAAATTGAACATTTAATGACTACATATTAGATATGTAAAGAGCACATGAAAATACTCAAACCTTGCTAGGTCATGTCTGAAACAGTAAGATGTCTTCCTATTTTATAACTTTTGATGCATTTATGCTTTCAACAAATATAGAAGTATGTTCCAGGCAGTAATCTAGGCAATAAAACACAAAATGTACTGGCAGACATGAACACAACTAGAGTAAGTAAAATGTTTCATAACATGTATTTGTTTCTATTGAGATATAATTGACATATTGATACAGGCACCTCTCACAGACAACAGAGAGGTGTTATTGGACAGCCCCCTGAGTCAGGGGAGAGGGCTGTCCCTAACCTTGATTTTTGTCTTCTCGTATAAATAAATTTAAATGAGAAAATTCCAAATGACTGAGTTGTGGAAAACAACAACAACAATTTATTAAGGCAATAAAGCAAGTAAATTTTATTAAAGAAGCAAGCAAATCTATATATCTGGTTTATGAAGCACAGATGGGCTCTCAGCTAATCTGAAGAGCCATTTGGGTGAGGATCTGTGGTGTAATATACCTCCTTGTCCATAGGTTTCAAAATTTCTCTGCTGAATATTTTGGCACAGATTAATTTTCAAGGTCCATTTTTTACTGTGTTGTTGCCTTCCCAGAATTCATGAGAAGCACCTGGCAATTTTTATCTTGTCAAGCCTTGAGACGACTGGTTTTTCTGCTTAGGGAATAAAAAATAAAACTGCCTTTTTCCCCTTTCCCCTTCCTTAAAATGGCTGATTTCTTTGATTCGTGGGTGAGAAAGACACTCCTATTTCTCTCCTGCTTTTCTGCATTCTCTCCTTTGGAAGGCTTTTAACCATTTGCTGTCAAGTGTCCTTGGCTGAGGAAGATAATGGCTTGTTATTTGCAGGCCAGCTGCAAATTGCCCATACTGTTTAGCCTCGTTTTAGTTTTCTTGTGTTAGTTTCCCTATTCTTCCTGTTCTGGAATTTTTCTAGATTCTTATCACCCTGTAAAAGTATAACTTTATGTAAACTTAAGATGTGCAGTGTATTGTTTTGATGCACCTTTATATTAAAAAATTATTACCACCTCAAGATTAGCTAACACCTCTATTATATCATAAAGTTATCATTTCTCTTTTGTTGTGAGAACAATTAATATCTAGTCTATTAGTAACTTTGAAGTTTATTGCACAGTATTGTTTACTATAATCATTATGCTCTGCTTTCTATCTCCAGGAGTTATTTATCTACTTGTTGCAAGCCTGTACCTTTAGATACCTCTCCAATTTTCCTACCCACTAGCTCCTGACAACCACCATTCTAGTCTCTGTTTCTACGAGCTTGTTTTTTTTTTTTAATTCCACATATAAGTGATATCACACAACATTTGTCTTTCTCTTTCTGACTTACCTCACTTAGCATAATATCCTCAAGGTCTATCCATGTTGTTGCAAATGGCAGAATTTCCTTCTTTCTCATGGCTGAGTAATAGTCCATTGCAAGTATGTGTATATACTCACATCTTCTTTCTCTATTGACAAACACAGTGTGTTTCCATATCCTGGTCATTCTGAATAAATATGGGAGTCCAGATACTTAATTTCCTGTTTTCATTTCCTTTGGATATAAATAATCCCAGAAGTAGGATTGACGAAATCATATGGTAGTTCTGTTTTTAATATTTTGAGAATCCTCCATATTTTTTTTCATGTGGCTGGAATGATTTATACACCCCGAACCATTATGAGTTCTCTTTCTCCACAGCCTTGTCAACACTTGTTATCTCTTGTCTTCTTGATGATGCCATTCTAACAGGTATGAGGTAATATCTTGTGTTGATTTTGACTTGTATTTCCATAATGATTAGTGACTTTGAGCATCTTTTCACATACCTGTTGGCCATTTCTATGCCTTCTTTGGAAAAAAAGATAAATTTTCCTGCCCATTTTTTAATAAAATTTTTTTGTTGTTGTTGTGATGTTATATTTTCCCCAAATATTACCAACACCTATCTGGAGCAGCTTCTTTCCTGTTATGAGGTTTTTGTTCAAAGTTTTAATACATTTCAAGTAAATTTTTGTGAGTGGTGCAAGATAGGGTTTTAATTTTATTTTTTACCTATGGTTGTTCAGTTTTCCCAACATTTGTTAAAGAGACTAGCCTTTTCCTATTGAGTGGTCTTGGTCCCCTTTTCAAAAAAAAAAAAGTTGTAACAGGTATTAACAACAAAAAAAAAACAAAAAAATTTGAAAGACTGATTTATTCTTTATAGTGATGAAAAGAAAGAATTGTGTAGATAAGATTTAGAGAAAGTTGCCAGAAAAACTTATATTTTATCTGAGTCCTAAAAGATGAAATAGGAAAGGAACTGCTATGTAAAATGTCATGTAACATAATGTTATAATAAAAATTTAGCTGAAACAAAGAAGGTGACAAGAAGAGCTATTAAATGATACTTAAGCCTCTAGACCATGAAAGTGAATTTCTTCAGAGAGAAGTGGACTGTGAGTTTCACTCTTAACATCCATATTTGGACATTTATGAAATCTAGAATTACCTTAAAATCAATAGTAAATCATATATATATGTGATATATATATATATCTCATATATATATGGCAGCATGTTATCTTCCTTAGTGAAATGTGAATGCGTAGAGAATCTCATAATCTATGGCTTCTCAGATTTAATGAAACATGATAAGACAGGCCTTGTGATGAGAATAATTAGGAAGATCTGCTTAGTTGCAAGCAGCCTGCCCCATCTCCCAACCCCCACTTCCAGCCATTCAGAGGGGTATGTTATTTCTCCTTTCACTTCTGTCTAGAGAAGGGCCTTAAAAAGAACATTGAGGAGCTCTGTTTTCTTTGAGGTTAACAGACTCTTAATACTAAGGTCTGGTGCCCACTGAAAGGGAGATTGATAGCTTTGTAGTTGCTTTAAGAACAAATCAAGTGTAGCTGGCATCTCTACAGTGTTTCCTATAGACTCGGTTGGACCACATGATATCATAGGGTTTTGTCAAGTCTTATTCAAGGGGCTGCCTTTGGAGGCTTAGTGGAATAAGAAAATGATTAGTACTATAGTGTGCCCAAGTACAGGACTAGTGAGAGAGAGGTAGGAGGAAAACAAAGATAGGCAGGTTGAATTGAAAGTGCAAAAATCCCTTAAGAATTGGGTATTGATTCTCCAGGTATTAGAGAACCAGCTTAAGGAGCAAGATATATGACTTGACCTCTTTTAATTTTTTAAATTAGTTTGCAACAGCATGAGTGGGAAGGAGGAATATGAACTTGAAGGCAGGAAACAAAGCAATACTTATTTTAAAATCATGTCAATATTTAAGGCAAGAGATGATGAGGATCAGCATCGGGGATCCTCGCCATGTATAGTACGATGAAATCAACATACATTGGTAGGATAAGGCAGAGCATATAGCGCTAGAAAAGGCTATAGGATAGGTTTTGATAATGGAGAATAGAAATGGAATAGAATAGAATTAAAATTGAATTGTGAATATTTATTTTGTTAGAAAAGGAATCAAAAGAAATATAAGACAGCAAGAAAAATTGGAAATAGTAAGAAAACAGGAGAGACGTATCATTTCAGTTATCTTCAGATCCATAATTTACCTTATTGTCATCAATTATTTGGAATTAAGTTTAAAATAATAATAATATTTACAATTAGTATACCCTTTTGGTAATGAGAATTGTGTTCAATGAACCATATACACACATATACTGCAAATATGTTACTTGTACTATACAGTCAATTGTATTGACTTTGTATTTAACATGATGTTTCTAGCATTCTGGGATATGTTGCATTATCTACTCAGTCTATTTAGTTAGAAGTTCTGTCTCTAAGAATTTACACTGAAGGGCTTTTACTGGTTGTTTTAATCCTCAAGAATCAGAAACAGATATCTTTTGTTAGAGGAGACAGTATTATTTAACCCTGGATTCAACAATTATCTGAATGTGGTTACTCTAGTACCCTTTATTTTGGAAGCACACTCTAGATATCACCCACAGCAGTGGAAAAATAACTCCAGTTATTCCATTCCTCTGGGGACAGTGCTGAGTGTGATCAAGGAATAACCCGACTCTTATCTCGGGACACACCACACAGGTAGGCATTTAAGCATGTGTGCACACCTGTGCTCAGAAAAAGTTTTCTTCTGGTATTGACTAATGCTGCTTAACACCATTATTAACAGCCACTTCCCCTGGTTTACTGAGAAAAGAATGAGTCCAGACTCCTGGACTATTTTGTATGCTTCTGCAGGTTGTACACCACAGAACTTCAGGGGTTCGCATTCACATTGTAGCCCATGTGTCCTGTATCTTCTAGAAGGTGCAGTGCGTATCCTGTGAGGCCCCAGAGATGGGCCAGCTAATTTTGCCAGGGAAAAAGAACCACAAAGAGTAAAAGAAAGCCCTGATGACCATGTTTCAGTTGGATCCAGCTGGAAAAGTAGTTCCATCTTTGGCCTTCACAAAGATATATGTCATTACATTCCTATGTCTTATTAGCCTAAGCTACTTTGGAGTAGTGTTATTGAAATGGAAAGAGTCCCAAATCTTTATTGCATCAGAAGAGAATTCATTTAGAAAATGCAATATATTGAATTGCTTGTTATGTGTTAGTCTCTGTTCTTAGTGCTGGTTATAGAGCAGTGAACAAATATTAAAAAGCTCTGGCTCTATAGAGGTCATTTTAGTGGATGTAGTTTTCTAGGGTATGAAAATGAAGAAATAGTCAAGTTTTAGGGATAGTTTTCTCAATGAGGTCTAGAAATAGAATTCAAACCTTATCTAGATTGATATTAAGCAAACGAAGGAAATGTGCTACTGAGTCAAACTAGTTTGGATGTTAAGAGGTAACATAAAATGAGGAAAATCAAAATATTTGGGAAAAGTCAGGAGATAGCTCTTTTAGACAAGGTTTTACCTGTATGTGTTTTCACTTAAGGTTGGGTTCTTCTTGTCTATCTTAAAATAGCCATTTTAAATGGAATAGTTTTGCAAAATTTAGTGATGTATTTTCAACTATGGTGATATCAAGAATTCTTTTTTTTTCTTCTAATTTGTATTTATATACTTGTTTTGCTACCATTCAAATTCTTATCATTTGGGTGGCAGAGAAATATGTATGCCTATCAGTCATAGAATATGCTTTATTTAAAAAAATGTTTCAATGATATTGGAATCTCAAATGTTAAATTTGAATTGAAATAATACATTCTTTAATCAAAAATGTGTTTTTTGAGACATGCAGTTTATTTAACATTTGCTGCAGTTTTCAATGTAGCTATCACTTTGTCAGAAATAGAAAATTGCATAAGAATGCAGTAGCTTATCAAATTATGTATCTTACTGTATACATTTTTGCATTGTCTCATGAGATTTGTAATAAAATTTTACTTGTAGTAAAAAAACAGCAGATCCTCACCAAAATTTCAGCTAACTTTTCCTGTAGTTACCATGTACTGATATGCTATTAATTGATCATTTCATACAATTTTTAAAGTACAGATGTTTTTATTAAGCAGTAAAAGCACCACTTTGGGGGGGTCAAACATCAAATGTATTATATATTTTATAAATTTCTAAGTGTTATGCTCATTTTTTTTAGTATTTTGTTGTAAGAAAAAATTTAAATACCTTGCAATATGTTTGTGCTTGCATGATAGATAAGAATAGTTTTGTTTCATTCTCTAAGAAATAGAGTCATGTAAATGGATTTTCTGTTAATGAAAGAGATCTACCTAGAATGATGTAATTACTGAGCTATAAATTTATAGACAGTACATTTGAGTCACTGTTTTTAGTGATACAATTATTCTTTTAGCTTGAAATAAACCATTAAATTTTGATAATCTGAACTAAAGTTCACATTTCATTCAAGTTTAGTAACCTTTACATGACTATGGGTGACAAATAAATTCTTGTTCTAGAAGAAATGGTGCATTGGTAATAGCTATGGCATTGAAGCTTAGCAGGATAAGTGAAGGAATTCTGACAAGGGCACGACTCAAACACAGTTGAAGATTGCAGAGTTTTTGACAGTCGTATACTACATCACAATGTTTTTAGGCTAAAAACTTTATCCCTTACTATTAAGATATATGGAATATTAGCCTATGCTATTCATCTTGTGGTCAAGGCTCACTAAGAAATTCTACAAACATTTATATTATCCCAGAGTAATTGATCAGTTAATTTGGAAGCCTCATCTGGCAGACTTCATTCATTCATTCATTCAGAAATATATCAGGAAAGTAGATATTAGGTGTGCACAAAAAAATAAAACATGTGTCCTGATCTCAATAGCTCATTGTTTAGGTGAGAGGATAGATGTAAATAAATAACTAAAAAATAGTACATTGGGTATCATTAGGAAAATTAAATTGGCACACCTCAAAAAGAGAAGGTCATGCACAGAGCTAACAGCCAAGGTGACGTCCTTCCTCTTCATAGTGTCCAGTTCAGAAGTGTGAAGAAAAGTAGCAGCAATATTTTCTCATTGGCTAGTGGCATTGACAGCATTTCTTTCTCTGAAAATAGTGACTTTGGGAAATGAAAGACCACTTGTCACAGAATAAGTAGGAATCCTTGATCTACTGGTACTCAGTGATAAGTAAAGCCATGTCACCTTGGGAAATACATTTTCAATGTATATATTTCAGAGGGACACAAACATTCAGACCATAGCATTTCATTTGTGCTCCACTCCTCAAATTAATGTGCTTTTCCCATGTCATCAACTCAAAGTCCAAATCCAAAATCTCATCTAAATATTATCTAAATAAAATATCAGTAAGACGTTAGCTATAAAACCATAAAATTAAATATATTATGTGCTTTCAAAACACAATGATGGAACAGGTATAGGATCAATATTCTCATTCCAAAAGGGAGAAATATAAAGGAGAAAAGGAGTAACAGATTCAAGGTAAGTCTAAAACTTAACAGGGCAAACAACAGCACTAAACCCCAGTTCTTCTTGGCAGTATGTCTCACCTCTGGACCCACACATTCTGGACATACTACAGCAGGAGCTGAGCCCCCAAAGCTCCTGCCACCTCTTCTGCATTGTTTTTCTGGGTGCAGCTCATGCTGCAACTCTCCCCACCTGGAACTGTGCTTTGGTGCATGCAGGTGGCTCTTGGTTATGAAGGTGGCCCCATCCCCCTAACTCTGCTGGGCATTACCTTAGTGAAAACTCTTTGCCCTGACCCAGCTCCTGCAGCAACCCTCTGCCTGGGTTGTATGCCCATGGCTCCATGCTTCTTTGTCCTTTAAAATCTAGGTGGAGCCAGCCAAACTGCTAGTGGACACAGCAAAAGCTGCAACATGGCTCACTGGTGCGGTTGAAGAATATGGCGCAAACATGTGGATTGGAGCTCACAATGTGAGATGACCAGGCAGCAGCATCTTTCTACCCTGTAGGCCCTTGAACTCTCTGCTCAAGATGGGAAGGGCAGCCCTTAAGATCTCCAAAATGCCTCGCTGTTTATTCTTCCATTGCATGGATAAATAGCTTCTAGCTTCTGTTAAGATAGCCAATCCATACTAATACCTTATCAAATTCAACTCAACTCTTCTTATTCTCTCCCAAACAAGCTTTCTTATTCCTTTCAATATGGATGGGGAGAGCATTTTCTCAATTTTTAAGTTTTGCCTCCTTTTTGATTGATAATTTAAATGAATGATTGTTTAAATCATTTTACTCTTCTTGCACCTTACTATAACCAGTCGGGAAGAAGCAGGGCACTCTTGAAACACTTTGCCTAATATTCCTCAGCCTAAAATCCAATTTCATCGCTCACAAGTTCTACCTTCCACAATGCACTTGAGCGTGAACACAGTTCAGCCAGCTCTTTGCCACTTGAATCAACAATTGCCTTTCTTCCAGTTTCCAACATGTCCTCATTTATGTCGGAGACCTCATCAGAATGGCCTTTACCAACCATATTTCTACCAACGTTTCGTTCATGACCACTTACGTGTTCTCTGGGGAGACTGAAGCTTCCTCTCCTGCTTTCCTGTTTTCTTTCTGACTTCTTACCTCCAGGTTCTTCAAGCCTCTACCCAGTACCCAGTTTCCAAATTGCTTCCACATTTTCGGGAGTTGGTTACTGCAGCACCTGCACTACTTGATACCAGTTTTCTGTCCTAGTCTGTTTAGGTTGCTGTAATAAAATACCTTACACAGTTGGCTATAAACAACAGATACTTATTTCTTATACTTTAAAGGCTGGAAGTCCATGATCAGGCCGCCAGCATGGTCGGGTGAGGGCTCTTCGCCCACCTGTTGGAGGGGTGAGCTAGCTCCTTGGGGCCTCTTTGAAATTTCTCACTGTCAGGAAAAGGAGTTAAAAATATTGAAAGAAAAACAAAGAAAGAATAAACTCTGTGGTATTGTATTATAATTGATGGTACCATATTTGCATTAACTTGCTAGGGCTGCCATAAAAAAAAAAAAAAACAAAAAAAAAACAAAAAAAAAAACACTACAGATTGGGCAGCTTAAATAACAAAAGCTTATTTTCTCATAATTCTGGAGGCTAAAAGTCAAGATCTAGGTGTCAACAAGTTTGGTTTCTCCAGTGGCCTTACTCCTTGACTTCCAGAGAGCTTCCTTCTCTCTGTGCCCTCAAATGATCTTTCCTTTGTGCACACACATCCTGGTATCTCTCAGTGTGTCCACGTTTCTTCTTCTTATGAGGTCACCAGTCAGACTGGATTAGGACTCTCCCTAATGGCCTCATTTTACCTCATCTCAAAATTTGGTTACTGAGCTACTCAGGGTTAGGGCTTCAACATATGGATGTGAGGGGACACAAATCAGCCCATAATAATAGTGTATATTGTTGGTGGATGTATGAATGTATGGAAGTAGATATGCATATACAATGTATATTATACATTCATATGAGGCCTAATTCTGTTCACTGAAAGGGTTTGACATGGGAAAAGATCTTCTTCCCTCCCTTCCTTCCTTCCTTCCTTCCTTCCTTCCTTCCTTCCTTCCTTCCTTCCTTCCTTCCTTCTTCCTTCCCTCCTTTTTTCCTTCCTTCCCTCCTTTTTTCCTTCCCTCCCTCCTTCCCTCCCTCTCTCCTTCCTTCCTTCCTTTTTTTCTTTTTTCTTTTTGTGGCAAGGAGCCACTACATTTTTATTATTCTGTTCAGTGAGTAGAGAACATGTACCGATGTGATAAAACCAGGTTGTGTTTTCCTCAGCGCTTTCCCTGGTGACAAGAACAAGTGAATAGAACTTATATGCTCAAATATTATTATCATACATATGCTTTGACTTTTTACTATGACTTATTTAAAGACAAGGACAATTAAACAAATGAATCATATTCATTTGCCAAAATTCTTTTCTGCTACCATCTGTTTGGATTGCTACTCAAGATTTATAAATTAAATACTTGATTTAGTGACCTGGCTTAGATATTCGCTAAGTTAGCGCATAGCTGCAAGGCATGGGATCCTTTTGAATATAGATTCAAACACGTTTGAAGACCAGAGGGTTCAGAAATGAGTGAAGCGATAGGCAACAGGGAAAGGTGGTAAGTACAGTAAGAGAGAAAGTATGCTCACCACCTGAAGCACAAAATTTTGAATTGTTAAAAAAAATTATTCTAGTCAAATACATCAGGCCATAATCTGTGATATATTCATTTAAATTTTTGATTGGTTTATTTTTATTATAATAATTTAGTAAATATGCTATAAATATTGAAGTTATATTGGACTGGACAACAGAGACAAGATCTTGAAGGTATAAGTTAAAGGTACATTCATAAAAACATTTAAATGTTTCTTTAAAAATGTTATGTTTATCTAATAATCAGTTCATTTTTTGCTTTTTTATATAATGCCAATTACAAGTTAAATGCATTTTATATATTTTTAACTTAGTAAATCATCTTGTCTGTTCAATATGTCAGTTTTCTAAATGTTTAAAAATAAAAAAATAAAAGTGTTGTATTTGCATGGTACAAGAGGATATTTTTCTTATTTTAATTATCTATGGAGATTACAAATATTTTCTCTTATCACTATAAGCTAGTATTCTATATAGCAACTACTAAATGATTTTTATTTAACATTGATCAAATTATATTTTTATTCCTTTAGGAAATAAAATTACTCTCATTAAAAAATGTCACTCCTTCTAAGGATATCAGCCAAAATTATAAAAAATATTTTTAGTATATATGGTCGGTGGGATTTTATTACTATCTAAACAATATAGAAAAGGCCAATGTTTTTTCTCATAAAGATGTATGTAAAGAATCAATTACTTTAAGAAGCACAGAACAATTAGAACTACTTATGTCTTACATGTCTTTTGTGAATATATGTCACATCTCTTGGGAAAAAAAGACTTCAAATATAAGTATTCACATAAAATAGGATTATTGATTTATTTAGCAGTCAGTCTACTACCTCATAATTGCATTTTATGAAAACCATTGTGTTAAATATTTCAAGCTGTTCATGCCAAATTAAAACTATAAAAATGTACTATGAAAGAATGACTGATTATAATCAATAGAGGGAATTGAAATCCTGGGTGTAATCCTTTTGGAAAGCCCTATTCATTTCAACTATCATGTGGGAATGAAAAAGTTCAACAGTTATCTACATAATTCTAAACAATAACAGTTTTCTCAGGAAAATATAGCAATTAAGGCAGATTTAAATGTGTATGATTTTCCTCTTTAAATTGGAATTGTTCTCTTTAGTTTTTGCAAATAAACTCAGATCAGATACATATCAGTTATTAATCTATGAGAAACTCCCATTCTCAACATCCCTGCTCTTTACAGCCTGCATAGACTTTTGCAGTGAGGGAGTTACTTTTATTCTCATTCCCTGCATTTAAAAAAAATAGTAATTGTGTTTAAATATTACCACTACCTCAAATATTTTTCCTTTCCTAGAACAGAAGCAACAATTCCAGAGAGCAGCATGTTATTTCATTCAGATCCCGATGAAATTTTTCCTACATACTTAGGCTGCCAGTCAATTCTAAAACCAAGAGATTAGACACATGTACAGATATGAAAATATAGGAGACAGAGATGATAATTTACCTACCATAGTATATGTTCTCTGGATGATGTAGTATTTTTACTAAATAAGAGGATGGGAGTTATCTGATAAAACCAATGAGAACTGAAGATCTACCAATGATAATTACTAATATATACATAAATGCACAAATAATAAATGAAACAAACATAATTTCTTAAAACCTTTTTTTCCTAACATACAAAAATTAATGAAAGAGATATGCTAATATTTTATATATTTATTACTTATCCAAGTTGAATTTATGTGTTTATTCCAATACACTTACAAGAAGGAGGTGGCGTTTGTCATTTGAAGCTATATGAAAGCCTCCATGTTGGATGGACCACTTTTATACTCAGATCCAGACTTTGCAATTCGCTAAGAGCTGCAATCAGTGAGGAGTTCAGTGAATTGCCCTGGAGCAGCTATTCAAAGCAAAAAAGCAGCTAAGTAAATATAATGTTTCATCTTTTTTTCCTTACTTTTTCTTTTTTTTCTTTATGGACTACATCTATATATTTATTTAAACTTATTTTTATTGATTGGTTTTGTTACAGATGTTTCTCCTTTTTCTCCCATTGACAGCTCCTCTCCATCCCCCCCCCCCCCGCCCTGCATCCCCAGCTTTGTTGTTTATGTTCATTGGTTTTGCATACATGCATGTAAGTTCTGTGGTTTATCTCTCCCCCCACAACACCCCCTCTTCTGAGGATTGTAAGTCTGTACCCTAATTCTATGTTTCTGGGTCAATTTTGTTCAGCAGTTTGAACTGTAAGATATCTTTCTTTCTTACAGCTGCATAGTATTCCATTGTGTACATGCACGACAACTTTTTTATCTACTTATCTACTGATGGAAACATGAGTTGTTTCCAGTTCTTAACTATTGTAAATAGTGCTGCTATGAACATAGGGGTACATATATTCTTTCTGATTGCTGTTTCAGGTTTCTTAGGGTATATTCCTAGAAGTGGGATCACTGAGTCAAGCAGCAGTTCAATTTTTTTAATTTTTTAAGGGAACACCATAGCATTTTCCATAGTGGCTGCACCAGTCTGTATTCCCACCAACAGTGTGCGAGAGTCCCCTTTTCTCCACACCCTCTCCAATACTTGTTTGATTGATTTTTGATGGTGGCCATTCTGACAGGTGTGAAGTGATACTTCATAGTTGTTTTAATTTGCATCTCTTGGATGATTCGTGATGTTGAGCATTTTTTCATTCGTTTCTCAGCCATTTGTATGTCTTTTTTGGAGAGGTGTCTATTTAGGTCCTCTGCCCATTTTTTAATTGGGATTTTTGTTTTCCTTTTGTTGAGTTGTATTAGCACTCTATATATTTTGGAAATTGATCCCTTAACTGATGCATCATTGGCAATTATGGTCTCCCATATAGTGGATTTCCTTTCTATTTTGATGATTGTATCTTTTGCTGTGCAGAAGCTTTTGAGTTTAATGTAGTCCCATGGGTTCATTTTCTCCTTTGTTTCTGTTGCCTTAGGTGATGTATCAGTGAAAATTCTGCAGCAAATGATGTCTGAAATTTTGTTGCCTACAGTTTCTTCTAGGACTTTTATGGATTCATGAGTCACATTTAAGTCTTTTATTCATTTTGAGTTTATTCTTGTGGATGGTGTAAGTTGATGGTCTAGTTTCATTTTTCTGCATGTAGCTGTCCAATTTTCCCAACATCATTTATTAAAGAGGCTGTCTTTACTCCACTGTGTACTCTTGCCACCTTTGTCAAATATTAATTGAGCATATTGCCTTGAGTCCATTTCTGGTTTCTCTGCTCTATTCCACGGGTCCATATGCCTGTTCTTGTGCCAGTACCAGGCTGTTTTGATTACAGTGGCTTTGTAGTATAACCTGATATCTGATAATGTGAGCCCTCCTCCTTTGTTCTTCTTTTTCAAGATTGCTGTGGCTATTCGAGGTCTTTTTTGGTTCCATATGAACTTTTGAAGTATTTGTTCTAATTCAGTGAAGTATGTTGTTGGTATTTTGATGGGGATTGCATTGAATCTATAGATTGCTTTGGGTAGTATGAACATTTTAATGATGTTAATTCTTTCAATTCCTGAACAAGGTATGTGCTTCCACTTTTTTATATCTTTCTCTATTTGTTTTTTCAACGACCTGTAGTTTTCTGCGAATAGGTTCTTTATTTTTTTGGTTAAGTTTATTCCTAGGTATCTTAATTTTTTTGCCACAATGGTAAGTGGGATTGTTTCTTAGTTTCTCTTTCTGTGAGTTCATCATTGGTGTATAAGAATGCCATCGATTTCTTGACATTAATTTTGTATCCTGCTACTTTGCCAAATTCATTTATTAAGTCTAGTACATTTTTGATGGAGTCTTTGGAGTTTTCTATGTATAGTATCATATCATCTGCGAATAATAACAGTTTCACTTCCTCCTATCCAATTTGGATCCCTTTTATTTTTTCTTTATGTCTGATTGCTGTGGATAAGACTTCTAGTACTATGTTAAATAAGAGTGTTGAAAGTGGGCATCCCTGTCTTGTTCCTGTTCTTAAGGGAAATGCTTTCAGTTTTTGCCCATTGAATATGATGTTGGCTGTAGGTCTTTCATATATGGCTTTTATTATGTCGAGATATGATCCCTATATTCCCACACTGCTGAGCATTTTTATCAGAAATGGATGCTGGACTTTGTCAAAGGCTTCTCTGGCATCTATTGATATGATCATGTTGTTTTTATTCTTCATTTTGTTTATGTGGTGTATCACATTTATTGATTTGCAAATATTGTACCAGCCTTGCATCCCTGGGATGAATCCCACTTAGTCATGTTGAATAATTTTTTTGATGTATTGCTGGGTCCGATTTACTAGTATTTCGTTCAGGATTTTGGAGTCTATGTTCATCAGGGATATTGACCTGTAGTTTTCTTTCATTGTAATGTCTTTTTCTGGCGTTGGAATTAGAATTATGCAGGTCTCATAAAACAAGTTTGGAAGTCTTCCTTTTTCTTGAATTTTTTGAAATTGTTTGAGGAGAATAGGTGTTAGTTCTTTTTTGAATGTTCGGTAAAACTCCCCCATGAAGCCATGCGGGCCTGGGCTTTTGTTTGCTGGGAGAGTCTTGACTACATCTTCAATTTCTTCTGTTGTTATTGATCTATTCAAGTTTTCTCTCTTTTCCCAGTCCAGTTTTGGGAAACTGTGTGTTTCTAGAAATTTGTCCATTTCTCTTGGATTGTCAAATTTGTTGCCATATAGTTGTTCATAGTAGTTGTTAATGATCTTCTGTATTTATGTGGTATCAGTTGTTACTTCTCCTCTTTCATTTTTGATTTTGTGTATTTGGGTTCTCTGTCTTTGTTTTTTGGTGAGTCTAGCTAAGGGTCCATCAATCTTGTTTATGTTTTTGAAAAACCAGCTCTTTGTTTCATTGATCTTTTGAATTGTTTTTTTTTTTTTTTTTTGGTCTCTATGTCATTTATTTCTGCTCTGATCTTTACTATTTCCTTTCTTCTTCTTGCTCTGGGGTTTTCTTTTTGTTTGCTTTCTAGTTCTTTAAGTTGTGAGGTTGGGTAGTCTATTAGAGATTTTTCTTTGTTCTTGAGGTAGGCCTGTAGTGCTGTGAACTTCCCTCTCAGAACTGCTTTCGCTGTATCCCATAGGTTTTGTGTTGTTGTGTGTTCATTTTCAATGGATTCCTGGAACTTTTTGATTTCTTCCTTGATCTCCGTGACGCATTAGTTGTTTAATAACATGCTATTTAGCCTCCATGTGTTCAAATGTCTTTGCATGTTCTTCTTGCGATTGATTTCTAGTCTCATGTCATTGTGATCTGAGAAGATGCTAGATATGATTTTGATCTTCTTGAACTTGTAGGACTTAGTTTGTGTCCTAACATGTGGTCTATCTTTGAGAATGTCCCATGGGCACTTCAGAAGAATGTGATTTCTGCAGTTTTCGGGTGTAATTCTCTGTAGATATCTATTAAATCCATTTGGTCTAGTGCTTCATTTAGAGTCTCTGTTTCCTTGCTAATTTTTTGTCTAGAAGTTCTATCCAGTGATGTCAGCGGGGTGTTGAAGTCCCCTGCTATGATTATATTGCTATCGATTTCTCCTTGGAAGTCCTCCAGAAGATTTTTAAAATATTTTGGTGCTCCTATATTGGGTGCATATATGTTTATCAAGGTTATATCTTCCTGTTGGATAGATCCTTTCAATATTATGTAGTGGCCTTCTTTGTCTCTAGTTATGGCCTCCATTTGAAATTTATTTTATCAGATATGAGTATTGCTACCCAGCTTTTTTTCCTTTCCATTTGCTTGGAAGATTTTTTTCCATCCCTTCACTTTCATCCTATGTGAGTCTTGTGTTGTGAGGTGGTTCTCTTGTAAACAACCTATGGAGGAGTCATGCTTTCTTATCCCATCAGCTACTCTGTGTCTTTTTATCAGAGCATTCCATCCATTTACATTTAAGGTGATTATTGATATGTATTTATTTATTGCCATTTTTGTTTAGTGTGGTTCTATTTTTCTTCCTATTTCGCCTGCTAATTACAGCAGACCTTTTAACATTTCTTGCAGTGCTGGTTTGGTGCTAATGTATTTCTTTAGTCTTTTTTTTTGTCTGAGAAGCTCTTTATTTGACCTTCTATTTTGAATGATAGCCTTGCTGGATAGAGTAGTCTTGGATTCAGATCCTTGTTTTTCATGACTTTGATTACCTCATGCCATTCCCTTCTGGACTGTAGTGTTTCTGTTGAGAAATCAGCTGAGAGCCTTGTGGGGGTTCTTTTGTAAGTAACCTATTGTTTATCTCTTGCTGCTTTTAGGATTTTCTCTTTGTCTTTAATTTTTGGCATTTTGATTACTATGTGTCTTGGTGTGGGCCTGTTTGGGTTCTTACTTAGGTCTCTCTGTGCTTCTTGAACTTGAATGTCTTCTTCCTTCACCATATTGGGGAAGTTTTCTGTCACTATTTTTTTTGAATATATTCTCTATCCCTTGCTCATTTTCTTTTTTTGGGGGGTGGGGGGGAACTCCTATGAAGTGAATATTATTATGTTTCCAGTGGTCCCACAGCTCTCTTAGGCAGTCTTCCTGTTTTTTAATTGTTTTTTTTCCTTTTGGTTTTCTGATTGGTTAATTTTTTTTACCCTGTCTTCTAATTCACTGATCCAGTCCTCTGCTTCCTCTACTCTGCTATTTAGACCTTGCAATGTGTTCTTTATTTCTGATATGTCTTTCTTCATTTCTTCTTGGTGGTTTTTAATTTCCAACTGGTTGATTTTCATTTTTGTTTTTATTTTTATCCTCACCCGAGGATATTTTTCCATTTTTTGTACAGATAGAGTGGGAGGGAGAGAGAGGAAGGGAGAGAGAGAGAGAAACATCGATGTGAAGGGACACATCGAGTGGCTGCCACCCACACGACCAACCAGGGCCGGGGACAAACTGCAACCGAGGTACGTGCCCTTAGCGGGAACCGAACCCGGGTCTCTCCAGACCGCAGGCCAACGCTCTAACCGCTGAGCCAAACCGGCCAGGGCCCAACTGGTTGATTTTCAACATTTCTATGTCTTTACTCATGGTGCTCATGTCCTTACACATGCTGTTGAGCTTCCTCAAAATCATGGTTCTGAATTCTAGTTCTACTAACTTGCTTAACGTCACCTCATTTATCTCATCTTTGGTAGAGGTCTCTAGTTCTTTCATTTGGGTTTTGTTTCTGTGTTTCACCATTTTGGCTTTCACAGTGGGCCTTGGAGCCTGCCAAAGTTTTCTTGTGGGTTTTGGTGTTCTGCTGTTTGTGGCTCCCTCTCCTGGGTTTGGATGAGCCAGGGAGGACCCACGTTAAACACCACTGTCAAGTCTTACTTTCCTGGCTAGAGTTGCTAGCCCAGGAATGGTACAGTTATCTTCTAACTTTTTTGCCTGGAGGCTATCAGTAACAGTTACTTGAAGAGCCTTCGCTTCTCAGTTGAATGAAAAACTCCCTCAGGTGTTCAGCATAAGGGAATTTCCCGAGGGTAGGTCAGATTCTGGTTGTTAATGGGCTTCAATTTGAATTTCAATGGTCACAGGGTGGGCTTGAATCTCTGAGGGAGTGGCCACCATCTCTCCCCAGAACCCTGGGAAGGAGTTAGATGACCACTGTCCTGCGTGGCTGCAACTCAGCAAAAACTCTGAGCGCCCTCCAAATTCAGAGTGTCCCCACACAGTTTCAGTCCAGTCTGCCCTCTCTCTGCCCAAGGTGAGTGGCTGTGGCTATTTTAGCGTCTGTCCTGGCTCTGTGCTGTGGAGCCGCTAGGGAGTTTAACCCGAGGGCGCTGCTCACAGCTAAGGCCTCTGCAGTCTCTGTGCTCTCAGCCCCCATCTTGCGCCTTCGCAAACCTACAAGGATCGAGTCAGTGTCCCTGGTCATATGGTCCTTGCAAACTGCTTTTCTGTTGCATTTTCCTGCCGATTTATCTTTATTTTTGTTGTAATTTCAGTTTGGTCCTGGGAGATGGTCTGTGTTGCTTCCATTCACTTTGCCGCCATTTTGGAATCCTAAATATTTTATTCTTTATGATGTTATTGTAAATGGGATTGTTTTTCAAATTTATCATTCTGATAGTTCATTGCTAAATATAGTTTTGCAACTGATTTTTGTACACTGATTTTGTATCCTGAAACTTTATTGAATTTGTTCATTAGTTCTAATATTTTCTGGAGTATTTAGAGTTTTCTAAATATAAGATTATGTCATCTGAAAATAGCGACAATACCAAGTGCTGACAGGAAAATAGAACTCTCGTGCATTGCTTAGGGATGCAAAATAATACAACCACTTTAAAATTGTCATAATCTTATCACGTTAAACATAAATATAGCATACAATTTAGCAGTTCCACTTAAAGGAACATACCTGAGAGAAATGAAAACATCTCTATACAAAAACATGTATGTGCATCTTCCTAAGAGAAATATTCAAAGTAGTCAAGTGTCCAAGACTGGTAAATGGATAAGGAAAATGTATTGTATCCATAAAATAAATCACTCTTCAGCAACAAAAATATAAAACACTGATACATACTACAACATGAATTAACCTAAAAAAAAATAATAATAATGTTAGTGAAAGAAGACCCATATAAAAAAGAAAAGTACTTGTTATATTCTTGCTTTTACATGATATAGCCAGAAAAGACAAATTAGACAGAAAGCAGATCAGTGGTTGCTTAGGGCTGGGTGTGAACAGAATTACTGCAAGTGGATATGAAGGATATTTGAGAGAAGTAGAAATGTTCTTAAGCTGGGATATTCCCATCTCCATACATTTACTAAAATGTATTGGGTTGCAATTTATAGCAAGTGAATTTTACAGTATGAAAATTATGTCTTATTAAAGTTGTTGAAAACTAAAAATGAAATAATATAGGATGTCAAAAAGTGGTGGAGATGTAGATGGAAACATTTGTGATTAACTGACGATTGTTAAAGCTAGAAATGAGTGTATGGAATTTCATTTTACTCTTTTTCTAATTATCTAATTATCGCAATTATACTCTTGGTTTGGTTCTATTTTAATTCTTTTTTTTTTTTTTTATCCTCACCTGAGGACATTTTTTCATTTTTTTTGTTTCAGACAGAGTGGGAGGGAGAGAGAGAAACATCGACGTGAAAGGGACACATCGAGTGACTGCCACCCGCACGACCCAACCAGGGCAGGGGACAAACTGCAACTGAGGTACATGCCCTTAGCGGAAACTGAACCCGGGTCTCTCTGGACCACAGGCTGACACTCCAACTGCTGAGCCAAACCGGCCAGGGCTTAATTAATTTTTTCTGATTCACAGCTCTTTCAATCTGGATTCTGAAAAAATATTCTTCTGTTTTTTACTACTGTAATATATTTCCATATATATACTGTAATATATGTCCATAGACTATAGAGAAACATATAGTCTATATTTATCATTTTCTAAAATTCTGCAATTGGATAGTTGGCCTCCAAGATTGGGGCTTTAATTGTCTTTATTCTCATTTCAATGATCAGTCCATATCTTTTTTCCAAGTTACAGAAAATTTCAACTTTCTCTTTCTCCTTCTATGGTCTGTCTGTTTATTTTTTGACTTGTACACATTTAACTTTCAAAGGCTGTTTCCCATTCTTGGAATGTTCTTTTTCTCATAGCATCCATTCTTTTATTTTCTAAGAACATTGATGATAGTTTTGAGATTTTTGTCTGTTTTTGCATTGTTCTTTATATTCTCTCATTTCCTTTCAGCTCTCTTCTGTATACGGTGTTACTTGACGTTCATATTTTCTTTTATTATTTCTTCCATATTTCTCACTTGTATACAGTGAGACTCTAAAAATGATGACTGAAAGAGATTGCATGAGAGAGAGAGAGAGAGAGAGCGCAAGAAAGTGCAAAAATGTGCTTGGTTGCTTACTAGGATTTCATTGGAACATCACGATGTTTCACTATATGCAGGTCTTTTTCTCCCCAGGACCCTTCAGTTTTTCCAGAGATGAATATTATAATCTATTACCTAAAGAGTTACATGCTTAACTGCTAGATTGATCAGAACTAAACCAGAGATACGCCTGGAGGGAGAATATCAACATTCAGTAGCATATGCTGCCTTTAATTTACTGCCATTAATTGCAGTCAAGTACCTCAACATTCATGCTGCTGAATCTCAGCCTCAATTTTTTTCTACGGAAGTGGGAGATTGGTGGTTTTCACCTGCACAGAGTGGCAGAGAAACTGAAAGTCTAACCGTTCTTTATAAAGCCTTAAAAAAATTATCCCAGGTTGCAGTTCCTCTCTTACCCTCATCTGCTTTGGCTCCTTTACAAGGATTTCTGAATCAACATGTCTATAGTGTGAAGCAACTGGCTAGTCCTTGGCTTCCCTTCGGCAGGCACTTGTCCTTCACTGTTCTCTGTTCCCATGTCAATCATTACATCTTACCTCTGCTTTCTATTTTCCAAAAATACCTCGACATCTCTTGCTTCTTTCTGCTGTTCTATTCTGTTTGTGTTTGTACACTCATTACTTTTTAAAAATGATTTATTTGCTGTCTCTGTTATTATTTTTAGAGGGAACAACAATATGCCCATGGATTGAAGTCTATCATGATTAAGTGGAAATCTAAATGATATCTCAAAAAAATTATCTTATTAAAAAAGCCCACAGATTCTGTCAGGAAATGGTAACTAGAAATGGGAAGAAGTGAGATTAATTCTTCTAAATCATTTAAACCTAATTAATAATAGATAACTGTAACATACAACTGCTAGTGAGACCAATGATTGAAACTTAAGGAACAACTACTACAGCTTATAAGAAGAATTGTAATATTAGTGTTCTCATAAAGACACTAATCTTTTCAGTGTTAAATAAAAAACAACAAAAACAAAACAAAACACTGCAGCACGTTATTAACTTAAAAAATGAGCTATAAATATCTGGAAGAGCAATACGATGTCAGATCCTGTAAACAGGCACCCTGAGTGTTAACAGGGATTTTCATGTAGGTTTTACCTGTTCTGCATAGATCATTATTTTTCACAAATATAGTGTGAGCCAACATTTTAAAATAATAATAATGCAAAAAAAAGAAATGATTCTGCTTCCTTGAAA
Organism: Molossus molossus; assembly: GCF_014108415.1. Classification (NCBI taxonomy): domain Eukaryota; kingdom Metazoa; phylum Chordata; class Mammalia; order Chiroptera; family Molossidae; genus Molossus; species Molossus molossus. Next base: position 138,451,692 of record NW_023425344.1, read on the forward strand.
TAGCAAAAGATCTGACAAACTCCTAGCAGTGGTTAGCTGAATCTGAGAAATACCTGCCCCTACAATTTGCACAAAGCTTCTCTTATTTGCTCTTTCCTTATAGCACACATGAGCATGTAAGAAGCAGTGTCTTGGCCTACAAAACCGTAGTTAAAATAACATTCCTATACTGAAGCTATGGTAAGGAGAGGGAAAGTGTAAGACATTTTTAACTGAGTATTTACAAAAAAAATCAACGATTTTTTTAAATCTTTACCCTGGGATATTTTTCTATTTATCTTCAGATAGAGTGGGAGGGAGAGAGAAACATCGAGAAAGGGACACATCGACTGGTTGCCTCCCACATGACCCTGATGAGGGCTGTGGACAAACTGCAACCGAGGTAATTGCCCTTGACCAGAATCGAACCTGAGACTCATTGGTCTGCAGGCTGATGCTCTAACCATTGAGCAAAACCGGCCAGGGCAAAATCAACTAAATTTTAAAGTTCAAATTGCCAAGTTTATTTAAAGTCCAAAATTTACTTTTCTTCCAATTGACAAAAATAGGGCCCCAAGAGCAAAGAGGAGTTTCTAATTAAGAAAGTTACATCTGCTCTACTCAGAATTGAATTGTAAGTTTTATACTCATTATAATCATATACAATTAGATTGTGGGGCTTCGTGAAAGAAGTGAAGGGATTAAGCAAAACAAACAAACAAAACAAAACACTCATAGACACAGAAAACAATGTGGTGATTACCAGAGGGATAAAGTGGTGAGGATAGGTAGAAGAGGGTATAGGGGGGATAAATGGTGATGGAAGGAAATTTGACTTAGGGTAGTAAACAGACAGTACAATATACAGATGATGTTTTATATAATTGTGCACTTGAAACCTATACAATTTTATTGACAAATGTCACCCTAATAAATTCAATAAGTAAAAATAGTCATATACAATTATAATCATGTTCTCATTATATTTACTTCATTTATAAAGTTTTTCAAAGTAGTGTTGTTTTTCTTTTTTTTTATTGCAGTATTTATTTTTCAAATTAGTTTGTCCATATAAACCCAATTTAATCATCTGAAATTCTGTTTGCACAAAATCATCTCGGATTTCAGTAGGCAAAGATGCCTTTCCCAATATACTAGAGAACAGCTTTTAGGACAAACAGTACTGCTTTAGTGGTGTTGTAGCCTAGATCTGCTAGGTGACAAGCAAATTAAGCAGGATACTTTGTTTGGGTGTTTACATGACTTTCTATTCCCATACCTAGAATAGATTTTATAGCGATTATTCCATCTTAACTTTTGTGAATTAATAGTGATGAGCACAAGCTGTAATTAGGTAAAGCTATTTAAAATAATAAAGTGACATATTCTACAAGATCTTATTACATTACAGTGATAGGTATTTTGAATGAAAACCCTAAAGTTTTCAACAAGTATAACTCCATAAATCAATTTTTCAAGGTTTTGTCAATGAAGATAGTATGGCTATTTGAAATTAGAATGCAAGACATAAGTGTTTATTTTCTTATTATTGAATTATATAAACATAGATATAGATGATATAGATAGATGTAGATAATAGAGATAGAGATGGAAGTAGAGGTAGAGATAGATTTATAGATATATAAATTGGCTTACTCAACATTCCATTCTTGCGTGGAAACCCAGGTAGATGGAAAAGTGAAAGATGACCTTTTCTCAAAGCTCTTTTGCAGTTGTGGTCCCAGCTTATCAGTTAGGTGCATGTATAAGAGGTTTTAATGTAGAATTAAATCATATGGGGGAAGAAGTGGATTACAGGGCAAGTAGTTTCTGAGTGAGGTAGTGATGTTCTAGAGCCAGAAGCTATAGCGATGACATTTTTCAGTTAATTAGCTTCCCATTCATCAGCTTTTGAAATTGCCCCACTTTGAACAGAAACAGAGTGGTTCTTGCCGCAAGGAGTGATTCCTGGGCGCTCGGTCTAGAACCAACCCTTTTACGTCTTTCAGGGACAGACCAAGCACCTAATTTTTCACACTACCTAATTTTGTTAAAAGTAGCTAGAGTAGATTTGTAGGTTTAATGGATATTCAAAGGTTCTGTTATATTGTTGTATTCTTTGATAACATCATCAATTGTATCCCTCCCAGCCTACCCCTTTTGACTCATTTTTATAGATTTGATGTTGTTTAGATTCCACACATAAGTTATGCCATGCAGTGCTTATGTATGTCTGACTTGCTTTTTTTTTAGCATAATGTGCTTAAGGTCCACCCATGTTGTGGCAAATGGCAGGATAACCACCTCTCTCATAGCTGAATAATATTCTTTTATACACATGCTCATCTTTTTTAGCCATTCATTCACTGATGGGCATTTGAATGGTTTTCATATCTTGGCTATTGTGGATAATTCTGTGATAAACATGGGAATACATCTATCTCATTGAAATCCTCTTTTCACTTCTTTGGATATACGCGAAGAAGTGGAATTGCTGAATAAATATGGTAGATCCACTTTTAATTTTTTGTGTGTGGAATCTCCACATTGTTTCCTATAGAGGTTGACTAAGTTATATTCCTACCAGCAATGTATAAGGGTTCGCTTTGCACCACATTCTTGCCAGCATCTGTTGTCTCTTGTTTCTTGATGACAGCCATTGTAATAGGTGTGCAATGGTATCTTGTTGTGGCGTGGATTTGCATTTTCCCTGATGATAAGTGATGTTGAGCATCTTTTCATGTGCTTATTGGCCATTTTGATGTCTTCTTTAGAAACATGTTTGTTTAGTTTTTAAAATCAGGTTGTTTGGCCCAGCAGGTGTGGCTCAATGGTTGAGCATCATTGACTCATGCACCAAGAAGTCGCTAGTTCAATTCCCAGTCGGCACATGCCCAGGTTGTGGGCCCAATCCCCAGTGGGGGGCATGCAGGAGGCAACCAATTACTATTCTCTCTCAACGATGTTTCTCTCTCTCTCTCCCTCTCACTTTCTCTTTTTCTGAAATCAATAAAGGAAAAAAAATGTTTTTAAATAAATAAATAAAATCAGGTTGTTTGTTTTTTGTTATTAAGTAATAGAAGTTATTACTAAATTTTGGATGTTACTTCTTATGTGAAAGATGACATAAGGGGAGCCATTATAAAATGGAACCAGAGCAGCCATTCCAGAGAAACTGCCTTGCATATCTTCCTCCTTAAACATTTGGGATGTTGGAACTGGGCAAAATAACCTTTGGACTGGGCCAAACCAACGTTGTTGTTCAAACAGGTGTTTGCAAAGCTAGCAGGAAAGCACAGGACTGATGATTTCAGACTCTCTTTCTGATGACAGCATGCAGTCACATGTGGCAAAAGAGTAACTAAGTGATTAGCACCAAAATACATTTATTTCTTCTACTCATGTAATTATTTTCCTTTCTTTTCTTATAAAATCCTTACCTTCACCCTGTAATTGAGACACTATTTGGATTTCTGCCTGAGTCTGTGCTCCTTTGATTGCAATTATTTTTTGTCTTAAACAAACACTTGTTACCTCTCATATTGACTCTTCATTTTTAGGTTAACATCAGCATGTTAGCAACTCTGTCAGTTCCAGAACCTGATGTTATTTGGAACTGATACAGATGCTACCACGCAGGAATGCCGGCTTCTGTAGGAAAGTGACTTATGGGGTGAGCATGAAGGGCTTAGAATTGCTATAAATGTATATGGGGCTTTTTTGTTGTTGTTGTTAATCCTTACCCAAGGATATTTTTTTCATTGATTTTTAGAGAGAATGAAAGGGAGGGAAGGAGGAGGAGAGAGAAAGATACATCAATTTGAGAGAGACACATAGATTGGCTGCTGACTGGGGCTGGGGATCAAACCTGAAACCCAGGTATGTGCCCTTAACCAGGAATCAAACCCATGACCCTTAGGTGTGTGGGCTAATGCTCTAATCACTGAGCCACACAGACCAGGGTTATTGGGCCACTTTGCAAAAAAATAAATAAACTGCTTATTACTTGGGAAAGAAGCACCCCTAAGTGCATGTTAGGGTTGAGACTTTTCTGCCTTTTTTCATTTAAAAAAATGTTTTAGTTGTTTCCATCAGGGTCTTTATTTATTTAAAAATTTTTTTCTTTATTGATATTAGAGAGAAAGAGGAAGGGAAAATAAGAGGGACAGATATAAAAACATTGATGTGAGAGAACATCAATTGGCCGCCTCCTACATGCTCCCACTGGGGATCAGGCCCGCAACCTGGGCATGTGCCCTAAATGGGAATCGAACTGGCGACCTCTTGGTGCATGGCTTGACACTCACCCACTGAACCACACTGACTGGGCTCCATCAGGGTCTTTAAATTGATATTTTTAACATTTCTAATGTTATCTTGCAATTATTTTGCTAATAATTGGAAATTAGATGTAGTACAACATTTAGTACCAGTGCTGAGTTATCTATACACATTATTTTATTACAATTTCAAAAGAATTATATACAATTGGTATTATTATACTCACCTTTCAGTTGATGAAATGGAGTATAGATACTTTGGGTAAATTTCTCAGGCTGGTCTTTTTGTTAGTCCACTGAAGACCTTAATTTTAAATTCTGATTCTTTAACCGCAACTTGTATTCTTCAACCATTTATTCATGCAATTCACATTATTAATTAATAACTGACAGAGTATCCATTTTGTTCAGATACTGATGATGCCTATTGCCACCTCACTTAAAGGAATAATTCTGTCATCTGGAGAGCAGACCTGTCAGACAAGAGGCCCTTCAGGGGCTTGCAGTGTAGACCTCATTATTTGTAGAATGATTCTATATTTGTAGAATTATATCATAACAGACATCTTTATTTGAGAAAGTTCCCGCACAGTTTGTTTGTTTATTTATATGTTTGTCATTTAACTTTCCTGAACCTTTCATGAGTGTCTTACTGAGAAAAAAAGAGAGAGGCAATCACAAGCATGTGACCCAGACAACAGCCTCTGGAAGCCTGGTTGTGTTCATTGACGCAAGTATTCTATTTGGACATCAAAGAAACCTTTGAAGCCAGCATTTTCTCGTCAGATATTAGTTTAAGAAATTTTTTATTTTCTATGTTTCTTGGACCCTTTGTTTCCAAATAAGTATGTTATATTTTCTCTACACACACACACACACACACACACACACACACACATAAAACATAAAAAGATGAATTATAGTATTTTGATTTTTAAATGACAAAAAAAGGTTCATATACAAACACTTGTAAAAATAAACAATTTGATAGAAAATTGCATCAACATTAAAACATATTTCAGTTAAAAAGTAGCGTGACAGATGAGATCAGGCACATTCAGGGTGGTTGGAGATATCACCTCACACCTGCCAGAATGGCTGCCTTCAACAAATCCTCAAACAACAAGTGCTGGTGAGGGTGTGGAGAAAAGGGGACTCTAGTACACTGCTGGTGGGAATGCAGACTGGTGCAGCCACTATGGAAAACAATATGGAGTTTCCTTAAAAAATTAAAAATGGAACTGCCACTTGACCCAGTGATCTCACTTCTAGGAATATACCCTAAGAAACCTGAAACACAAATCAGAAAGAATATATGCACCCCTATGTTCATAGCATCAATATTTACAATAGCTAAGATCTGGAAACAACCCAAGTGTCTGTCTATAGAAGACTGGATAAAACAGTTGTGGTACATTTACATAATGGAATACTATGCAGCTGTAAGAAAGAAAGATCTCTTACCCTTTGGGACAACATGAAGGGACCAGGAGAGTATTATGCTGAGTGAAATAAGCCAGTCAGAGAAAGACAAGTACCACATGATTTCACTTATATATGGAATATCATGAACAAAGTAAACTGTCCATCAAAATAGATCTGGAGTTGTGGAAGTAGGGAACAGACTGACAAACAGAGTGAAGGGGGTTGAGTGAGTTGGGAAGAGATGAACCAACAAATTTATATGCATATATGCACAACCAATAGACATAGACAATAGCTTGGGGAAAACTGGAGGTGGTGGGAGCGGGGAGAGGTGCCTATGGGGACAAACAGGGGGGACATCTGTAATATTTTCAACAATAAAGATAAAAAAATAAATAAAATTTAAAAAACCTTATAAAAAGCAAACAGAAAATAAAAGTAGTAGGATACCTTTACAATCATCTTGAAAATATATATTTTTGAAAACTTGACTTAATTGTCTATTGACCACACATTATTCCTATTCTCAAAGGTGCATCCTGTATTTCAAATAATATGAAAAAATAGTTTCCTGTTCGCAGATTTTTCTTATGGTTGTTTTCCTAGAATGCTGTTCCCATCTACTATGCATAGGCTTATTTTGTTTTTCTACTTTTGTCTGTCCCCAGAGATGTTCACACAAAAATATCTGTGCCCTTCTCCCGACAGGAAACCTCCTGGGCTTTCTGTGTCCTTCCAGCCACCAGCCTGGGCTGCTTTCCCCTATTTCTCCTTTTCTTCTTTGCCCAGAATCCTCACACTTTCCCTCCTACCATTGCTTTACTGATGCAATTATTCATTTTCTACCTCTTATCATTTTTTTTTTTTCATCCCCAAAAGTCTGATCACAATACTCGGGCTCCTAGTTCCACCCTCTGCTATTTCAGGCCAACTTCATCCTTTACTGTTGTTGCCCTGCTTATGTTTATTCTCATAAATGCAGCCTCCTCTCCTTTTCTATCCCATTTTTCCAGACTCCGTTAAGCTCTATATTTTTTCATAAAGTCTTGTGTAAGAATACAAGTGATAAAAGACTAGCCTCCAGATTTCCAAGCTCCTTATAATTAATACAAAAAGACTAAGTACTTCATTATTTATTATTCTGTGTTCTTTATGCTGAAATATTAAAATTTGAGCTTTAATAACTGCAGCCTTTGCTCCCACAGCAGTTTTCCACCATCACAGGAGAGTTACACTGTGAGAACACATATTAGAAAGAGTTAAGAGAACGAAAGGTATTTGACCACACATGTACTCCATCATGGTTTGGTCTGCTGTTCTGGTTTGATTTTGCTACAAAATGTATATGGAGAAACCACCCCTGAACACTTGACAGGTCAGCACTGGGCCAGCTTAGCCATCCCTTGCAGCTAAGTGGAGACTACAGACTTGACTAAACAGATCAATCATTTATTCTTGTAAATATTTTGAGCTTCCTTTTGATAAAACTTACCTTTGCCTTTGTTTGGAGTTATGGCCTTTAAGAAGAATGTATATGAGTTGATAAAGTATAATTTTTCAAAAAGATAAGCGTTGGTAGTATACTGGTGAGCATAGCTGCCTTCCAAAAAGATAAAAGAATGACCCTCAAGATAAAATCACAAATAAAAAAATAAAATCAATGCATGTCAGATATTTTGTCTCCTTAATTTTAAATAGTAAGAACCAGTATGGGTTCAATTAAAAATTTATATATATTACATGTGTAATGTATAGAAAACTATATATGCATGTATATTCTCTACTGGACATAGTATGTATGTTAGCGTTATTATATATAAGAAACATTTGCATTACCATCAGTCTTCTACAACCTAAGTCATTTTCCTCTTACACTATAAAATAGCCTCATTAAAAACCATGAAAGATGCGCCTTCTTATTCCATCAAATAATCCCCAGCAGGATCTGCATTGTTAGGATATTAGGTTATCATCTTGACTCATTTTCTGACAAAGTAAATTGAGAGTCTTTAACCTTTTAATAGTTTCTGAGCTATTCTTTGATATTCATTAAGCACTTTTTAAGTTCTAGAACCAACAGGCAGTGAAGTTGCAAAGATTAAAAAAGAGAGAGGAGGCGAGAGAAGCCAAAGTTCTGGACCATAAGCAGTTCACAGTCAGATGCAGAGAATGAAAGTAAAATGAGCTGCAAAGCAATAGGACAAGAAAAAGATACAGGTTAAGTATAAAGAATGCTGTTCAATTTTGCATTGGGAGGTGTGAGGGAAATCTTAGACATTTTTTGGAATAAATAAAACATAAATATATTTTTTGAAGTTAAAAATATTTTATTTAAAGAAAATTAAGCACTATGTAACAAATATAAGAATAACATTACTCAGAAAAGCTCATCAAATCTGATGATGGTCTCAAGTGTAGGACAGTCAAGTTCTTTCCCACCAAAGATTATGTATTTTTTGTTGATTATATAATGAGATAAGGCTTTTGGAAAATTTGGAAGGGAGTATAAGTGTTTTGTATGCAATGGGTTTATAAATAATTTATCACCAGACACCAACACCATGTGTTACAAAGATTCATCTTTTCTTTATTTAATTTCCTTGGCATTTTTGTCAAAAATCAATTGGCCTTGTATGGCGGGTACATATCTGGATACTCTGTTCTGTTACATTGATCTTTATAATCCTGTTTTCACCATATTACACTCTCTTGATTAATATTGCTTGAAATCAAATATTGTGTATTCTCTAACTTTGCTCTTCTCTTTCAAAATTAAGTTAAATATTATAGTTTTTTTTTTTTTGTACTTTTCATGTAAATGATAGAATCCACTTGTCAAAGTTTAGAAAAGAAATCTCATTGGGATTATGAGTAGCATGCATTAAATTTATAGCTCAATTTAGGGATTTTTATGCCCCCCTCTCAATACCATCTTCAACTTCATGCACTTATAAATCTTTCCATTTATTTCAATCATTTGGGTTTATTTTTTTTTATTCTCACCCGAGGACATTTTTCCATTTTTTTTTTTGTTGTTGTTCATATAGAGTGGGAGGGAGAGAGAGAGAGAGAGAGACAGAAACATCGACGTGAAAGGGACACATCGAGTGGGTGCCACCTGCATGACCAACCAGGCCAGGGAACAAACTGCAACGAAGGTACGTGCCCTTAGTGGGAACCAAACCCGGGTCTCTGGACTCCAGATGCTCCAACCACTGAGCCAATCCAGCCAGGGCCAATCATTTGATTTCTTTAATCACTGTTTCATAAATTTTAGCATACAGATGGGCACATCTTTGGTGAGATTTATAGCTAAGTATTTCATGTTTTTGGTGTTATTATAAATCCCACTGTCTGTTTAACTTCAATTTCCAGTTTTTCATTGTCCTTATATATTTAATATAATTTATTTTTGTATATTTACCTTGTTTATATTGACCTCATTAAGCTTACTTAATATTTCTAACAGCTATTTTTATAGATTTTTTAGGTTTCTCTGTAGACAATCACATTGCGAATTGAAATAGTTATGTATTTATTTTTTAAATATGTTTTATTGATTTTCTGAGAAAGAAAGGGAGGGACAGGGAGAGAGAGATAGAAACATTGATCAGAGAGAACATCAACTGGCCACCTCCTGCATGTCTCCCACTGGGGATGAAGCCCACATGTGCCCTGACTGGGAATTGAACTGGTGACCTCTTGTTCCATGAGTCGACACTCAACCACTGAACCAACCTGGCCGGGCAGTTTGATTATTTTAATTTTAAATGTATCTCTATTGTTGAAAGTATTACAGATGATCCTCCTTCTTCCCCTCATTGACCTCCCTCTCCCTTCCCCCGCCCCGCCCCTGCCTTCACAGAACTGTTGTCTATGTCTATTGGTTATGCATATACATATATGAATTCTTTGGTTTATCTCTTTCAACCCCCCCAGAAATAGTTTTATATCTTCCTTTCCAAACATATGCTTTGTCTTGCCTAATTGCACAAGCTCTAGGTTCTCCAGTACAATTGAGTAGGAGTGGGGAGATTGGACATACTTTCCTTTTTCAATGATTTAGAGGGAAAGACCTCCACCATTATATATAATGTTAGCTGTAGAGTTTTTTATAGATGCCCTTTATCAGGCTGAGGAATTTCCCACTTTACTGATAGAGTCCCTCTGCAGAGAGTCATCTCATTAGTACAGCAAAAACACTCTTATCACTGAAAGATTCCAACAGTTTTACGAGCTGTGTCCCAGAGACAAAAGTCAAACATATATTTTTTATTTTACCGCAGGCATGAATAAAAACATGTGGTTAGAGTGGTTTATTATAGATGATAATCACTAGGAAAGAAATTTTTCTTATGTCATAGTATCATAAATGGAGAAAAGTTTGAATAATGCGTTGTGTTTAAAAATTGAACTCTTGGTTTTGGAGGAAATAAAAAAAATCCAGTGTTTCCTAAAGCAGAGCTGAATCAATTCCTCAAATACTTGTTAACTTTTTTACTCATATATATGGAACTGGCAAACTTCTAAAAATTACTATAAAGTGATATTTTAATATATATGACTTTAGCTTGCCTAACTTAACTTATTCTTGCTAGTTTGAATCTTTTGGAAAAGTAGATACTTCAGCTTCCCCGCTGCCCTTCCAATGTCTAGATAATTAATATAATTACTATTAATAATAAAAATTACTACTACTACTAAAATAATTTACATTTTCATATTGCTGTAAAATATTTTAATCAATAATGTGGCAATATTGATTGTTGCATATTTGGTTGTGATATTTTAGAGCTGTAAATGCTAGATTGATGCAATATTCTTAAGCATTCTGTTTCTTTCTTGGATATACAAAATGTTGAAAAGCATGTGATAATTTAAGATTGGATTACTCTAGCTTGGGACATGTTAAAGGACAACATTAGGTTTCATGGAAGTTGTCTCATTCTCAACCACTGGGGAAAATAAGAAAAAAACAAAACACAAGAAAACAAAGCAAAACTTAGGTTCTAATCAGGCATCTGAGAAATTCTGGTTTTTGTCTGCTATTTCAGGGGATTCAGAAGGAAATAGACAAAAGAAAATCTTTACAAATGTCTGGTGATATTAACATACTTTGGAATCAAGATGTTGAAATGTTAATAGCTGTTAACATTACAAGTTAACATTGCAAATTTTCCATTGTTTAGCACATTCTTCATTCTCTTCAAAGAAGTTGATTTGATAACATTACCAAATATAATATGAGAAGGTTCAAAACACAGAAGATATAGAATATAGTTTAATAAACATAATCAAACAAATGTCCTGGTCATGTTTAGTGGTCTGAAATATCAGATGTTCATAAGAACCTAGAATACCAACTTTGCCTGAAATGAAAACGTGATTCATATATGTGAGTGATTTGAATATGATCCTGGTTGATTATAGATGTTATGTTCACTCCTTGGAGGAGAGATGAGCCTCCATCTAAAATTCTTAGGATGTCAAGATTGCTGACACCATACAAAAACCAAAAGGCGATAAAGCAAATGATTGATTACTAACATAATGAAGCTTTTGAGTTAATCAGGGGAGGCTCTCAAACATGCCTAAAAATGTCTTGAGATACCAAAAAGAGGTGACTAGTTTGGACTTTTATTGGGGTTAGAGGGTGGAGCCACAGTGAAGCCTCCCTTATGAAAGCCAGGGATCATATGGCTTGAACTTCCTGCCAGGGCCAAAGGAAGGAACATCAGGCTTTCTTATTGGTTTGCAGAGATATATAGTATTTATACTTATGCCTCCCCCCCACCCCCAATATGTATCATCTTCTAATATATTATATAATTTATTTAATTCTTTTTATTTTTTAAAAAACATCTTTATTGTTGAATGTATTACAGATAACCCCTTTTTTCTCCCCCACTAATACTCTCCTCTCCAATCCTGTCCCTCTCCTGCTTTCCCCACACTATTGTTTGTGTCCATTGGTTATGCATATATGCATAGCAGTTCTTTGGTTTATCTCTTTCTATCCTCCCTCTCCATTTCCCTTAGAGGTTCATCAGTCTAACAAACAATTTGTACTTTTTAATTCCTTCATCTTTTTCACTCATCCCCCCAGTCCCCTCCCATTTGGCAAGCAACAAAAACTTTACTGTATCTATGAGTCTATTTCTGTACTGCTTGCTCATTTTGTTTGTAGATTTAATTATTGATAGGTGTGTATTTATTGCCATTTTATTGTTCATAGTTTTGTTCTTCTTCTCCTTCAAGAAGACCCTTCAATATTTCATACAATAATGGTTTGGTGGTGATGAACTCCTTTAGCTTTTCGTATCTGGGAAACTCTTTATACATTCATACATTCTAAATGATAGCTTTGCAAGATAGAGTAATCTTGGTTGTAGGTCGTTGCTTTTCATCATTTTAAATATCTCTTACCACTCCTTTCTGGCCTGTAAAGATTCTTTTGAAAAATATGCTGACAGTATTATGGGAACTCCTTTGCAGGTAACTAACTGCTTTTCTCTTGCTGCTTTTAAGATTCTCTCTTTGTCTTTAACCTTTGCATTTTAATGATTATGTGTCTTGGTTTGGACCTCTTTGGGTTCATCTTCTTTGGGACTCTCTGTGCTTCCTGGATTTGTATGTCTGTTTCCTTCACCAAGTTAGGGAAGTTTTCGTCATTATTTTTTATTATCCTCACCCGAGGACATTTTCCCATTTTTGTTCAGATAGAGTGGGAGGGGGAGAGAGAAAGAGAGAAAGAGAGAGAAACATCCATGTGAAAGGTACACATCAAGTGGCTGCCACCCACATGACCCAACCAGGGCTGGGGACAATCTGCAACCGAGGTACGTGCCCTTAGTGGAAACTGAACCCGGGTCTCTCTGGATTGCAGGTTGACACTCTAACTGCTGATCCAAACTGGCAAGGGCTGTCATTACTTTTTCAAACAGGTTTTAAATTTCTTGCTCACCGTCTTCTCCTTCTGGCACCCCCATGATACAAATATTGTTATACTTAAAATTGTCCCAGAGGCTCCTTACGCTGTCCTCATTTTTTTGAATTCTTTTTTATTTTCTGTTCTGATCGGGTGTTTTTTGCTTCATCTTCCAAATCAATGGTTTGCTTCTTGGCTTCACCTACTCTATTGACTCCCTGTAAATTATTCTTTATTTGAGTTAGTGCATCCTTCATTTCTAACTAGTCCTTTTTTATGTTATTGATGTCCTCACTACGTTCCTTGAGTTCTCTTTAAGTTCCTTGAAGGTCTCAGTTCCTTGAGCATCCTTATAACCAGTGTCTTGAACTCTACATCTGATAGATTGCTTATGTCCATTTTGTTTAGTTATTTTCCTGGATTTGTTCTGTTCTTTCACTTCAGACATGTTTCTTTGTCTTCTCATTTTGGCTGCTTCCCTATGAGTGTTTCTATGTATTAGGTAGAGTTGCTATGTCTCCTAGGCTTCATAGGGTGGCTTCTATGTATTAGGTAGAGTTGCTATGTCTCCTAGGCTTCATAGGGTGGCCTATTATTGTAGGTGTCCCATAGGGTCCAGTGGCACAGCCTCCCTGATCACCCCAACTAGGCCCTCAAGGTGCACTCCTAGTGTAGACTTTATACCCTTCTGTTGCAATTGAGTCTTGATTGCTGTTGGTATGGCAATGGGAGGGATTTACTCAGGCTGATCAGCTGCACGGACTGGCTATGTCCACTGACCGCTGGTCTCTGACTCCCTTAGAGGATCAGCACTGTAGGGACCCACCACACAGAGCAAAACTTACTTTAGCAGGGCTCTGGTACTGAATCCACTCATTGAGTGTGTCACTTGTGGTGATGCTTCAATGTAGTCAGAAGCTGACCACTGGGTGTGCTGGCTCTGTGGCAAGGTCATCCACAGCTGTATTCTACCCTGGGCCACCCGGCATAAGCTACAAAGTGATCTGCAGATGGCTGCTCCTTGTGCTGGGCTTGGAGGTGCCCAGGAAAAGCCAAGTTTTCTCTTGGCTGCTTCTAGTGCCAGGCCTGGGGCCGCTTAACAAGAGGTATGGGGCTCACTGAGACTAGATGCTGCTTGTTTGAGAGATTTTAGGAAAATATGAAGCTGGATCCAAGACAGGCGAATCCAATGGTAAAACCATTGGAAACAGGTTGGGTGGGTCAGAAGATTGGGTGGAGCAGGGCCTCAGGGAATCACCAGGGCAGGACAAACAGTGTGAACCAGGCTGCTGGAGTCCTGCTGCCCCAGGGAAGGGCTCACCAAAGGAACAAAGGCCTCTCACAGCAAGTCTGCAAGTCTATGCAGGAGAAAGCTGCCCCTCCAGCTCTCACCCCAATACCAGACAACTAGGTTCTTCACTGTATGTATTTGGTGGCTTTCAAGCTGCCTCCCCAACACTGGAGCCTAGAAGGAGCAAGTCTGAGTACTTAAAGGTGCAGGCCCTTTAAGAGAAACTGCCTGGTGCTCCAGCAGCCTCAGCCTTTCTCAGCCTCAGTTTCTGCTGGTTTTACAGCCAGAAGTTATGGGCACTTCTCTTCCTGGCACTGGAACCCTGAGCTTGGTGCCTGGTTAAGACGGACCCTTCATTCCTCAGGGAGGACCTTCCCAGCTGAGGTATCTCCCTGATTTTTATGCACCACCCGTGGGTGTGGGACCAGCACATTCGCACCTCCACCCCTCCTACCAGTCTCAATGTAGCTGCTGCTTTCATTTCATAGTTGTAGGACTTCCATTCAGCTACGTGTCAGGCGGTTCTGAAAGATGGTTGTCCTGTAGTTTAGTTGTAATTTTGATGCGGTTGTGGGGGAGGTGAGTGCTGCATTTACCTACACCGTGATCTTCATATAATTTACTTTTTAAAAGTACATTTATTGTTTATCCTGAACCTTTCCACAACTACATTGAACATTCCACAAAGTCTGTTGGGTTCACTGATGTTCTTATACTTTTTATACTGATGTTTCCAAGTGCCGAAAATATATCCTGGCACCTAGTTGGCACTCAATAAATATTTGTTGCGTGAATAGGGAGTCAATAACAGAAAAGACCCAGATAGATATAGTCAGAAATAGACACATAGAAGACATTTGAATTACTGTAGAAGGGGAACACTATCACACACATCCTGAAGTCCTGCTGCCCAGGTGCTTACCAAAGAAAGCCTTGGGTCCAGAAGAAATTTTGGTCTCCAACCACACAGAGGTTCTCTTAGATGTATGTAAAATCCAGGGACTCTTAAACCCATGTTTGTCCTTAATATTGTCATCTGAAACTTCCCAGGTGAGTCCTTGTTTCCCATGATCAACGGTGTATAGCAAAATCCCAGGAACATTTCTTGACAATAAAATGAAGTATCTATACAAAATTGACTTCAAAATAATTTGGATATTGCTCAATATATGATGAATTTATATAGCTATAATTGAAGAATATTCATGAAAGATACTTGATTAGTAAATGTATTCATTGCTATTCATCAATTATAACCACATTTTAAAACATATTTGCATAAAGATAGCTAGTTGCAAGATTCTGTACCAGTAATTCTTAGAGTAAACGTATTTTCAGTTAGAAAAGCAAACTCAGGAGATTGTGCTGTTTGCTTTTTTTAAATTAAAAACAATTTTTCTTAATCCTCATCTAAGGATATTTTTCCTTTTTTTTCAGATAGAGTGGGAGGGAGGGAGAGAGAGAGAGAGAGAGACATATTAATATGAGAGAGACACATTGGCTGGTGCCTGCCACATGACCCCGACTGGGGCCGGGGATGAACTTCAACTGAAATACATGCCCTTGACTCTGGTCCACGGGCTGATGCTCAACTACTGAGCAAAACTGGCCAGGGCTGTGGTGTTTTCTTTGAAGCCTGAATTAAAATATAAAATTAAAACAGACCAAATTAATAAAAACTGCCTCAAATATTCAGTACATATACTATATTTATACTCCTGTGTCTGCATTTCCTTATATAAGTTAACATTCGGTTTATACAATCTAATGTATTTTTTGCTTGTTAATGAAATGGCCTTGATTGTTTCACTCTTACTTTTGTATATAATAGATTTTTTTTATTTTTCCTTAGTGACTTCACATTCCAATGTTTATCACTTTCGGATATGATTTCCAGATAGTTTTTTTTTTTTTTTTTTTAACATAGAGAAATGGGGGGGGGGGGGAGAGAGAGAGGCATTCATTTGTTGTTCTACTTACTTATGCATTCTTTGGTTGATTCTTTTATGTGCCCTAATGGGGGGTCGAACCTACATCTTAGGCATATTGGAATGACACTCTAACCAACTGAGTTACCCAGCCAGAGTGTTCAAAATAGTTTTTATCTTTTTTTAATCCTCACCTGAGGACATTTTTTCATTTATCTTGAGATAGAGCAGAAGGGAGAGGGGGAGGAAGAGAGAGAGAGAATCATTGAAGGGAGAGAGACACATCGAGTGGCTGTTACCCACATAACCCCAATCGGAGCCGGGGACAAACTACAACCGAGGTACATGCCCTCAGTGGGAACCAAACCCGGCACTCTCTTATCCATGGGCTGACGCTTTATCCACTGAGCCAAACTGGCCAGGGCTTTATCTTAATCTCAATTCTTAAAAAAGGCCTGACTTTGTTGACTATAATTTATCACATCAAACCTACAAAATGTAACATTCTGAAACAGAGGCCTTTTAGAATCTTTGATTTTTCCAGAAAATATAACTCCTAAATTGCTTATGTTATAGGGGATTTATTTCTTTTTCATTTCTCAATGATAATTTTTAATCCTCACAATTCTGCTTGTCTTGACTATACAGCTGATTCAAATAGAAATAAAGTGATTGAGTGCTTACCTTCATGGGGGTCATTAGATCTTTCAGAACACTTCAATCCATTTAATAAATTGCTACTCCAGTGCATTAAGTGGAACTCCAATAGCCTCAATTCATTAATGCACTTAATAATTTGGCACTTGTAATTGCCAATAATGGTGGTTCATTTGCTTTCAGTTTCTCATAGTAATGATTAGGAAGAAAGAATTTGTGCCCAAAGAATTACATGGTTAGCCATTAGAATTATATAGGCTCTCTTAAACTTTCAATAAACCCCTTTGCCAGCCAATATTAAATAATAGGAATTTAAAAGATGTTGCCAAATATTATGTTTCTTCTCAAAATGCAAAGTTTACTCTTCCCTGCAATAAAAGAAAGCACATACATAAACACTAATATTTCATTGTTTTGTTCTTATTTTCTTCTCGTATACAAATTACCACTTTAAGAACCTCATGTAGTCTTCTCAAGCATTGGCATAGTAAAATACTTAACAATTTTGATTGGCAAGGTGTTAATGAGTTATTATCCAACCCACAGTATCAAAGTGGGTATCAGATTTTTTGGACAGAGAAAGGATAGTCAGTTTTTTACCTAAATTGAAGGGATAATCACATATTTTCATCTCCAGTGTTGCAGGAAATGAGTACTTTGTTATCATAGGCATCCACTAGTGTCAAGTAATGAGTTTTAGACAATAGACTGACTTTTATGGCTCATTTAAAGCCCCTCATTATCTCTCACTGCTGTGTGACACACCTTTGTTATTGTAACAATCAGAGAAGAAACATCTTTAAGATTAGTACGTTCCCAAACACACACAAGCGTTACCCATGATCTATTTACTCTGCATGCTCCACTTGTAATGGCTCAGGAGGTTTCAGCATGTGTTTTCAGACAGCCTAATTTCCTTTTATTCACGTTTATTCATTTATTTAATCCTCATCCTAGCATATTTTTCCATTGATTTTAATACAGAGTGGAAGGGTGAAAGGGTGAGGGGAAGAGATAGAGAGAGAGAGAAACATTGATGTGAAAGAGACACATCAAGTAGTTGCCTCCTGCAAGACCCCGACGGGGGTCTGGGATCAAACCTGCAACCCAGGTAAGTGCCCTTGACTGGGAATCAAACCCATGACCCTTAGGTCAGAGGGCTGATGCTCAAACTGCTGAGCCAAACCAGCCAGTGCTGGTATTCACTTCTTAATTAGTCAGTGAGAAGTAAACCAGGCTTCATAATCTTGAGAGGAATTGATCTGTGTGCTGCGTTTAATACATGGCTTAGAATTGCTGGGAAATTGATCTCATCCTTAGAGATATTGTGTCCATTTATCATATTGTTGTCATTAAGGAATAGACTCTATGAATCATGAGTCAGCTTTTAGGGGTAATAATAAAATCACTTAATTTTGCTACACTCTGTAAAGAGTTTCATCTCAGTTAGGTATGAACATAAAATGATTTTATTTATAATTGTTATCCACTTTGTTCTATTACCACAATTTTTCTGGGCAACAAGATTACTTTTTAATATGTGAGTCTAATTTCTCAAGTTGTTACTCACCTTGGGTTATTAAAACATTCAGTTACTGAGACTATTCTACACATTTTAAGACAGGGGTTTGTGGTTGACAATGCTTTCCCCCCGTTGCGGGCTCAGTGGGGTCCAGGTAGCTCACATTGAGGGGTGGGCACACCTGGTCTGCTTCTTTTAACTGTCTTTTTCATCTGCCCTTAATCCCAGGTGATGAGACAAGAAAAGAAAGAGCAAAAGGAAACTCTTTGATTTTGAGTGTCCATGGTAATTTAGCTGATTTCTTGATTCATAATATGGGCAGCAACACATTGCAGGTGGTGAGGTTGTGGTCTCTTTTACAGTGGTCATCACTTCTCACCTATCTTGTCATTTACAGAATCAATAAGGAGAAAGGCAAAAACCTTACTGAGGAGACAATTATAAACGGTCTCCCACTGGGGATTTCTTTTGGCTAGGACACATCTTCTGACTGACCTCAGTCTCGGCCTTGCATTCTCCTGTGTAAATCTGCTTTCTCCATGTTGCAGTAGAATGAGGTAAATCTGCCTAGAAACCTCATCTAACTGTTTGTGTCCCAAATCTGGGACCTTAAAACAGCAGGGATCTATGTTCTCTACCTTTCAGAATCCTAAATTGGAAAAACAGTCCTCAGTCAGCATCTCAATATTAAGTCATCCTGGCTGAAGTGATACCTCACAGCCCTGCAGGTGAGTATTTCTCTGCTTGTCTCTTTCTCTCTTTTTAAAAATGCATTATGTTTATTTTTCTTTATTCATTTAGAGGTAGAGGAAGGGAGAGGGAGAGAGAGAGATAGAAACATTGTTGAGAAAGAATATTGATTGCTGCCTCCTGCATACTCCCCACTGGGGATTTGACCCATAACCTGGGCATGTATTCTGACCAGGAATCGAACCCACAACCTCTTGGTGCATGGGTGGATGCTCAATCACTGAGCCACACTGGCTGGGCTCTGCTCATTTCTTTTTAATGTACCGTGGGCAATATCTTCATGTGAGGGTTCTCAAACTGTGATATACATGTCTCACTTGGGCAGTCTGTTAAGTGCCTTGTTTCCATTTCCCTGGATTTCAGATTCTTTCAGTATGGAGTCTCAAAATACATTGTATCAAGCACTCCATGGGACTCTGATGAAGGTAGTCTTTGAATTATACTTTAATAAATGCTTAAATGAGGAAATCAAGAATAAATAAAACAGTTTCTGCCTTTGGGTTTATAATTCATTGGGTGAAAGAATCTGTAGTAAATTTATAATTTGGGAACTATGTCAAACCGATTTTTTAGTTAATTATATTTTATTTAATTACTTCAATTCGTATTTGGAGAAAGAGGAATATAAATATGGAAAATCAATGGATCTCATTATTGACTCAAAAAGAAGTTATTAATCAGTCTATATAACACTAGATCCTAAATATTTGAACAAGCATACTAAAATCATAATTATGGATTAACAGACAAGTATTAGAAGCACATAACACACATTAGAGGGACCTTCCTAGAATCTAACACAATGTATAGCACTTTTGTCAAATGATTAAATGAATGAGAAATTTTCTCAGCCAGGTCTTTGTCTGGAAGAGGTTTAAATTCTCTGAGGGTGCCTCAATTGAAGGATGGTTTATCATAATAAGGCTGCGAGCTGGTGCAAGGACAAGGCAAAGACCCAAGGGGAGAGAGACTGCCCCAACGCCAGGCTTCCTGAACCCGGTCGTGTCTCCAGGACAGCTCAGCAGAGTCCGCAGGCCTCATCATCCGTACCATTCGCCATTTGTCCTCGTGTCTTCTCTTCTCTGAGACACTATAAACTACTAATTTTTTTTTCTTTGCTCTCAATATTTTTTTTCCCACTTCATAGCTTTTTCTTATATATGTTTTAGGAGACCTGCTCTATAGCGTTCATTTCCCTTCAACAGAGGCACAGCTAACTCTAACCTTAGTTCCCGATCACACTGATAGTAGGCAGCAGAATCAAGGAACCCTGATTCAGATTTCTGGAGCTTGTCCCCAAGTTAACATTCTTGCCAACTGGGCCTTTATTGGTGCTTTAATTCAGTGAGATTTAATTTAGCAACCAGTTAATTGGTAAGCAGTATGTGCCTGACACTGTTCAGTTTGGGGTGCAGATTTGAAAAAGGAGTCCACAGACAAAAGGAGAGAAATATGTTTAAAGAGATACTTAAAACAATGTAGGTGGATATACATTCTGTCTGGGGATTAGTAAGAAGTTGAGTGTAAGTCACCTGAGAAGACAGATCATGGAAGAGGGAAACGTGAATTGGGTCTTACAGAGTGATTACGTTTGGGGTTGCTAGACTGGATTTCAGTCCCTACAGGAACACCAGCCTCTTCCAGTGCCCACTCTTCTAGGAGGGCGTGCAGAGTCCAAGGGCTACTTGCTCTCACTGTAGTAAGCCACAGCATGCTCGACATTTGCCAAGAGTCAAATCAATACAAATTAACATTAAATTACAACAAGACAACATAACACACTATACGACTGAGTGATGAGAGAACGTGCCTAAGTGAGTATGAAATAGAAAAGGAACTTTAGTGGGCCACAGTTAGCGAAGGACAGCTTCATAAAAAACTAACAATTGAGATAAATGAAGTAAAAGTATGGATGAGCATTGTGTGCAGAAATGAAAGGATATCTTGGAAAGAAAAATCTGATGAGCAAAATTATATGAAGAATGTGGCAAAAACAGATTTATAATTGTCCATGTGGAAAATAATACAATAATTAATAAATAATTATACAAGAATATATATTGATCATATGGTGATTACATTTAGAAGTGATAGAGTTAAAATCATGACCTATTTTCTTCACATTTATGTGTGTTTTGGAGAGAAAAAGTGGGGAGAGAGACAAAACCAAAAACATTGGTCAGACTACATAAATAATAAGATCTAAGTTATATTTGAACATTTTAGTAAAAACTTCAAATGATGGCTTTTAAATCACTTTTACATTCTATATTTTAATCAAATAGTGTTTCTTCTGTATATAAAAAAAATTGGCCTCATGAGATGAAAGGACTCATTAAAATTTTACACATTTAAGAGGATAAAGGTAGAAACTCTCTTTTTATTTAATTTTATTTTTTAACTTATATTTATTGTTAAATGTATTACAGATGTTCCTCCTTTTTTTCTCCATTGACCCCCTCCTCCCCAACTCTGCCCCCCTCCTGCCTTCCCCACACTATTGTCTGTGTCCATTGGTTTGTATATATGCATAGAAGTTCTTTGCTTGCCTTGGCCTGTTTGGCTCAGCGGTTGGAGCATCAGCCTGTGGACCAGAGAGTCCTGGGTTCAGTTCCCGCTAGAGGCACATACCAAAAAAAAAAAAAGAAGTTCTTTGGTTTATCTCATCCCACCCTCCCTCCCCCCTTCCCTTTGAGGTTCATCAGTCTAACAACCAATTTGTACTTCTTAATTCCTTTATCTTTTTCACCCATCCTCCCAACCCCCACCCATATAGCAAGCAACAAAAAGTTCGCTGTATCAATGAGTCTGTTTCTGTTCTGTTTGCTCATTTTGCTTGTAGATGCCATTGTTGATGGATATATATTAATTGCCATTTTATTGTTCATAGTTTTGTTCTTCTTCTCCTTCAAGAAGACCCTTCAACACTTTATATAATACTGGTTTGGTGGTGATGAACTCCTTTAGCCTTTTCTTGTCTGGGGACCCTTTTTTTTAATCCTCACCCGAGGACATTTTTCCATTTTTTGTTCAGGTAGAGTGGGAAGGAGAGAGAGAGAGAGAAAGATCGATGTGAGAAGGACACATCGAGTGGCTGCCATCGCACAACTAACCAGGGCCGGGGACAAACTGCAACCAAGGTATGCGCCCTTAGCGGGAACCAAACCCGGGTCTCTTTGGACTGCAGGCTGACGCTCTAACCACTGAGCCAAACTGGCCAGGGTGGGGGGACCCTTTTTTTACCTAACAAATGATGATGGAGGGTAGCCTTACCTGGCTTTTCTAGGTAAGCATCTTTCTTATATTACCACACACACACACACACAAAATACATTAAGAAACACAAAATTCTTCCGAACTTCACCTCCATTCCTAACGATGGACACTATACATTTGAACCACTGTTTTTCCAGAATTGTTATGTTTTATCTACTTTTGTGAACAAAAACGCGATAAAATCAAAATCAGTAAAAGTGATCAGGACGATACATAAAGAAGGAATATGAGCTGGATTTTCAGGTCACAAGTTTGTGAAAAGAGTGATAAGTGTGGGGAAAGAGAGTTGTGTGTTGGTTTCTGTCCCTTTATTTCAGCCACACCCTTTGAAGGTTAGAACACTGGCCAGTAATGATGAGTTGTTGCTAATGTCTTCTTTCTGTACACATCCCATCACACACTAGTGACAAAATGAAATCAAAGAGAAGTAAGCAAAGGAAAGTATATATTCCACTAATGTCAAGCCAATTCTTGGGTTCATGGTTCCTTTCTAATTAATAAAATCAAAATAAATATAAGATTAATTCAATATATAGTGCTTCTTTTTTGTGTATTTTCTTCTAAATTAAAGTATAACTGAGATATAACATATTAGTTTCAGAAGTACAACATAGTCATTAAATATTTGAATACACTGCAAAATAATTTGGTTTATTTTTCTATCAAAATATTCCATTCTTGAACCCATTCTCTTAAATATGATAGCACATTAATGTAATAATCCCATAGGCATCAAAAACTGATGAAATCTCAAATAATTATTTTAAAATTTTAAAACCAAAAGAAGAGAAAACTTTAAAGCAAAATTACAGTTTGAAATAGTTTTAATTTACGAGCTTGCTGATGACATACCTATGAATTTTTTTTTCTACATCTAGAGAACCTCTACTTTTTAATCATCCAAAGAGTAATAGGTCACATAGACTTTGGAGAAATACAAGAAGATAAGGGACTTGATTTGTGCCTTTGCTCACCTGCTTTCCACGTACACCGTTTACCTTATTGAGCTTCAGATCCTTACCTACGACATGAACTACCATCATCACAGTAGATAACATACACTGAGTGCTTATTATGCTCTGCAAACTTTATGTGCTTTAATCCAATTAATTCTCTTATTATTCTGTGAAATAGATACTATTTTAGCCCCATTTTGGAGAAGGAGAAATTGAGGCTTATCTGAAAGTAAATAAGTAGAATCAGGCAGCTAGTAAAGAGCAGAGCTGAGATTTACACCCAGATGGTCTGACCTTATTTAACATGATGTATACATTTTAAACTGAGTATATAGTAGTAATATTTAATTCATAGTGCTATCCTATATATTAAGTAAGATAAAGTATGTAAAATATTTATTACCTAAAAAATGGTTCCTAAATATTTATTTTTATTTATTAAAAATATTTGTTATATTACACTCTGTGCCAAACATTATCCTGAATAAAATCTAATTTTAAACATGATTACTATATTTAACATAAGCAAAAATGTACATGTTTGCATAAAAATGATAAAAATCATCACATTCTTACATATATATTCCATTTCCACCCATTTACAAATGGTGACATGTAATGGTCACTATAGGAGAGTTTATAAAATCAGTAGATGCTGAGCTTTGATTTGGTATGCGATATGTAGCTAAGGTAACTAGCTGACTATATTTCCAAATAACCAATGCAGATTTATCGAGATCTAAACTTTCTCAATATAAGCTAATGATTTAAATGTCATTAAACATAATGTTTAAAGTACTTATCTTAAGTATGCAGTCATTTGACTTTTGTGTTGCCTATCTTCTTTCTAAATGTATTTGACACATCGGAACTTTTATATGGCTTAAATGTATCTCTGAGTTTTCTGTGGCCAGAAAAGTGAGAGCATATCTAAAAATGGCCCCTTTTCTTCATTTTATAAAACAAAATGTGACACATAGCAGAAGGAAGATGTGCTCTCTAATCATGGTTGCACATATCATTTTTAATATGAAGATTTTATATTTGAAATATGAAGTTCAATATTAAGATTTGATATTTCAAAATTCTGTTTATTAAAAATAAAACTTTTAGCTTTCTTTACTCATTTGAGAGCTATTTAGTTTCTAGTCAGTTCTAGACATGTGCAATTCTTGATTTTCATTTCTTTGCACCCCCCCCCCACTATGCAGAAAAGAGAAAAGATGAATTTTCAGGTAGTTTGGTAGAGAATATATTTTTTTCCTCTTTATTGCTTCATCATGGATCATTATTAATTTATTTTCTAAATTATTCTCAAATCTATTAAGGGCAAATGGTATTGTAACATCGGTAAATTCCAAAACTACCTTCTCCCCTGCTTTATTTTATTTCTCTGTGGCATTTGTAACTGTTATACATCTCATACAGTTTAGTTTTGTTGTTGCTGGTTTGCTGTGTGTGGTGGCAGTGGTAATGGCTGCATTTTTACTTCTACTGGAATATAAGCTCCATAACACTAGGTATTTTTGTCTCTTTCTGTTGTTATGCTTCAGTACATAGAATAGTGACTGACTCATAGAAGTCACTTATTTTTGTTGTTGTTGTTGAATATGAATAGATGCATTTATGCATCTATCACCTTAAAGAAGACTCTCACATTACTTGTGAAGAAAAGCATTTTATTACAGCTTAATAATTGATGAAAGAAAATTATGCAACTTTGCCTACACTGTCACTGTGAAAGGTACCACTTCACACAGTCATTTACATTGATAGCAGTTTCTACAGTTTGTGAACAGAAACAGTGGAAACAAAATACAAGGTGTCCTCCGAATCTAATGATTTTATTTCTAGGTAATTCTTTTTCTATACCTGCATATCAGTTCTGGAAGGTTTACTTGCAATAGCTAATTGGATAAGTATTACTTTACTTGAAGACAAAAGTCAAGCTTGTAATAACTTCTTTAGAAATAAACATACTTACCCAAATACTCTCTCAGTCTACTTTCTTTCACTTGCAGAGTATCATAATTTTCATTGAACTCCTGGTAAATATATTCCTTTTCAAATTAAATTTAAATTTCAGTTCAAGGTAACTTTATAAAAAGGTTAACGTCTTAAGAATTTTTAATATATTTATGTTATGGATTTTATTAAACGGTTTGTAAAGCATCGGGACTGAGAGGAGAGAGGGCTCTCTGAGTGACTGACCTGCACAGTCTCATCACCCTTTCTTCATAGGTCCTGCCTTCCTTCCCCTTGGCATCACCCACTGTGCCAGGAAAGCAGCTTCACATTGTAAACGGAGGCTGCATTAATCAGCAAAGTCCTCTGAGCTTTTCAAAGAATTATCTGTGAAAATAGTTACACTACTTTCAAAACAAGAGTAGAATCAACATGCAGAAATACGAGGTGGGTGAGACATATTTAAAATATATTTACTGAGAATTTAATAGAGCAATTGCACACATGTACGGCAATCATACACTCAAGATTTAATCACTGCCATTTACCACACTGTAGATTGAGACTAGATTGCCTTAAAAATTAAAAAGCAAAAGTCCACTAAAGTTGATGATATTAACTTGAGAACAGGCAGTGTCATCTAGAATGATCACATTGTGTTCTCCGTTCTTAGGTCCATGCCTGGCTTATAATGGAATAATACATAGATATGTGGAATTAATGCATGTTTGAAGGATGAATCCACAAGTGAAAAGGAAGCACAAGGACAGTTATAAACTCAATAAACTAAGACATAAAACTTATAGTCTAGTTAATAAAAGTAATCAATCTACTTTCCCCTCAACTAACTCAATAAAAAAATAGAAATTCAAATGTATAAAAAGTGAATCTGACATCAAAATTACAAGTAAACAACAGAATAACCATCAATCAGAGCTGCCTGAAATCTAGATGAATGGAAGTTCTATCACTAAGGAAGTTCTACATCTAGACTGGCAGGAGAGATTAGGAATTGCACAGGCTAGTTCCACGCCCACCTGTGGCAGATAAAAATCCAGAGGAATATCTCAGCTGCAGAGTTCCCCATGAGGAGTGAGGGATACCAGACCCAGACCATGCCTCCCAGTCTAAGGTTCTCTTTCCAGGAAGAGAAGTACTCATAACTTCTGGCTGTGAAAATCAGCGGGGATTGTGGCGGTGTGAGATGGAGGGTTTTTGAAGTCCCAGGCAGTTCCTCTTAAAAGGCCCATGCATGGATTTACTCTGAATCACTCTCTCTGAGCTACAGTGCAGGACAGCAGCTTCAAAGGCACCAGTGACCTAAAGAGAGAAACTGAATTATCTGGTATGAGGGCTAGAACCGAAGGGGCAGCTTTCTTCCAGACAGAAGTGTTGCCAGAGCCCATTGATCCTTTTCTGAGCCTTCCCTTGCACAGACCCCACTAGGGAGGCTCCTTATCTGACTCTATCAACCTAGCTAATGCTGTTTTCCCACCTGGTGATTCACTGAGACCCCCTCTACATCCAACTTTTGGTCTCAACCCAAGCTGTTTCCAGTGGCTTTTCCCTAAGAATGGCCTGTCTTGCCTCACACTCCTGACTTTCCTAAAATCTCTCAAACAATCAGCATCTGGTCTCAGCATACCTTTAATCTCTTGCTAAGTGGCCTACAACCTGGCACTAGCAGCAGGCAGCCTTGGTTCTCAGCTTGCCCTCTCCTGAGCACCTCCAAACCAAGTGCAAGTAAAAGCCATCTGCTGATCACTTTGTAGCTCATGTTCAGTAGCCCTGGGCAGAACACAGAGGGCAATTGATCTACACCTGCACCTCCTGGGAGACCTCTGAGCTAGCACACCTGGTGGACAGGTTCAGACTATGTTGAAGCATCACTCAACCAGCTCCACAAGAGACACTCAAGGGGTGGACTCAGCAGACACCAGGGCGCTACTAAAATAAGGACGGCTTTGTGGAGTGGGCCCCTGGGACAGCTGATTCTCCATGGTGGTCACAGACTGTCCTTTCAGCCAATTGACCTGGGGTTAAAACCCTCTCATTTACATGTCAATCAAGGGTCAACTAGGAGGGTGTACACAGCCTACAAGGGACAGGGAGGCTGTGCCACTGAACTCTACAGGACATATACTACCTTAGGCCACTCTACCAAGCCCTGGAGATGTAATAGTGCTATCTAATACATAGACAAAACACAAGAAAGCTGCCAAAATGAGGAGAAAAACAATGTCTCAAATAAAAGAACAGAACAAATTCCAGAAAAAGAACTAAACAAAATGGAGACAAGCAATCTTTCAGAGGCAGAGTTCAAAACATTGGTTATAAGGATGCTCAATGAGCATAGGGGAAGAGTAGATGAACTTAGAGAGAGAACTTCAATAGCATAAAGTATCTGGACACCATAAAAAAAAAAGTCAGAAATGAAGGATACATTTACTGAAATGAAGAATAATTTACAGGGAATCAACAGTAAAGTAGATAAGCTGAGAATCAAAACAGCAATTTGGAACATAAGGAAGCAAAAAACACCCAATCAGAACATAAAAAAGAAAAAGAAAAAAAGGAGACTTCTTTAAGGGCCTCTGGGACATCAAGTATACCAACATTCACATCATGAGGGTGCCCAAAGTAGAACAGAAAGCACTGGAAATTGAAAACCTACTTGAAAAAAATAACAGAAAACTTCCCTAACCTGATGAAGAAAATAGACATACAAGTCTGGGAAGCACAGAGAGTCCCAAGATAAACCCAAAGGGGCACACACCAAGGCACATCATAATTAAAGTGTCAAAGGTTAAAGACAAAGAGAGAATCTTAAAAGAGCAAGAGAAAAGCAGTTAGTTACCTACAAGTGAGTTCCCATAAGACTGTCAGCTGATTTCTTAACAGAAACCTTGCAGGGTAGAAGGGATTGGCCAAAAATATTCAAAGTGATGAAATGCAAGGACCTACAATCAAGATTATCCAACAAAGCTATCATTTCAAATCAAAGGACCTATAAAGAACTTATATGACAAGAAAAAAACTAAAGGAATTCATCACCATCAAACCAGTATTACATAAAATGTTAAAGGGTCTTCTTTAAGAAAAATAAAACAGAACAAAAATATGGTAATAAATACATATCTGTCAACAATTGCATCTAAACAACAAAATAAATGAGCAAGCAGAACAGAAATAGGCTAATAGATACAAAGAACATTTTGATGGTTTCGAGATGGAGGAAGGTTGCGGGGATGGGCACAAAAACGGAAGGGATTAAGAAGTACAAAGTGGTAGTTAAAAAGTAGTCATGGTGATATAAAGTACAGTATTAGGAATATGATCAATAATATTCTAAGTACAAGATTTATCGAGATGATCTTTAAGTTATATAATGTCTAATCACTGGGGTGTACACCTGAAACTAATATAACTTTGTGTGCGATTGTAATTAAAAAATAAAAAATAATTTCAAAAATTTTTGAGATATTTGATAAACAGAATTATATTTTTGAAACTACTTTTAAAAGATGGAAATAAATGGCCCAGTAAAATAGAGACAGACTCATAGATAGAGAACAGGCAGATAGCTTGGAGGGTGTTGGGGGGAGTGTGCAAAAAAGGAAAAAAGAAACAGAAGTTATGGACAACAGTGTGGTGATTGCAGGGGTGGAGGGGGATGGGTGGAGGTGGAAGGGAGCACAGAGAGGATAAATGGTGATGAAAAAAATTAAATTAAATTAAATTTAAAAAAAATGAAATGTTCTCCTTGTCATCAAACATTCTTTAAAACAATTTTTCTTTAAGAGAAGGGATTACAATTCATATAGGGCATTGCTTTTACCTAATCAAGTTGCAAAAATCAATATTTTTCCAATCTTATTATTAAAAATAGAAAATAAATCCTTTTAAAGAAATTATAGTAGTAATATTGGAAAACCTTTTATGAAGAGGCATGACATTCTTAGATTATTAATTATAAATATAACTATTAATCTCTACTCAATTTCAACATAGAATTAACATTCCAGAAATCCTTTTTTGATATTTACAGCCAATACTTCTCAATAACTCTTTTTGCGGGGAGAATTGCAAAAATAATTTACTTTCTAGGTAAGTCATGCCATTTCCTTAGCAACATCAGTGCACTTGCATGCACTTAAACCCATTAGTCTCAGTGCATCAGAAAAAATATCCTTTATACATATTTTGTTATCAGAATATTTTATATTACAATCATGGGATTTCCTATTCTTCTCTTAAGACTTCATTCAGTGCTAAGGATGAATGAAGGCAACTATTGAAGTTTAAGCACCATGTCTTTCCTGTACAATTTCCAATGTGACTCTAGGTCCAAATTGCAAAGTGTCACAAAGGATCTGAATCTGGATTATTCATGTGCAAAATAGCTGTGTACAAATAACACTAAAACAATAAAACTGGTTGTAGTTTTAGGAACCTTATTTTATGCAGTTACGTTACAAATAATCTCAAACTAAACATAATTAAATTTGATGACAATATAATCTCAATTTTATCTCCTTTAAGCTATTACGTGATATAGAATTAATGATTCATTGTCAAGAGATGAGTATGGCCTCTGGAAGACAGTCACTAAAATCCTCATTCTGAGATCATGAGGTTGGGATAGATAATCATGTGCCTAGAATTTTCAATCAGATATTATATACATCTATATGCAGATATACATTTATATACAACTAATTGTATATATACAAAATTACAAATACGTTATACATTCTAATTATCACCATTTCCTCTTTTTTGTTGTTTTAAATTTCTTTTTTCTGTATTTCTTTTTTTGCATTAAAGAATTTTTCCGGTTGTTCATCATCTTGCAGAACATTTAGACAAATATATTCTAAACATATTATAATTCTAGCTAAAACAGAACTTAAACCATTAAATTCCATTAATATATCAATTCATTTTATATCTGCAAACAAATAATACTGGGATTAGGAGACAATATATTATGGTCACAAATGTTGAAAGACCTGATTTTATTTTATTTAATTAATTTATTTATTTAATTTAGAAAAGTTCTTCAATTACCATTGAAATTCCATATTATATTAGTTTCAAGTATATAAAATACTGATTAGACCATTCATATAACTTACAAAATGATCCCCCTGATAAATCTAGTACCCAACGGACCCCATCCATAGTTATTACAATATTTTCTATGCTATTCTTTATGACCCCATAACATTTTGTAATCACCAATATGTACTTTTTGATTCTTTCACCCTTTTCACCCAGTTCCCCAACTACTTCCCCCTGGAAACCATTCATTTGTGTTGTTTGTTCATTTATGTTGTTTTTTGAATTCCATATGTAAGTGCAATCACATGGTATTTCTTTTTCTGTCATTGACTTATTTTACTTAGAATAGTAAACTCTAGGTCCATCTATGTCATCACACATGGTAAGATTTCATTCTTTTTTAATTGCCAGGTAATATTGTATTGTATTGTATATATGTACCACTTCTTTATCTGATTGTCTATTGATGGACATGTAGGTTGCTTCCATATTTGATTATTTTAACTAATGTTGCAATGAACATAGAGATGTATATAGCTTTTTGAATTAGTGTATTAGAAATGGATTGCTGGCTTGTATGGTAGTTCTACTTTTAGTTTTTGAGGAACCCCCAATACTGTTTTCCATAGTGGTTGCATCCATCTGCAGTCCCACCAACAGTGCATGAGGCTTCCCTTTTCTTCCACTTTTCATCAAAACGTGTTTGTTTTGATGAGATAGACCAAAGAACTTATGCATGTATGCGTAACCAATGGACATAGACAACAATGCTTGCAGGGATGGGGGTGGATAGGGAGGAGGGTGACTGCAAGGAAAAAGGAGAAACATTGGTAACAAAAAATTAATTAATAAAAAAGAAAAATAAATAAATATTTATTGTTAAATGTTTAAAAAACACTTTGTTTTATTGATAATAGCCATTGTAACAGCTATGAAGTGCTATCTCATTGTGGTTTCAATTTGCATTTCTCTGAGGATTAGTGATGTTAATCATCTTTTCATGTCCATTGGCCACCTCTTTAGAGAAATGTGAAAGACCCTGGTTTTAGTTCTGTTTGTTATCAATCCATTTTGTAACCTTAATTAGGTTACAAAATGTTATGCTGTAGTTTTATGATCTATGAAATGTATATGGTATTACTTGTTATGACTATCTCACAGAGAATGTGGGAATATCATATTAATGTTTTATTAGAAAATTTAAAAACAGCTAAATCTTATGAACATAAATATTATTAAATATTGTGTTAAACAAATGATATAGCAGGAACAATAAATTCTTTATTCTATACATTCTGATGTACACATTTTAGTGATTTTTATGAATATTTTTCGATGTAAATACATTTCTATTAGTTTGGTTTCCTACACATTTAGTTTAATTCAACAAATATTAATTGAGCACTTAGTATATGCCAATTCCTAAAACTGGCATAGTAGGTAACATAAAATTAATAAGAAATAATGCTTGCTCTTAAGGAGCTTACAGTCTTTATTAAGGAAATGAGATAAGGATCCAATAGATATAATATAAAGCAAAATATATGTTTCATAAAAGAGGTACCAAGAATTTCAAGAAGGGTACCAAGTAGAAAAAGTATCATCTGACACGAATGCTCAAAATATAGAACTTCTCCTTCCGCTCCCTCAAGATCATAACCTAGAAGTCAGAGACTCTAGTCAACTGGAATAGTCAGATACAACCCAAAGAACTGAGAAAGGCTAAAAGTAAAGGTATGCTTTTCAGTACATTTGCAATTGCAGTGATTTGGCAAGGTATCCTAGAAACATTTAAGAAAATGTATGCGTACATACTTAGGCATATGTACTTCAATGAGTAGTGAAAAGTAGACAGTAAGAATCCCTGAGCTGGGGACTGATGTGCTGATGATCCACAGTCTTGAAAAGGGGTGAAACTGCATTTAGGAAGACCAATTTGACAGAGTTATGGTAACAGGGAGCAGGAGGGCAATGACGAGAATTAGGATGCTGTTACTCTGTCCAGTCAAGAGAAAATTTAAGCCATTTTCTGTGAAAGCAGAATAGAGTTTACAAAGGGTTAAAATGACAGACGTGAGGAGGCAATACTGATTACATTTGGGATGCAAAGGAAATGGAGGCAAGGAGGAGTCTACAGGTTTTGAACACAGAAAACATAGCTCACTAAAAATGGTAGCATGCTGGTGGCCAAATTAATGAGACAGAGAATTCAAGAGAAGAATTTCAGAATTCAGAAGAAGTTAGATTTCAGGGATTGAGGGGAAGTTGGTTACTAATTTGGACCAGAGAGGGTAGCAGTCAGCAGGAAGCTTGAATCTATGTAAAAGATGCAGGCCTGGCTGGCCTTTTCTCTCTTTCAGTAGCAGCTACTATGAAAACAGTATGGATGCTCCTAAAAAATTAAGAATAGAATTCCTAGAAGACCCAGCAATGCTTCTTTTGGTTATCTACCCCACAAAAATGGAAAATATTTATTCAAAAAGATATATGGACCCCTATGTTCATTGCAGCATTATTCATCATGGAAATAACGGAAGGGTCCTTCATCAGATGATTAGATAAAGAAGAAGTGGCATATAAATACAAGGGAACATTACTCAGCCATAAGCAAAGGTGAAATACTGCCATTTGCAACAACATGGCCAGATCTTGAGAATATTATACTAAGCAAAGTAAGTTAGTGAAAGTCAAGAACCATATGAGTTCACTCATGTGAGATATAAAACCGAAAGAAACAAAAACTCATAGGCCCAGACAGCAATATGGTGGTTAACGGAGGGAAGAGGAGGGGGTGGAGGGTAATAGAAGGGTAAAGAGGGTCAAATATATGGTGACGGAAGATTTGACTTGGGGTGGTGGGCACACAATGCAATATGCAGATCATGTATCATAGGAATGTACACTTGAAACCTATATAATCTTATTAACCACTGTCACTACAATAAGTTTAATTTAAAAAAATTGATAAAACACCAAAAAAAGAAGATACAGGACTGGAGAATAAGGTCAATTTGAACGTCATCTGTTGCAGGGTTGTTCTGACAGTGGATGGTATGGTACTAATTAAAATAAACTTAGACTGTGGGAAAATATTTATAGTTAAAGATTGAAGAAGGAATAGGGGGCATGCAGGCAATAGATAGTATCCAAAATAATCAGGGAAAGCTGGAAAATATGAAAACATATATCAACATTGGTAATTTCAAAAAGTTGGTAACTTCAAAATTTCAAACAAAAGTGGTGAACATTATAAAAAAGAAAAAAACAATCAAAGACAGTGAATTGTTGCAGAGGTCTTTGGACTTGGCGGCTAAAGGTTCAAAGTGGAGGAAATACAATTATTCATTAAAAATTTTTTTTTCCCTTTTTTATTTTAGAGAGAAAGGAAGGGAGAGGGAGAGAGAGAGATAGAAACATCCATGACAAAAAACATCGATTGGCTGCCTCCTGCATGCCCCGCACTGGGGATTTGGCCCACAACCTGGGCATGTACCCTGATCGGGAATCAAACCGGTAACCTCTTGGTGCTTAGGTCAACGTTCAACCCCTGAGCCACACCAGCTGGGCAGCAGTCATTCATTTTTGCTGAATAAATATCTGACAACCTACTCTGAATTTTTAAAAAATGGTTAGCAAAATAAGTATATTTTCTCTGGCTTCATAGACCTTACAGTGCAGTAAGGGAAAGTCAGAATAACCAAATACACAAATAATCAATTAAATCGTTGAAAAATCCTCTAAAAGAAAATAAAGGGAATAGGTAAGAGAAGAAACTGATTTGGTCTAAATGATGAAGAAAGAATTTCCAGAGGAAGACCTGTACAAACTGAGATCTGGAATGAACTAGGCAAAAGGGGAAAGAGAGCTTGGGTTATTCAAGACGCAGGAAAAACAGGCACAAGGGCCTTGAGTGTGGAGGCAGCATCAGAGAAACGGAAGAAAGCTCTGTGTCTGAAGCTGCATGAGCAGAGTGAGGACGGTAAGATGATAATTTTTTCATCTTAATTTGATAAGTGCCAACTATAGGTTAGGTCACAGGATTGTTCCTGGGCAGTACCAGCATCCAGCAAACAAGGGAGATGAGGCTGGGTGGGCGAGAAGCCAGATCATGCAGGTTTTTCTGTGCTCCTTTAAGGAATTCACTTTTTATTTCACAAGGAGTGGAAAGCCATTAAAAGGCTTTAAGAAGGAGAGCACATTTACATTTTTGTTTTAAGATAATCAGATAAGCTGAAAGGTGAATGATGGAGAGTGGAAATAGAAATGAGATGCTAATGCTTATGTTACCAGTATTCTCTGGTAACTCTGTCTGTGGTAGTGATACCACATATGGCAGCAGTTAGATACAGTCAAAGTATACTAAGGAGCCAAAAATCAACAAGATGTGCTGACGGATTGGATATAAGGGAGAAGGATGGATAGGAATCCAGGGTGAATTTCCTGGATTGTATTAATTATAATGACTGTTGGGGCCGCACTAGACATAGCGATCCTAGAGGACCAGCACTATCAATACACCAGTGTAAAACAAGGTTTTGAAATTTCCATTCAATAGCGACAATAAAAGCCATTAATTTAGCCACATATCCATGGTCTCATTTCTGACCAATCACAAGCACTGGTCAGATGTTTGGCTGAGACTCTCAGTGTGTGTCCATGGAGTTTGTCTCTATGCACAGCTAATTAGGATGAGGTTTGAACCTCCAGTACTGGCCTCATTAGCACAGGCTGAAATCAACAGAGCTAACTAGGCCAGGAAGATTAAAAGAAACCCCCTCATTGTGATGGAGATTACTTTCGCGTACAGTGTACCATTTTCCAGAACAAATAAATACAGTTGAGAGACTATAATTGAGAGCAACAAATAATTAGTGTAGAGGAAGAAAAAGATAAAAATGAAAAAATAGAATTGAGGAACATGCACATTATAAATTCTGCATATTTCTCATGGCATGAGACACTTCATTGTTATTCATAATTAGTGCACACATTATCATTTTCATTAACTTACAAGCAAGATTTTCACTTTTTTCAATTAAATATTTCCAATCTAAAGTTTGAGGTGAGTATGCTTCATTAAGTAGAGCGCATTTCGACTCTGCAGCCTTACCTGATTCCCTCTGCCAATGCACGTCGAGTGGGATTCCGCCTCTGATGCTTGTCCTGCTCGCACTGTCCTGGTATATCGCTAAGACCTCCGCGGGCAGCCCGGGGCTCTCCTCGCCACCGTATGACTTCATGTAGAGTGCCTAAAGCTACATTGTGTAGGCCAGCAAAATCCAGAAAAAACTAACTTTTGAACAAGAAAAACCCAAAGAAAAGTTTTCTATACATTGAGCCATTTCTTCCTTTTCCATCCCCTGGAATGATTTTTTTCAGACAAGAAAATGAATATATGTTTAATGTCAAAGAATTAGGAATCCAGAAATAAAATAGAAAATGAAACTTTGTTAAACCACACCTACCAGACAGATACAAACATATATATATATATATATATTTTTTTTTTCTTTATAAATTTACAGAGAGAGGAAAGGAGAGGGAGATAGAGAGAAACATTAATGAAAGAGAACATCGATTGGCGGCCTCCTGCATGCCCCCCCACTGGGGTTTTGGTCTACAACCTGGCAATGTGTCCTGACCAGGAATCAAACTGGCGACCTCTTGGTACATGGGTCGACACTCAACCACTGAGCCATAACAGCTGGGCAGAATTATACATATTTTTATAAATATAACAGACTGCACATATACTGTTATGTATGTTTTAGACTTAACAATATACAGTAGACATATTTCTACGTTACATAACATTTGAGTCCATCTGTAAAACAGAGTCTTGGTTCTCTGTTCTGTAAATAAACCATTGTCTTATTTTGTTCTCTCAGAAGCAGTCTTTGAGACAAAGTTTCAGTGCAATATTTATCTGGAAGGTAATTCCAGAAAATTCTAGCAGGCATACGAGGAAGCGATGTGAGTTCCCATGGGGGAACTCCAGATAGATCAGGCAGGGCAGAATTTACTCTGGTGGGAAAGCTGGAATGTTATGCGTTGATTAAGGGCTGCTAGTGCAGGGCATTAAGGGGCTGGTTGGGTAGTGTTAATTCTGGCACTTATGAACTAGAATGCATGGGTGGGCCCTGGCTGCTGAAGAAATCTCTCACACAGTTGGCACTCAGGCTGCACTGCAGTGTCAAAGCTGCAGTAGACAGTGGGAAGAGTACAACCAACCTTCCTTCCTTCCTTCCTTCCTTCCTTCCTTCCTTCCTTCCTTCCTTCCTTCCTTCCTTCCTTCTTTCCTTCCTTCCTATTTTCTTTATTGATTTTTAGAGACAGAGGAAGGGAGAGGAAGAAAGAGATCGAAACATCAATGAGAGAGGACATCAATTGCCCACCTCCTGCATGCCCCCCACTGGAGATCCGGCCCACAACCTGGGCATGTGCCCTGACTGGGAATCGAACTGGCAACTTCTTGGTGCATGGGTCGACGCTCAACCACTGAGCCACACCAGCCAGGCCAACCATGTTTATTTTAATTTTCCATTACTGATGGGCGTTTATATGGTTTCTAATTTTTTCACCATTATAAACCGCCATGATATCCTTACACACGATTATTTGCATGACCATTTGGTTTTTCATGACATAATTACTATAAATAGAATTAAAGAAGAATTTGCCATGAGAAAATATCAGTATTTTTGAACTAAATTAAATATACCTAGCATAGCAGGGCTTAAAATTTGTCCAATTTTTCTATTTTAAGATAAGGACAATACAGTTTTTAAAAGAACAAAAGAGAGAAAATCGTTATTACCTGGGGCTAGAGAGCAGGTTCTTGGACTTGACACTACAAGTGTCATCCTCCCGGAAAAAAATAATTGTAAATTGGACCTCATCTAAACTAAAACCTTTTGCCTTGCAAAATAAATATGAAGAGGATGAAATGATAAGATATAGATATGAAGAAACTTCTTAAAAGCCACATATCAGGCAAATGACATGTGTAGAATATAAAAAGAGCTCTCAACACTCAACAGTAAAAAAAATAAAAATCAACGAGAAAGCAGAAAAAGGACATCGCTAGACATTTCACACAAAAGGATATTCAGGCAGCAAATTTCATTCGCCACCAGGAAAATGCAAAACCACAATGAGAAATCACTACAAACCTATCAGAATAGATGAATAAAAAAAGAAGTGACAACACTAAATATTGGTGAGAATGCACAGAAATTGGATCACTCATTACACCACTGGAGAAATGTGCCATGGTACACCCACTCTGCAAAACCACTTGGCATTTTCTTATAAAACTAAACATAAATTTCCACACCACCCAGTAGTTGCACTCTTGAACATTTATGGAGACAGAAACTTACTTGCACACCACGATGTGTACCTGAATGTTCACAGTGGCTCTGTTTGCAATAGCCCCATACTGCAAACAACCCAGATGTCCTTCCCTGGGTATATGACCACACAAACTGTAATGCCTCCATACTACACAATATTACTCTGCAAAAAAAGTTACCAATTATTGGTACATGTCACAACTTGGATAAATCTCCAGGAAATTATGCTGAGTGCAAAAAGTCAATACCCAAAACTTATATAGTGTATAGTAGTGTTTATATAACATTCTTGAAATGACAAAATTGAAGAAATGGTGAGCAGATTGGTTGTTGCTTGGAGTTTAGGATGGATTGGAGGAAGGAAAGTAGGAGAGAAGTGGATGTGGTTATAAAAAGGCAACACGAAAGGAGTTCTTGTGGTGACTGAACTGTGTATCTGTACGGTGGTGGCAGGTCCATGAGCCAACAGATGTGCAAAAAGAACAGAGAACTAAAGACACACACACACACACACAAGTGCAGATGTTATCACTGGAGGAAACTGGGTAAAGTGTACGCGGATGTCTTTATATTCTCTCTTACAACTGCATGTGAATCTATAATTATCTCAATATAAAAGTTTAATTTTAAAAAATGAGCAGCACTTCTGTCTAGAATATAAACACATATGTAAATCTGCATGGTAACTTTTTAAATTAAAATGTTATTGATTTGTTTTTTTTAGAGAGAGAGAGAGGAAGGGAGAAGGAGAGAGAGAGAGAGAGAGAGATAGGAACATTGATGAGAGAGAACATCTATTGGATGCCTCCTGGCCTCCTGCACACCCCCCACTGTGGATTTGCCTAACAACCTGGGCATGTGCCCTGACCAGGAATCAAACCAGTGACCTCATGGTGCACGGGTCGATGTTCAACCAGTGAGCCACACTAGCTGGGCTCTATGGTAACTTTTGATTTTTAGAGAGAGTGGAAAGAGTAAGAGACTGAGAGAGAGACACATAAATGTGAGAGAGACACATCAATTGTTTGCTTCCCACATGACCCCCAACCAGGACAGGGGATCAAAACTGAAACCCAGGTAGGTGCACATGACCAGGAATCAAACCCAAGACCCTTAGGTCCATGGGCCAACGCTCTAACCACTGAGCCAAACCAGCCAGGGAATAGGCTCAGAGACTTTAAACCATCTAGTCAAAGTCAAATAGTTTCTAGTGGTAAACATTAGGATAAGAACTTATATTCTCTCCACTACACCAATGTTTATCACAAATACCAGAATTATTTAAGGGCTTTGTTTAAAAACCTATGTCTTCTCACTTGCCTCCAGCTCTTTTGAATCCAAACTTCTGGTGCCAAGACTCAGGAATCTGTATTTTTAAAACCCCCTAGAAGATTTCAATGCAAATTCAAGTTAAAGTCCAGTTGCATTATAATACATGAAGCATCTTTCCTTTGAGATACACATGAAATATCTACTACAATTTTAAATGATGTTATATTTCATTCATGTTGATACTTTTTTTTTCATAATTTTATATCTCTGAAATAGAACTGCTTGTTATAACTGATGACATCTTGCAATTACTGTAAATATGTTTTTTAATCTTAATGCTATGTAAACCAGTGTTGTTTTATATTTAATATAGTATGGAAGTCAATTGGGTGATACAATACAAAAGACATTGCTTATTAAACACCGTTCTTTTCAGTCCTGGGTCACATTGTATAAAGGTGCCGTCTAAGTGCTATAGGAGGCAGGGTGATGGACAAAGGACAAGGTGCCTGCCAGTGGGCTCAGCGGTTGAGAATCAACCCATGCACCAAGAGGTCACTGGTTCGATTCTCGGTAGGGACACTTGCCCAGGTTGTGAGCCCAATCCTCAGTGGTGGGGCGTGCAGGAGGCGGCCAATCGATGTTCTCTCTCATTGATATGCTTCTATGTCTCTCTCCCTCTCTCTTTAAAGATCAATAAAGAGAAAAAAAAAGAAAATTCTACCTTAAAAAAAATGACCAGGTGTCACCAATCACACCTAGATTCACATGTAGCCCAGGTGAGCCACCAATCGTCCTGGGGTAGAACAGATGAAGTGATGTGTGGGAAAGCAATTTGAATACAATACATTATTATGTAAATGGCATGTATGAATGTGTGCATATGCATGAGCTTGAAACAAGCTTATTAGAGAAAGTGGAAATAATTTGAAAATGCTGATTTACCGACTCGGCACAATACAGTGTAGTAGACATTAAGATTCTCAGCTTCACTCTTCTTCTTTCTTGAATATAAAGCTTATTGATACAAAGTTTGAGTGCTCATTAATGCTTGCTATGTTATAG
Source organism: Molossus molossus (assembly GCF_014108415.1). Lineage (NCBI taxonomy): Eukaryota > Metazoa > Chordata > Mammalia > Chiroptera > Molossidae > Molossus > Molossus molossus. The sequence goes on from NW_023425344.1 coordinate 138,491,405, forward strand.
GAAATTAAGTGTTTTACATAGTCCTTTTCATGTGAGCCTCCTGGCAATTCTGTGAAATACCATATTTTTTCTGTTGCTATAATCCCTATTTTAAAGGAAATTGAGTTGTTGGGGACATTAAATTAGTTGACTAAAATGATCTAATGAGAAAAGAGTATAAAAAGAGTGTGAACAGAGTCAGTCTGACAGGAACTTGTGTGCTGAAATATACCTCAAAAGAAAATTTACTCAAAATTAACCTACATTGGTGAATCTACAAAACGGGGAAGGAGAAAGTGGACAGAGGAGCCAGGCTGTAACCATAGACACTACAAAGGAAAGAAGAGAAAGCCAAGAGGAACACGTGTTAAAATATATGTGTATATGTTCATAGCAGTTCTTCAAAATTACTTGATCTAGATATTTTATTTTCATTTTGTAGGTTATGTGTCTCTAAGAAATGCATCTGGTTATATAACTTCCTTTTCATCCCATTTCTACTAATGTGAGCACTAGTTTGATTCTTTTCATTTTTAAATGCATTATCCACATCTATTCCTATTGTCCTTCCTTCTCTGTGTCCTCCTTGTTTATGTTTTTGCTTTAGAAGTTCTATCATTTTGTTCTTTGAGCCTTTGCATTCACCTGGCAGCCTTACACTTCTCTTATTCTCGCTCTTTTTTATGCAGTGGATGTGTAACCTGGTCTTGTCCTCAGGAAAACTGTGAAATGAATGTAGTCTTTGAAACACCAAACTCCTTTCTTCCTGTTCCTAAGCTCCTTCCAACAGGTCTAGTGATTCCTCGGTCTATTTTGCTAGATATTTGAAGACTGTAAACTGATAAAATATTAAACCCAAATATTCTAGACTAATATGTTTTCCTTATGGAAGTATTTATAGTTTGAAAGAAGACTACTGGAGAAAGCAACATAAGCATGAAGGAATGGTATGCTGAGTGAAGACTGCAGGCCCCAGTGTGGGCTGTTGTTTCAGAATGGGTCCCCTCCAATACCTTCAGATACTCCTGCATTGGAGAGACCTTTTGAGTACATGCAAAATCCCAGTCTTGCACACAATATTGTAAAAAACTAAATCAATAAAAAAGAAAAGGTGCATATTTATTTCATTATAAATTATAACAGACAATGTAGTACTTTATATTCTTTTACTTCAAAATTAATTTTTGTGGGGTTGCCAATACTGACACTATACAATATTTTATTTTGGGCTCATTGGCTTATTGAATTGTGTTGATTTTGGAAGTTAAAGCATGTAATTCAAAGCAGAAACAAAATAATATAATAAAAATTGATAATCCTCCCTGATCAACACTGTTTTCTAATTTTGAAAATTAGTTTCTTATTATTTTGTTATATGAGCAAGAATCTAGTTTTTGCTATCTAAAATATTACCCAGAACTAAATAAATATCTAAAGACATATATATATATATATATATATATATGCTGTATATACTTTTTTTCTCTATAAAAAACTTTAGCAAATGAAGGGGGGAAATAGAACTTTCCCTTGTTAATCATTGTTACAACTTTGGTGTATGTAAATCAAATTATTATACAACTTGAAAAATATTTGCATGTTTAAACATACTTTATTTCAAGTTTAGTGAATGATAGAACCCCAAGAAATATGCACTACAACAAAATCTAGAAAGGGTTTAAGTCTTTGAATTTAGCTATAGCTCCTGTGGTCTTCCTAAGGTAAAATTAAGCATAATATTCTATGTAGTATTATTCTCATGTATAATGATGCTATCTAACACAAAACATGCAGAATTAGTCTCATTTTCCTTAGTTTAACCTTATAAGAATTGTTTGCAAAAACATTAACAACATTTGCTCTTTTATTAAGAAATACAATTGTTTTCTGTTAAACTAGAAAGTTGTGTTGCAAATGCTTTAACTGATTTTTCAGTTGGGTCAACTCATCATTTTTCTTAGTACACAGGAGGTATCTTCTGTCCATGAATGAAATTTCATTGATTTTATAAGTGAAAGGTGATGCTGCTTATTGTCTGAGTTCATTGAATAAGTCTGTTCTACAAACAGTTCCAGGTCATGGATTAATTTAGCAGTCATTAATTCAATGAAGTTTATAGAATCTAGGTCAGTTTAAAGTCCTTAAACTTGTAATAAGTCATAGGCTTTGCTGTGGAGAAGGTTATATTTTAATCTGGGAAGCAAATATGCAAACATAAGTAAAGTCCTTAATTTAACTATTAAACTAAACAGCTTATGGAGAATAAATAGTACTTTAATATGTAGTTCAGGGAGTAGTTGATTTGATTTTTAAACATGGTTAATGGATCTGTTAATGTTGATTGTATTTGCATTTTCACAATTTCATGGATATGTTTAGAGAAAACTAAGCTAAATAGGCAATAGGAAAACAATGAAAACCAAGTTAATTTTCAGGATTCCATTTATACATTGGTTCACTCAAATCCTTATCAAACAGTATTTTTTGTTTCCCACAGAAGACACACTGTTAGCCTAGTGGCCCCATCAGACGTGATTAAAAAACGATCACCCTTGATAACATTTGCATGTTAACCTGCCTTCAGGCATTTTGCGTCATACAAAAGACCAGAGTTCCTAAATTGAACCATATTTCTTAAATCACAGTTCATTCAGGAAGATTTCAGTGCCTACTTGTTTAACACAATCTTATAAATGATCTCTTACAAAGGACCTAAAAATCAACACATATCTTTGATGGGCTAATTGTGTTTCACTGCAGTGTTGAGTCTATAAAAGCTTTTCAATAGTGAGAGAAATGATGAATTTTCATCTTAATTTGCAAATATAATTGCCATTTAAATATCTTTCTGTTTCTATCTTAAGTTCTTATTGACAGCAGAAATTTCCCCCAAACACTAATAGAGTATTTAACATAATTTTATTTATTGAAAGAAAATCCAAGGGAAAAAAAAAAACATACAGCTATCTGAAACTATTTATCAGAAGGAAAATATCAAAGAAAAAGTAAGTTAAATCTAAATCTGAGATCTAAAATGTAACTAATATTCAATATACATGTAACAGAATGTATATTTGATTAACTTATACATTTAAATATACTGCTGAGACTCAAGAAATAAAAATGATGTCCTAGAAATCCAGGACCACAATTAAGAGCTAGAGTAAAACAAATGAAAACTAACAAACTAATCCCTAGTTCATAGGATTTTCCATCATTTCATTGAAAAATAAGAATACATTGTAGCTCAACTCATGGAAAATTAGTACAATTGATATTAAATTCAATCAGTTGTAAATATTCCCTTGAGAAATCTATTTCATTTTCTACCAAGAGTTTAACCTCTGCCCTACACAAAATTTTGAATTCCAATTCTTTATTTTTAATATACTCAATGTGGGTTCAGGGTAGTGTAATCGCCACTCACAATTTATTAAGCTTTATATTAATAATGTCAATTAAGTAGTCCATATACAAATATATGGAATATTTCTCTCTCCCTAACTTTCACTTCTTTTTCTAAGCAGACATAAACATATAATGGATTGATTCTGAATTGATATATTTCACATTAAAATTTCAAGTCTTTAAGTCTTACTTTTTCTATGTAATAACATATATATATATTTTTATAAATATTATGTATACTCAGCAAAGAACATTTTATATCAGATTTGAAAAAAGTTCTGATCATTCTGTGGTAGTTTTTCTCCTAAGCCGAAGTAGAAAATGCCAGAGACATTGCTTTTTAAAAATAAGCACTAAGAAAACTAATTGAACTAGTTAGCTACAAAGGGAACATTGTAGGAAGGGAAATAGCTTGGGATTGAACCCTATGATTTCATTGTTTTCACAGAAAATGTAATAACTCCTCATTGACATCAACTACCCAGTTGCAAGAAGAGTATACCTTCTGCTTTGTTGAGACACAGACGAAGCAATTAGTAGGAAGTAGTCATCAACCAAGAAAAAAATGAATTGGGAGTAACATTTTTCCAGTTTACATGTCTCTTGAAAGGCCCTGATAATCGAAAGGCACATTAAAAAAAAAAAAGGTAATTTTTTAATAAAAAACATGCATTCAAAAGAATCCTTTGAAATCACTCTGTCAAAATCAGATCAGTTCGTCACCATCTTTCAAATCACTAATCAAATAAAAATAAAAAAATGGAGCATGAAAAATACCACAGCCAGTTTCATACAGATTCAAGGACAGAACTAAATTAATTGTTCTTCAAATTACACATTTTGACAAATAAGTTTATTATAGTCTTTAAAAAATGCATGTTTGGTGAACAGTTAGTACAGTTGTCACTCATATTTTGTCATATTTTAAAATATGAAAGTAATAAATGGGATTAATTTTACTATCTGTAACATGATGCAACTGACTGTTTTGTGATTCCAATGATCATGGTCATCATACTTTATTGCCATGACAAAGTCAGTTCTGGGATGTGTGTAAAGTACCATTAGCTTAGCCTATTTCATGGCATTGTGGTATACCACGGATCTTTCAAGTTTCTTAAAGAAAATTTAGTCACATGAAACTGAAAAAACATTTTAAACCAGGGATACATAGCATATTATAATTCGTGATGGAACTAAAAAATACATAGCAGGAAAAAAGAAAGAAAAAAAAAAAAAAGCAGGTATGTATATTATGCATGTAAGAGAAAACTCAGATTATAAAGCACAAAATAAAGTTATGTTATTTTAAAATAATACACAGTCAATGAGTATTTAATACAAATCCTACGTAAAAAATGGGGCTACTGTAACTAATAAAATAATAATATTGGGTATGATTTGGCACTTCTGAAAACTTTAGTGAATTTTAATTCTAAAATGCTACCAGTTTTTGGATGCACTGTTTTTTTATATATCACTACATAGAAATGCCACCAATTGTAATTAAAATAGGCCAATTGTAGAAATATTAACATGTGGAGACACAGCATCTTTGAAACAAAGTAATGCTCCTAATTAATCAGGGATCAGTTACTGGCAGTAAGAGATTACATAGTATAATCTTTCTCCTGGGAAATTAAAATCTCCATTGCCTGATGCCTTCCTATAAAAGAAGAAAAAAAAAAATTGACATCAATTACACGTAAAATATATTACCAAAGAGAAAAGGGAGGATATGTTAGTGAGTTCAACTTATAATAAACACAAAAAAATATTTTAAAAAGGAAGGCAGTTGGTAAACAGGTAAATTGTTATTATCACTAATATTAAAGAAGAGACTACTTAACACAATTTACATTTATTTCACATATCCCAATTTTTAAAAATTTCCTGCATTTTTAAGCATTGACTTTCAATTAAAGCAACTAAACATTTGATCTGGATTGAAAAACACTGATTCTAATTCTAAGTTTGTTGGTTTACATAAATGATCCAGAACCCACTTGAGATATATACTTTATTACCATATCAATAAATATGATTGCTTTGTAGTTCTTTTGATTGCCCTTTGTTCTTGGCACTCATCAGCAATTTCTTAAAAATTTAATCAAAATTAATTTTGAAGTACCAGCCAGTTCTCATGAACTTCTGAAGCATGTATTCTTACAGTGTGAAAGGTAACAGAAAAATCTTAGTACCTTATTCATGTTTAATAGAAGGATTGAAACTGTCATTTACAGAAATTTCTTTGTGTAGGGTTACTTAGGAGAAAAGAAGACTTGTTTTCCTGAAAATGACATATGCATATGCAAATATTTTGAATATAAGCTTTTTATTTTGCAAAATCCTCACTCAAATCAAAGTTCAAGAAAAGAAGGCAGCAATGAGTTAAGCCTCTGTTTAGATCTAAAACCTTTTTATTGATATTAGCAGCAATGAACGTGCAGAAAATTAATTAAAAAGAAGATCCACTAATTGGGATAGTGAATAAAAGTGGACAATTGCCACGCAAAGTGGAAGGCAAGCTAAAGAAAAATTTAGTATACAGTAAGCTAAGTGCTCCAAATATTGTTTATCTCTTTGATGTGATAAAAAAATGATTGAACATAATTTTGAAAAAAAATTCAATATGCCTGATTTGTTCAAATAAGTCATGAAATTCATTTGTTTATGCTATTTAATTTAAAGGATTTGACTTAGCTCAATTCTATCACTACCTAGATATTCAAACTAGTCCCCTCTTTAACTATGAAAATACACATTAAATTCCAAGTTCATATTTGTTTCATATTTTACTTTCAAAGATTTGACATTTTTTTTTTTACATGTATTACAAATGTGGGAGGGTGCATCAGAAGATCCTATTAAAATTTCTTCCTGTAGACATTAAGGTACATGAAGCACTGAAGATTTATCCCATCGTAACAGAACAGATAAATTGTATAGCTATTCTCATTTTGGTGAGAAGTGAACATTGCTCAACAAACACACATACTGCTTTTCATACCTTACCTGGAAAGAGGCTTTATTGAACATAGCTGTAAAATGATCTTTTAAGTTGAATTACTGAATTTGCACAAACATTTCTACAGAATTAAAAAAAAAAAAAAAATCAAGCTGTGTCATTTTTCCACTACATTTTGTTGTGCTTTTTATATGAATATTTGCAAATATTATAATTTAATACTTATATCCCAATTACTTGCATAATCAGTTTTTTTTTTTAAATCCTGGGGTATTGAAAGAACATATAATAATAATAATAATATTCTTCTTTAGACAAAAGTCTTTTGAAATGAAGTTAAAAGCTGAGATAATTTAAGGAAAAAGATCTTCAAATTTTCATAACCAACAGGTTTGAATGAAATTTACAATGCATTGGAAAACTGGCTGGTTAAAGGTATGATCTGTCCTCAGGTAGCTCAAAATCATTTTTACAGGTTTTTGTTTTTTTGTAAAAGTGTTTTTTGAATCTTCGTAAAATAATAAAATAATATTTCACAATTTGCACAGAGTCTGACTAAAGGGCAGAGGCACATTACCCTCAGTGTTTAGAATAAAGCCAGATTTTTCAGGCCCAGTTCTGCTGCAGAGTTTGTACGCACTGAAATCACAAACATTTTCTTGCTCCCTCTAAAGCTAGGGCCAATGTCACTTCACGTGGAGGTCAGAGTCAAAAAACCACTCTAGCGTTTTTACCACCTTCTGCGCTGAGTACTATCTTAACCTTTTGTTCTGGTTGACCCATTTAATAACCTGGAAGAAAAAAAAGTGTCGCTCCCACGTCTGGTCTCGATGGAAGTTCTTTTCGCATGGACGAGAAGCCAAAAGGCCATGGCTGTCTGGTCAAACCCCGAAGATCGCGCCTGCACGGCTCCCGCAGCAGCTTCGGTCCCCTCCTCGTCAGAAGCCGCGTGGTCTTGCCTGTCATTTGCACGTTTAGGCTCTGTAGTTGGTTTATAAAATAGTTTTACACAAACCACTCCCAGCAGTGCAAGCTTCTGAGTTGAAAATGATTCAGGCTTGTTTCATTGAAGGCACTTAGTTTCCATGGCAATTTATAAAAGATGGTGGTTTGGTTTCTGCGTTGGAACCGATGACAGTTTGGGGGTTCAGGGGGCCGAGAGCAAACTCCGAGAAGCCTGTGGAGCAGGTGAGCCCGGGCTCACGATCCTGGACGGCGGTGCATGCAGAGAGAGACAGCACACGGTTACAGCTTAGCCATGGGAGGAAAACCAATAAAAAGTGTCAGGTAGGATGGGCTGGGTGGGGCGGATGAATGTTTGAAATAAATCTGAGTTCGGGTGCTTTTCAGGGAAGGGTAACGACCAAAGGGAAAAGGGCCTATGTTTATGGGATTCTGTAGTAAAACCTTCTCCAAAGGAAAAGAAATGCCAGCTCTTCACGTACCCTGTTTACAGTGAGGTTTTTGTTGGCAGGCCATTAGGTTTCCATGGTAACAAGCAAACTATTCATTTGAAACAAAACCAGCCATGACTTTGTGCTTTGACAAGAATTTCTATAGCTTTTTTTTTTTTTTCCAGAGTTCAACCAGATGACCAGATGATGCTGTAATCTTTTTAGCCACAAAAGCACCTGAAGGTCTCTTCTCTACTGTCAAGACTATCTTTTCTATGTAGTTTGGAATAACTTATACTTCCATGATGTCTTTTTATCCCCAGTGCTTAAAAAATTTGTTTTTATTATTTTATGTTTGAGTCAGTAGTCAGTGGAGGAATCTTTGGTAGTTTGTTTTTTCAATGTCCATTTACAAAGACTCTTCATGCCAGTGCCTGGTGAATCTTTTACAGCCTCTGCCAGGATAAGGTCACCTCCGAGGACTTAAGATAGAGATGAGGACAATAACTGGGAAAAGCCAGATATGTACTAAAATTCCAACAGCACCATCAACGGAATCTAAAGACAAGGAAAACAAAAGCCAAGAAACAACCAAACAAAAAATAAGTATTACATGTAACATTCAGTACAAGTTAGGTGAACTAATGAAACAATTTTTGCATATGGAAAACACTTTTGGAAAATTTTTCTGTCCGGTGTTATTTATCAGCTTCATTTCCGAGACAAGTGAAAGGACTATAACTTGACTATATGGTCAAGCATTTGATAAAGTAAACATATTTGCAGATTTAAATTGATATGAAATGGTATAAAAACTGTTCAGAAGACATTTGTGTGGGTTTCTGGCTGAACCCAACATAAGAGTTCTGCAGGCCAGCTAAGCATGAACACAGAAAATTCTCAGAAAATCTAAATGGTCAGCTTTTTTTTTCCCTCAACTTTTCAGAAATGTTTAAGCTTAAAGACTGAGAAAAACTACGCTTGATGAAAACTAGGAAGGAATTGTTATGAGTAGAGAAATAGCTACTGCAAATAGTGGATTATACATGTCTAGATCAGTCCAATATCTATAAATTAAGTAAATAATTATCTGTTTAGTGTAATATTTTTTTACTTTCTTATTTTTTTAATCCTCACCCGAGGATATTTTTACATTTATCTTCAGACAGAGTGGGAGGGAGAGAGAGAGAAACAACCATGTGAGAGAAACACACCTAGTGGTTGCCACCCACATGACCCCAACCAGGGCGGGGGACATACAGCAACCGAGGTACGTGCCCATGACCATAATTGAACCCGTGACTCTTTGGTCGGTAGGCTGATGCTCTAACCACTGTGCCAAACAGGCCAGGGGTCTTTACTATAATTTTTAGAAGCACTATGAAGTCCATTCTAACTAAAAAATCTCTTCCAGCAATCTGCCTTGAGATTCCTTCTACAATTGGTATTTCACTGAAAGCCTCAAGTTCAGGTGATACCTCTTAGAATACATACCTTAACTAGGAATGCTAAAACAGGTAAGTCCAATAATTATTAACCTGGTTGAAGTTATAAAAGGGCTCTCACTTAGGAGAGAGCTGAGATTTGAAAATAAGAGACATACAGTCTCAACTTCCGATGGTGTGGGCCATCGTTACATTTACTGCCTGAGAAGGTTTGGAGTCTGAGCAGTTAAGAAGCAGCTTTGGGCCTCCAAACTGACTTATATTTAGAAATCAACATTAACTTTAATATTCATCAAACACTATTCATCCAAACAAATTTAATAAATGACAAATAGGCACAAATGTAACAGAATACTTCCTCATACCAAAGAGAATATTTTTGTTTAGTTAGGACCATTTGTTGCCCCTGATTGACAAAGGCTACATAAAAATAATTTTAATGCTTATAGATGTATTTATTTAAAACAGCCACATACTTCTCTGGATTTAATAGTTTAAGAAAACATCCTATTGTGTAATAATAAGGTCCATCTGGGTTTCATTGTCATTTCACTTTGTCTACTTTTAGCAATTCTGCTTTCTTATTTCAGGAGTAAATCATGTCCTCTTTCTTCACAATTTGAAGGTTTAATTCACCTCATTGAATTTAATTTATAATATTTTTCAACGATTTAATTATCTGTATAAGATGGTAGCTATTTTTAGTTAATACGTTACTGTCATTGACTCATGTACTGAAACCCAGAAGAAATCTCAAACCTCTTTGAGGAGAAAACATACTTTTTCATGTGTTTGACAAACGTGCTTCCTCGGAGTATAGCTATTAGTTTTCTAAAGCAAGATTAGGCAGGCACAGGGTGAGATTATTAGATGTGTTACTTGAAATGCTAAGTGCAATGACAAGAAGGTAAAAGTATGGGCAAAATGGCTCATTGCTATATACAACCTTAGTTTTTGTCTCTTTACAATGTCTAAAAATGGAACCAATTCAGTTCATGTGAGAGAGCAATCACTGAGTAGTTCTACAAATATGACTTTCAACAACTAGACTGATACAATTTCTCACTAATTATACTCAATTAAAGACTGATACTCTCTACACAACACAAAATGGATTTTCATGCTCCTTTTGTATGTGAGTAATTGATTAATTTTTTTAAAAAGTTTAGTTTTATTGATATATCTCTTCATGTGATCACAAAGTTCAAACCAATTCAAAGAGAGGCACTTACTCTTAGTCGTTAAGTCTTGTTTGGCACATTCTCCTTCGGCAATTGATACATCATCAATGGCAATGTCCCCTTCTATGCCAGGACCTCGAATACCTTCAAAAATGAGCTACAAATATGAATGAAACAAACCTAAATGTAGAGCTTTAATTTACAGATTAATTTCTACTGAAAAATTTATGGGTAAAACCTAAACTTGTCAATAATCCAAACATTTTTTATACCTGATGGTCTTCAAAATTCTTACTTGCAAAAACAAAACTATCTCAATAAAAACCATAATGGGATATGCCTTGCATAGTGTAAGTTTTTTATAGCAAAATCTCTGTGTTGATTTAAAAACAATACTACACTTAATTGAATGATATAAAACAACTACTACAAATCTTATTACTTTTTATTTTCCGGGGTAAGGGAAACATTTTTGATTGAGCAGTATTTCTCTAAAAAAGATTCCCTCCAAATTTCTCTAAACACATAACACTGATATTTTAGAAATTTTTAAGGAATGAATCAGTCCTGGGCTTGCTACAAAAGTATTATGTTTTTTGAAGCTCAGAACAAGGGTTTAACCATCTCTATGAAATTGTTAAATCTCCGGCAAATACAGTGAATGGGTTCCTTATATTCCCCAAATATTATAATTTACTGCTATAATTTCACTTTTGACATTCTATTTTTAAACACTTGAAGATATTTGTGGGTCTACTTATGGTGAATGTTTAGTAGCCAACCTTCAAATTTCCAGTATCTAGAACAATGGTTGGTACTGAGGCTTAATACACAAGTATTGAAAGAATGGACTAGTAAAATATCTTCCTTTATCGCTAAATTCTGGATACAATGACAATAAAGTGGTAATTAGCAAATCATTATACCAATTATTATTTCATTTACAGAAACAAAATTCTTTCAGAATTTTCTCTATAACCCTTTAATTATTTCTTGCTTCCATCTAAACCTTTTAATTTGTTTGATATTAAAAGGCAAACTATGCATTTTGTGACTGTATTTCTAGAAAAAATTTCTACATGTCAAAATAAAATTTATATTTTGGTCTTTCCAGAGAAAAATTAGCTTAATAAAGACCAATTTTTAACATCAAGCTGATATGTGCAGTTTTATAAAATTTCTAGCCTTATTTAAATGCAACAATTTGTGGTGAAAGTCTATTTATATGAATATCAAAATTTTTGTTTTAATTTTTTGTCTTTGATGATATCTTAATATGGCTTCTTAAAGGCATATTTGTGGTGATTTTCAGATCATTTAGACTTCCTTTGAGAAGAAATCTGTTGACACATTTGTCTCTGATATGCTATTATACTTTCTTCAATTGAACTAATTAGTAAGCAGAAGAATTAGTTATTAACTTTGAATTGGGTTCCTGTCACCCACTTGAATATTGCCCATAAGAATAAGAATAATTTTCATAACTTGAAGGGGAAAAAATTTGAGAAGTTTTTACTATTATATTTAATTTCTACAGAGAGGTTTTCCTGCTTATCTGTGTTGAGGTATGTTAATAAGTAGTGTCCAAAGCTATTTCTTGGAAAACATCCAAAATGTCCTGTATCACTGAAGCCATAATAAAACTGCAGGCCAGCACTAAAATCTCTGAACCAAGTTAGCAGTACGCAAATGTCCAGTCCTCAGAACTGTCAATGAAGCATTGCTTTGGCTGTCTGGAAATAATTAATTATACTTGACTTGGGGTGGTGTTTTGGAAGGAGGTAGCTGGGAAGTGGATAAACACCTCTCAGATGACTGTTTAAATTACAAGTGAAGATTTTAAAAAATGACAGTAGTATAACCATTCAAGAGCACTGAATGTGGAAAAGAAGTCATTTTAATGACTGCAGCATATTCTACCTTATTAGATAGATATTTATTTAACCAGTACCTTATTGTCATTGCTAGACATTAAAATTATATTTAGCAGTTCTGAACAAGGCTGAGGTGACTACATTCTAAAATATTTTATACACACTTATTTAGAGTACATGGCTATTTAAGGTCATTAAAAACTGTCCCTATCAGCACTCTATCTGTGAGAAGGTATTGTCTTTTTTCTAACCATGTGTTTTTAAGTCTTTTGGGTATTTTTATTTTTTTGATATATGCCGTTTACCTGGTAGAGAATCAATGTTAGAATAGATCAGTGGTTATTCCCACCCCCCCTTTTCAGTTTTAGTTATGGAGAGAAGACTCAACATGAATAGAATGTTATCTTGGAGAAAGTCAAAGCTCATAGATCCGTGTTGATATGAGTCTTATTTCAGAAAGTTAAGCATTTCCATTTGGCCACAAGGCTAATCCTTTATTAAATGCGGGCAAAGTGCTGTCATCACAAATTTTTCTTTTGTGCAGGTATTTTAAGAGATCTAACTGAATAAAGTGTAGATTTCTGACTTAGTCGAATTTTAATTCTGGAAGGAATAAGAATGTATTACTCAGGACAATTTGGTATAGTAAGGAGGAAACCTCTTGAGTCATCAAGAATTTTGATTTTAAAAGATGGAGAGAGAAGGGAAGGGGAGTCCACAGAGCAGGCAGAGTAGAACGCAGGGTCTGCAGAGCAGCCATGGCAAAGCTCAGGAGATGTGCTGTGTGCAAGGCAAGATGCTGGTGAAAAGGCTAATAAGGATACGTTACAAAGTTCTACACCTGCTGACACAGAATTGAAACAGAAGCTGAAGTCATAATCCTTTTATTGGAAGGGGGGCTGGAGAAACAGGTTTGGGAGTGCACAGAGTTTCTCTCTGAGCTATGCAAAAGGGAATAGATACTAAAATGAACCACAGTTTTTCTTATTTAAAGTACATAATTATTTTAAATAAGTTCTTGTTACCTGGAGATAAGAGTCAAGATAAAATAATTAGGTTATTTGAGAAAAATGAAAACTAAAATCTATAAATAATCAAAACATTCCTGACTTTTTCCACGTTGCTTTCCCTGGAATGACCCTGCGATTGCTTACAGCATGTCCAGACTTCTGCTACTGACTTGAAAATGCTAAGCACTTTGGAGCAGGGAACACACATCCACGAAAATAGAGAAAAAATATAGTCAAACTTATCTTCATCTCCTTAAATATTATTATCCTGGTATTTCCTATGAAATAAAAATCTCTTAATAGCATGTATTAAATCATCTTAATAGAGATTTAGCAGTGAAATCTGAATATTTACATATTCACTTTAGTTTTCAGCTACTAAATCTGTAAGGAGGAAATATTAAACTCTTCTGTTCACTTCACAGAATTAAATTTACTGGGGAAATAAATTTAAATCTGAAAAATATAAAAAGGTAAGCACTCCTCTTTTCTCTACTTATTTCCTTTTTCTTCCTTTCATTTGCATCTCTGTGCAGATGGATTAAAAACAGAAGGTGGACCTGGCCAGTGTGGCTCAGTGGTTGAGTATTGACCCATGCACAAGAGGTCATTGGTTCGATTCCCAGTCAGGGCACATGCCCAGGTTGTGGGCCCGATCCCCAATGAGGGGCATGCAGGAGATAGGCAATTGATGTTCTCTCTCATCGATGTTTCTATCTCTTTCCCTCTCCCTTCCTCTCTCTCTAAAATCTATTTAAAAAAATTAAAAAACGAAAAACAAATCACAAGGTGGGATCAAGCTCATGTTAACAGTCAAGTCTTAAGGCAGAGAGGTTGTGAAGGATGCCACCCCCTTTCTTTTATGGTCAGACTGAGAGGGAGTGTCGGGGAGCATTTCATGGTAAACATCTGGGTTGAATGACTGATGTAATTGAATATGTGTGTACCTTCCTAATGGGAATATGTTGACTGTAAGTGTGTAGTTGGCTGAAAAACAAAAATACAAATCAGCAAAAGTCAAAGTTTCATGTGTTCAAGTACTGCCTACATCTAGAACATTCTTATATCAATATCTCATCCCTTGGTGATCCTGAATGAATTGTTATGGTATTAATATTGGCTGATTTGTAAATCTGTTTCTTCCTGTACATTTATCTGTACAACTATGGGTAAAACAGTCTGTCAATGTATAGAGCAAGGTGATTACTTTCTATATAAGCATAGTGGATGTTTCATGTATTGTATGGAAATAAATCAGGGATTATGATAAAAATATTTTCTGAAAATCAAACCATTGGTACAGCTATAATCAGTATTTTTAATCTTTATTTGCAATCATGTGGTGACAGCAAGTCTAATCCAATAGGCCAAGGAAGCACTGTAGTCTTCCTCAGCATCTGCTCAGAGCAGGAAGGAGGTCTTGAGCAGTGTGCTTGTTTCCTGTGACTCTCCATAGCAGTCGTGCTATTGAGAAGCTACAGATTATGTTTAACTTGTTTTGACTCTCACAGAGAAATATGTTTTGCATTGTTCTGTTTTTGTTCTGAACTCCAACTCCAACTATATCTTTGAATCATTATAACAAAATTTTGCAGGTTCTAATAAACTCATACATGGCTTGTGGATTAAGACCTAAAGAGATACTGTTTAAAAAATATTCTTGTGATTTTGAGGTAGATAACAGAAATAAAATGCATAGATATTCAGCTTAAGAATGTACCAGAACCAAATTTTCAAGTGTTTATAAAAGAAATCCTTGGTGACAAACATCTTTTCTCCAATATAAAAATGAGGATAAACTATAGCAATTAATTGTAATATGAGAGTATCTCAACTTGGCAGATGTGACCTGTATGCAATGAAAAAATCTGAAATGCTCTCTAATTGAATAAGTTAAATTGTGTCATATTTTTATGAAGTGCCATCATGATTCTGACTACTATTATATTAAGAGATAAAACTATGTTCCTTTCCTCTTCTGTACTTCCAAAATGCATTTGGTTAATTACCATGAAAAAAAAACAAAAAAAAAACAACAAAAAACATCTAGATACTTGGGGAAAAAATGTTGAAGTTTAGGTCTCCAAAAAGAGGGTTCAGATTACGCAGACCTGTTCTTCATACACAATCATATTGATATTATTTACAATGGTTTTTCTGAATGAAATGACAAATTCAAAATTTTAATGTTTTCACTGTATGTCTATGCAATTCAACAAACTCAGTATGCAAGAAATACTGCACAATCAGAAAGGTAACGCTTGGTTTATAAATTCAAGTGACAATTAAAAAAATGTATATATAAATATATAAATATATATATATATATATTTCTTTACTATAATTATGCCACAAAAATTATTTTGATTCATGGACTGAGAGTTTCTTACATACCTTATAATGCTTTGAAACATACACATACATACAGATGTCAATACAGAGACAGAGATATAGATGATGCTGTCAGAGCTGGTATTCAAATATAATTTCTCAGTAAAAGAAGAGCTACATACAGAACTAATGAGTAAAAGTAGAGAAGGGAGTCAAAGAAGAAATGCACCTCTGGTAACCTAACTTCAGCATGAATGTGCCTTCTGCAAATGTTCCCAACGTGTTATTTCCTCCCGAGGAGAGAAGCATGACCGGTCATTAATGCAAAGGCAAACACAAAGTCTAAGAATGTAGTTCGAAAACTGACAGCGTATCACGCTCGAATAAACTTCAGGATATAAATACATTTAAAATATTAATTATTAATTAAATGTAAATTGACAGGAGTAATTTTACCTTTATTGTTTTCACTGTGTCAACAAACAATTGAACTAGCGTTAACCATTACAAAGGAGATTTGAAGAGAGGCAACATTATAAACCAGGTGTACAGCCTTAGCTTCTACCCAGGGGAAGCTCTACAAATATGAACAGTGAGTTTAACTTCCAAAGACTCTGTCAGTCCAGCTTGCTGAATACATGGCAACTAGTCGTCAAAGCTTCTAATATGAAATAATACCATGAGAGTGTAATTGTTGGCAAAGACAGAAAGAAATAGATGCACTGTGCACTGCAATCGGCAGATGTTTTCAGTGGTTGCTTTAGGAACGCCATCCTCGTGTTTATCAATTGCCATGGATTTGGGCACAAAATGCCAGATATGTATCTACATGAGTTTGTGATGAAGTCTACTTAGGTTAATATTGATTAATATTATGTTTAGTTAGATAAACATAAAGTCAACATGATACAATAGGAGCACTATAATCTTTTTAATCCTTATTTAATGTTAACTATTAATGAATTTAAGACAAATTGTCTCAAAACCTAATTCCAAATCTTGAAATGAGGATATAAGAATAGAAAATCTCCAGAATTACTTTCACCTATAGCTAAGAAAATGAAATGACAGTATTTTATGCCTCACAATGTCTCTAGAAAACATTTGGAATAAGTAAGGTACTAAAAGAATGGTTAAATATTTTTTTTTGGTGATTGTGACATTCTAAGACAAACACTATATTAATTTTACTTTTGTGGGAAATTTCCCATAATTTTTTCAAATCCAGCAAAATATATTTTCATTACAAGCACTGATCATGCTAAATTAATTCTAGAAAAAGAGCCACAAACGAAATTTCACTATGACAAAACATCTATTTGCCCTGAAATAGACTACAGAATAATTTTATTTTCAGATAAGCTAATTAGATACACTCAAAGGACTTTGTAAGTGGTTATTTTTGAAAGGGTTTATGGACCAAACTAATTTAAAGGTATACAATTCCAAACAAATAAAACAACACAAGTGTTAGTGAACAAGAGGCTCAGAATCACTTATATCTCATTTAGAATTCTAAGAGGTAAGAGATAGTCTTTCCACTTGAATTAAAGATGTCCTAGAATGCCACAAAGCTACATTCGAATAATATTAAGACTTCTCCCAACTTAATTTATATGGTAATATATTCCATTCAATTGTTACCATGCTTTCCTGGTAGTCATTCCATACATAAGTATTTTTGAAAAAGCTTGCTAGGTTATAAAAGTTTTTGAGTAAAAAATACTTTGTCTGAAAAAAGCTCAAAGCAAGAAACCCCAAAACAACACAAAATAGTACAAAAACAAACAAAAAGGATAGGATGGTGTAGTTGTGTTTCATGTTTCCTTCAGTGATCAAGGTTTATAAAGTAAGAGAAAGTCCTGAGCCCATGGACCTAGAAATATGTTAGGGAATGAAAGAACATAGATATCTAACAGGTGATTTTATTAACTTTATTTTCCACTGGTCATTTAAATAGCTTAGAAATTCATTGATTCAAAATCTTTACTTTTTGTTTTTTCTTCTCGCCAAGTTAGAGTACCAGGAACCAGATGTTTTCTCCCATCTGAAACAACCAAATAACTGAACAGAATTTATGAAATGATGATGTTTAGGACACTAAATATCAGGTAATGAAGAATAATGATTCCTGAGATGGAGAGCAAACAGCCCTACTGCTGCCCTGCACAGAGTTGATAGGCCACGGTGCAAGAGAACCAAGGTGGAGCCTGGGAGAAAATCTGAGTTAAAGAGATGGAGCTCAGGGTCTCAGGAGTCTAAGGCACTTGAAGTGTGCAGGGTAGAATACCAGCAAAGGAAGTGTTGCACAGAAAAAAAGAACTACAGAGGGGCCCCCTTCACATATTCAGAGACGTGCTGATCAAGACATTAATGTGCGGGAATTACACACGACCTGGAAAAGAACCAGAGGGATGCATTTAAGGTAACAGTACCCAGCTCACACAGGACTTGGAAAACCTCATAATAATCTATGAGGCTTTGTTTAGAGTACTCAGAAGACTCTCAGTCCAGTGTGAGAAATAATTAGCCCTATAATCAAACACTGCTCTGGTCTCACCTAACAAGCCTCTTTTTTTTTTTCTTGTTTTTTTTTTTTTTTTTTTTCAATTAAAGTTTACATTCCATATTATTTTGTATTAGTTTCAGGTATATAGTATAGTGGTTAGACAATTACACACTTTACAGTGTTCACGTGGCACCGTACATAGTTATCACAACATTATTGACTATATTTCTTATGCTGTACTTTACATCCCTATATCTATTCTGTAACTTCCAATTTGTATTTCTTAATTTCTTCACCTTTTCACTCAGTCTCCTAACCCCACTTCTCTCTTTATATCTATGAGTCTGTTTCTGTTTTGTTTGTGGATATTGCTATTTAGATTCCAAATATAAGTGAAATCATATGGTATTTGTCTTTCTCGACTGACTTATTTCACTTAGTATAACTCCATCCATGCTGTCACAAATGGTAAGATTGCCTTCTTTTTTATGGTCAAGTAATATTCCATTATATATTTGTACCACATCTTCTTTATCTAATCATCTACTGATAGGCACTTGGGCTTCTTACATATTTTGGCTATTGCATATAAAACTGAAATGAATATAGGAGTGCGTATATTCTTTTGAATTTGTGTTTTGGGTTTCTTTGGGTATATACTCAGAAGTGGAATCACTGAATTACCTAACATCTCAAAAGCAAGGCCAACAATGATAAAACTGTTTCCAAGTAACTCAACTATATCCCCAAACAAGCTCAAGAATATTTACAGAAATACAAAAGTGTCCAGCACCTATCAAGATAAAATTCATGATTTGTGACATCCAATCTCACTACCGGGCATGCAAAGAAGTAGAAATATAACAATTTGTAATGAGGAGAAAAAATCAAACAAACAATCAATTAAAACCAACCAACAACTGACACAGATGTTAACATTAGCAGACAATGCCATTAAAATAATTATTATAATTTGATTTTGTATGTTCAAAACATTAAACTAGAGACATGAGAAATATTTTTTAAAGATTCAAATTGTGTTTGTAGAGATGAAAAGTACAATGGCTGAAATGAAAAATATACTGAATAGTATTGAGGGCAAATTAGAGATTTCAAAAGAAACAATTAGTAAATGTGAAGACAGAATATAAACTATCCCAAATGGAACACAAATAGAAAATAAAGAAAACGACACAAAAGCACATCATAGTCAAATTGCTCAATACTAGTGATAAGAAGAAAATCTTAAAAGCAACCAAAGTCACATTGCATGTGGAAGACTAAATGTAAAAGTGTCAGCAAACTTATTGTTGGAAAAAATGCAAACAAAGGCAGTAAAACAGCATCCTTCAAGTTTTAAAAGGAAACACTAGAATACTAGACTCAGAGAAAATGTCTTTAAAAAAATAAAGGTGTTACAGACATCTTCAGAAGTACAAAAGATAAAAAGAATTCATGTTTAGCAAATCTACGCTACAATATATGTTAAATGAAATCCTTTGGGAAAAATAAAATCAATACCAGATGGAAATATGGATCTACAAAAGGGAACAAACAGCACCAGAAATAATCACCACTTTGAGTACCAGTTCCGCAAACCCAGTCAGATTTACAGTTGGAATAAGAGCTGATGACAGTGAAGTTCTCCAAGGTCTGACTCATTGTGCATAAAGCTTTATTCATCGGAACATTCTTGAACATCTGCTTTGAACATTCTTGGAAATCTCTTTGCGTGAATTTAATATGTAAATTGCAGAGGCTGTTTGTAATGAGTAGTAAATGTTTTGCTGTGAATTTACACTGACCACATACTTCCTGGTAACAAAAGACTAACTCACATCTTGAAATCCCCTTTTTAATCAACAGTTCTGTGAACAGGATGCGATGGACTAAGAGGTAAGATGGGCCAAGTCACAAAGAAAAACAATTCCTTTCTCTAAGATCACAGCATCAAACAGGGAGCTGCACTCTGCTGCTTGTCTCTTCTCTCTGTGAAGACCCTCTCATTGCTCATATCGAGGGCGACATTCCCTTTAATATTCTCCCTGTTGCAACATCCTGAATGAAGAATTTATTCACTTGCAAAAACAAAACAACACAACAAAATCTATACCATTTCTAATGGGAAAAAAAATGATAGAAGAAAGCAACTATTTGCACAAATTATGTAATCATTTAAAATCTGCCTGTAGGTCATTCCGTTAATTCTGTATCATGAATCATTCAGTCAAGATGGTGGTCTTCCCTAATTTCTCAAGAGTGGACACTCTCTGTAATGACCAGTCCAATAGACTCTATCTGCTTTCCAATTTGGGTACCATTGTCTTTAAATTCTGTGAACACCAAACTTTCCTGGATCTCCTTCCTTTTAACTCTAAAAAATACTACAGGATCAAACTGCTCTTCCACAGTTTATGTGAAAGTTTGGTTAGTGTTCCGCATGGTTCTATCTTTTAATCACTGTTTACACATGTGTACTTTTCCTTGGGAATATCAACCACTCCCAGAGTGTTAGGTAGCATGTACAACCTGGTGAGTCACAGACTGTATGTCCCCAATGTTTCAGATAAACATGTTGACAGCCCTTCTGCACCTTTTTAAAAGGATATTTCACAGGAATTTTATATTAACATGTCCAAGATAGGAGTAACCAGATTTCTCTCTGAAGCTTGTCTCTTTTCCTCTTTTTGTTGTTGAAGGTAATGTGTAGTACAAACATTACCCAAGACCCCCTAGTTATAAAGTTCTTAGTCATTTATGGCTACTTTCCAAATTCCCAACATAAAAATGTTCTGCTGGTTTTTATACCTAAATATAATCTTTAAATCATCCCCCCCCCCCTTTTTTTTAAATCACTTCCCTAGTTTTTTCCTTCCACATATTTTATGGTGTCCTACCTAGTTTGGCAGATTAATGCCACCTCCTTGAACCAGAATTCTGTACAGCAACCTGAGTGATACTGCGTTTCATTACCTGAGAAAACAGTTTAATGCCTCCCCACTGCCCACGTTCCTTAGGTTCCTTAACCTCATCTCACACTAGTCTTTGATTTATTTTTGAGAACCAAGTTCCAGAAAAAATGTTTCTCTGTTTCTCTGGCAAATGCTGTGGTATAGGACCTCAATGTCTTTATTCACTCTGAACTCAGCTGCAATAGTCCTTGGCTTTGTAGTCTATCTCTTCGAGCCAGGTTTCACCTCATACAGTCAGGTTTTCTTTTTAATCCTTACCCCAGGACATTTTTGCATTTATCTTCAGACAGTGGGAGTAAGAGAGAGAGACAGAGAGAAACATTGATGTGAGAGAGACACATCGATTGGTTGCCACCCACACGACCCCAACCCCACAACCAAGGTACGTGTTCTTGGCCGGAATTGAACCCAGACACTTTGGTCCATGGGCTGATGCTCTAACCGCTGAGCCAAATCTGCCAGGGCCAGTCAGCTTTTCTTATTTCATCTCCATATGGTTTTTGGTTAGTTATACTCATGAAACCTTACATATATCTCTATTACTTCAACTATTACATCATGTGATGTCTGTGTTTAGATGCATGTGTATTTCCATGATTCTGAGGTAAACAATATTTTTTAAATCTTTATGCCTAGCACGAACCTGGCACACAGTAGTGGTGCAAAATATATGTATTGTACTGTTGTCAATGACAAGAAATTATTGTCTTAATGATGCTCAATAAATATTTATTAAATGGATGTTTATGTCAATAAGGATTATCCCGAAGGGATATTAACATAACTATTCTCTTAAATAACCTATGGTATACATATTTGATTTAATAATTTTATGTTGTCAAGGCAGTCATGTTGGAAGCACAAGTATGTCTAGAAAAAACAATTTTTTAGAAAGAGGCTCTCTTTGATGCCTATATAGGTATGCCCATTTTAATATTAAGGTTATGTTTATCAGTAATACTTTGGAGTTCTGTCTCCTCAGGTCAATTTGGTTTGATGATATATTGCCATAGATTCAATTTGCACACTTATATTCTTCTTCATAGAAACATAATGATTCCCATGGTCTATGATTTCAGTAACTTTTATGTGTTTATAAATAATCAGCTAGACTTACTACATTATTCTTTGCCAATGTGAACAACTGTATGCATTTTTATCATCCTGGTTAGATTTAGAAGTGCAATTTCTACATAAAAGCCATTAGAATTGTATAGATTAGATTACCAGAAAATGGCATTGCTCAAAGAAAGGAAAAGCATAATTGCAGCTGTCAGATTTTTTTATACTCTTACTGTATATACCATGAAATGCATCTAAAATCACCAGTAGGGAAAAAAAAAAAAAACAACAACCTTAACCTGAGTACATAATATAGTTGCACAAAATCACTGAAAGTCCATTATTTTCTCTACTGAAATAATTTCATGAAATATTGTTTCTAGCCATCATGGCCATTGTTATAGTCATTAAAATGTCTATTATACATTTGCAGCTAAGTCTCAATTCCATCTAAGCCTTACTTCTTTTCTATATAAAAACAAAGAAAAATAACTTGTTAAAGTTCTCTTTGTGATAAATAACTAAACTGACATTACCACATAGAGACACGTTTTGCTAAAGTATATAACACTGCATCAAGATTCCGAAAGCTTAATTGAGAATTGATTATCCAGCTTTCATTATTATAAGAACCTATTTTATTTGTCTTCGGGGAACAAAATATACAAGTGTGATTTTATAGAAATGGATTACATTTTCTCCAGGCAAATCGTTTGATAGACTATTATTCAAACATACTACTTCACAGATGTTAATCAATAAAGGAAAAGGGCATTTTCTCTTTATACAGCAGCTTTTACAACTAATCATCTGATTTCTGTGATGATTATATCAAAGAAGTTTTTAATATTTATATTCTAATGTTTGTTGAAGGTCTGCCTTTAACTCTGCTCACGTGCAACCAGCGATCTATCCGCAGAATGGATTGTTTGCTTACCTGAAATGAAGTAATTGGATATATATTAACATGAGCCTCATTCCATCGTTGTCCTTTATTCCCACTTGAAGACCACAGTGGATTCTCTATCGTTGTCTGCCCTTTCAAACGTAGATAAACATTTAAAACACCTAAAAATAACAATAAAATTTTATTTTGTACATTTGTTCTGGCTTTCAATGTGTTTCTCCTTGACCAAACACTTTCAAAAATAAAATTTTGCAGAACATTCTAGTGTCTCCTCCTCTCTTTCCCTCTCCTTTCCAATCTTGCTCTTATGACCTTTGGCCTATGTGGCAGGGCTGCAAAGATGACAGTGTCCAAATCCCTAGAACCTGTGAATATTACTTGAGATGACAAAAAAAGGCTTAGCAGGTGTGATTACATGAAGGATCTTGGATGGAGAGTTTATTTTAGATCCTCTGGGTAGGTCCTAAAAGTAATCACATGTATCATTATAAGATTTAGGCAGGAGGAGAAGTGATGTGGGAGAGGTCGCGTGACAGAGGGAGCAGATGCTCCGCAGCTGTATTGAGACTGGAGGAGAGTCACACCTGCATACAAGCAGCCTGGAGTGAGAAATGGCAAGGAGAGGATTCTTCCCTGGAGCCTTCGGAAGAAACCAGCCCTGTGAACACCCTGATTTTAGCCCCATTATAGTCACTTTAGATTTCTGTCCTCTGGAACTGTGAGATAACACATTTGTGTTCCTTTAAACCACGCAGTTTGTGGTAACCTGTTAGTAGCAGTAGCAATAGGAAGCATGTACTGACTTGACTGACCTGTCAGAGTCTGATTCTCACCGCGCTGCCTTACATTACCAGGTAGCCTCTTTTATTCAGTTAACTTCATCCTAGTTTCATTTTTCTTCTAAAAGAATTTTTTGAAATTAAAAGAAAAATAGCTTTGTCTCATGATTTGCTATACCTCTTTTGACAGTTTCATGCCCTGCTCATAGTAATAATAGTAATGATGATGATGATAATAATACTATATGTGTTGAACACTTCAGATAAAAAACAAAAATTAATCCTCCCAACAACCCTCTGAAGTTCTTACTGTTTTCTCCATTAGAGAACATGACTCCAGGGCATAATTCTAACTACTGTGAAAGAGCCCCTGTTTTTCTTCATGTTGCCAGGAGGATTTATGCGGTTTCTTGACTCGAACACGGCTTAAACTTCAATATTCCATAATGCTCTCCCCCCAGGACTCTCTGACGTCCCGTCTCTGTTCTGCTGTCAGCGCCAAAAGCTGCTATGTTGCTACGTGGTAAGCGCTGGGTTTTTCTAGTCTTAATACGAGAACAGACTGCTAGCCTTCAGGCAAGGACTCATGGAGAACCCCTTACAAACTTCTGGTGTCAGCCCTGCACACGTCCCTTCTGTCTGTAATCAGACTCCCTCACTAACAGACTGGCTAACAGAGTCTAACTGCTGCAGCGGCCCGGTACTGTGGTCTCGCCCCCTGCGCGGTGGGACCTCGCGCTCTGCTCGGATGGCAGGGCCGGGCCGTGCGCCAGGCCAGGAAGCTGTCACCGGGCACGGACCTGGACTGCTGCGGCGGTCTCCTCATTCCCACGTGTTCACACATCGCAATCTTGCCCTGCCTCTTTTCTAAGAAAGTATTTTCTGAGAATAGTTGCTAATAGATTTTGCCCATTTTAATAGTTGTTTATGATACTAGAATTTATCTGGAAAAATGTACTGCTGCATGGCTTCAGACACCCTCATTTTGATAACTTTACAGTTATGTTATTATTTAGATGTTTACATGTATTTTATACAGCTATCTTCCATACCATATATATTTGTTCATGTATATATAAACACTGAAAAGGAAATATAAAAATCACCATTAAACGGATCATTCAGAGGTAGCTTCCTTGATATCTATCTATATAATTATATATATATATATTTATATAAATTATTTTTATTCCTCACCAGAGGTTACTTTTCTATTTATCATCAGATAGACTGGGAGGGAGGGAGGGAGAGAGAGAGAGACAGAGAGAAACATTGATGTACTAGAGTCATATTGACTGGTTGCCTCCCACACCACCCACTCAGGGCTGGGGACCAACTGCAACCAAGGTTGGTTTGAACCCATGACTCATTGGTCCACAGGCTGATGCTCTAACCGCTGAGCGAAACCGGCCAGGGCAGCTTCCTTGATATTTTGACTGCTGTTATACAGCTGTACAGTTATATGGTACAGAGTAGTTTATCTTTCAGATTTTAAATGCAATTTTGTCTAATTATTTACACATAAGACCACATATTCATATTATACACAAATGCATAAATATGATTACCCACTTTTTAAACAACAACAAAAAACTACACTCTTCACATCATAGCTGTCACTTACTAGCTGGTGACCTTGGTTTAGTTTCCTAATCTTTTCTCTCAATTTCCTTATCAGGGAAGTGATGATGGTAATAGTAACCAGTGTAAGCTTTTTGTGAGAATTAAACTGAGTTAATGTATATAACAATTATGTCTCATACATAGTATTTATTATGTCTTATTATTCTATCAAGATATTAAAATAATATTTCTCTGTATTGATGCAATAGATTGTATTAGTACATTTCTTAATGTTGAACTATGACTCTTACAGAAATAAAGTTAACTTGGTAATGGACTGCAATTTTCTTATTATGGTTGATTCAAGTGGATAGTATTCCACTTGGGAATAATGCATGTATATTTATAAATAACATTCTCCCATTTTCTTTTTTGTTTTATCTATGTTGCATGTTCACTTTTTGCTTCAGAATCTATTATTTTCTGTCTCCCCCCCCCCCCCCCTTTAGTGTAAGAAATAATCTCTGGCTTGTCCTCCACAGTACTGATTTTATTTCCCATAGTGTGGATTCTGTTTTTTCCTTTTTACTATCTTTATTTATGATGTTACCTTTTTTCTGATTTCATCAAGCTCCCCTTTATTTTAGTCATTTATTCAGTTCCTTCTTTCCCTTAGTCCATTGTTGTATCATTCTTATCTTTTATTATTTCATAAAGTTCATATTCTTATCTATTTTACTGAAAATATACAGCATAAACTACACAAATTTTACTTTTACCTGAATTATCAATGTCTTTTTCAACATGTGTGCTCTTTTTTTCCCCTTATCCTCTCCGGAGGACATTTTTCCACTTTTGTTCAGATAGAATAGGGGGGAGAGAGAGGAAGAGAAGGAGAGAGAGAAACATCGACATGAAAGGGATATATTGAGTGGCTGCCTCCTGCACAACTCCATCTGGGGCTGGGGACAAACTGCAACCGAGGTATGTGCCCTTAGTGGGAGCCGAACCCGGGTCTCTCTGGACTACGGCCGACGCTCTAACCGCTGAACCAAACCGGCCAGGGCAACATGTGTGCTTCTTTTACTATGGGCATATTAGCCTCTTTTTGTACTGTGGAATTTTATTTTTTAAATACTCACCCAAGGATATGTTTATCACTTTTAGAGAGAAGAAGGGTAAGAGAGAGAGAGAGAAAGATCAATGAGAGAGAAACGTTGATCAGTTGCCTCTCGTTTGTGCTCCAACCAGGGACTGAACACCCAACCTGGGCATGTGCCCTGAATGGGAATCCAACCCAAGACCCTTTGGTACATGGGACGACACTCCAACCAACTGAGCCACACCAGCGAGGGCTGTACTGTGGAATTTCTACTGGAGCCTTGTTTTCTCGCTCTCATTTTCTTTTGCTTTTTTCACCCTTAAGTAATGTTATGTATTCCTTAGCATCTTCCCCCAAACCACTATTAGAGCTTCTTTTTTATACACAGAATAGATTAGACTTTGTTAGCTCCTCCTCTAAGATATAACACTGCAAAACAGGTTAACTGAGGTTTCACTATTACTTCAAGATTCAACAATCTGAGAATAGTGGAAACACACAGCCATTTAAGAGTTGAACTTTCTGGGATTTCCCACTGTGTGGATGAGCCATTGTGCCTGGGAACAGACTTCTGACTCTATCTCTGTTTCCCTTTTTAGGAACTAATTGTGGCTCTCTTTTTCTTGCTGGTTGGTACTGGTACCTTATGTATCAGAAAGGCAACCATGTGCCAAAAGGCACAGCCACTGCAGAGCATCTTTGTGTGTGATGTGATTTAATTCTATTTTGGGACATTAATCCATAACAGAGAGCATTACAAGGAAATTAATACCAAATAAATAATAAAATGTGTTAAACTCTAATAAAGTAATACTTTTTTGAACCTAGATGTTGTCATTGGACTAACAAGGTGTGATATAGCATATTCCTTTCAGAAATTATCTGAAGAAATAGTCTATGAATTAAATAGGAAAAGATCTCCTCCTCTGTCCTATGGCATGTGTCTGCTGCAGCCTACGACTGGATTAATGGTAACTGACTGGTACTTGTTACTGCTTTTTCGGAAGAAAGTATCAGTTTTCTCTCTCTGTTTCTCTTTCTCTTTCTCTTTCTCTCTTTGGTATTTCTTAAATGTAACCCCTTAGCTTCTCTACCCAGTAGAAGTCCTTCAATAGCTTGCATTTAATAAATGACGAACTTCCCCTCTAAGCTACCAATGCAGTACAAATTGTTCCATATAAAAATTACCAATAGACACTTCAACAAATGTGAGGTGCTAATGTAAATAGATGGCAGTGAATGAATTATTCTTTTATATGGAAGTTTTATTTCTGTTAGGTAGTATGAACTGTTATTTTGATTGAAGTGTAGGAATAAAGCCATCATTAAATCAAGAAAATTTTTGTTAAATATTAATACAATAATATTTTTTAGATCTATTAGTTGTAATTAGACTAAAAATGTAGTGTGTATTATATATCTTCTAGAATTTACTTAAAAATAAATACATGTTTTAATACATGCTTTAATGAAACAAATTAATATATATGACTTATCATTATATCAAAAATAATAGGTTATTATGTCAATATTGAATACAATTTTTTTCTCAAAACTATGATTTTCCTGTGAATGTGTTTAAATTTTTTAATCAGCATTTTGTTTTTATATATGTGATGCAACTCAAACTTGAATTATTTCAATTTATATTTATTAAATATATACTATCTGAAAAAATATTTGTCTTAGGTCTAAAGAAGCCAGGTCTGAATTATCCAGATGCTAAATTAGTTTTTTAATAGATTAAATGAACTTTATTCAATTCTGGTTAGATTTTATTTTAAAAGGTAGGTATTCCACCAAAAACTACTAGAACTGATAAGTGAATTCAGTAAATTAGCAGTAAATATCCAAAATCAGTTGTATTTTTATACAAAAATAATGAATGAAAACAATCCCAATCACAATTGCTTAAAAAACAAACAAACAAAAAAAAACCTAAGAATCAATATAATCAAAGATGTAAAGACCTGTACTGAAAAATTATAAGAAACTAAAGATAAAAATTGAAGAGACAAAATTAAGTGGAAGCATATACTGTGTTCATGAATAGGAAGAATTAACATCATTTAAATGTCAATACTACCTAAAGCAATCTAAAAATTGAAAGCAATTCCTATCAATACACCAATGGCATATTTCTCAGAACTAGGACAAATATTCCAAAAATTTAAATGGAATCACAAAAGACTCTGAAAAGCCACAGCAATCTTGAGAAAGAATAACAAAGTTGGAGGAATCATGCTACCTGATGTCAAACTGTACTAGAGGCCATCGTAATAAAAATATTATGGTATTGGCATAAATATGGACATATAAAACAATGGAACAGAATAGAGAGCCCAGAAATAAACCAACAGTTTTATAGTCAATTTATACTTGACAATGAAGGTAAAAACATAAAGTGGGATAAAGATAGTCTATTCAATAAATGGGGCTGGAAAAGTGGATGGATACATGAAAAAAATGAAACTAGACCACCTTCTTACACCATACACAAGAACAAACTCAGAATGGATTAAAAGTGCTTCTCGACCTTCCTAATGCCGCGAACCTTTAATACAGTTCCTCATGTTGTGGTGACCGCAAACCATAAAATTATTTTCATTGCTACTTCATAACTGTAATTTTTCTACTGTTATGTCTTAGGCGACCCCTGTGAAAGGGTCGTTCGACCCCCAAAGGGGTCATGACTCACAAGTTGAGAATGGCTGGATTAAAGACTTAAATGTTGGACTCAAAACCATGAAATTCCTAGAAGAAAACATAGGCAGTAAAATCTCAGACATTTCTGACAGCAATGTATTTTCTAATATATTGCCTTGAGCAAGGGCAACAAAAGAAAAATAAACAAATAAGACTACATTAAACTAAAAAGCTTTTGCACCGCAAAGCAAACCATTAACAAAGTGAAAAGACAGCCCACTGAATGGTAAAACATATTCGTTGATAGATTTCATAAAGGTTTAATACTCCAAATTTATAAGTAACTTACAAACTCAATCAATCCAATTAAGAAATGGATAAAGGATCTGAATAAATATTTCTCCAAAGAGGACATACATGTGACTAATAGACATATGAAAGAATGCTCAACATCACTAATCATCAGAGAGATGCAAATTAAAACCACAATGAGATACTACTTCACACTGGTCAGAATGGCTATCATCAATGAATCAACAAACAATAATTGTTGGAGAGGATGTGGAGAAAAGGGAACCCTCGTGTACTGTTGCTAGGAATGCAGATTGGTGCAGCCATAGTGGAAAGCAGTATGTAGTTATCTCAAAAAATTAAAAACAGAACTAACTGCCTTATGCCTCAGTGATTTCACATCTGTAAATATATCCAAAGAAATCCATAACATCAATTTGAAAGAATACATGCACCCCTATGTTCATTGCAGCATTATTTACAATAGCCAAGATCTGGAAGCCGTCCAAGTGCCCATCAGTAGATGAGTGGATAAAAAAAGATGTGGATATTTACACAATGGAATACTACTGAGTCATGAAAAAGAAGGAAATCTTACCTTTTGTGTCAGCATGGATGGACTTAGAGAGTATTATGCTAAGTGAAATAAGCCAGTCAGAGAAAGACAAGTACTATTTGATTTCACTGATAAATGAAATTTAATGAACAAAATAAACTAGCAAACACAGTGAAGATGGACTCATGGATATAGAGAACAGACTGACAGCTATCAGAGGGGAGGGGATTGGGTGCTGGGTAAGAAAGGTGAACAAATTAAGCAAAGAAGAAAAAAGATTCATGGACACAGACAACAGTATGGTGATTACCAGATTGAAAGGGTTGTAGGAGGAGGTAGAAGAAGGGAAGGGGGTCTAAATGGTGATGGAAGGAGACTCGACTTGGTAGTAAACACACAATAAAATATACAGATGAAATATTGTAGAATTGTATACTTAAAACTCATATAGTTGTATTAATCAATGTCACCCCAATAAATTCAATTTAAGAAAAAGAGAAAGAGAAACAAAGGACAGATAAGCTAGGGACCAAGCTGGTTTTCACAAAGGTGGGAGAGAGCAACAATCCTTGAGTATGCCCTTCGTGTAGTTTTGAGTTTGGAAGGCAGGTCAATGTTCTGTATATCAAAAAAGTAGTATTAAGTCAATAAGAAAGAAAAAAAACAAACAAACTAAAAGTCTGAAACAAATAACAATTCACATAATCACACTGGAGGAAAGACAGAGGGAGGAAGAGAATGAGGAAAAAAGAAAAAGAAAAAAGAAAGGAAGGAAGGAAGAAAAGAAGAAAGAAAGGAAGCAATGTGGGAAGAGGAAGTAATCCTAAGTAATTTATAAATATAGTACTTGACTATATATTTTCAGTTCTGAATTAGATGGGGATGGGGGAAACTACACAAAGAAATCTGAACTTTATTATTCTTGCTTCTTAAAGTGGTTGTAGGTATAGTAATTCTGAAACTCTTTTAGATGAATTATAAAATTGAGTGAGTAAATGTTAGGAGCCAGGGTTCTCACGGTGAAAGAAAGAACATACAAATATGGAATGGGGAAAAGTAAGCAATAACTCTATAGATGTGGACTAAAATTTTAAGCATTGGTGTGAATTCATGATTTCTGAACTATATACTGTATATGTACATATGCATGTGTTTTGGTATACATATGTATATATATATATATTCATGTATATACATATAATATAATAATGTGCTGAAAATATATATACCTGCATATACACCCTGGCTTATCTTCTGAGTAGACAAGAAACCCCCCTCCCAGTAGAAATGTGTACCCAGGGCACCCAGATTTTGGCCTTTAATATCATTCCTTACTAAAAGGAACCTGGGACCCATCATCGAGAGATTAGTCTATTGACTGACTTCATGACAAAGAATGCAGGTTCTAATTGATAACTCAACAGAAACCTCCAAGGGTGCAGTCAGAGGAGAGTGCTGCCCAGAATAGGGACTGAAGAGCTGAACCCCTGGACTACTTTCCAGAAACAGGCTGATCTGGGAAGACAAAATGGCAACAACCAAGTGCTACTCGTGGGACAAAACTTATTCAGTCTTCAATTTCTGAGACCATGTTCCTCTTACTTTTCTGTATGTTAAATGGTCTTCTGAAACTGAAATGGTGGCAACAATAAAAAATAAAGTACTCTGTATTCCTGTGAAAATCAAAGTTTATCTAAAATAATAAATGCTTAAAATCATCTAAGAAAAAAATAAAACCATAAAATACAGTTATTACTTGTTTTATAAGACAAAGACAATAGAAGTATAGCTGACTGAAATAAATGTTTTCAAATACATTATAGTTGAATTCTTATTTGGATGTATATGGTATTCGTTCTATTCCATTATCCAAATCAATGAATACAAACTATTGATTCAACGGTCTGTTTTAGAAACGATGACAAAAGTGACAGCAGTAGGCAAATGATTTTGCAAGATTCTTTTTCCATGCAAGTTTCCAGCTTTTAAGTTTCTGAAAGAGCATTCAGTGCTAAAAGTTATATATACTTATGCTCAGATCATCTTGGTCAACAAAATTAGAACTTGTGAAACAATAAAGTGAATCAAGAAAGGTTAGAGTTGGTAAAGCTGACTCAGCACACTATTAGAGTACAAAATTCCAAAGTGAGTATGATGGATTGTGCTAATACCCTTTAAAAGTAATTTTCAATCCCCAGAGGCACTGTGTTTATGCTTTAGTAGGCACCAAATATCAATAGATATAAATTTAACCATCCCCAAGTATTTTCAAATGCTATGTAGTTCTATGACACAATTTTGAAGTTTTTAAGCAAAACTTAAACTTCTCCTTGGTTTCCTAATCCTCATCTTTTTATCACCACTCCTGAAGAGTCAGGTGCTAGAACTAGAGAGAACTTTGCTCATCTCATACTTGGGGATTATAATCAGAAAGGCTAAATGACCTAAGTGCGACATTATCTCATGAGCAGTGAGCAAATAGCATTATTATTTTAATATTATCTTGTACAAATTACTGTATAAATATAATGTACATAAATATTATTTATAATTATATTACCTAGTGTTCTTCTATTAAATCCTTCACATAATGTTACTTTTAAAAATTTTACTATAAATATTTATTTTATATGTTTTAGATAAATAATTTAAATTGTCCTAAAATGTGCTTACATGTTTCCTACAGATACTTGAAATTACCAAGTTCATATAAATTAATTTGTAACTTAGTTTACTTCAAGGCCTGAGGATCTCTTGCATATAAATCACATTTTTGTTCCAATCAGTAATACAAATTTATTAATTTGAGTTTCACATTTAATGAAAGACAAGGACATGCCAAAATCATCTAGCCTCAGGCAAGATCTATGTATATTGATAGGTAATTGGTAGCATCATTTGTTTTGTACACACAGACTAAAAGGGAAAATTACAAAATCATTATTTTCTGCTTGAATAGGAAGGGCTGCATACATATGCTTTTTAAATATATAATTGCTATGATATCTTAAAAAATGCAGTTCGTTTTCTCCACTCAATAACATGCTTTCTGGCATTGAGTTGACTCTCTACATTAGTGCCCAATAAATTTTCCTAAAATAGCTTTTATCAGACAATTTCTCTGATATGAGTCAGATCCCTTACGTCGCTGGTCCTACCACTCTCCCTCTTCTGCCATAAAAACAGCCTTCTCTACTCTCACACTGCTGTCTCTTCTCATATTATTTAACCTTTGCCTTCCGATTATTACTTACCTCTCTTGGAGGATGGTTTACATTTCTTCTCTTCTGGAGAAACTATTATAACTTTGCTGTTCTCAGTGTATTCTCCATTGTTCAACCATGGCAGGAACCCATCATATGTCTTAATGTACATTACTTTCTGACTTTTATCTTATTCCATAATTTATTGCCCCAAATAGATGATAAACTGTTGAGTAAGAATCATTTATCATAATTCTCTTTTATCCTCTATGGAACCCTAAACTCCACTAGGCACATAGCAAATACATTTCATTCTATTGAACAAAAGGGAGGGAATTCAAGACCTAAGGGTGAAACTACTTATCACATTAATCTATATTTTCAATGAAGTTAATTTGAAAAGTGTGGTACACTTGGTAAGAAACACAAGCTGTTAACCCATTTTCTTACCATTAATTTGACAAAATAATATTTTTTATGAATTACACTAAAAATGAGACATATATTTTGAAACAGCAGCCTTTCTCAGTCATAGCATTACTTTCACTTAAACATCCTAGCTTCTATTATACATTGTCTGAGGGCCCATCATCAATGCATAATTAAATATAAGGAAAATAAATGTGGGGATAGTGGTTTAAAACCAGAAACTTAAAAGGTAAATTAACTGGTTATTACATATGGTCTTATTACAGGGTCTGTGACAAATATCTGCAATATTTTTAAGTGGTAATAAATCATGGCTAGATTCTATCCATCCCCCTATTAAAATAAATATTAATTTGATAAATTAATGATAAATTGTTATGAATGTCTTCTACCTACAGCTTTATTTTTACACGGATGACACTGGCATTATCAACATTAAATGTAAACAAGACTTCACTGAAAGTATCGACCAATTCTAAACAGAAAGAGTGACTTAATGTCAACTATTTTCTGTTGTTGTTGTTGTTAATCCTCACCTAAGGATACTTTTCCATTGATTTTTTTAGACAGAATGGAAGGGATGAAGGAAGAAAGACAGAGAGATAAATATCAGTGTGAGAGAAACATTGCCTCCTGCACAACCCCGAACAGTGCTGGGGATAGAACCTGCACCCCAGGCGTATCCCCTTGACTGGAATTGAACCCCAAACCCTTCAGTCCACAGGCTAACACTCTAACCACTGAGCCAAATCAGACAGGATGATATCAACAATTTTCAAACACTCCGTGGTTTGATAGCTATTATCTAATTTTGAAATGTGGAATACTAAATAACCTTATCTGCTTGGCTGGTGTGGCTCAGTGGTTGAGCATCAACCCATACACCAAGAGGTTGCCGGTGTGATTCCTGGTCAAGGCACATGCCAGGGTTGTGGGCTTGATCCCCAGTGGGGGGCATGCAGGAGACAGCCAATTTTTGTTTCTCTCTCATCAATGTTTCTACCTCTCTCCCTCTCCCTTTTTCTCTCTCTAAAAGTCAATAAAAATATTTTTTTAAATAATAAATAAACAACCTTATCTATTCCCTCAGTCACTTATGGGTTATTTTTTTTGTAAGAAATGTAATTCTGAAAATTTATCAGAATGCGAGTCTCTCAAAGTTATACATTGATTCTGCTGATCTCTCTCTATAGTCATTGTAGTCAAGGTTCTAAAATAATGGCACCTTATTTTAAGATTTTTGTAAAGGCTCAAACTGTCTTTCATATGGTATCTAAATCCAGGGGGGGAAGTATATCAGAAAATTTCTTATTTGAGAGACATATTTGAGATATAAGCAAGGAATCTCAATTTTTAAAACTCTAATTTATATGGCTTTTGATAAAAATAAGAATAAAAATCAGACTCCTGAATCTGTGTAAGAGATTATCATTTTTGTCTTTTTATATCTTCTATAAGAACATGTAAGTTCTCTGTTTGAAATCTTTTAATGCCTGCAGTGAGAAAGCTTCAGTGTAAAGGGTAGCCTGCAATATCGTATTAAGACAAATTTAGTTAGAGGTGAATTATAGATTTGTTAAATATTTTCATTTGTTAATCCTCATCCGAGGATATTTTTTTCCATGGATTTTTAGAGAGAGTGGAAGCGGGGTGGGGAAGAGAGAGAGAGAAACATCTATGTGAATCATAACGATTGCTTGTCTCCTGCATGTGCCCCAACTGGGAACTTGCAACCTAGGTATGTGTCCTTGACCAGGAATTGAACCTGTGATCCTTTGGTTCGTGGCCCAAGGCTCTAACCACTGAACAACAGTGGCCAGGGCCAGATTCATTAAATTTTATTTTTACATTCCATTAGGTCATAGCACAAATTTTATTCTCTAATTATGGTTTGTCAATGTATAAAATTTTTATTGCAATAAGTTTTAAATTTTTCTAAAAGTACTAAGTGAAGATATTACTAAGAGTACTTTTATAAAGATAAATTTCCCTTTGTAACAGTTGTTAACATTTGTTTTCCTCTGTGTTTTGGCTGCCAGAGCACTTAGATTCAAATTCAAATTAAGTCAATGATTCATTTCTATTTTTTTTCCACAAAAATTGGGCCCTGCCTTGGCCAGTTTGGCTCAGCGGTTAGAGTGTCGGCCTGCGGTCCGGAGAGACCCGGGTTCGGTTCCCGCTAAGGGCACGTACTTCGGTTGCAGTTTTTCCCCAGCCCTGGTTGGTCGTGCAGGTGGCAGCCACTCGATGTGTCCCTTCACGTCGATGTTTCTCTCTCTCTCTTCCTTCCTCTCTCTCCCTCCCACTCTATCTGTACAAAAAATGGAAAAATATCCTCGGGTGAGGATAAAAAAAAAAAAAAATTGGGCCCTAATGAAGACCTTCTGTTTCCAATCTGAATGCCATACTTCCAATTTTTTTTTTTTTGCTTTGTTTTTTTTAGCACACTCAGAAGTAAGCTGCTCTCAAGTAGCTTACAGTCTGGCAGGAGTCAGGTACAAACATTACGATGAGGTAGGCACCCAGTTTATGGGGACCGATGGAGCAGGAAGGTAGGGAATTTTAGCAGATGTCCTTCAGTTGGCTTTTGAAGAAACTATATGAGTTACCAAGATGATTAAAGAGGAGAAAAATTACCTATTCTATCTTACAATTGAAAACATATTTATTTCATTTGTAAATATTTATAGGGTGGGCAAATAAATATTTACATTTTCAGGGCACTGTGTGATGGGGAGAGACATTGTTTCTGCCCCCCTCTCCACAAAGCATATACAGTTCAGCAGGACACAGACAACCTTTGAAGAGGCCCCAGACACAATACAGCTCAGTTTGGGGAATTTCATGTTTGACTAGAATAAGCTATGAAACCAGAGGGACAACATCCTTGAGGTCTTTATGTTCCTGGTTTTGTGGATGAATTTTACCCCAGAAACCATGGGCCGAAGAGATAGTAAAAAAATCAATAAGCAGGGTAATTCAGTAAAAAGTGATGGGAAGCCCTGGTCTTTTTGGCTCAGCAGTTAGAGCGTGGGCCCGCAGACCAGTGAGCTGCGGGTTCAATTCTAGTCAAGGGCACCTACCTTGGTTGCAATTCATCCGCGGCCTTGGTTAGGTAGCGCGGGAGGCAGCCACTCAATGTGTCCCTTTCACATCGATGTTTCTCTCTCTCTCCCTCACTTTCCCTCCCTCTCTATCTGAACAAAAATGGAAGAATGTCCTTGGGTGAGGATTAAAAAAAAAAAAAAAAAAAAGTGATGGGGAGTCAAACTGAGCATTAAATCCTAAAACACATTTCAAAATGCTGAAGACTAATGTCCCGATCGCCAACCTCTCCAACTCTCTACTGCTTATCAGTTCCTGCTTCCATTTACCCGCCCCCTGCAACAGTCTACTCTTTGAAGATGCAACCTTTGCATTATTTAACAAGGGAAATAGAATCTCTTACAAAGGCAAATTTCATGTCTGTTTGCTGTTCTTGCATCTAGGAATATGTCAAAAGCCACATTCTTTTTACACTTCAGTGGAGGCCACATTAGTTCCCCTCTTCACAGGTAATTCCCTTCTGAACGCTCATAATTCCCATCTCTTCAGAAAAATTGCTTCACTCTGATTTTTGTATCTCTAAACTTACACTTTTCATTGAACTCTTATTTCTCTTAAACTAGGCTGTTCTACAACCCCACATATTTTACTTTATCGTGCCTTTCTCACTTTCAAGATTCATGACAGTAACATTCATTAACAAACCCCTTTTCCTTGTCTCCCATTTGTTCCAAATTGAAATTAGTTTTCTAGAGCCACAATTTTATTGAACCATTTTTATCAAGTTCAATTAATGTATTCATAAGTGTCTTTGTATCTTTATGTTCAATTTCTTGGTCTGATATGATGCTTATATTTTATATTCTTCTCTGTAGAAATAAATGAAGTACATATTTTACTGGATTTTAATAAGCTTTTTTCTTATCCTGTGGCCTAATATGATGTTCAATTTCTTTGCAAGAACATTAGAAATGCAACTGACAGATCAAGAAACAAAATGTTGCCCTGGTTGGTTTGGTTCAGCGCTTAGTGCGTTGGCCCACAGACCAGAGAGTCCCAGGTTCGATTCCTGCTAAGGGCACGTACCTTGGTTGCAGTTTGTTCCCAGCCCTGTTGGGGTCGTGAGGGTGGCAACCAGTCGACGTGTCTCTCTCACATTGATGTTTCTCTCTCTCTCTTCCTCCCTCTCTCCCTCCTGCTCTATCTAAAGATGAATGCAAAAATGTCCTCAGGTGAGGATAAAAAAAAAAAAAGAAACAAAATGTCTACAGGATTGCTGAAATAATCTTATATTACTGTCAGTAGCCAGGTATTGTATCATGTACATATAAATCAACAGTTATTTTAAGGAAAACACAATATAGCTTTCATTTATTTTTTTTCTTCAATTTTGATAAAATATTTAACTAACAATAAATTATAACAATGTGACATATAACTTCTAAGATGCCACATGATGATTTCACCCTCCTATCATTGACACTCTTGTGTAATTTCTTGCCCTAGAATGTAGGTTGGAATGATCAACTCAGTTATAATAAATACAATAAGGCAGAGTTATGGAATGACACTTCAGAGACCAGGTTATAAAATGTCTCGGGTATGTGTTTTCTCTGTCTCATGGATTTCCTGCTTTGGAGGAAGCCTGCTGCCATGCCATTTGACAGGTAATGAGTTGAGAGAGGTCTCTGACCAACAGCCAGCAAGAACTCAATATCCTCCCAGGCTGGTGTGGCTCAGTGGATGCAGCATTGTCCCATGGGCTGAGAGGTTCCTGTTGTTTCCTGGTCAGGGCACATGCCGGGGTTGCAGGCTCGATCCCCAGTAGGGGGCATGCAGGAGGCAGCTGATGGATGTTTCTATCTCGCATCGGTGTATCTCTCTCTCTCTCTCCCATCCTCTCTAAAAAATCAATAACAATATCTATTTTTTTAAAAGAAAGAAATCAATATCCTTATTCTAACATTTGTGTGGAGTGAGCCTGCCAAAATACCAAGTGAGTGGGCTTTGAAGTGTATCTTCTCCAAGTCAAATCTTCAAATTAGTCCGCAGAACTGCCTGATACCTTGTGTGTCCACAACCTCATGAGAGGCCTTGAACCACAGGAATCCAGCTAAGCCATTCTCATATTCCTGGCCCACAGAAACTGTGAGGTAAAAAATGTTTATTGCTTTAAGTTATAAAATATGAGGGGAATTTTTTATGCAGCAATAAATAATACACATACTTGATGTTATTTAAAATAGGGATCTCTTTTCCAAGTAACATATAACTGATCACCAATTTTTGTATTATTAAAAAATTAAGACTCTTCTTAGTGGTCTACTATCCATTAGTCTCAGTTAAACACCAAGTATTATTTATGGTTACTCAAGAAGTAATAATGTTGATTAGGGTATTCAAAATCAAGGACAAGTTGTTTTTGAATATGCATTTCCCAAAGAATCAATACAACTAATAATTTAATTTGTAAAACCAGTGACTCTAAATGCCCCTGAGTTTACAGATGAATAAGTGTCTCAACATAATAGTTGCAAAGAGAGAAGGTTTCAGCTACAGGCAGCCTCTCCCTCATCTAGTCCTAATTGATTAGTCAATAGGAAAGATTTTTTGCCTATATTTTAGTAAGAAGAATGACTGTCCTGCTGAAAGGGACCCAAATGACCTGACCCCTGCAGCCTCCAAAAGTCTGATGTAGCACAGAAATGTCACAGGGATCAAAGGGGTAAGTGTTTGAGAACAAGGAAGGACGGAAGACTGCCTTCTTTCTGAGACAATCACAATAAAACTAGCAAAGGTCAACTGAATATCCAATGACAATAAAGAAGATAAGAATAACAACTGTGAAGTTAGAAGTATATTAAAATTACCTTTGGACCCAGCACAAATATGCAGAAATTTTGAGAGGATATCAGCTCATATCCTCTTAAAACATATCTTAGTATTACATATCTTATTAATACATTAAATACATATTTAACTAATACATATTTTAGTATATTGATCTTAGAATTATTTATTTAGAAAGCAATTTAAAATATGCCTGTTCCAAGGTAAACTGGAAGAAGAGAAATTCCATGAAATATATTTATAATAGAGAAGTTAAATATACATGATCAACTAAATGGAAAAATTACAGCCAAGCTAATCCTACTTTTATAATAAAAGAGAAATCTCAAAATCAATCAGATGGCCTGGCAATTGTTTAGAGATGTATTTCCTGTCATAGTTTAGGCCATAGTGAATGCATGACTACCCTCATGGCTTTTTTACTGCCTTTCTAGCTTATCATATTCTGTCTATCAATAATTTTACCCACTCCCAAATCAAAGATCTCATCATACTTGTTGTCTGCACAAAACCTGTAGTATCTTCCCCCGACTACTAAATCTGCTAAGTTTTCATGACACCTCAATAAGTCTCCCTCAGAACGGAAACAGGCAGACGCTGTGTTCAGCTTCCTGGACGGTTGTATGGCTTCGCTCCGTATCAGCTGTAAATTTGATGGGCATGGTAACTAAAATCCTCTGCACTTCAGTTTTCTTTTCTTTTTAAAAATATTTTTTATTCATTGATTTTAGAGAGAGAGGAAGGGAGAGGGAGAGAGAGACAGAAACATTGATGAGAGAGAACATTGATTGGCCTCCTCCTGCATGCCCCCCACTGGGGATTGGGCCCACAACCTGGGCATGTGCCCTGACCGGGAATCGAACTGGTGACCTCTTGGTGCATGGGTCAATGCTCAACCACTGAGCCACACTGGCCACGTTGCACTTCAGTTTTCTTATTTACAAAACATAATAATGATTTTAATGAGCATACATGTTTTATTGTGAAAATTAAGAGAAATAATTCATGACATGTTAGGAATAGTGTCCTGGTCCATGATGACTACTACACAAGCATGAGCTATTACCTTATTATTGCTGTTATTGCTGCTATTTGAGATTCAAAGTGATATAAGTTTTTATATATATTA
The DNA here is from genome assembly GCF_014108415.1 of Molossus molossus. NCBI lineage: Eukaryota > Metazoa > Chordata > Mammalia > Chiroptera > Molossidae > Molossus > Molossus molossus. Next base: position 138,532,038 of record NW_023425344.1, read on the forward strand.
TCCGTTTAACTTGAATAAAACATTTCTGAAATAGAAATTATTATTCCTATTTTTTTTTTTTTTTTTTTTTACAGATGAGGAGACTAAGATCCAGACATGTTAAATGACTTTTCTAAATTCTTACAGTGACTGAGTGTTACAGGCAAGTTTCAGCCCAGGTTTCCTGATTTCATGGTGAGGCTACTTTTTACTGCACAAGAGCTACCCTTCCAGGCTGTCACCTACTGCTCCATTGTGAAGAACATGGGTGCATAGTGCTGGCTATGAGCTTGAATCCTGGTCACTTACAATTCATACAAGCTCTCTGAGCTTCAGTTTTTTCTCCTGTAAAGGATGGACAGTGATGCTCATTTTTATAAAATTATTAAGGTTACTTCACTTAGTGTAGTACCTGGTGTATAACTTATGCACAATTTTATTAGTTTTTAAAAACATATTTTATTATTAGTTCTATGAATTTACATTACACAATGTCATGACATCCTAACGCCTCACACTTTACACCTGGTTTCCAGTGCCTTCTGTTCCCGTGCTCATCTCTGTCCTTTGAAAACATACTTGTCCCTTGTAGAGGAATATTTTCCTTTGTTTCCAAGCACTGCCTTATTTTTTAACTAGATATAGATCCCCAATACTGTTTCCAAATACTGTGAGGGCTAGATAAACTTCACCATTGAGAATTTTTCTTATTTTTGAAAGCTGAAAGTGTGCATATCTTGTATATTACATGACATCACCGGGAAGGATCTGGGACTGAAGCTGTAATTGCACAGTAATATTTTTGCTGCAAAGAGTACAAATATTCACACTCATTAGGCTAAATAAAGACTATACAAGCAGGCTTATATCAGTCCAGGTTATATTCTAACACACATAGAGCTGACTAGCAAATAACTGTAGACGTGTATGACTTCCTCTGCTCCCCACCACGGTTTTTTAGATTCTTTCTCAGGGTTCTGTGTTTCTGTCTAGCACAGTTGTGTATTTACTCATGTGTCCTCATTACTGTGCAGGGTCTCTAAGAGCAGAGAGTGTGTCCTCATCTTTGTATGCTCTTCAGGACTGAGGACGTTCTTACACTAGGTGTGTTAGGTAGACTTTATAAACAAGAAAAAAACACACTAATGTTCTAAATGTGTAGATGGTGCTATAAGTTCTGTCTTCCAAATATGCCAATACTCTTTTTCATAATCATTAAATACACTGAGTGATAATTCAAGCAATGCTCTTTTAAAGGAAGCAGTCTAAATTGTACTAATATTAAATTCCACAAGAAGACCTTATAACCTTATAAAGAATTTAACCCATTGATGGTCTGCTTGAATTAGGATTCCAGAAAAGGTAGGTAATGGTCCAACATTTCGAATGCTAATAAAAACTGGGGAAATGAGGACATGAAAAGGGAACATTCTTTGCATCTTATTTTTCAATTTATAGGTAAGTCATATAAAAGTCAGTGGTGACATTCTTTGACTAAAATTGATTTAATGCTCTAGGTTTCATTCGTCCTTCTTAGTGATGATATACTTTAGAAGAAGAAAATGTAATTCTTGCCATCTCACCTATATGCTGTCCATACATGTGATAAAAGAAGCTGAAACAATACGCAGTGTTCGTGGGCCCATAAGGGTTTTTGGGAGCAATGCTGAAGACAGGGCTGAGGAGTCGAGCCTTTTCGCCTTCTAATCTTGGTCGAGATGTCTCAATGTACATATAAAAACCTTTAAAAAGACAAAATAAAATGTTTAAACATATTATTATTAGGTAGCAAGGAATTTGAAATTATTGATGAGTTTCCGAGTTTTCATACAAGTACACATGGAAAAGAGGATTGGCATCTCATTTGTGAAATCTGTAAATGTATGATATAAAGAATAAATTGTTTACAAAATTAAAGTAACACTTTAAAATGTAAAATTTGAGACAAAATTAGAATTTTACACGTAAATTTTCAAAGCAATAATCCTAGTCTCTCAGTTATATGTGTCAGTGAAATCTTAGAGAAAATGAATGTCTATAAATCTTGGAAATATCTGAATTATTGATTCTGTGCATACGATTTTAATATTTTATTCCACAATCTCTTGTCTTGCATATCAATGGCAAGTCTAACATTCCAAGGCTGGAGTATAATTGTTATGACCACATTTCATATTCTCATACCTTCTTTGGAGCCACTGCGATCAGCATTAGGTCCTGTATTTGGGGTATATTTTGTATTTCTTGTTGCAGTACTTTGTTTTGTCCAATCAAAATTATCGGTATCATCTTGGGTGAACAAACAAATGTTACCATCTTCAAATCCACAATGAAATTCTCCTGTTAACAAATTTTAATTAAAGTGATTAATATGAATTAAATTAATACAAACATTGCAATATTCTTATAAGAGAAATTTAAATCATTATACAGCAATAATAATGCAAGATTACAATAATGGAATCAGGAACATAAGAGCCTTAATTGTGCACAAGACTACAACTAAACAAAATAATTTGATTTTAATGAAAAAGTAATAATATTAATATGTAAATTGGTCTCTTGTTCAGTAATTTAAACCAAAACCGATTTCTTCTGAAATATTAAGATAACTAAAATTAAAGACTATCATTCACCCTTGATTTAGGGCTAAAGAATTTTCCCAACTTTCATTTATTATTATAAGAACAATTCAAACTAAACTGTCAATTAGAAAATGATCTTTTACAATTTACCTGGAAGCAAGTTAAAACTGTGCATTGAGGTTATAATTTTTCACACCGTGTCTGGATGTTTTCACATATACCCATTTGCACAAATGGAAGTTTACTTATAGGAAGCTAATGATAAATTATTTCAAAAAGTAGTTATGTTTCATATTTTATTTGAATATGGATTTGTCAGATGCTTAAAATTTACTAGAATGAAGTAATGAAAAGACTTTATGAAGACCAGGTGGGAGGTCTGAGATATGTTCAATGCATGCTGAGTTTGGACACAACAAGTTCAGAGAGAGCTTTCTTCAACTGTCCCTGAAATGAGGGTGGTGGTAACATTTCTAGGCATCACGGGGTGTTCTTACTGAGATGTACCTTGTTTGAAATGTAGGAGTAAATACAGGAGATGATAATGTCCACGAGACAGAATTAAAATTATCCTTAATTGAGAAAAATTTAGCAGTTTATATTATTTCATTCAAACTCATTACAACTCTATGAACTCACAGTAATACAAAATTTGAGGCTCACAGAAAGTAAACTTTGGCTAAATTCAGCTAGAAAAAATAAAGTCAAAACTGAGTACATATTTCCTGAAATTCATAGATATAAACATCTAAAGAACAGACACTTAACAGATATTGTGGATGATGGAACCATTACAGTTGTTATCATGCCCTGAATTAATCTTTGTGTTTCTATATACTAACAATGAACTGTATGAAAGGAAATTATGAAAGCTATCCCATTTACAATAGCTTAAAAATAATAAAATACACTTGAGCCGGTTTGGCTTGGCGGTTGAAACCTCGGCCTGAGGTCCAGAGAGACCCAGGTTCGGTTCCCACTGGGGACACGTACATACGCTGCGGTTTGTCCATGACCCTGGTTGGGTATTGTGGGAGGCAGCCACTTGATGTGCCCCTTTCATGTCGATGTTTCTTTCTTTCTCTTCCTCTCTCTCTCTCTCCCCCACTCTATCGGAACAAAAAATGGAAAGATGTTTTTGGGTGAGGATAAAATAATAATAATAATAATAATAATAATAATAATAATAAAATACTTAAGAAAAAAATTAACCGGAAAGATTAAAGAATTATACATTGAAAACTAAATCACTGATAAAAAAATAAAGACATGCCCTGGCCCGTTTGGCTCAGCGGTTAGAGCTTCAGCCCACAGACCAGAGACACCTGGGTTCGTTTCCGCTAAGGGCATGTACCTCTGTTGCAGTTTGTCCCCAGCCCCAGTTAGGGTTGTGTGAGTGGCAACCACTCGATGTGTCTCTCTTCTATAGATGTTTCTTTCTCTCTCTTTCTCTTTCTCGCTCTGTCCTTCCTACTCTATCTGAAGATAGATGCAAAAATGTCCTGAAGTAAGGATAAAAAATAAAATAAAATAAAATAAAGACACAAATAAAGGGAAAGACGCTCTATGTTTTGATTGGAAACATTAATATTGTTAAAATATACATACTATCTAAAGTGATCGATAGATTCAATGCAATCCCTATCAAAATGCAATACCATTATTTACAAAGAAATTAAAAAAAAAAATCCTAAACTTCATGTGAAAAAACACAAGATCTCAAATTGCCAATGTAATTATGAGCAAGAAAAACAAAACTGGAGGGATCACACCAATTTTAAAAGTTACAGTGATCAAAAGAATATGATACTTATACACTTTTGGTGGGAAACACATTGATACAGCCATTATGGAAAAATATGGAGTTTCCTCAAAATAACAAAATATCGAACTACCATATGACCCAATAATTTGTCTTATGGGTCTACACCCAAAGGAAATGAAATCAGTACCTTGAAGAGATATGCACTTCCATGTTCATTGCAGTGTTTTCCACAGTAGCCAAGATATAGAAATAACCTAAGTGTCCGTTGATAAATGAATGGATAAAAAATGTTGTGGCAGATACATACAATAGGATATTTTTAAGTCTAAAAATTAGGGCTACCCTACCATTTGCAATTACATGGATGAAACTGGAGGACATTATATTAAGTGAAAAAGCCAGACACAGAAAGAAAAAACCTGCATAATATTTCTTACATGAAGAGTCTAATAAAAGACAAATACATAGAAGCAAAAAGTAGAATGAAGATTGTCAGGGCTGGGAGGAGATAGAAATGGAGAGTTGTTGGTCAGAGGGTGTGAACTTTCAGTTATGCAACATAAGTTTTAGAGATCTGCTGTACAACATTGTGTCTGTAGTTAACAGTGCTGTATTGTACATTTAAAAATTATGAAGGTAGATCTCATGTTAACTGTTTCTATAATTTAAAAAAGAAAAGGAAGTAAGGAAACCATTGGCATTTACAAATAAAAGTAAAACAAGGCTTTTATTTGTTCCTTTGAATTAAGGAATAAATTTCTGATTTTTGTTTTCAGATTAAAGACTTACTGCACCTCTTTGTGTTTATTTATATTGTATATTCTGAGTAAGATGTTTACAGGAGATATAGGCATTTAGGAGATTCTAACTCAACACATTTCTGGATAAACAGTATTTCACATAAAATGTTTACTAATGCATATTTATGCCAATCTTATACTAAACAAGACATGACCTCTTGATGCTACCAGTTAAAAATCTAATGTTGGTGACAGCAGTTAGATATATTCATGAATAGACAGATATCTTTTAGGCACAATATGAAATTCCTTTAGTTGTTATTTTAGAGTCACAATAAAGAAAATGTTTGATTTTAAATGTTTACAGTTGCTTAATTACATATTATGTACACAAACAAAATGTCCAAAAACAAATGTAAAGATTGAGGATTTCAGCTTATAGGTCTTCTGCCATAACTTACTTGGATATTATTGAAAATTGTGTATAATAAATTATTTATTTATTTATTTATTTATTTGTTTAGCTTTTATCTTTAGATAGAGTGGGAGGGACTGAAGGAGGAAGAGAGAGAGAAACATTGACATGAGAGAGACACATTGAGTGGTTGCCACCCACATGACACCAACCAGGGCTGAGGCCAAACTGCACTTAAGGTATGTGCCCTTGGGAGGAACTGAACCCAGGACTCTCAGGTATACGGGCTGATGCTCTAATTGCTGAGCCAAACCAGCCAGGGCTATAATGAATTTTTATGAGACCATTTAAACATATCTTTAAAAAAAATCTTTCTACTGACATTTTTATTTATTTATTTATTTTAATACTTAAAAAATTTTTTTTTCCTTTATTGATTTTATAGAGAAAGAGGAAATGAGAGGGAGAGAGAGATAGAAACATCGATGAGAGAGAACATTGATTGGCCACCTCCTGCATGCCTCATACTGGGGATCAGGACCACAACCTGGGCAGGTGTCCTGACTGGGAATCAAACTGGCGGAGACGATGCTCAACCACTGAGCCACACCGGCTGGACTATTTGACATTTTTAGAGAGAGACATCAGTGTGAGAAAGAAACATCAATTGGTTGCCTCCTGCACGCCCCCTTCTGAGGATCAAGTTTGCAACCCAGGACTGTGCCTTGACTGGAAATCAAGCTGGGACCTCTCATTCCATAGGATGACACTCAATCCACTGAGCCACACCAGCCGGGCTAAACATATCTTTTCTGTAAATTAAGTTATTTAGGCCAGTTTTCAAAAGTGCTTGCCTTTAAAAAACAAACAAACAAATATTTGGAGTATATAAGTCTCTCATAGAAAAATTAAACTACAGTACAATTTATGAGAACATAAGTCTTGCCTATAATTTTATACAGGCCCAAACGTTAATAATATATATGACTTAACTTGATTACAATAAATTTGAATAAAACGTAAAAACAACAATAATTCACAATGGGCAAAAATACATAAGTCATCTCAATAGTTCACTGATTCTGTGGATAAATATCTTTATAGAGAAAAAGTTATTACTAGAAAGATTTTTTGAAAAGTCAAGTAAAATGGAAAAAAAAAATCCCACTATTTAGAACCATCATAATTGTATGATTATCCTGTCAATTTACATGAGGTAATTATAAAATATATGGAAAAGTCTATTCATGAAAATGTTTACTGGAACAAGGAACATCTTCATAGATAATGAAAATGCACTCATCTACAAAATCTAATCAAAAGTCAAGATAACTTGCCCTGGCTGGTTTGACTCAGTGGTAGAGCATCAGCCCATGGACCAATGACTCCCAGGTTGATTCCAGCCAAGGGCACATACTTTGGTTGCGGTTCATTCCCAGCTCTGGTCCGGGTCGTGCGGGAGGCAACCAATTGATGTGACCCTCTCACGTCAATGTTTCTCTCTCTCTCTTTACTTGAACATAAATAGAAAAATATCCTTGGGTGAGGATTTAAAAAACTAAAAGTCAAGATAAATGTTAAAATATTTCAAAAATAGGAAAATAATGAAGTCCAGGATTTTCACAAAAATATGGAAAATTAATTCTGTCTTGAAATTTTCACTAGTTTTCTAATTGCAACATGATTTTGGCAGATTTTCAGGGACTACATGGGAATAAATCAACACATTTAAACTATTGTCCATTGCATGGTACCTAAAACTGTGCTGTACTTCCCTGTATCATTTCTGATATGGTTAAGAAAGAATCAAAACTCAGGGACAAGCAGCCTGCTTCCCAGTAGTCCTCTAGCCCAATGGCCCTTTCTCCCCACCTACCGTTTTATTTATTTTATTTTTCAGCTTTACTAAGGTATAATTGACAAAGAAAAATAGTATATGTTTTAGGTATACAACTTAATGTTTTATATGAATGTACATTTTTAAAAGATTGCCGCAATTAAGTGAATTAATGTAACCATCACTTCACATATCACAGTACCACAGTTACCATAATCTTTTTGTTGTTCTTTTGTGGTGAGAATGCTTAAGATCTATCCTGTTGATAATTTTCAATTATACAATACAGTATTGTTAAGTGTAGTCACCATGCTGTACATTAAATCTCCAGAACTGACTCATAATTAAAAGTGTACACCTTGATCAAAATCTTCCTATTTCCCCTTCCCTCTTCCTGGCAACAACCATTCTATTCTCTGCATCTGAGTTTTATATCCCACATGAAGTGAGATCATGCAGTATGTGTCTTCTGTGTCTAGTTTATCTCACTTAGCATATAATAAACTAGATTTACCCATGTTGTTTCAAATGACAAGACAATCTTTTTGTTGTTGTTGTTAAAGCTGAATAATGTTCCCTTGTGTAATATATATACACACTGCATTTTCTTTATTCATTTACTCATCCATGGACATTTACATAGTTTTAATATCTTGGCTATTTTGAATACTGCTGCAATAACTTGGAATTACGGGTACCTCTTAAAGATTGAGATCTCAGCCCAGTTGGTGTGGCTCAATCGACTGAGAGATCTCGGTTCCATTCCCTGTTAAGGCACATGCTCCAGTTGTGGACTTGATCCCCAGTAGGGGGCATGCAGGAGGCAGCCAATAGATGTCTCTCTCCTACATTGGTATTTCTCACTCTCCCTCTGTCTCTAAAAAATGAATAAAAACATATTTTTTAAAAGATTGAAATTTCATTTCCTTTGGACTTATAACAGGAAGTGAGATTTGTTGGATCATATAGGAATGCTTTTTTAATAGTTGTAGGCACCTCCATACTATGTTCTCCAATGGCTATAAAAATTACATTCCTGCCAACAGTTTACAAGGTTAGTTGAAGAGACTGTCCTCTCCCCATTGTGTGCTCTTGGCATCCTTGTCAAAATCAGTTGACCATAAATTTATAGATTTATTTCTGGGATCTCTATTTATTCCATTGGTCTAAATACCAATTTTTATGCAAATACCATACTCCGTTGATTGCTATGGCTTTGTAATACATTTTAAAATCGGAACCTGTGATGCCTCCAGCTTTGTTCTTTTTACTCAAGATTGCATTGGCTATTTAGGATCTGTTGTGGTTCCATATGAGTTTTAAGATCATTTTGCTATTTCTGTAAAGAATACCATTGATATTTTTATAGAGATTGAATTGAATCTGTAGATCATTTTATGTAGTATGAACATTCTACCAATATTAATTCTTCCAGTCCATGAACAAAGGATGTCTTTCCATTTATTTGTGTTTTTAATTTCAACAATGTTTCAATTTCAGTGTACAAATCTTCCATTTCTTTGGCTAAGTTTATTACTGTTTTATTGTTTTTGTTGTTATTCTGATTGGAATTTTCTTATTTCATTTTTGATAGTTCATTGTTAGTGTATATAAAAGCCACTCTTTATTGCATTTTGATTTTGTATCATAGCCATGTTATATATTTGTATATTAGTACTAACTTTGAATTGATATCATAGAATTGGTAATTAAAGTAAATGCTCTTAAGATTTAAGTTGTTTCCTAGGGAGAGACAGGTTTTTATGCACATTATATAAATATATTTATATATGCATTTTAATAATATAAATATACTTATATATACATCTATATTGTTATGCATATTTAATTCATATGTATATACATATTAACTTGTACTCATAACCTCTAATATACAGCAAAAAAGTTGAAAAAATAATTTTCCCAAAGTTTTAAATTTTAACAGTTTTATAGACTGCAGAACCTAAATCAAACCACATACATTTTAAAAAACATTTAAAACCTCTTTACAGTACAAAATTCCAACTTTATTGGTGAGATATTTTAGAGGTCCCAGATCTCATTTCATTGTGATTTCATTTTTTATTTTTTTATTACCACTTTCCAGTCGTGGAGTGAAGCTCGGGTTTGGTCTGAGGGTGCCCTTCCTGACAAAATAAGCAGCGTGTTAAAAGGACAAAGAAGCATTGCCGGTGCCCATTGGAGCCTATAGAACATGGTTCTCTGGACAACTAACCATCTTTACTTTCAGTTAAGTTTTACATTCAAAAGATTAAATAAATAAATAAATAAATGGCCCTCATCTTTTAAATTTAACAAATGTGGTTTTTTGGGGGGTCTAATAAAGAACCAGACTGACAAAATTTTATAAAATTATATGTTTTGGAAGTGGATATTTCAGATAAATTTACTTAAGTACTATGTAAGTTAATAAAATTCAAAAGAGCATTTAGGATTAGTTTGATTTGTTGCCAATATATAAATTGTCATGTCACATTCATGATCATATTAAATATAATATATATTCCATTACCATCCTACAATTAATGTTTCCTATTACAATGTTACAGACACACTATAATTTAGCCAACATATATTACTAATACTTTTAAACTTTATTATCAAGACAATAATCCTTTTGGGGAGAAATACTGCTAAATGGTATTACAATAATTCATTACAAATAATTATAAATAACATATAAGAAGTAAGAATTAGCAGTATTTTCTTCATTTTAATAAGGAACAGAATAAAAACAGAAGTACTTAATATTTTTCATTCTATCTTTTTCTCATTTAGATGTTTTTTTCTGAACTGTTTAATTTTTACTTTCCCTTCAACTTTATTAAACAGTATCACTACTGGAAAGGTACGTTTTAAATAAAATGTGGAGAATACACAATAAGCATGTTGTAACTAACTAAAATATTATAACAAAATTATAATAACAGAAAACAAGTTTGCTAGGAACTGGGTGCAGGAGGATCAACCACAGAAAAATACAGGGACATTTAGGCGTGACGGAACTCTGTGGTGCTGGTTACATGACTATGAATTGGTCAACAGCTCGTAAATAAGTCTTAAACAGGGTTAATTTTACCATATGTAAATCATGCCTTGAAAATAAATGAAAAAATTTTACAAAATATTACAGCATTTAAGAAGATCTCAGGCAAAAGAAGTCTGAGGGAAGGAAAAATTAACTTTCCATAGCAAAAGTCTTAAATAAAACATTACATTATTTTACATGTTGGCCTATTTTCATCTCTTATTGAATAATGTCTAGCTAGTTTATTAAGAGCCTGAATCTATAATAAATGGCTTTGTTTGATAAAATATTTTTCTTATACGTGTTTAGGTCCTGAAGGCAATAGCAGGGTTAAATAAATCAATTAATAAGGAAAAAGATGATTGTCAATAACATAAAAATAATTATTCTTGATTACTTACAAGAATCATTATATAACATTACTAAAATCTTTATTCTAAACAACCTTATCTTCCATCATATTGATTATTCATTAAAATCCAAAAAGTACACAGCTAATGGAAATCTTTGATATAGAAAGTTATGCTGGAAATCATTTTAAAACTAAAAAATTCAATCCATTGTTTGACGACATGAAAAATGCTCACTGAGGAATAACACTGGTAACTGACCTAAAGGATCGAAGCTTACGAAGAAGTACTCAAATTGGAAATTGTCTTCAAGACACACTTCCGGCTTTTATAACTTTTGAACAGCACACTAAAGACACAATGAGCTATTTTTTGGTGTGTGTGTGTGGACAGTATTACAGGTATGTACCATTTTCTCCCTTTTTTCCCCCTCCACCCAATGCCTGCCCTACCCCAGGCCTTCCCCATACAATTGTCTGTGTCGTGGGTTATGCCTAGAGGCATATATGTTCTTTGGCTAATCTCTTCCAAAGTTTAGCCTATGTCTATTGGTCTTCTGTATGTCCTCTTTGGAGGACTGTCTATTGAGGTCCTTTGTCTGTTTTTTAATGGAATTGTTTATCTCCCTAGTAATAAGTTGTATGGTTTTTTTTTAATATTTTGGAAATTAACCCCTTATCAGATAATATCATTGGCAAATGTGTTCTCTCATACAGTAAATTCACTTTTTATTTTGTTGATGCTTTCTTTTGCTGTGCAGAAGATTTTTAGTTTGATGTACTAGCATTTGTTTATTTATTTTTTCCTCTGTTTCCCTTGCTCTAGGGCCTAGGCAATATATCAATGCAATTATTGCTGCTTGAGATATCTGAGATTTTCCTGCCTATGTTTTCTTCTAGGATTTTTATGGTTTCATAACTTACATTTGAGTCTATCATCCATTTTGAGTTTATTCTTGTGTGTGGTGTAAGTTGGTGGTCTAGTTTCATTTATTGCATGGGCCTGTCCAATTTTCCTAACACCATTTACTGAAGAGACTATCTTTACTCCATTGTATGCTCTAACCTCCTTTGTCAAATATTAATTGATCATACTAGCAGAGGTCAATTTCTGTGCTCTCTGTTCTATTCCATTGGCCGATATGCCTCCCCATGTGCCTGTACCAGGTTGTTTTGATTACAATGTCTTTGTAGTATTGTTTGACTTCAAGTATTGCAATCCCTCCAACTTTTTTCTTCTTTTCAAGATTGCTGTAGCTATTTGGGGTCTTTTTTGGTTCCATGTAAATTTTTGGATCATTTGCTTTATATCTGTGAAAAATGTCATTAATATTTTAATAGGGATTCCATTGAATCTGTACTTTGGATAGTATGGACATTTTATTGATGTTAATTCTTCCAATCTATGAACACTGCATATGCTTCCACTTGTTTGTATATTCCTCAATTTCCTTTTTCAATGTCCTATAGTTTTCTGAGTACAGGTCTTTTATTTCCTTGGTTACGTTTATTCCTAAGTATCTTAATTTTTTGTTGCAATGGTAAATGGTTTCTTTGTTGTTGTTTTTTTGTTTTTGTGTTTTGTTTTCTTTTTTAGTTTCTCTTTCTGAGAGTTCATTATTGTTGTATAAAAATACCATTGACTTCAGTATGTTCATTTTGTATCCTGATATTTTACCAAATTTATTTATTAAATCTAGCAGTTTTTTTGTGGAGACTTTAGTGTTTCTCCATGTACAATGTTATGTCATCAGTGAGTAATGAATTTTACTTCCTTCTTTTCAATTTAGATGCCCTTTATTTCTTCTTGTATGATCTTTGTGGCTAAACTTCTAGTACTATGTTGATTAAGAGTGGTGCAACCAGACATCCCTGTTTTGTTTCTGATCTTAAGAGAAATACTTTTAATTTTTGTGCATTGAGTATAGTGTTGGCTATAGGTTTGTCATATAAGCCTTCATTATGTTAAGGTATGATCCCTCTATTCTAAATTTGCTGAAAGTTTTTATCAAAAATGGATGATGGGTCCTGGCTACTTTGGCTCAACTGTAGAGCATTGGCCCATGAACCAATGAGTCATTGGATTGATTCTGGTCAAGGGCACTTACTTTTGTTGCAGTTCGTCCCAGATCCCGATCGGGGTTGTGTAGGAGGCAATCAGTTGATGTGTCCCTCTGATGTTGATGTTTCTCTCTCTCTCCCTTTCTCTCCCTCTCTCTCCTTCCCACTCTGAAGATACATTGAAAAATATCCTCAGGTGAGGATTAAAAAAAAATGGGTAATGGATTTTGTTGAATGATTTTTCTGCATCTATTGATACAATCATATAATTTTTATAAATTATTTTTTCTTTATTGATATATTAGAGAGAGAGGAAGGGAGAGGGAGAGAGAGTTAGAAACACTGATGACCAAGAACATTGATTGGCCACCTCCTGCATGTTCCCTACTGGGGATAAGGCCCACAACCTAGGCATGTGCCCTGACCGGAAATTGAACCAGCAACCTCTTAGTGCATGGGTTGATGCTCAACCACTGAGCAACACCGGCCGGGCTAATCATATAATTTTTACCTTTCATTTTTGTGTATGTGGTGGATCATATTTATTGATTTGAGTATATTGAACCATCCTTGTATCCCCAGAATAAATCCCACTTAGTCATGGTGTATGATGATCTTAATATATTGCTGGATCCGATTTGCTAACATTTTGTTCAGGATTTTAGCACCTATGTTCATATTAGGCTGTAGTTTTCTTTCTTGTAGCATCTTTATCTGGTTTTGGAATTAAGATAATGTTGGCTCCATTAAAAGAGCTTCAAAATCTTCCCTTGTCTTGAATTTTTGAAATAGTTTGAGGAGGATATGTGTTAATTCTTCTTTGAATATTTGTTAAAACTCACCTGTGAAGCCATCTGATCCAGGACTTTCATTTGCTGGGAGTTTTTATTTTTATTTTTATTTTTATTTTTGTTACTGCTTCAATTTTATTAGTTATTATTGGCTTATTCAGGTTTTTGGATTATTCCTGATTTAGTTTAGACAGATATTATGTTTTTAAGAATTTGTCCATTTTGCCAAAGTTGTACAGTTTGTTGGCATATAGTTGTTTAAATTATTTTATTACAATCCTTTTTATTTCTGTGACATTATTTGTTACATTGTCTCTTTCATTTCTGATTTTATTTATTTGGGTCCTTTCTCTTTTTTTCTTCTTACATCTTGGTAAAGGTTCATCGATATTGTTTATATTTCCAAAGAACCAGCTCTTTGTTTCATTGATCATTTGTATTGCTTATTTTTTTAGTCAGTATGTCATTTATTTTTGTTCTGATCTTTATTATTTCCTTTGTTCTACTTACTCTGGGCTTTCCTTGTTCTCTTTCTAATTCTTTTAGTTGTAGGGGTAGATGGTTTGTTTGAGCCTTTTCTTATATCTGGAGGTAGGTCTTTAAACGCTGTGAACTTCCCTCTTAGGACTGCTTTAGTTGTGTCCCATAGATTTTGTGTTGTTGTGTGTTTACTTTCATTTGTTCCCAGCCAGTTTTTGATTTTTGCCTTGATCTAATAGGTAACTTATTCTTTGTTTAGTACCAACCTATTTAGTTTCCATGTGTTTGAACGTTTTTAAGTTTTTTTTAAATTGTAGTGATTTCTAGCTTCATGTCATTGTGATCTGAGGAGATGCTTGGTATGCTTTCAATCTATTTGAATTTTTTAAAACTTATTTTGTGTCCTATCACATGGTCTATCTTTGAGAATGATCCATGATCCCTTGAGAAGAATGTGTATTCTGCCACTTTGGGATGGAATGTTCAGTAAATATCAATGAAATCCATTTGATCTAGTGTGTCATTTAAGGATGCTATTTCCTTACTGAATTTTTTGTCTGGAAGATCTATTCAGTGATGTCAGTGGGGTGCTAAAGTCCCCTACTATGACTATATTGATGTCATTCTTTCCTTCAAAGTCTTCCAAAGTTTTTAAAAAATATATTTAGGTGTTTCTATATTGGGTGTGTATATATTACACTGATTATATTTCTTATTGGATCAATCGTTTTAGTATTATGTTGTGTACTTCTTTGTCCCTTGTTATGATCCTTGTTTTGAAGTCTATTTTGTCAGATATGAGTATTACTACCCCATATTTTATTCACTTGCATCCTTGCACAGGGGCCATGCTAATCTCTTCTGTATCATTCCACTTTTAGTATATATGCTGCCAAAGTGAACACCAGACTTACTGAGTTTGCTCAATTATTATCTGAACATGATCATAATTTTAACAACAGACATGGCTTTCTTCACCTTCACCTAAAGGACCTCTATTCAGCTTTTAGACCCCAGCTCAAATATCATCTCTTCTGTAAAACTTTCTCATTTGCCGTAGAATTAATAATACTTGTTATTTTGTATTGAAGTAATCTGTTAGCAAACACTCCCTCTACTAGATATTTATATATGTATTTTGTTCAGTAGATAGAAGGTGTTCAAAAACATTTTTTTTCCTTGAATTAAAATACTTGTACACTTTATCCTGTATCTAGTTTCAATCTTTCCGTGACAACTCTTTTAAAACATTTCTGTGTAGTCAGAGAAATTACCTTTAAAACACTTATAATCAATATAGTAATTAACTAACAGTAGTACCATGGGAAGAACCCAGGGAGAATCTTTATGCGATTAATTCATTCTGAAACTGTTATGTATTTGTTCTCTTAACAAATGATAATTTCAATACCTGCTAAATATCAGATACTGTGATAGACACAAATATAGTAAGATATAAGGAGGGATTAGAAACAGATGTAGTTTTTAAGTATTTTATAATTTACTCATGGATTATCTTACCACATAAATGAAGATAAATTATTATGGAAAATAAAAAAGTAGGAATATTTAGTGGAGGAAAATGCATTCATACTAAACCATGTAATAAAAGTAAACCTAAAAGGAATGATAACAATATTCACAGTAAGAGTCATTTGCAATGACTAAATAAACTTTTATACATAAAATCAATATCTAAACAATATAGATCTATAAAAATGTTTAGTATTATAATTTCAATACAGAGAAGTATAGTTAAAGAGGATTTTTAATAAAAAAAATAGCAAGAACAGAAATTCCATAGTTTTGTCTTCTTACATAGTAAGTAAAAAATCATTGCAGAAAAAGAACTACAGTAAAATGAGAAAAATCTTGGACATTTTTTTCCCTATGTATAGCTAATGAAGAATTTTGGATGGATGGGATTAAGAGTGCATGGGGGTTCTTCATTCTTTTATTAGCCAAGAACAATATATTCCTAGACACAGAATAGGAAACAAAAAATAAATTCTTAATACTAATGTGAAATATTATGAATAGGATGGTTAGCAGATTAGCTTCTTTTTTCATAAAAGATTAGGATATAGAATAGTGATCCATGAAAAATCTTATTTTCCCCCAATTCTTAACTGAAGATAATGTTTTTATTGACTTTAGATAGAGAGAAGGGGGAGAGAAAAAGAATAACATCGATGTGAGAGAGAAACACTGACTGGTTGCCTCCTATTCGTGCCCAGCTGGGGATCAAACCCACAATCTAGGTATGTACACTGACCAGAAATTGAACTCTCAACCATTTGGTGTATGGGATAGTTTTCCTACCAACTGAACCACCTGGGTAGGGCTCCATAAAATAATCTTTTTTTCCCATTGATTTATTTTTATTTTTATTTTTTGAAAGGGAGGGAGGTGGAGAGAGAAACGTCGATCTTGAGAGACACATCAATTGGTTGCCTCCTGCACAGCCCTAGTCGGGGCCAGGGAAACCTGTAACCGAGGTACATGTCCTTGACTGGAATTAAACCCTCTACCCTTTGGTCCGAGGGCCAGTGGTCTAACTGCTGAGCCAAACTGGCCAAGGATACATGAAAAATCTTGATTAAATCATTCAAATACCAATTTTCTAAGTAACAATAGTCTTTTATGAGTGGAATTTAAAAATCAAAAAATGAAAATTAAAGAAAAATGATAACAATAAAAATGATATGCCATGACACAAAAGAAAAATATAATTTCACAGTCACATAAATAACAAATGTTAGCAGGTTGGGGTAAATGGCTTCATATTTAGAAAAATTTAGTAAAATCAATATCAATATTAAATAAATTGTCTTTATACCCATTGAAACTTAAAATTCACATTTAATGCCAGTTTCACTGTTTCTATGCCAGTCTATTTTAAACAAAAGAAGAACATTTGCTAAATATTATTTGTATGTGTATCCATTTTCCATTTTTCTTAATTGTAAAATACAGTACCATTTTTAAAGTAAAAATATACTTACTCAAATGAGGATTAACAGGAGCTACAAAAAAGCAAAAAATAATGTTAGCATGGTTTGAATGACTTTTATCAATAAAAGTCTAATCAGTGTCTCATAGTTCTTTATCAGAACTTGATGATCTTCCCCACTGTGACCATGGAGAATTATATCTGCAATCCATTTTGTTCTAGGGGATTGAACAGACCCTACTTTGGAGCTCAGTAATAACAGCCTGAAAGTACCCCAAAAATCAATGTTTAATAGCATGTGGAATTTGTTATTTTCCAAAAAATGTAGTTGTTGACCTTTTGTATCTTAATTAGTGCGAAGCAAAACCCAGACATCAAAACTGAGGCTGACACTAGGCTGACATATAATCTAGATGTTTTCATAATAAAGCAATTATCCAGCAAAGATTATACCTTAGTTTTTTGTCTATGTACTTCTGGTGAAAATAACAATGGTATATATGAAAATAAACAATCCTCATATCATATTCTATATGTGTCCTAAAACAAATAGCCACTTCAGTGCTTCTTGGTTTAATTACATTAACACACACACACACACACACACACTCACTCACAGAATTTTCAAATGAAAAGAAACACATTTGTGTTTTTGTGCACCAGAAGAAATATTTATCTGAAAAAACTAACTGTGTTTGCAAAACAAGTGCCAACTGATTTCTTTAAAAAATATATATTTTATTGATTATTAGAGAGTAAGGGAGAGAAACATCGATGGGAGAGAGAAACATGGATTGGCTGCTTCCTGTGCTCCCCCTACTGGGGATTGAGCCCACAACCTGAACATGTGCCCTGACCTGGAATTGGACCAGCAGCCTTTCAGGTGCATAGAACAATGCCCAACCAACTGAGCCACACCAGCCAGGGTGCCAACTGATTTCTACTTGAAGAGGAATAAACACTGTACATTTTACTGAAACAACAACAAAATTATATCTAACCTAACAGTCAAAATGTTATCTGTACATATTGATTAATCATTTACCATTTGAAAAAAAATTCCATTCTGGATGAAGAAAAGCATTATTGTAGTCTCCCAAGATTACAATGGGCAGTTATTCTAACCTGCAGAAGTTTATATACTGTGTTGTTAATTTCTAATGTTTGTTATTGACCACTTATGTTAAACTTGGATATTACTAGTTAAGGATTAAAGTCAATAATTTCATACACATGCACAAACATGCTTATGTATAATTCTTGCATTAGTACACTGAGATCAATTTTAACAAAGTGGGTTTCTCAGTTACTTAATTTTGTTATTTCCACATTCAGAAGACAAACCATTCCCATTACTTTAGTTGTTTTTCTTATTCTGTATTCCCCATTTAAAATTATGAAAGGAATAACATGGAGAAGGGACTATACATTTATTAGCTCCACTGACATGGAGAAAAATAATGCTTTTTTTGCAAAATATCAATATATTTTAATTTACAATTAATTTTAAAAATTTTAATTATTTCATAATTAATAAAATATAAAATTGTTTATGTATTATCTTTCTCAGAATTAAGCATTCTTGCCTGGCCAGTGTGGCTCAGTGGTTGAGCATCGACCCATGCACCAAGAGGTCGCCGGTTCAATTCCCAGTCAGGGCATGTACCCAGGTTGTGGGCCTGGCCCCTAGTCAGGGGGCATGCAGGAGGCCGCCAATT
Source organism: Molossus molossus (assembly GCF_014108415.1). Taxonomy (NCBI): domain Eukaryota; kingdom Metazoa; phylum Chordata; class Mammalia; order Chiroptera; family Molossidae; genus Molossus; species Molossus molossus. The sequence continues at coordinate 138,550,760 of NW_023425344.1, forward strand.
GATATTTTCTCTCAAAAATGTTTCTATCTCTCTCTCCTTACCTCTCTAAAATTTAATTAAAAAAAACTTTTTTTTTAAAGAAGTGAGCATTCTTGAATTATAATTTAATTCTAAGAAGTAGTTTGCAGCTACAGGCAACCTCTGACCAGTCAAATTTTGTATTATTTTTTAATTAAAGTTTACTGTCAATATTATTTTGTAGGGTTTAAGCTGTACAGCATAATGGTTAGACAATCATATACTTTACAAAGTATTCCTTCCAATATTTCCAGTACCCATCTGGCACTGTACATAGTATTGTAATATTATTGACTATATTCCCTATGGTGTACTTCACATCCCTGTGACTATTTTGTAACTACCAGTTTGTGCTTCTCAATCCCTTCACGTTTTTTACCCAGTACTCCAACTTTCCCCCTCTCTGGCAGCCACCATTCTGATCTCTGTGTCTATGAGTGACCAGGTTGAATTTCAATGGAGTCTCCTATGATATTTTTAGTCATCCAATTCACTATAAATAGTACTATTGCCCTTAAGAAAATCTACCATTCTAAATTCTGAATATTGCAATGAGTTTGTTTCTTCTTTCAATGGAACTTACATGTCTAATTCTATACATGTCTATATACTAAAGTATACTTTACCCTAATCTATATTATATAAAATTACTAAATTTTTATGTAAATGTTTACAATTTTATTAAGTATATAAAGATAATTAAATAAAATTGAAACAACATAATATTTATTTTCAAGATTTATTGCTCATTTTAGTTTGTTGCCTTATATTTTTCAATAAGAACTACTGAGTTCAGGAAGAATTTTTTCTATATCTCTTTAAGAAAAGTCATAATAATTTCGGAACTTTGTAAAGACGCATAGATACGCTGTCACTGAGTGAAGAGCCCTAGTTCTATCAGCATTTATCATTTCATAATTGTTTAACTTTATAAGACACTGAAACTTTCTGGGTCTAACATCTTCATCTTTATAAATAAATATTAATGTATAGTTTCTAATACCCCTCCGTATTAAACAGTCCAGAGTTTTATATCTTAGGGGCAAGTAAAATAAACATTAAATAAGAGAAGATATTGATCACCACGTATTTGGCCCCTTTACCCTTTTCTACCCCTACACCCTCTTTGGGTGGTGGGCATACAATGCAACATACAGACCATGTAACATACAAGTGTATACTTTAAACCTATATAATCTTATTCACCAATATTACCCCAATAAATTTAATTAAAAAATCAAAGAAAAGATGATAATTCATATTTTACAGAACATTTAAAATTAAAACTTTAGAAAATATATTGGGATTCTATCTAGTTGCCTGTCCAATGGAATCATGGAGGTGATTAAAGAACAACAATTTTTATTCTGCATAATGTTTATATCATTAACACAAAAGGTGTATTTTTAAAGAACCACATCAAAAAATAAAAAGATATGCAGTGATTCTAATGTTTTTACATTTCTTAATCTTTTCTGAATATCCCACTCTATATTACTCAGGGTGGGACAAAAGTAGGTTTATAGTGTGAGCATGGGAAACACAGAGTTTATTCTTGTATTCTTATTTATTATTATTGTATTACTTTCCATATGAACAACTGTAAACCTACTTTTGCCCCATCCTGTATATCTTAATCTTTCAATGAAAATTGAACACCATACCCAATATCCTCTGACTATTGAGAAAAGAGTGAAGAAAAAAGAGTGGTTTAATATGAACACAAGCTTAATGAGTTAATAATTTCACTTTATTGTTTATTTTTGACAATATTCATTCTTTCTTAAGTAGGAAAAATATGCTTAATGTTAAACAGAATGGAGACCTTCAACTGCAAAAAAAAAAAAAAAAACCCACAAAAACCTAAAAACATTGTATTATCTTTTTAAGTCAAACCCTGATAATGACAAAAAAGAATAATATTCAACTGGATTAATGAATGAAATATGAAATATATTGCTTCTGATTCACTCAAACTTGAAAATGCTTTGACAGTTCTGGAGCTAGTCATTGCTATTGTTTATACTTTTTAGATAAAGTTTATTATCAACTTTTTAAAAAAGTAGGATGTGTAAATAGTAAAGAAATATTAAATGTATATAGTTTATAAAGACACGCTATCGCATACAGACACATGAACATTTAGGTATTTTTAACATTAACAATCTAAATAAAAGAAAATAACGACCAAAAAAGTTCTACTAAGATGTTCTTCAGCAATAGGTGAATGGATGAAGAAACTACACCTCTATATAATACAACATTAAACAAGAAAATGAAGTAAGTAGTGAAGCCACAAACAATGTGGAGAAACTTAAATAAGTATTGCTCAGTGAAATAAACCAGTTTGAAAAGGCTACATGTCGTATGATTCCAACATTTTGGAAAAGACAAAACAGCAGACAATAAAAAATGAGATCAGTGGTTGTGCAGGTTGGAGGAAGAAGGGAGTGACCAACAGATGGAGCAGAGGGAACTTTTAGAGGAATGAGTCTTTCTGTGTAGCTGTAATGGTGATAAATAGCATTACACACTTGTCAAAATCCTTACAACTATAAACACAAATAGCAAACTTTAATGTAAATTATTTACTTTAATAATATTTGTTATCAATCTGTAACAATAGTTGCCTCTAACATTAGATGTTAATAATATGAAACACTGTGTCAGGGAGAGGGCATGTAAGAACTCTCTGTTCTTTCTTCTCTACTTTGTGTAAACCTAAAAGTTATTTAATGATATAAATTTTAAGTCATCCTAAAGTTGAATAAAATAAAATGCAGAGAAATATTGAAACATAACAAATATTGAAACAAACATAATTGCTGACATTATTAGAAAGGTTTAATGTTAACTAAAGCATTATTCCATATATATGTACATATATAATCAATTATTACCATTTATGATGATTAAGTTTTGTGGGGTTTTTTTGGTCACTTGGCTGACGACCCAGTCAATCAATATGCTAAATTTAAGTTTGTGTCTAAATTCGGTAGATAGTTGCAAGCTACATTTTACAGTCAGACTAATACAAAAATAAACACTTTAAAATAAAAGGCTACTTACCACTGTACTTGATGACACGAATTGTTGAATCTCCTTCGCCAAATTTGGTGAGAGGTGTTAGTCGGACTTCATAAGCCTCTGGTTTAATTAGCTCAGTCAAATTATATGTAATTAACTCTCCCTTTTGAATATTTCCATTTATTTTAATCTCCTGTTCCCACCAACGCTGTTGTCCAGCCTGAAATCAGAATAATTATGCAATAACATCCCCAGTATTTTATTCAGAGGTGATATTTTTATTGTAACCAAATGGGGGGAAAAGTATTCTGAATTTTTTTTTTTGATAAAATAGTATTAATATTATAAATACATTTTATTAAAGTTCAAGTTTCTATAATAAGCAACAAAGTTTGCAGATAATTACCAAATTATCATAGAATAGCCTGGCATAAAAACAGATATAAGATGTCATCTAGTATTAAGTGTCAGAGAGATATAAAACAATAGTCTATTGAAGTCTCAATCTAGAGACTTGGAGGGATACTTCTTACTTAACATATTTATAGTCAACTGATCTTTGACAAAGGCAATACAATGGAGCAAAGACAGTCTTTTCAGCAATTGTGCTAGAACACTGGGAAACCACATGCAAAATACTGAGTCTAGACACAGACATTACACACTTCACAACATTTAACTCAAAATGAATCACAGACCTACGAGGAAAACACTAAACTACAAAACTCCTGGAAGATAACACAGGAGACAACCTAGAAGACCTTGGGCTTGGCAGTGGCTTTTAGATACAACACCAAAAGCACAATCTATGAAAGAAATAATTGATGAATTGGACTTCTTTAATTTAAAAATTTTAATCTACCAAAGACATGATCATAATTATCATGAGAACAAAAGACAAGCCACATACTGGGAGAATATATTTGCAAAAGATATACCAATAAAAAACTGTTATCTAAAATATATGAAGACCTCTTACAATTCAACAATTAGAAGAGAAACACAACTATCACATGATCTCACTTATCTGGAGAACCTAATGAACAAAATAAACTGATGAACAAAATAGATCCAGGGATATGGAAGCATGGAACAGACTGATCAATCGCAGAGGGAAAGGAGAAGGAGTGTGGTGGAAAGAGATTAACTAAAGAATTTATGTGCATATGTGCATAAACCATGGTCACAGACAACAGTGCAGTGAAGGCCTGAGTGGAGGGTGGGAGTGGAGTGGAAGGGGTCAATAGAGGGAAAAGGGGGAGACATCTGTGATAATTTCAACAATGAAGATAAATTAAAAGAAGCTATAACCATTTAAACAATGGGCCACAGATTTTAACAAAAAGATGTTTCCCATTATATGCCATCAGAGAAATGCAAATTAAAACAAAATTGAATTACCATTACACACCTATTAAAATACTCAAAATCCAGAACAGGGACAACGCCAAATGCTGGTAAGTATGTAGGCAACTAGGATTTCTTATTCACTGCTGGCGGGAATGTAAAAGAGTACAGCCATTTTGGGATAGTTTGGTGGTTTTTATTTTACAAAACTAAATGTGTTCTTTCTGTATGACCCAGCAATTTTGCTCTTTGGTATTTACCCAAAGGAGCTGAAAACTTATGTACACACAAAAATCTGCACATGGACATTTATAACAGCTTTATTTATAATTGCCAAAACTTGGAAGCAACCAAGATGTCCTTCAGCAAGTAAGTGGATAAATAGTGTTACAATCAGACAATGGGATATTATTTAGTGCTAATAAGAAGTGAGCTATTAAGCCATGAAAAGACAGGGAGGAAATTTAAATGCATAGTAATATGCAAAATAAACTAATCTGAAAAGGCTACATACTCTATAATTCCAGTTGTATGACATTCAATAAAAGACAAAAGTATGGAGACAATAAAAAAGATTAGTGGTTACCAGGAGTTAGGGGAGAGGGAAGAATGAATAATCTGAGTCCAGAGGATTTTTAGGACAATGAAACTACTCTGTATGATGATATATGGTGGATACGTGCAACTATAAATTTGCCCAAACCCATAGAACGTAAAATACCAAGAGTGACCGTTAATATAAATTATGGACTTTGGCTGATAATGATGGGTTAATGCAGGTTCATAAGTTGTAACAAATATACCATTCTGGTAGAGGATGTTGATATTTGGGAAGGCTATGCATGTGTTAGGGTAGGAGGTATATGGGAAATCGTTGTACATTTTATTCAATTATTGTTATGAACCTAAAACTACTCTAAAATAATAGTCTAAAAATATTCTGTTGTAACACTTTTATAAATTCTTGTTCTTTGCATACATTTTCAGTTTCTTTTATTTATGTAACTATTATAAGTATATTTCAGTTTCTTTTATTTATGCAACTATTATAAGTATAGTTGCCTTGTAATGTATATCTGATCTTTGTCCATCTGATATCTACAGCATCAGCATAAACTGGTAGCGTAAGCCTCACATTAGCATTGGGTCACCTTGCTTCCCAAGTCCCACAGGGGTGTTGCAGAAGTAGCCAGTAGATTTTACACATGACTTGGGTTTGTATCACATCTGAGAAGTCCTGAGCTTAAGAAAGCTTAGCGTTTTATAATTGATTGGAACCAAACCTGGTCAGACATTATCTAAGAGGAAGACATCATATTTATTATACTGGACATTAAACAGATTTTCCTTGTGATCCAGAGGGAGATACTATGTCTATAGTCTAAGGATGTTTGCTGTGCAAATGAACTTGAAAAGACAGGCTGGAATAAAAAGACAGTATTTCTGCACAATGATATGCAAAAAAATCAAGAGAGCCACAGAAAACTGTCTTTTAAAATTATAGTCTTGATGAGTATGTAAAGTGGTATAAGGTTGGAAAGAAATTTGGCAATAAAAACAATATTACAATGAGAACAGATAAACTTTTGTATACAAGAAAGCAGAAATACTCATGCATAGAAAACAGAAAATAATCTAAACACCAATAAGAGGTAGAATAATCGAATTGTAGACTCTTCATAAAATGTAATACAAAATACAGCATGAAAAGTGACCCCAAGATACACACATCATCAAGGGTACATTTTACAGAAGAAATACTGACCTAACTTAGTATTGAGGCAGGAATATTGTAAAATTGAAGTTTAAAGAATGCATTTTGAAGAGGGCTATACCTTTTTTTGTATATGTGTATAAAGAAATACAGAAAATATAAATACTAAGTTCAAAATACTGGTCACATGGGTTAGGAGAGCATCAAGATGAGAAGATGGAATTGTGAGGCATAAAGAAAGGACTTTATGCTCTCTGGTGTCGCAGGTGAAGTGCTGCCAATCATGATAATGTTTCTCTCTCATAACAATGCCTCTCTCTCTCTCTCTCTCTCTCTCTCTCTCTCTCTCCCTCTCTCTCTCTCTCAGCATATTCTCAGGTGAGCATTAAACAAAATTTAAGATTAATAGTTGTACACATATTATGAGTATATTATTTCTGTGTATGCCTGTAATATCTGTTTGTTTTTCAGGCTATTGTAGAATTAGAGATGGGCAGTTGTGGGTTTAGTTAAATACTTGCTTCTTGAATTCTAAGACAGTGCTGCCTTGCATAACTGTACATCTATACCTGTGGTACTCCTCATTCTCTTATAGAACTGCTTTTTCTTTTCCTGAGTACTACATGTGGATGGTCTTCTGGACTTTACATGTGATGTTTCTGATACTCTATTAGTGGTTCTCACATTTAGGCATGCATTAGAGTCATGGGGCGAATTCCATGTCTTAACCATCAGCATTTCTGCATTAAAGAGGTCTAGAAACAAGTTTTCAATTTATTTAAATATATAATTTTAAAAACTCATCTTCTCCTCTACAGATGATCCAGGGGCTACGTTTGGCAGGGCGTAGCTTAGTCTTGCTGCACCTAACTCCCCATTAATACCGATGGCTTCTAACACCTCAATATTGACTATGCCTTAACTTATATCTTCAGGTCAGAGAGTTAACACAAGAAAAACCCACTCCATAAATAAGTCCTTACAATGTGCCAGCATGTAATTGTATTATATTTATTATTATAAATAATCTTCTATGACTCCTAGTAGGTAGACACTAATACTAGCCCTATTTTGTAAATGAAGAAACTGAAGCAGAGGGAAGTTAATGTAACTCCAACTCAGCCAGCAATAACGGCACACAATCACTGAATTAAAGTACACTGCTAAAATGAACATACATCCAAGCAAACGGAAAGCAAAAAAAAGCTGGGGTAGCAATACTCATATCTGATAAAATAGAGTTCAAAATGAAGGCCATAACTAGAGACAAAGAAAGCCACTACATAATATTGTGAGGATCTATCCAACAGGATGATATAACCTTGATAAACATATATGCACTCAATATAGGAGCAACAACATATATTAAAAATCTTCTGGAAGACTTCAAAGGAGAAATCGATAGCAATACAATCATAGCACTGGAGTTCAACACCCCACTGATATCACTGGATACATCATCTAGACAAAAAATTAGCAAGGAAACAGAGACTCTAAATGAAGCACTAGACCAAATGGATTTAATAGATACCTACAGAGAATTACACCCCGAAACTACAGAATTCACATTCTTCTCAAGTGCACATGGGACATTCTCAAAGACAGACCACATGATAGGACACAATCTAAATATCTACAAGTTCAAGAAGATTGAAATCATATCAAGCATCTTCTCAGATCACAATGTCATGAAACTAGAAACCAATGGTACCAAGAACATGCAAAGACATTTGAACACATGGAGGCTAAATAGCATGTTATTAAACATTTAATGGGTTACTGAGGATATCAAGGAAGAAATGAAAAACTTCCTGGAAACCAATGAAAACGAACACACAACAACACAAAATCTATGGGATGCAGAAAATGCAGTTCTGAGAAGGAAGTTCATAGCACCACAGGCCTACCTCAAGAAACAAGACAAATTTCTAATTGACTGTCTAACCTCAAAACTTAAAGAATTTGAAAGCAAACAAAAAGAAAACCCCAGAGCAAGTAGAAGGAAGGATATAGTAAAGATCAGAGCAGAAATAAATGACATAGAGACCAGAATACAATTCAAAGGATCGATGAAACAAAGAACTGGTTTTTCGAAAAGATAAACAAGATTGATGGAACCTTAGCTAGACTCACCAAGAAACAAAGAGAGAGAACCCAAATACACAAAATCAGAAATGAAAAAGGAGAAGTACAACCGACACCACAGAAATACACAAGATTATTAACAGTTACTATGAACAACTATATGGCAACAAATTCGACAATCTAAGTGAAATGGACAAATTTCTAGAAACACACAGTCACCCAAAAATGAGCAGGGAAGAGATAGAAAACTTGAACAGACCAATAACAACTAAGGAAATTGAAGAGGTAATCAAGACTCTCCCAGCAAACAAAAGCCCAGGCCCAGATGGCTTCACAGGGGAGTTTTACGAACATTCAAAGAAGAACTAACACCCATTCTCCTCAAACGATTTCAAAAAATTCAAGAGGAAGAGAACTTCCAAACTCGTTCTATGAGAGAGCATAATTCTAATTCCAAAACCAGAAAAAGACAATACAAAGAAAAAAAAAAACCTACAGGCCAATATCCCTGATGAACATAGACACAAAAATCCTGAACAAAGTACTAGCAAATTGAATAGAGCAATACATCAAAAAAATTATTCACCATGACCAAGTGGGATTCATTCCAGGAATGTAAGGCGAGAACAATATTTGCAAATCAATAAATGTGATGCACCACATAAACAAAATGAAGAATAAAAACCACATGATCATATCAATAGATGCTGAAAAAGCATTCGACAACATCCAGCATACATTTCTGATAAAAACGCTTAGCAATGTGGGAATAGAGGGACCATATCTCAACATAATAAAGGCCATATATGAAAGACCTACAGCCAACATCATACTCAATGGACAGAAACTAAAAACATTTCCCTTAAGAACAGGAACAAGATAGGGATGTCCACTTTCGCCACCCTTATTTAACATAGTACTGGAAGTCTTAGCACAGCAATCAAACATGAAGAAAAAATAAAAGGGATCCAAATTGGAAAGGAGGAAGTGAAACTGTCATTATTTGCAGATGACATGATATTGTACATAGAAAACCCTAAAGACTCCATCAAAAGTCTACTAGAATTAATAAATGAATTTGGCAAAATAGGAGGATACAAAATTAACGTCAAGAAATCGACGGCATTCGTATACACCAATGATAAACTCACTGAAAGAGAAACTGAAAAAGCAATCCCAATTACCATCGTGGCAAAAAAATTAAGATACCTAGGAATAAACTTAATCAAAGAAGTAAAGGACCTATTTGCAGAAAACTACAGGTCATTGAAAAAACAAATAGAGGAAGATATAAAAAAGTGGAACCACATACTTGATTCATGAATTGGAAGAATTAACATCATTAAAATGTCCACACTACCCAAAGCAATCTATAGATTCAATGCAATCCCCATCAAAATACCAACAACATATTTCACAGAACTAGAACAAATACTTCAAAAGTTCATATGGAACCAAAAAAGTCCCCGAATAGCCACAGCACTTTTGAAAAAGAAGGACAAAGTAGGTGGGATCACAATACCAGATATCAAGTTATACTACAAAGCCACTGTAATCAAAACAGCCTGGTACTGACACAAGAGCAGGCATATAGACCAGTGGAACAGAACAGAGAACCCAGAAATAGACCCAAGGCAATATGCTCAACTAATATTTGACAAAGGTGGCAAGAGCATACAGTGGAGTAAAGACAGCTTCTTTAATAAATGGTGTTGGGAAAATTGGACAGCCACATGCAAAAAAATGAAACTAGGCCATCAACTTACACCATACACAAAAATAATCTCAAAAAGGATAAAAGACTTAAATGTGACCCGTGAATCCATAAACATTCTAGAAGAAAATGTAGGCATCAAAATTTTGGACATCATACGCAGCAGAAATTTTACTGATACATCACCTAAGGCAACAGAAACAAAGGAAAAAATGAACACATGGGATTACATCAAACTCTAAAGCTTCTGCACAACAAAAGAAACAATCATCCAAATGGAAAGGCAACCCACTGCATGGGAGAACATCATTGCCAATGATACATCAGATAAGGGGTTATTTTCCAAAATATATAGAGTGCTCATAGAACTCCACAAAAGGAAGACAAAGAACCCAATTAAAAAATGGGCAGAGGAGCTGAAGAGACACCTCTCCAAGCAGGACATACAAATGACTAAGAGACATATGAAGAAATGCTCAACATCACTAATCATCAGAGAGATGCAAATTCAAACAACAATGAAGTGTCACCTCACACCTGTCAGAATGGCCGCCATCAACAAATCATCAAACAACAAGTGTTGGCGAGGGTGTGGAGAAAAGGGGACTCTAGTACCCTGCTGGTGGGAATGCAGACTGGTGCAGCCACTATGGAAAACAATATGGTGTTACCTCAAAAAATTAAAAATTGAACTTCCATTTGACCCAGTGATCCCACTTCTAGGAATATACCCTAAGAAGCCTGAAACACCAATCAGGAAGAATATATGTACCCCCATGTTTGTAGCAGCACTATTTACAATAGCTAAGATCTGGAAACAGTCCAAGTGTCCATCAGTAGATGAATGGATAAAAGAGCAGTTGTTTATATACAATCTCTTATCCTTTGAGACGACATGGAAGGACCTGTAAAGTATTATCCTAAGAGAAACAAGGCAAGCAGAAAAAGACAAATACCACATGATCTCAGTTATATACGAAATATAATGATCATAACAGTCTGAAGAATGGAGTAGTCCCAGAGAAGTGGAAGTAGGGTACACACTGACAATCCCCAGAAAAGGGGTGGTGGTGGGGGTGGGAAGAGATAAACCACAGAACTTATACGCATGTATGCATAACCAATGGACATGGATATTAAAGCCGGGGTCAGGGCAGTGGGGATGGGGAGGAGGGTGCAATGGGGTAAAAAAGGAGAAACATCTGTAACAAAAATAAAATTAAAAATAAATAAAAATAAACATACATCCTAATTGACAGAAAGTATTTGACTCATGCATAGTTGATGCTAGATACTACAAAGTTGCTATTAGTTTTTGAGGCTTTTTCACAAAATAATATAAATGACAGTTTCTTTCACTGTTTTTATATTTTAGATGTTTAAATTAGATGTATGAACTAAAGGCAAAGTACTGTTATTTCAAAAGATACATGAAAGTAGTTTAAACTCACAAAAACATATGCAGAATAATTTGACATTTTACTACTACCTAAAGGTACACAGATTTAATCAAGGTGTATTTTTCTGAATGTTAATATAAGTTTAAAGCCTCTCAATATTTGTAGTACATCCTAAGGGGAGACTCTGGGTATTCTGCTGTTATAATGAGTTGCTTTACTTGAGTAATTTTAGTTGGCAGATACGTTGATATCATTACACTGATTGCAAACTATGACGTACATAACTTCACATGTGTATTATCAAAGCAAAATTTGATTCCAAGTCTTTCATTTAAAGCTTTAATAAAAGCATATACTTCAGCAGTTAAGGAATAAGCAATTAAATACTTCATACTTTATCCCAGTGAGCTGTGCAACTGTAAAAATGCAAGAACTAGACTTCCGGTCAAGATGGCGGCGTAGGTAACCGCGGTATCGCGTCCTCCCACAACCACATCAAAGTTACAACTAAACTACAGAACAACCATAATTCAAAACCGCCTGAAATCAAGCTGAATAGAAGTCGTACAACTAAGGAACTAAGGGGAAAAAAAAGCAGCTACATCCAGACCGGTAGGAGGGGCGGCGGTGCAGCGGCGAGACGGGCTGGTCCCACACCCAAGCCTGGCGGATAAAAATCAGGAGGATCCCGCGGCTGGGAAGGTCCTTCCTGAGGACTGAGGGGTCCCCGTCCCACACCAGGTGTCCCGCTCAGGGTTCCAGTGCCAGGAAGAGAAGTCCCCATAACTTCTGGCTGGAAAAACCAGCGGAAACTGAGGCTCAGGGAAGCTGAAGCGGCTGGAGCCCCAGGCGGCTCCTTAAAGGGCCCGCGCACGGGCTTATCGGACTCTCTCCCTCTAAGCTTGGAGGGGAGGCAGCTTGAGGGGCACCAGAGACACACAGGGAAGAACTGAGCTGTTTGGCACTGGAGCAAGGGCTGGAGAGGGGGCTTTCTCCAGGACAAACGTGCTGTCAGAGGCCTTTGTTCCTTTGGTGAGCCCTTCCCGGGGGCGGCAGACAGAAGCCATATCTGGGACTCCAGCAACCTGGCTCACACTGGGAGCCCCGCCCTGCTGACTCCCTGAGGCCCCGCCCCACCCAACTTTCAAGCTGTTGCCACTTGCTTAACCATAGGATTGGCCGGTCTTGGATCCTGCTTCAGGTTTTTCCTAAATTCTTTCAAAGGAGCAGCACTGGGTCTCAGCGAGCCCCATACCTCTCATTAAGTAATACACAGAAACAATCACAGGGAGGCAGCCAAAATGAGGATACAAAGAAACAGGTCCCAAATGAAAGAACAGAACAAAACCCCAATAAAAGAACTAAGCGAAAGGGAGATAAGCAACCTAACAGATACTGAGTTCAAAATACTGCTTATAAGGATGCTCAATGAACTTAGTGAGAACCTCAGTGAACTTAGGGAGGGCCTCAAGAGCATAAAAAAGTACCAGTTAGAAATCATGGATACACAGTTAGAATTAAAGGAGGCATTAACTGAAATAAAGAATAATTTACACAGCTTCAATAATAGAGTATGTAGATCCAAGGAGCAAACCATCGATTTGGAATATAAGGAAGCAAAAAATCCCCAATCAGAAGAGCAAAAAGAAAAAAGAATCCCAAAAAATGAGGATAGAGTAAGGAGCCTCTGGGATAACTTCAAGCGTGCCAACATTCGCATCTTGGGGGTGCCCGAAGGAGAAGAGAGAGAACAAGAAATCGAAAACCTGTTTGAAACAATAATGGCAGAAAACTTTCCTAACTTGGTGAAAGAAACAGACATACAAGTCCAGGAAGCACAGAGAGTCCCAAACAAGATGAACCCCAAGAGGCCCACACCAAGACACATCATCATCAAAATGCAAAAGGTTCAAGACAAAGAGCGAATATTAAAAGCAGCAAGAGAAAGGCAGCTAGTTACCTACAAGGGAGTACCCATTAGGCTGTCAGCTGATTTCTCAAAAGAAACTTTGCAGGCCAGAAGGGAGTGGCAAGAAATATTCAGAGTGATGAAAACCAAGAACCTACAACCAAAATTACTCTATCCTGCAAAGCTGTCATTTAGAATCGATGGACATACAAAAACTTTCCCAGACAAGAAAAAGTTAAAGGAGTTCATCACCACCAAACCGTTATTATATGAAATGATGAAGGGTCTTTTTGAAGAAAAAGATAAAATGTATGAACAAACAAAATGGCAATGAATACATATCTATCAACAATGGAATCTACAAACAAAATGAACAGGAAGAACAGAAACATTCTCATAGATACAGAGAACATTTTATTGGTTGCCAGTTGGGAAGGGGGTTGGGGGAATGGGTGAAAAAGGTGAAGGGATTAAGAAGCACAAACTCATTGCTAGACTGACAAACCTCAAAGGGAAAGGGGTTGGGGGGGGTGGGAAGAAATAAACCAAAGAACTTATATGCATAACCAATGGACACAGACAATAGTGTGGGAAAAGGTGGGAGGGGGGCGGGAGTGGGGAGGAGGGGGTCAATGGGGGAAAAATGTGGAACATCTGTAATACATTTTACATCCAACAATAAAGATTTGGGAAAAAAAAAAAAGATACATAAAAAAATAAATAAATAAATAAAAATGCAAGAACTAAATGCAATGTTTGCATGTACACAAAGAACATGCAATATTAGTCTCCTGTTTAAAGGTCATAGCATAAAACCCTCAGAGAACATAGGCGCGAAACCGTAACTGGAAATCACAGTTCCAGATCATACACACTAGCGTGTAGATTTGAAAGTAATGTGTTGAACATTTTTTATCATTTCTATTTAAAAATTGTTTTTCATTTAATGTTTCTTTCCCTAGGTGATATATTCCTTTCATATGATTTAGGGGGTAGCCTCAAAACCTAAAAACCCACTGCAAGGAGGCATTTTATGAAAAGCTGGTTTCCTGTTTTTAGTACTGAGGATAGTTAAATGGCAATTGTTCCAATGGTTTCAAAGGGACACATCATATACATTTTTTAATTTTAAAAGAAATAAAATTAGCTCCTTTAAGCAGAAGGCTGCAACAGATTCTGTAATGTGAGAGGGAAAAAAAAACCTGTCATCTTTTTCTTTCCTTCTGAGCTGCAAACCTTTCTCAGCACTATAAGTGAGAAAATAAAGGAGGAGATAGGGGAGTACCAGACATGTACACAGTGTGTTCCACTTATTTTCAAGTAACCCTGTAGGAGAGATATTGATATGCTCATTTAAGAGGAAACTTCCATTCGTGTTTACCAGCCTCACTTCTAGGAAAAGTAATAGCTGATCTTAAAAACACAGGTATTACAGGACCTAAATTATATGCTTTTATGATTATTCTGCAGAGTATAAACTAGCTAAGATAACATTTTAGTGGGTTAAAATCCAATTGCCTTAAACCTCAAAAAAAGGTGACATGAGTTTTAAGATGCATGGTTATTTTAATAACACATTAGGGGGTAAAAAGATAATAAATAACATGGCAGAAAACATAACTTATTTCTATTTCCCACTAACTAATAAGACCATGCATTTATTTATTTAACTACATACCCTTTCTTCTATCATTGCTACAAATTTGAATCTCATTTGCTTCACATTTAGTATGAGCTTTTCCGAATGAGAGTCACTTTTTCAACTGCTGGAAATATTTTAATTTTTCTACATTGCTCATGGTATAAATGCTTTTGGAAGCGACAGTATAATTTTTAGATATACAGGTGTTTCACATGTTTGTTTCCCATTCCTCTTTGGAAGCTTATAATATTATTATTTTTAATGTCTAAGTTACAGTAGCTTTTCTTGAAAGTTAGCTTGAAGCTTTTGGCATATTGATTTATGACTAATCCTTCCGTAGATTGTATCAATATCTACTAACTGAAATGCTGTGCTCTCCTGAGGTATGTGGGCAACATCTGTTTTTCATTGCATTTGCATTGTCAAAACATGATAGTCATTGTCAAATACAGACTATCTTTGGTCTCTCAGTGTAATCCTAGTGCAATATTAAAGGTTTTTAGAAAAAAAAAAATGGTGGATCCATGTTTAAAGCAGAATTCGAAGAATGCAAATAATGCAACTGTGATGACAATAAAATTGGCAGATATATATAGAGAGAGCAAAATTTATAAATACATAGATGATAATTTCTGTTAAATAACGTACTCTATTGCTTAAGGGCTGGCAAGTTTATTTTAATAACTCACATGTAATGGATTCTAAACATGGAATATTAAAAAGGAATACTGGGGAGATGTTTTAGGATTGAGGAACTATAGCAGTTCTGTCTTTCAGCACCAATGACCTGGAATTTTGTTGTAATCTTATTTTGTAAAATTCAGTGACAGTCATAAGGACACTAAAATCTTTTGACTTGAAAATAAATCCTCATTATTTAACAGAAGTAAAGCGATATATGCATTTATGTATATTTTAGTTTTAGATAAAATATTAAATGCTACTTAATAGCTATCTGATTTCATAGTTGGGGTACATACTTAAAAAATGAATTAAGTAATTATGGCTCATCAGTATAATGTATGTTATTATAATTATGAAGACTATGTAGAAACATGGAAAATATCTAGGATAGAATGTAATGTAATGTAGCAGACCTCAAAATGTAAAAAAAACATGGTTGTTGCTGTGCAAAATATATAAACCTACTGGGAACTTATGCAAAATAAGAATAGCTGTGTTAGGTGGTGAGGTTATGATGACCAGAAATTCCTTCGGCATTATATTCAGTAGGGGTAGGGACAACTACAGCAACAGCAAAGCAAGTTGTGAAGCACTGACACAAGTAAAAGGAACACTTATTCAGTCTCAACAATGTTATTTGAAGAAGAAACTGAGTAATTGGAGAAGAAATGAACCATCATTTTTCTGAATATGGAGTTCCATAACTGGAAATATATTCAATGTCTAGAAACTGACTTCTGAGGGTGAGGCTCAGAACAATGTTACAGCATGAAACTGAGGAGTATTAGCTAGTTAAGTAGCCATTAGAAACATTGTGAATTTCATAACCAACAATTTTCTTTTCCTAAAAATAGAATATTCTCTATTTTTCTAAAATTAAATTGGACTTACCTCATTTCTGATGATGGAAAACTAGTTTTTGCCAATGCAAGTTAAACTCAATGTGTTTAAGATTCGACCTTGATAAACTCAGGGTTTTTTTAAAAATATTTTTAAAAAATATGTTTTCTTTCTTGATATTAGAGAGAGAGAGAGAAATAGGAACATCAATTGGCCGGCCGCCTCTTGCATGCCCCCCCACTGGGGATTTGGCCCACAACCTGGGCATGTGCCCTGACTGGGAATTGAACCAGCCACCTCTTGATGCATGGGTTGATGCTCAACCGCTGAGCCACACCGGCCAGGCAAACAGGTTTAAACTCAATCAGTTCAAGTACTGGGTGCTGCCTGGGGAAGTACTTAAATTGGGATAGGGGCAAAGAAAGCCCAGTAACCAAATCAGTGTTCTTGTCAATGCCTAGTGCTTGGATTATTTGTTCCCTGCTGACAGTCTCTCAGACTTAGTCAACTTCATTTGGCCTTTCTAGTTAGTAGCTAATGACTTTTGCTTATATCTTTGGGACTTCCTTGGCCCTTGGTCAATATTTCTATTCAGTCTGCATCTTTCTTAGACAAACACAGATTCTTTGAATGTAACAGCGCTATCTCCTGTTAGGGGGTAGGGGAGGGTTGGTGAATCCTGACTGCTTCACCTGCACCACAGTGAAGTAAAGACCAGCCAGGTTCCATCCCTGGAAATCAGCCTCAGCTGTGCTACTTTGCTGCTCAAGGATTCCCCAGGCAGGACTGAGCTTCTGGAAAGGTTTTGCAGTCTTCCTGAGCGATGTGTGGGAAGTGAGCCCACACCCTTCCTACTCTAGTGGCTTGTAGGCGCCTTTCTCAGGGAATTTCTAGGACTTATTCTATGACTCTTCCCTCACTTTTACAAAAATATTCCTCATGCCTCATGATCTGTATATTTGTATTAAAATGTCTCCCAGTGATTTTATTCCTGACATAAAGACTTTTGTAACTCAACATTTTTTCTCTCTCAACCACCTCCTGCCCACTCCCAATCCCACAAACACCCATTTGACTTAAAGCCTAGGCTTTCAAGGCTGCTGCTTTTGCTAAGATCTTATAAAATCATTTCAAAGTTCATTTGCCGTCTTTTTTAGATTTGTGCTGGTGTGCGTTTGTGAGTGCGTCTTCACATCCCTTGACCATACACCTCAGCCTCTTCTACTGTAAGTTTAAATAATAATAAAATATAATTGCAAAACTTCTTTTAAAATTCATACTTCAAATTCCCAACTGCTCTTTGCAATCAAAGTTTTTAATTTACACAGTATACCAAGAGTCTGCATTTAGCTTTAAATGTATTCAATGTTATTCCTTATAGTTTTTCTAATGTACATTCTTAAAAGCAAGTAGTTGTCGGATTGAAAAACAAAACAAAGGATTGCACCTCAGGTAAAGATGGGGTTGAGTGGACCCACAGCTTCAGTGGATATTCAGTTTTCCATGCAGATTGGAAGTTTTCTTTCCTTGTCTACCTTAGTGAGTCACTGCTGTCCAGAGGAATGCAGACAGGTGGAGAGTCTTGTAAATATCACTAGTATAAAAATGAAAACACTTTGCACCCTGGTCAGTTTGGCTCAGCAGTTAGAGCGTTGGCCTGAGGACCAAAGGGTCATGGGTTTGGTTCCCGGTCAAGGGCACGTACCTGGGTTGCAGGTTGATCCCTGGCCCCAGTAGCGGTCATGTAGGAGGCAACTAACCAATGTGAGACATTGATGTTTCTCTCTCTCCCTCACTCCCTTCCACTCTATCTAAAATATCAATAGAAAAATATCCTTGGGTGAGGATTAACCAAATAAAAAAGAAAGGAAAAAATAAAACGCCTTGTGAATATGTTTCAAGAATGATTGTTAAAAATGAGAACTAAACATTAGGCACAAAGAACAAAGTTTTCAGTCACAACCAGATAAAATATTCTAGCTCAGTGATTACAGAAGTGGAAAAAATAGAAGTAGAATAATAATGAAGGTATTATAATTTAAAGTTTAAAAGGTAGCTCCAAAAAAATAAAGACAAATATTAGAACAGAACTTTGTACGAGAGGAGCTCCTTTAGCACCTTAACATTTTAAATTATACAATAATTCTGCAATAGCTAAACTTTAAGTGAATGCATTATAAACAAAGACTAGCATTATACCTAGTCTTAACTATTTAGTACATATTTTTTAATGTGATTTCTTTTTTCAATTTTTTTATTCTATTTATTATTTATTTATTTATTTTTGCCTTTATTGATTTTAGAGAGAAAGAAAGGGAGAGGGAGAGAGAGAGAAATATCGATGAGAGAGAACATCAACTGGCCGCCTCCTACATGTCCTCCACTGGGGATCGGGCCCACATACTGGGCATGTGTCTTGACCAGGAATACAACCTCTTGGTTCATGGGTTGATGCTCAACCACTGAGCCACAACGGCTGGACAATGTGATTTCATATATAGTCCCAATGTGACTGTTTAAAATATATTAGAAAAAAATTACATGAAAATATTTAAAATACAGCCATCAACCAGTGGTCATTGGTGCCAATTCAACATCAACAGGAGTTTCCAATTTGGGGTGTAGTAAATAAGAAAACTTTATTCAGTGCAAAACAGCTCAATTATATTACAGTTGAGTCAGGTGGCCCTGGGGCCAGGTGCCTCTCTGGCTAAACAGCTCCGCTCTATACCTTGCTCTGTGCCAGTCGGCTGTGCATGTGCTATTCTGGTCGGCTCCACTCTGCTCTGGTGAGATATCTTGACTGTTTCAGCTCGGCCTGGTAAGGTAACCTTTGTTCTTCAGTGAAAATATAAAGTGTGCTCTCAGCTGGAGGAGAGCTGGTTTATCTAGACAGAAGTCCCCACCCCTGGTCCCTGATTGGTTTGTTCACATACAAATGGAAACTCTAAATCCTCACAGTTTGAGTAGCCCAAAAAGCAAGGCCCTGATTGATCAGAACAGCCCTGCTCTGATTGGCTGGAGCTGTGCAGCTCCAACTGGATGAGGAAAGTCTCAGTACTATTGGTGGAAATAGAATTCCAAGAACTACTTCATAAGATCCTGCTCAGAGGGCAGAAACAGTGCAGGCAGGCAGTCCAGTGCAGGGGCAGGCAGTCCAGCTCCAGCTTCTTGGTGAAGGGCAGTTTGTGTGAGAGACCCTGGTACAGATATGGCTACTTGGCTATGTCTTATTTTTCAATTTGAGCCCAGTTAGCTACCAGGAGCCTTCTTAGTAGATGTTTCTCAAAAAATTTTTTTTTTCTTTTATTGATTTTAGAAAGAGAGGAAGTGAGAGGAAGAGAGAGAGAGAGAAACATCAATGAGAGAGAACATCAACTGGCCCCCTTCTGCATGCCCCCCACTGGGGATTGGGCCCACAACCTGGGCATGTGTATTAACCAGGAAACTAACCGGCAACCTCTTGCTGCATGGGTCAATGCTCAATCACTGAGCCACACCAGCCGGACAGTAGGTGTCTCTTCTTTCTCAGGTTCATATAGCTAATATTTATTTAGTGACTACTACATGCTCTAAGTTGTTCTAAGCATTTTGGTTATTTAGTTTAATCCCAAACAATTCAATGAGTAGCTACATAATTAACTTTAAAATTTATCCAAATTATTATATTTTCACCTATTTTAGTAAACTGTGTAGAGTTATTGTTATATATATATATATATATATATATATATATATATATCTGGAAAAAGTAAAATAATATAAGTGAAGAGAAAAGGTGAATCTTATATCTCAGAAGACATACAGAATAATTGATATTCAGATGAGTCTTACTAGCCTTCTTTTCCTGCTCACTGCATAAACATTTTAGATCCTTTGTGACACACACTGAATTCAAAGGCTATTGCTAAAACTTAGCTTCAGAAATGCTTACCGTCGAAATTACGTTTTATGAATATAAGTTAAAACATTTTTTTTCTATTTTAGGGAGTTACTTAGTACTAACTTTAATGATAAATTACAATCATGAATTTGTAAACTACATTGAAGTTTAGAAGATTCAAAAATTTGATGTGTAACAGATAAGGCACATGGAGGTAAAGTTTAAGAAAATCTTCTTTCTTGTTGTTGTTAATCCTCACCCAAGGATATTTTTTTTCCATTGATTTTTAGAGAGAGTGGAAGGGAGAGAGGAAAATCGATATGAGAGAAATCTATTGGTTGCCTCCCACACATGCCTCTCCTGGAGGCCGAGGCTTGAACCTGCAGCCAAAGTAGGTGCCCTTGCCTGGGAATCGAACCCATGACCATTCAGTGCAGTGGGCCAATGCTCCAACCACTGAGCAACACTAGATTAATCTTGGACTAGATTAATCTTGCTGCAATAATTAATAGATCTTTTTTTAGTTTATAAAATTAATTTCTTTTTATTTAAAGTATAAAACACATAAAATTCGAATAATGACAATTTCACCACACAAAGCATTTCCTGATTATTATATATTTTTTTATAATGCGACTTGCTTCCTTTTATACTGTAATTATAAGAAAACATTTTAAGGTTTGAAAAGGGAACAAATTTGAATATTTGAAAAAGTTCTTACCTAAACTTACACAAGTAAATGTTTTGTGTGTAGTAAAACTGTATGTGGGTGGTTCTGGCTTAGAAAAAATGTCACTTTGGTCACAGTGGTAACATATTTCTACCTGTGGGAAATGGTACCATTATGTGAGACATACTTTTCAAGAAACAAGTGCCAACTATGTTATAAATAGAGTTCAACTTTCTTTTAAGAAACAAAATATATTTATTTAAACAAATAAAAATTTCGTTATAGTACATTCATATTTCAAGACTGTTATTTAATTTCTATGGACAAATTTGAGAACTACAGTGTTCTTCACATAGGAATTAAGAAATCAAGCAAAAAGATTGAGTTCATATAAAGACTCTCTTATGTGATTTTAGTACAAGTCACATTCAGTCAGGCTCCCTCCAATTCATTGTGACTCCAGCCAGTAGGGTACCTAAATAATGACTTCTTTATAGTATGTCCCTTAATTCAACCACCAGAGATCAGAAAGGCTGATCCTTTAAAAGGGCATTTGATTTATCTTCCCAAGTTTATGGAATTTCAGTTTGGGATAATAGTAGGTAATACTGAACTAAAGTATTTTTATTACTAAGAAAAATAAAATTGCTACCAACATTTTGCCAAACATTGTACTAAATATTTTACACGTTATTTTTTATTTAATTCTTATAAAAATCCAATGAGATTAGTATTATTATTCTGTTTCTTCAGTTAAGGCTACTGAAGTTTAAAGAATTAATAAAATTTCCCAGATCGTATGGCTGGTAAGAAGCAAGAGATGATATAGGAACCCAACATTGTCCATTTTCAAGGCTATCCTCTTAATCTTCATCACTATTCTCCATTTCCTATTATTATAATAACTATTGCTTTCACAGATTTTTTTTCTGATGAATGTGTACTTTATACATATTCACTTAAAAGTTTTGATGTGTAACAGATAAGACACGTGGATTTTTAAACTAAGAGAGGCCTAGTTATGCTGAACTGAATTACATAGCAATGGATGATAGACTAAGATAATTAATCTATCTTTAGAAAGAGGGTTAGTCATACACAAGCTTTTGATTTTGTGAGTCCTAACAGTATAAGAGAATTCAGATTCTGTTTTTGAATTTTATTTCAATACTCCTGTAAATGTATGCTCTGGTTTCGCTGGGTTCTGTGCTCATAACTATTAGAAATCATTAAGTGACGGGGTATTTCAATATTGCCACAGGAAAGAGTTTTTGTCTATTACTGGCACATCCCCCGAACCATGAATTTATTACTTTAATCTATTAAATAAAACAGCAACATTGAAAACCAACTAAGAGACCATATATAACACAAAAAAATAATCATTCTTTAGTAGATAATAATAAATTGCTATGGAAGACAAACTGGTTTCCTATCAAGTTTGAAAATAACACAGTCTAATTATTTTCTTGTCATGCTTGGATCAGCAGGTGAAAGGACACCTCATTCTAAAGCTTAATTCATTATATGTTTCAACCCTAATCAACTGGAATTAAGCAACTCAGTTGACTTCATTCTTTATAGTTAGTTTTTCCAGGATATGCAAATAGATTATGATTCAGGGCTTTGCTACTGTCAATTCATCTTGGTATTTTCTGATATAAAAGGATCTTAATTGCTTTCTTCAATTATTTATGAATGACGTGGTTATTGCTTTACACCTCAAAGATATTTTACTAATGCTATGTTCTGGATTTATTACTAATAGTTTTATATTTTGATCCTTTAAATGCCACCTGACCTTTTCACTTCGTATCAGTAACTTCCTATAATAACCTTGTAAACTCCTTCCTTCTAGCGAATTCTGTTTCCAGTCATCCTACATTTGCCATCAAAGTACAGAAATATGTTTCATTGTGTTCCACTTTATTGTGTTTCACAGGTTTTCTGTTTTGCTTTTACTAATGGATGACAAGACTTTCCACCAGCAAAAAGACTACAACTGACTTTACTTCAGTGCTCAGTTTATTGTGGCAGTCTGGAACCAAACCCACAGTATCTCCAAGGCATCTCTGTAACTCAAGGTATTAGGGTGGTCTGAAACAGAACCCAAAATATATCAGAGGCATGCCTATAATTTAATTTTATTCTCTGCTCAAGTGATCTGAATGATTACTCTTTTGCAATATTATTGAACACTCACTATGTACTTTATTGAATAATTCAATTTAACTTAGTTAAAAATCTATAATGTTACCATGAATATTGTCTAAGTTTTGTTAGACTACTTTAGCTTGATATTACTGAAATAGATATCTATTTGGTATATCAACTTCTCACTTAAAGGGTGAAGCCTCAAGCTAATATCTTTACATAAACTTTAATATAAAATAATGATATAATTCCTTCAGCAAGGGAATAAAAACAACAACAACAACAACAACAACAACAAACGTGACTACATCAAACTAAAAAGTTTTGGACAGCAAAGTAAATGATCAACAAAATGAAAAGAAAACCCACTGAATGAAAGAGCATATTTGCCAATGATACATCTGATAAAAGATTACTATCCAAAATGTATAAAGAATGTACAGTTCAACATCAAAAAACTAAACAATCCAATTAAAAAATGGGCAGAGGACCTGAATAAATACTTCTTCAAAGAGGAAATACAGATAGGTGAACAACAGAAATACAAAAAGATACTCATAGTTATTAATCATCAGAGAAATGAAAATTCAAACTATAATAATATATCACCTCATACCTGTCAGAATGGTATCATCAATAAATCAACAAACAAGTGTTGGTAGGATATGGAAAAAAAGAAACCCTCATGTCCTATTGGTGGGAATACATATTGAGGCAGCCACTATGGAAAGCCGTATTGAGTTACCTCAAAAAATTAAAAATTGTACTGCCTTGTGATGCAGCAACTTCACTTCCAGGTATATAGTCGAAGAAATTCAAAACATGAATTTGAAAGAATATAAGCACCCTTATGTTCATTTCAGCACTATTACAATAGTCAAGATATGGAAGCAACCCAAGTATCTATCAACAGACCAGTGGATAAAAAAAAAAGATGTGGTAGATATATACAATGGAATATTACTCAGTCATAGAAAATATGAATCTTTTCATTTGAAACAACATGGATCGACCTAGAGGATATTATGTGAAGTGAATTAAGTCATATAGAGAAAAACAAATACCATATAATTTCACTTACATATGGAATCTAACGAGCACAATAAACATACAAACAAAATAGCACCAGACTCATAGATACAGGGAACAGATTGATGGTTGCCAGAGGGGAGGAGGTTGAGGGCTTGGTGAAAAAAATGAAGGGATTAAGAAGTACACATTGGTAGTCACAAAATAGTCTTGAGGATGTAAAGTACAGGACAGGGATTTAGTAAATAATATTGTAATAACTATGTACTATGCCAGGTGGGTACCTAAAATATTGGTGGTGAGGAGAGAAGGCGGCAGGGACAAGTTTGTAAAGCTTGTTATTGTCTAGCCACTAAGCTCTACACTTAAGACTAATCAACATAGTACTGAATGTAAACTGTCATTAAAAAATAAAATTTAAAAAATAATATAATGATATAAAAATGTAAATGTATTGATATTCTATAGCTTTAATTCAATTATTGGCAATGATAAAAAGTCTTAAAGTTCTCAAATTATAATGTTAGAAGAAAAATCATTAAAAAACAAGCAATGCTTACACAAATGTGTGGAGATTAACATTTTACTGCATTTTGGATTTTAAAAAGTCAATAATATTTTCTTTTCATAGAAAATATTGCACAACAGGATTCACTAATATGTTTAATTTATTCATTCAAATACACTAAACTAGGTTCACATGAAAACAAACGTTAAAGAACCAAGGTCTTTTCATATTACATCAGTACTAAATTGAGACTGGAAGGGAGAATAGAGAACATGGGAATATTATGAAATACAGGTGAAATGTAATTTCAAACTCTGTGTACAATTTTTTTGAGTCTTAAAAAATTTAGATTTTGAAATTTTATGAAATATAAAATATGATTCTTTGTGATTTTTATGGCTGAGATACAATCTCTTTTCTTAGTGAATAAATAGAGGAATGTCACTGGAATTGCTACTTCTTAACCCATTCCCAGTCCCCTTTACTTTTTAGCTAGAGAATCCAATTTTTAGCTGCACTACATTTCTGAGCCTCCCTTTAAACAAGATGTGGTCACACGATCTAATCTTGGCCTATGAGATGTTGGTGGAGTTGCTGCATGGTGCTTCTGTGGAGGCTAGTGAAGACAGCCTAATCAGCTAGGAAGGATTTTTATAAATTTTCAAAAATTTGTTTTAAGAAATACTTTGCCTTTACTCTTAATTCTGGCCTATAATTCATTTGTGAAAGCTTACGTTCTAGCAGCTATCTCAGATCATCAGATAACATCATGCATGAAGGCTGTGCCCTCTGACAGCAGGGAAAGAAAAGTTTCACTTCAGGTCCCTCACAGTACTGTGGAACACATGTTAACACTGGACTGCTGATGTTGGAACCGGTTCTTTGAGAGAGCAAAATAAACTCTCTCATTTAAGCTACTATTATTTTGCTATTTTGAGTTATATGTAGCTACACATAATCTTATCATTATAGATACAGCATTTTTTCTCATGTATCTTTAAAAAAAAGACTGTCAATTTACTCAATGTAAAATTCATTTTCTAGATATTTTAAATAAATCAGATTATAATTGTGTTAATGTTTTTTATCAAAGATTCAATTTGCAAAATTGCAATATAAAATATATCAAGGTAAAATAATAGTATTTTTTTTTTCATTTAGCTATTGAATGACAGTGCTGTGTAATAAACAACAAGAAAATCTTAAAGGAATAGAACAAATTTATTTCTTGCTTAAACATCTGTAAGTTGGTTGGGTTTCAGTTTATTTAAACTAAGCTTGACAGTCTTTGTTTAAAGAAATACTATATATGTTCCCCTCAAAATGACATAAAATAAATTGATAATTGAAGCAACTAATGTTTTATTACAGAATAAATATATTTAAATTTTTTTCAGAACACTCAATGTGATACCTATATTTATCTGTATATGAAAACCATGTTTAGTTTATTACTGCTTATTAACATATTTAAATTGTGTTTATGAAGCATATAATCTAATATTGCTCTCTACTTAATTATACCTATGCATCAATATTATTTGAACTTGATATTGTTCTCCTATTTATACCCTGTATTCCTGTCAATTTCCATAAAAAATGCCATAATCATTAAAGTGTTCTTAAAATACTGCTTTTGAAAATTGAGAAGTAAAAATATGATATGTAAAGTTGTATATTAAGTTCATTTGAAATTTTAAAATTGCATTTTCAATAACAAATGTTAATTATATTGCATTTTAATGAAAAATTGTGCATACTATCATTGATTGATTATTTTATTCAAAACTATTTATTAAGGGCCTATTACCTAAAAAATATGAAATAATATTTGTTCTTAATATAACTTAAAAATCTAACCTAATAACTGCCTCATTGATTTGTGGTGAGAATTTAAAGAGTTAATACATGTAAAGTACTTAGAACAATGTTTAGTACTAAATAAGCATTAAATGAGTTTTAGCTAATAAGAAAGTAATTATATCTTCTAGTCCTACTACTAGTACTATTATTAATGAAAAGCAATGGGTATATATATATATATATATATATACACACATATATATATATATATATATATATATATATATATATATAGAGTACACTGAGAGAGGTTAATTTAATTACACTAAAAATGTATAATTATAAACCAGGATAGTATAACATGTTTAATATGGGGATCTGACCTAGTTTGGGGATTGTCTTAATCTATTTTCTTTAATTAGAAAATTTACCTAAGTAAATTAGTGATAGATCCTAAATTTAAAGTAAAAATTGAAACCATAAAAGTATTAGAAGCAATCATTTAAGTTTTTGCTTACATCTTTACTGTGCTAAGGTTTTCCAAGAAGACTTAAAATTCAGAAACCATAAGATGGAAACATTTAATTGAACGAGTTAGCAATGAGATCAAAGAAGAAATCAGAAGGTATCTTGAAAAAATGAGAGTACACAACCCAAAATCTATGGAACATAGAAAAAGCAGTCCTAAATGGGAAATTCATAGCATTACAGGCCTACTTCAAGAAAAAAGAAAAAACTAAAATATACAAGCTGACTTTCCACTTAAAGGAACTAGAAAAAGAACAAGAAATGAAGCCCCAAGTGAGTAGAAGGAAGGAAATAATGAAGACCAGAACAGAAATAAATTAAACAGAGTCTAAAAAAAGAAATACGAAAGATCAATGAAACCAAGATCTGAGCTTGTTCTTTGAAAATATAAACAAGATTGACAAACTTTTAACTAGATTCATTAAAAAAGAAAGAAAAAGAGGATCCAAATAAATAAAATCAGAATTGAAAGAGAAGTAACAATGGACACCAAAGAAATATAAAGGATTAAAGAAAAAATATTATGAACAACTATCTGCCAAAAAATTGGACAAAATGGATAAATTCTTAGACACACACAATCTTCCAAAACTGAATCAGGAAGAATCAGAGAATCTAGACAGATTTTCAACTAGTGAAATTAAAGCAGTAAAACAAACAAACAAAAAACTCCTAACAAACAAAAGTCCTGTGCCAGATGGCTTCAAATGTGAATTTTACCAAACTTTCAGGGAAAATAAACACCCATCCCTCTCAAACTATTACAAAAAAGTCAAGAGGAGGGAAGACTCCCAAGCTCATTTTACAAGACCAGCATTATCCTAATTCCAAAATCAGATAAAGATACCGCAAAGAAAGAAAAGTATAGACTAATATCCCTGATGAACATAGATGTTAAAATCCTCAACAAAATATTAGTAAACCAGACCCAGCAATATATTAAAAAAGTCATACACCATGATCAAGTGAGATTTATTCCGGGGACGTAAGGCTGGTACAATATTTACAAATGAATAAACGTGATGTATCCTATACATAAAATAAAGGATAAAAACTGCATGATGATATCAATAGATAATAAAAAGTATTTGATAAAATCCAACACCGATTTACAGCAAACTGGGAATAGAAGGTCTATACCTCAACATTTAAAAATTTTTAAGTATGCACAGTAAAAATAATTTATAAATGAGGAGAAAAGTGCATAGACAAAGATTTCTAAAATAATAGGACAGAACTCTTAACACATATATGAGTTTATATAATAAAAAGAAACAATATTAGCAAATAAAATATAATGGTTAATTATGGAATATAATTTGAAGGAGGTAAGAATTCTCTCAACAAAAGGCTCTAGTAAATTCTCTAGCAAGAAATCGGAATCAGTGATAGTGGTAGAGATGGATATAGGTGGAAGGATTTAAAGCAGTGGTTCTCAACCTTCCAAATGCCATAACCGTTTAATATAGTTCAAGTTGTGGTGACCTCCAACCATAAAATTATTTTTGTTGCTACTTCATAACTGTAATTTTGCTACTGTTATGAATCACCATCAGAAATATGTGTTTTCCGATGGTCTTAGGTGACCCCTGTGAAAGGGATTGTGACCCACAGGTTGAGAACTGCTGATTTAAAGGCTATTCAAGAGATAAAACTGGCAGAAATTGGTTATAAACTAGATATAAGAAATGAAACAAAGGTAAGTGTTAAGAATTATTCCTAGTTTTTCCCTAGTTTAAACAATGGAATGGATGATGGGCGTATTCAGTGTAATAGGGACACTAGAGGAAGACTAGGCTTGAGCCAGAATAGGTTAGTATTTAAACATGTGTTTGAGAGGTAACTGAGGCATCCAAGTACAGGTTTGTCAAATGGGTAAGTCAAGGGAGGTAACTCTAAAATTTTGAGAACATTATTTGTGAATATGTTCTTTGGTAATTGAGAAATATTATAAGGTAATGACAAGCATATACTATATCACTCCATTAAACAAAAATAATGAAAGTTGGGATAGAAAGAGATTAAAAGCAAATACTCCTGGACATGATTGCAAGACTGAACGGGGAGTAGGGATTTGGCAGAAAATGAAATATTACATTAAAGTCAGCTAAGTAATTAGGACAAAGTTGTCAATCATTAAATCAGATGATAGCATCAACAAAAACATTGAAACACAATATAAATTTTATCTCACATTAAGCAAAGGTAGCATTTAATATTCAGTAATACAGTTCCCAATAAAAAAGAAATCTAATAGAATGTTTACCCCTCGTCAAACCCAACCATGGAGACACCATGAAAACAAGAGGGAGATTAATGGACCTAAGGAGGAAATTGCAGACTGCACAGGAACCTTCCTAGACTTGCGGGTGCCTTTTCATGGTTCTTCTTCTAATCCAAATGAGACTTTTTGTTATATTTGTTTTTTTTTAATCTTTATTAAAAACTAAGTCATAATGTGGCTCACATTATTACTAGAATTTTATCATAAAATGCTAAGGGCTTTATCTAACAAGATTTGTTAAATAGAGATTTAGCACAGAAAAGGCATATCACAGAGTAGAAATGTCTTAAAAGCAAAATTCTACAGCGGGGTTAAAAATTGAATATCTATGTGTGGTTACTTGGTTTGTATTTTTATTTTATACTTATTAACTGTGTGAATTTGGGCACATCAACAAATTTAAAGGCATCTTTTTCTCAGCAGTGACATCAGGGTGGTCTTTAAAAATCATCGTATCACTGAAACTAATGAGTATTTGAACACTGTGGGATATATAATTCTGTAGATGAGATGAACTATAGCTTCACTAAACCATAATCTACTGTTAGAATTTTCTTTCTATTAATAATTGTGCTGGCTGAATATTTGCAAAAGTGAATGAAAGTCTGTAATTCGATTGTGTAAAAACAAAACATCTGAACCACAAAAATATTTTCATTAAAAAATTTTAAAGCTATAAATAATGTTCACTTGCAGAAATGTACTGAGGATATATAAAAAAATGTGGATTTATAGATAAAATGAACACAGTGTTTTATCATATTTTGCCCAAATCTCTTAGATACTCTTTTACAAATCTGCGGATCCACACATTCTACCTATTTCCAGATTCATTTCCTTGTTCTCTCTACATGGAGGACCATATACAAGATGTACTTTTTATCTTATTCCAAATATGGTTTTACACTTTCCCACATATGTTTGAATAGATAAAAGTTATGTTCTCGTACATCTGAAACTATAGTAATTTTTCAAATATCGATCTCCTTCCAAAATACTGGTTTTAATATGCTAAAAGCAACAGCACTAAGGTAGGTGTGCATTGTATTGATGTAAAACGTATATAACACATATGTTACAACAAGTTTTTCCACTATTTGTCTATTGTTATTACTTCAGATATGGCCATGATATCCTCATGCTATCAACTAATAATGGTTACGAATCTGCTTTATGTTCAAGGTAATGCTATCTAGCATTTTGTATTAGAGAAAAGATGCATTTTCTCAACATTTACACAGCTTTGCATGGCAATACAGTCAGCCCTCATTTATCGCAGTTAATCAGTTCCAGACTCTACCACAATAATTTAATTTCCACGAAGTAGGATTCTTTATTTATAAATCAAATATTTTCACAGAACGTAGAAAACCTGTTTACAACCTTCAAAATGTGTTTTTTAACATTATTAAAGCTCTCTAGACATGAAATAACACCTCTTAGTCACCATTACACTTGTATTACCCAATCTATTAGACAAAAATGAGAAAAGAAGACATATTAGACCTTACAAATATTATATTATTGTACATTAATTACACACACACAGTTCTTACACACAGCCACTAACCTATGAATATAGGGCAACTTGTTCGATGATGAAGCAATGAAGATAAAGAGATGTACTCCATAGCAAAGAAGAGTAAGGTTACTGCTCCTCTGAAGGCACAACCTCAGTAGGAGAGTCTTCAGGTGGTGCAGTATCTTCAGCAGGTGCATGGTCATCTTCTTCCGCTGAAGGAGTACTAGGAGTAGACAGTGGGTGTCTGGGTATGCGGCTGAAGAACATTGTGATAGGCAGTTGCTGGTGCTGTCTTTTCATATGTGTGAGGATGCTTTGGTAGGGTTCTTTTGCTCCATCAAGTGCATTCCTGAACCACAATGCATGCATCATTTGTGGGTCCCATTTGCCAATCATCCTGTACTACCTTAATAGTTCTCACGACTTGTGAGAGACATTCAAGTGAAGGTCAACTTCCTCCTCCTGACCCCCAGGAACTTCTGGCTGCTCTTCCTTCTCCTCACTCACAGACTTAGTCATCTCCACCAGATCTTTGTCAATTAAGGGATCTGAATATGTCTCCAGCAGCTCATCCATGTCATCGCAGGTCATAGCCACAAAACTTTCTTCTCCCAGCAACAGGGCTCACCTAACTGCCTTATCCGCTGCTGATTTTCTTATATCCTCTGTAGTTATGGACAATTTCAGGCCATAACATCTTCCAGCTGGCCTTCATGGTCTCCATCTTTATGTTCTTCAACACAGCCTGGATGTTCTTCAGACAGGTCATGATGGTTTACTGCCACCAGTACTCCTTCAGTAAGAAGTTCTCCTCAAGGTCCATGCCTTCGACGAGGTGCTGTAGGGTGTTTTGTGTGTAGAGGGCCTTGAATGCATGAATAACACCTTGATCCATGGGCTGGATCAGCAAAGTGGTTTTGGAAGGAAGGAACTCAATCCACACACCGTCGTAGGATAAGTCTTACGCATGACCTCCAGCATTGTCCATGAGGAGAAGGACATTGAACTTGAGTCCCTTCTCTGCAAGATACAGCTTGACTTGGGGGATGATGCACTCATGGAACCAGTCCAATGACAGCTGCTTTGTGATCCAGCCCTTGTTGTTGTGCATCCAATATACTGGCAGCAGGTTCTTGTTTTTATTCTTTAGGGCCCTACGGTTCTTGGTCTTGTAGATAAAAGCAAGCTTGAGCAAAAATACCTCGGCATTCCACACATAACAATAGTCATACAATCCTTATATGCCCTGAAGCCACGGACCTTGGCCTCATCCTTGAAAATGAATGTCCTGGAAGGCATTCTTTTCCAGAACAGTCCTGTTTAATCCATAATAAACACCTGTTCTGGATGATACTTGCCTTCCTCAAAGACCTTCTGGAACGTGTTGTTCACATAGTCCTCTGCTGCAGGCTGGTCAGCAAAGGCAGCTTCTCCATGGATAACGACACTCTTCAGATGATACCTCTTCTGGAACTTCTCAAACCAATCCTTGCTCCCCATGAAATTTATGAACATTGCAGAAGAGGGTCCTGATTGAAGTTGGTTCGCCATAAAGTGCTGATAGAGCTGCCTCACCTTCCCCCAGATGTCCAGCGAATCCAACAAAATATTTTTCTTGCGGCTGTCACTGACCCAAATGGCTAGGGCTGACTTCATTTTCACTATAAACTTATTAGGACTTGTCACGATGTGCTTTGCTTCCTTGTTGAAAGAGACAGTAGCCGTTGCATGGATGTTCTTTTCATTTTTACGGATAGAGCAAATGGTAGACTCATTTAAGTCGTAATGGTGGGCAACCTCCATGATTTTCTTGCCATCTTTGATCATATCCAAGAGTTTCACCTTCTCCTGGATAGGAAGCATCTTCTTTGGTACTTAGTTTTATAGTCAGAAGGCTTAGAAGAAGCAGCATATTTAGGAGCCATCATGGGGCTTAGATAAAAGTTCTCAGAAATTGCAAACACAAGAGCAAAGATGTTTTAGATGCATAGCGAAGTAAAGTGTGTATGATAGAAAAAAACATGCATGAGGCTGAGCCAATCAGTGGCCAGGATAGGAAGAGGATAGGATAGACAATCAGTGAACAGCATGCTCTGACTGGCTTGGTTTCACCACACCCAATTTTCTGGAAAAAAGTTATTGCCCACACACAAGGAGTGGTTGAGTGGTTGCACCTGGCATTGAAGGATTTCCTGGGGTACTCGAATACATAGGCCTACAGTCCATACGTACAGTAATTTTAATTGTAACACAGGGTTGTATATTGACTCAGACAACCAAGTGTGCAATGTATCATTTGCACTGTCTCGATCAACTTTTTAATGAATGTATTTGAAAAAACCGCGATAGAGTCAAGCCGCAAAAGTCAAAGCGCGAAGTGGCGAGGGATGACTGTAGTGTGTTTGCTGCAATCTCCAAGCACTGATAAGCCACAGATCTAGTTAAATATACTGATTCATTGGTTTCACTTTTAGGTTGTACTACCTAAAATTTCCATTTTAATAGATTTTACCAGAAAACAAAGATTAGGTGTTTTTTTATTTTGTTTGTTTGTTTTTTATCCTCACCCGAGGATATTTTTCCATTTTTTTTTGTACAGATAGAGTGGGAGGGAGAGAGAGGAAGGGAGAGAGAGAGAGAAACATCGACGTGAAGGGACACATCGAGTGGCTGCCACCCGCACGACCAACCAGGGCCGGGGACAAACTGCAACCGAAGTACGTGCCCTTAGTGGGAACCGAACCCGGGTCTCTCCGGACCACAGGCCAACACTCTAACTGCTGAGCCAATCTGGCCAGGGCAGATTAGATGTTTTTTAATGTTACAAAATATATTCTTTTAATTTTAGTGTTAAGGTAGAGTTAGTGTAGTATATATTTTACAGACAAAATTGTTGGTTATATGCCCTAAATTATTACTACCCTAAAACAATAATTTTTAATTTGATGCTTCAAGTTTTATTTTCTAACCTTGATCAAAATTTCACATTCTGTATTTGACCTAGGTGAATTTGATTCTGTTTCTAATCAAAGGAAGTATCCCTTTCTCACCATAATTATAACAACAGTGTGTCAAATAGTCAATGTAATTTATTCATTTTCTAGTAAAACCTAATTGAACTTATTGTTAGTCTAATATATATGTCTATTATATTATTTGTACTATACGGCATATTGGAATGCTCCTCACTCTACCACAAAATTTCTACATTAAGTTGGGTTGTGGCTTTGCTCATTAACTATGCATTATTTTATTATTTATTATGGTAATATGGTTTCTAAGCAACTGTTTTTTGAAGTTGAAATAATATTAAATACTTTTGAAAAGCACAACTGCTTGATAGCTGATTTTTTTGTTCATCTAATTAGAATTATCAACTCTAGACCCCACTATAAAATGATTTTTATTAACTAAAAGGAAGACAATTTTAAATAATATTAGGTCGATTAGAATCACTTTATAAACAAGGGTGTTTTCAAAATATACACTTGTTAAAAAGAAAAATTTATTAAATTTTTTGAAATAGTTGAGGATTGTAAAAATTATGTTTTAACATTATTAAAAGGTACGGCATTGTCATTATTATTGACACTGGTATGAATATTAAAGGCAATATTCTAAAAATTGAGTTTCATCTATAAAATAATATACAGCTATCCAGAGTATCAGTAAGGCAGTCTGAGTACTTTTCTCAGCTTAATACAATTCTCAGATATGCAATCCAAAATAAAAGTATTTGTGAGTATTCAAACACATTAATATTTGAGAAAATTCATACCTGAGCCATTTATTTTCATCAAATCTTTTTGATATTTCTAATATATAATCTGCCATGCCTCAGTGTTTACATAAGCATGCTTGTTTTTGCTTTTTTAAGAATTCCGTGTCCATAAATAATAAATAAGCATATAATTCTCAAAACGTGACTTGGAGTGGTAAAGACACAATACAGTATAGAGATAATGTACTGTAGATTGTATACCGGAAACATATGTAAGGTTATTAACCAATGTTGACCTAATAAATCCAATAAAAAACTTTAAATTCATAAGATAAAATTGGATTAGAAACTCTGGACTCAAGTTAGTGCTCCTTCAATACCTCCAACCTCAGGGTCTCAACATCCTTGCTTCTTAGGAAGTTCACACTTGTACCATTGGAAGTCTAGAACCTGGTCTCTGAAGTGGTGTTTACCAGGGCAAGCTACATGATTCCACTGGGAATAAATGTGAATCTCTGTAGCTATGAGAGGGCTTGTAGAAGTCATAGTTCTAATAAAACAAAATTAATGGAACATGGAAGGACAGCCCTATGCAAAGCAGACAATCAAGCAAATTTTTAATCTCCCAAAAGACTTTTCTCTATACATAGGTGATTATCCATCATCTCATTTTATTCTCACAAGACTATTATCTACTGTTATGACAAGATAAATTGCTAAATCTTTAACTTAATGAAAAGTCCAGATTTCACCCTGTCTATAGGACTTACTTTGTACAAGAAGACTAATAATAACAAAATAGATTTCAGATATTCAAAGCAACTCCCAGCAGAGTGTGTCAGATTGGGAAAGCGATTTTAGAGCTGGTGGGACATCTTGTAATCCATGTCAAAATACTAAGTATTAGTTTTTACAGTAGCAAATATAACCAAGTCTCATTTTTTCACTTGACAAATGTACTTATTGTTTTTAAATTCTATTTTACACTTTTATTTATACTCTTGAGATTGCATGCAAACTTTCTCATACATAATTATTGGTAGCAGATTGTGTCATTATGCATATGACACTAAACCACATATAAATTGGAAAAAAAAAAGCAAATATATGTATATTATAACAGAGGAGTGTATAATACTTATGAAACATTAAAACTTATCAAGTTATTATCTGATTACACAAAATGGCACTAATATATCATAAACCACAATTACTTCATTGTTAGTTGCTTTTAGAAAGAATATAGTCAATCAGCTATTGTATAAAATAGGAAGAACTCATAAGTATGAAGTTCAGGATGACAAAAAGAAAAAAAAACATGTTTGCTGAATTCTAAAATTATATAACTACAACCAAACCAAACAAAATCTCTTTAGCCAGGAGCCATAATTAAACTTAGTTGGTGGTTATAAAAATGACTAAAGTAATAGAAAAAGATGGTGGTGGGCAGAAGCGGAGGGAAGGTGAGTGTGTGAGAGAGTGAGCTAGCGTGTGAGAGAGTGTGAGTAGACTTGAAGGTGGACGACCAAACTCCAGCAATGCAGAGACACGGAGCAGGAGCAGAAGGTTCCTGTGTTGTGGACTGGAGCAGCAGGCTACTACAGTAAGCAGCACTTCTCCCTGTGCCGCGTGGAGGTCACACCATTTTGGAAGATCCCGGGTCTTCCTTGGGAGGAGGCAGTGGGAGCGGCAAGGGCCCAGCAGCCTGAGCCATCAGTGCATCTGGCACCATCGGACGAGTGGACACCCTGTGTCAACACAGACCAGTGCACAGTAGTGGAGCTGCCAAGGTGCTGGTTGCAAAAGCCACAGATATCTGGGAGCCCAGCACCATCACTACAGTAGCAGCTGGATCAGAGTCGAGATATACTCCCAGCAACAGAGGCTGGGGAGCAGACATCTGTTTACCAGCAATAGAAGCACAAACCAGTAGCAGAGAACGATCCCCAAAAACTACAGGAAAGGCTGAACAGTAGTTGAGCCCCATGGGGAGCAGCAGCCCCCAGCCACCAGAGGCGGGACCTGGGGCTCCACAGAGGCCTGTGCGACCCAGCAGCCCACAAGAGCTGGGTGAAGCCAGAGCCTGAGAGGGACTGTTGCAATCCAGCTGCCTGCCCTCAGGACCTGCAGGGTGCAGGGACACAAGAGAGGCCTGTGCAATCCAGATACCTACAAGAGAGGTGTGGAGTCAGATCTCCAAAAGGACTGTGTGATCCAGCTGCCCACTGTATGGGCAGGGAGCATGGCTCCAACAGGGCCTGAGCTATACAGCTACAGGTGGTGCCAGCGACCAGTTTGGAACACAGCTCCAGAGGGGCCCAGGTGATTCATCAGCAGCACCTACCAGGACACACCAATACCATCCCCGAGTAGTCAATCCTTCAGGATACACAGCAGGAAAGAGGCGACATACAACAAAACAGTCTGGGAGGCATACTAGCCTCATTTGATCTACAGTGAGCTGCCTACACATCCAGACATCCTTCACCGTGTATAGAGCTACCAGAGGGCTAAAATGGGGAGACAAAGAAACAATACCCAAAGGAAAGAAAAAGAGGAATCACCAGAAAAGGAACTACAGGAAATGGAAGACAGCAATTGTCAGATAAAGAATTCAAAGCAATGATTTTAAAGGTACTCAAACAATTTGGTGAGAACTACAAGCAACTTAATAAGAATTATGAAGAGCTCCCTGGGAACGACTTCAGCTTTAAGAAAGAAGTACAAGCTATGCATAAAGAGGTAGCAGCTATGCATAAAAATCAAGAGGAAATAAAGAATGACATAGTTGTTATGAAAAATACCTTAGAAGGGTTTAATAATAGATTAGAAGAAGCTGAAGACCGAATCAGCAACTTAGAAGACAAGGTAGAGAAAAACAAAGAGAGTAGCAAATGGAAAAAAAAAAAATTAAAAAGCAGGAGGAAAGTTTAAGCGAGACAATACAAAATGTAACAACAGTCTCATTATTTGGATGCCAGAAGGAGAAGAATCAGAGAAAGAAATAGATAACCTGTCCGAAGAAATAATGACAGAAAAAAATTCCTTAAACTGGTGAAGGAAAAAGTCACACAAGTCCAGGAAACAGAGAGAGTCCCAGAGAAGATGAACCCCAGAAGACTCACAGCTAGACACATCATAATAAAAATGGCAAACATAAAAACAAAGAAAGAATCTTAAAGGGAGCAAGACAGAGACAGAAAGTTACTTAAGAGGAAGCTCCCATTAGACGGTCATCTGATTTCTCAATAGAAATGATGCAGGCCAAAAAGGAGTGGCATGAAGTGTACAAAGTAATGCAAGGCAAAGATCTGAATTCAAGACTATTTTATCCAGCAAGGCTATCATTCAAAATTGAAGGAGAAATAACGAGCTTCACAGATAAAAGAAAAGCTAAAGAAATTTACCACCACCAAACCAGCACGGCAAGAAATGCTGAAGGGACTGTTGGAAGAAGAAGAAGGAGGAGGAGGAGGAGAGAGAGGAACACAGGCATAAAATTAAAATGGCAACTAATAATTATCTGTCAATAGTTACCTTAAAAGTAAATGGCTTACATGCTCAAAAGACATTGGGTAGCTGATTGGATAAGAAAACATGACCCATATATATATGCTGTCTACAAGAGACCACCTCACAACAAAAGACTTACACAGGATAAAAGTGAAGGGATAGAAAAAAATTTTCCAAGCAAATGGAAATGAAAAAAAAAGCTGGTGTAGCAATACTCCTATCTGACAAGATCAACTTCAAAACAAGGGCCATAATAAGAGACAGAAAAGGTCACTACATTATATTAAAAGGAGCAATCCAACAAGAGGATATAACCCTGGTAAACATATATGCACCAAATACAGGAGCACCAAAATATATTAAAAAACTTCTGGAGGACTTCAAGGAAGAGATCAATAGCAACACAATCATAGTGGGTGATTTAACATGCCACCGACACCACTGGATAGATCTTCTAGACAAAAAATTAACAATGACATAGAGTCCTACAAAACACACTAGATCAGTTGGACTTAATTGATATTTATAGAAAATTTCACCCCAAAGCTACAGTATATACATTCTTCTCAAGTTCACATGGGTCATTCTCAAACATAGACCACATGTTAGGACACAAAGCAAGTCTCTATAAATTCAAGAAAATTGAAATCATATCAAGCATCTTCTCAGATCACAGTGGCATGAAATTAGAACTCAATTGCAATAAAAAAAAACACTTGGAGGCTAAACAGCATGTTATTAAACAATGAATAGGTTACTAATGAGATCAAGAGAGAAATTAAAAACTTCTTGGAAATCAATGAAAGTGAACACGCAAAAAACAAACAAAATCTATTTGACACAGTAGAAGCAGGCCTGAGAGGGAAGTTCATAGGACTACATGCCTACATCAAGAAACAAGAAAAAATCCTAATTGACATTCTAACCCTACAACTTAAAGAACTAGAAAGTAAACAAAAAGAAAAATCAAGGGCTAGTAGGAGGAAAGAAATAGTAAAGGTCAGAGTAGAAATCAACAAAATGCAGAATAAAAAAAAAAAAATTCAAAACATCTATAAAACAAAAAGCTGGTTTTTTGAAAAGTGAACAAGATGGATGGACCTTTAGCCAGACTCACCAAGAAACAAAAAGAGACAAACCAAATAAACAAAATCATAAATAAAAGAGGAGAAGTAATAACTGACACCACAGAAATGCAAAAGATCATCGAAACATACTATGAACATTTATTTGCCAACACATTGGACAATCTAGGAGAAATGGACAAATTTCTAGAAACACACAGTCTCCCAAAACTGAACCAGGAAGAGAGAAAACTTGAACAGATCAATAATAACAAAGGAAATTGAAGATGTATTCAAGAAACTCCCAGAAAACAAAAGCCCAGGCCTAATGGCTTCACTGAGGAGTTTTACCAAACAATCAAAGAAGATCTAATACCCATTCTCCTCAAACTATTCCAAAAAAATCCAAGAAGATGGAACACTTCCTAACTCATTTTATGAGACCAGCATAATCCTAATTTCAAAACCGAATAAAGACACTATGAAGAAAGAAAACTACATGCCGATATCCTTGATGAACACAGATGCCAAAATCCTTAACAAAATATTGCCAATCAGATCCAGCAATACATCAAAAAAATTATTCAGCATGATCAAGTGGGATTCATCCCTGGGATGCAAGGATGGCAAAATATTTGCAAATCAATAAACGTGATACACCATATAAACAAAATGAAAGATAAAAATAATATGATCATATCAATAAATGCTGAAAAAGCATTTGACAAAATACAGCACCCATTTTTGATAAAAATCCTCACCAATGTGGGAATAGAGGGATCATATCTCAACATACTAAAGGCCATATATAAAAAACCTGCAGCCAACATCATACACAATGGGGAAAACCTAAAAGCATTCCTCTTAAGAATGGGAATAAGACAGGGATGCCCACTTTTGCCACACTTATTTAACATAGTGCTAGAAGTCTTAGCCACAGCAATTTACATGAAGAAAAAATAAAGGGGATCCAAATTGAAAGGAGGTATTGAAACTGTCATTATTTGCAGATGACATAATATTGTACATAGAAAACCCTAAAGACTCCATCAAAAAACTACTAGACATAATAAATGAATTTGTCAAAGTAGCAGGACACAAAATTAATGTCAAGAAATCAATGACGTTCTTATACACCAATGAAGAAATCACAGAAAGAGAAACTAAAAAGGCAATCCCATTTACCAATGCAGCAAAAAAATTAAGATTCCCTAGAAATAAATTTAACCAAAGAAATAAAGACCTTTTCAGAGAAAACTACAGGTTATTGAAAAAAGAAATAGCGGAAAATATAAAAAAGTGGAAACATATACCTTCTTCATGGACTGGAAGAATTAACATCATTAAAATGTCGATGCTACACAAAGCAATCTATGGATTCAATGCAATCACCATCAAAATACCAAAGACATACTTCACAGAACTAGGACAAACACTCCAAAAGTTTATATGGAACAAAAAAGACCCCGAATAGCCACAGCAATCTTGAAAAAGAAAAACTAAGTAGGAGGAACCACATTACCAGATTTCAGGTTATACTACAAAGCCACTGTAATCAAAACAGCCTGGTATTGGCAGGAACAGGCAGATAGATCAATGGAACAGAATAGAGAACCCAGAAATTTACCCAAGACAATATGATATGCTCAATTAATATATGACAAAGGTGGCAAGAGCATACAGTGGAGTCAAGACAATCTCTTCAATAAATGGTGTTGGGAAAATTGGACAGCTACTTGCAAAAAAATGAAGCTAGAACAGCAACTTACACCATACACGAGAATAAACTCAAAATAGATAGAAGACTTAAATGTTATCATGAATCCATAAAAATCCTAGAAGAAAATGTAGGCATCCAAATCTCAGACATCATACACAGCAGAATTTTCACTGACACAACACCTAAGGAAAGAGAAACAAAGGAAAAAATACACACATGGGACTACATCAAACTCAAAAGCTTCTGCACAGCAAAAGAAACAACCATCAAAACAGAAAGAGATCCCACTATATGGGAGACCATAATCGCCAATGATGCATCAGGTAAGAGGTTAATTTCCAAAATATATGGGGTGCTCATACAACTCAATAAAAGGAAGACAAATAACCCAATTAAAAAATGGGCAGAGGACCTAAATAGACACCTCTCCAAAAAGGATATACAAATGGCCAAGAGACATATGAAGAAATGTTCAACATCAGTAATCATCAGAGAGATGCAAATTAAGACAACTATGAGGTATCACCTCACACCTGTCAGAATGGCTGCCATCAACAAATTGTCAAACAACAAGTGTTGATGAGGATGTGGAGAAAAGGGGACTCTAGTACACTGCTGGTGGGAAAGCAGACTGGTGCAGCCACTATGGAAAACGCTATGTT
This sequence comes from Molossus molossus, assembly GCF_014108415.1. Lineage (NCBI taxonomy): Eukaryota > Metazoa > Chordata > Mammalia > Chiroptera > Molossidae > Molossus > Molossus molossus. The sequence goes on from NW_023425344.1 coordinate 138,592,201, forward strand.
GTTACCTCAGAAAGTTAAAAATTGAACTGCCATTTGACCCAGTGATCCCACTTCTAGGAATATACCCTAAGAAGCCTGAAACACCAATCAGAAAAAATATATGTACCCCTATATTTATAGCAGCACTATTTACAATAGCTAAGATCTGGAAACAGACCAAGTGTCCATCAGTAGATGAGTGGATAAAAAAGCTGTGGTACATGTACACAATGGAATACTATGCAGCTGTAAGAAAGAAAGATCTCTTATCATTTGAGATGGCAAGGAAGGACCTGGAGAGTATTATGCTGAGCAAAACAAGCCAAGCAGAGGTAGATAAATATCACATGATCTCACTTATTTGTGGAATACAATGAACTAAACAAACTGCTGAACAATATTAACCCAGAGACATAGAGGTGGGGTACAGACTGACAGGCTTCAGAAGAGGGGGTGGTTTGTGGGGGAAGAGATAAACCACAGAACTTACATGCATGTATGCATGACCAATGAACATAGACAACAAAGCTGGGAATGGGGCGGGGGGCGGGGAAGGGGAGGAGGGTGTCAATGGGAGAAAAATGAGAAACACCTGTAACAAAAACAAATTAATAAATAAAAAATTTTAAAAAATATGACTGAAATAATGGTAAATCCCTGACAGTCAATAGTTATACAATAGACACTGAAAATATAAATAGATACATAGATAACATTTTTGAAATGTTAAAAAGCAGATACATTAATAGAATTAACAAAACTATATTAATTTAAAATAATGGCACATGACCAGCCAGTGTGGCTCATTGAGAGTCACCTTCATGGACTAAGAGGTCCTGGTTTGATTCTCGGTCAGGGCACATGCTCAGATTGTGGGCTCAATCCCTGGTGGGGCGCTTGCAGGAGGCAGCTGATTGATTTTTCTCTATCACACTGATGTTTCTCTCTCTCTCCAAAATCAATTAAAAATGTATTTAAAACAAATAAATACATACATACATACATACATAAAATAATAGCATATTAACCTGATTCTCTAAAAAGAATTAATATTGTAACTTTTTGTATAGGCCACCCTGAGCTTGATACTGCACTGTAGAATAAGCAAGTGGAAAGGAAGGAGATGTAATTTGGAAAAGAATAACAGTTTTCTTCCATTGAGAAAATTTTATTTATTTATCTGCATGACAATTTGGTCACCTAAAATCATAGTTTAACTTTACTTTTCTTAATGAGATGAGTCTTTCTTAAAAATAAAAATAGTACTTACTGTGGGTCCCTAAATTCATAATCATTTTTTTTCTTTATTTCATTTTTTTAAATGTGTTTTTTACTGATTTTTAAGAAAGAGAGGAAGAAAGACAAAAAAAAAAAAAAAAATCAATGTGAGAAACATGGATTGGCTGTCTGCTGCATGCCCCCTACTGGGGTTCAAGCCCACAACCCAGGTATATGCCAGGACCAGATAGAACCAGGAACTTTTGGTGTATGGGAAGCCACTCAATCCATTGAGCCACAGTGGTCAGGGCTATAATCATTTTGATAGTGCAAAAATGAAGTAATAATTGGGGCCAAAGTTACTTTTTCATTTTGTGAGAGATAAAACAGATGTTTAATTCTGAATATTAATGAATAAGAATGGAGTCATGCCGCTTTTTGTTGTTTTATTTTTAAATAAACACATTAAGGACATTTTTGGTCAAATTGTTAATGATGAAAGAATATTATTATGTGGGTACATACTAGGTTTGAGGTGAATTACAGTATACCTTGACTTTCTATTTGTTAGCTAGAACTCATTGCTCTTTATAGTTGCCAAACAGTGGGTTAATATTTTGTCTATAATGCAACTCCATAAAGAAATTTTCTTTGGGCCAATGCAATATTCCCACGACGTAAACTAGTGTTTATTAAATTGATGCATGTGCATTCTTTAGTCATTCAGTAGAAAGATATATGCCTTCCTTTCCGGGTCAGACAGAAGGCATTTGACCATCCTGACAAAATATTGTGCCATTACTTTGATTTACTGACAGATAGATAACTAATAAAAACTCATGGCCAACACCTAGATTAATTACCAACTATCTCTCACTGATAAATCCCAATTACAAATAGTTTCATATATTCCGTGTCTTCATTTCTAGAAATCAGCTGTGAAACTGTGAATTTTCACCTCCCACATAACCAGCATCCTATCAGTTCTTTCTTTCTACCAATATAAGCACATCTACTAATCATACTTTTGATTAACAACATGCCCAGTTCTCTTCTGTTGGCCTTTGTATTATCATAATGATCAGGCTCACAATAAAAAAATTGAATTTGGACCTCCACTGTTTCTTGTAATAGACTACTTTATTTGTCCAACAGACATTTGAAGACATGGTGCCTACAACTATAAATGTAAAAAAATATATAACTTATGTACTTTTACTTTCCTGTGATATTCTTCTTCTTCTTTTTTTTATCCTCACCCGAGGACATTTTTCCATTTTTTGTTCAGAGAGAGAGAGAGAGAGAAGAGAGAGAGAGAGAGAGAGAGATCAACGTGAAAGGGACACATTGATTGGCTGCCACCCGCATGACCAAACAGGGCCAGGGACAAACCACAACCAAGGTACATGCCCTTATTAGGAACCAAACCCGGGTCTCTCTGGACCGCAGGCCGACGCTCTAACTGCTGAGCCAAACCGGCCAGGGCTCCTGTGATATTATTAAATATTGCTTTCCTCTCTTAGCTCAGTTACTTTGTGGCTTTTATTTCTTGACCGTATTCATATCGCTACTCAATGTCAATTTCTAAGAAAGGGGTGTCCTGACCACACTATTTAACATAGTTCCGATGTCAGTCATTGCATTATCTTGCTGCATTTTCCTATAAAAATTTTATTTTACCATCTGAAATTATAATAGCTGTTTATTTTTGTATAGGACTTCTTCCTAATAAAAAGGAGTTTCATGCCGTAAGAAACTTTTCCTGAGTAGCACATTGTTAGGGCTGTTTCTGTCTTCTCATTAGCTCAGAATGAGAGGCACATCTTTCTCCTCTGCTGTAGGGTATTAGGTACCAATTTAAGGCAACTGGAAGAGTTCCAGGCAACATCCTATTACAGTCTCACAAACAACCCCCACACATACCAGCATATCACTATTAGCAATAACAGCAAATACAAAGATAAAGCCACACACATCATCAAATATTAGTGATAAAATAGAAATTATTCTTCTCATGATTGTTCTTGGTGCTTATTATGAAATATAAGGTAGTAATTCAGAGGACTAAAATCTTCATCCAGAATTTCAGAAATTAAAAGTTAAGAAAAAGCCACTTGCAATAAACAGAGCAGCCTGGAAGAAGTGAAAGAGTTAAACCTCTAGTTCTTGACTTTCTGGTTTGTGCACACTGCCTTGGGCAATTCTTCCCGTCTTCATTTTAAAATCTTTTGTTACCTATCTCTTAGCATCCTGACACTCTGACCCCTGGTCAATTTTCGAAGCTATTTAAGATCATTCTATCCCAATGGAAAAAAATTGTAATTTTGGGGGGACGGAATCCAAAATAATTATTTAAATAAGCAAGGGAATATAGTTATGACTGAAGCATTAGGAGGTTCAACACTCTGAAAGCAGTTCCTGTCTCCACAATAACCCTTAGAATCTCATAAGTTTCTCTTAGTTGGTAATCTATTCCTATGCAAGTGAACTTTTTTGCTAATTGTCAATAGGTTTTTACATATAGACCAATCATAATACATCCTCTCTCTCTCTCCCTCTCTCTCTCTCTCTCTCTCTCTCTCTCTCTATATATATATATATATGTGTGTGTGTGTGTGTGTGTGTGTGTGTGTGTGTATGTAACAGATTTGTTTTCTTATTCCTGATTATAATTAAGGGTTATGAATGCAGTTACTGAATTTTCTTGTCATTTACCTTGCTTTATTTGGTTTTGTTTGTTTTTTTAATCCTCACTCAAGGATATTTTTCCATTTATTTTTAGACAGAGTGGGAAGGAGGGAGAGAAAGAAAGAGAGAGAGAAAGATTGATGCGAAAGAGACACGTCAACTGGTTGCCTTCTGCTTGACCCCGACCAGGGCTGGGGACAGAACCTCAACCCAAGTACATGCTTTTGACTGGAATCGAACCCACAACTCTTTGGTCTGAGGTCTTGGTCTGTGGGCCGACACTCCAACCGCTTAGCCAAAGTGGCCAGGGCAAATTTTTCTTTTTAAATACTTAAACCAGTAATATAATCATTTATTATCATTATTTTATATTATGTACTGTACATATTGTATGTACTGTACTTTTATATGACTGTTGGAGCAGTAGACTTGTTTACACCAGCATCACCACAAAAGCACGAGTAATGCACTGTTCCACAGTCTTACGATGACTGTGCTGTCACTAGTTGATATGTGCTCTGCCTATTCACCCCCCCACACACCCCCAATCCCTGGCCACCCCTGACCTTTCCACTATCTCCATCATTTCGAAGCCAGGGCAATTTTTAAGAATAACTAAAATGTCAAATGAATGTGGGAGAAGTTGTTATTGCCACATTTTAGTTAATGCACTTGATTATTCAAAATTTGACTGCTTCTTTCTCCCAAATTAATCTATAAGTTCACTTCTTATCACAATGGTTTGAAAATTGTCTAAAAATAATGAATATATAAGAAGAATAAGACAAGTCTTTTGCTACCTTCTCACATTTTATGAGATCCTTTGGATACTGAATGAGTTTTAGTGATATCATTTCCCCTCTACTTCTACATTACCTGGTGTTATTAATCACTTTCGGAAGTTATTCTACCTGTTCATTTATTTTTTCTGTTGGCTCTCGAGGCCAGAATTAAACTTCATAAGATTGTAAACTTTTTCTGTCTGGTTTATTTCTTATCCCATGTACATATAACAGTATGTAACTTCTAATTACAAAAGAGAATCAAAGAACATTAAGGCTTTGATTAATTATTTATAGAAACATGTATCATATTTTATTGTTCCTGTACATCCATCACATGTATATAGGGTGTTTAGTTAATCATTTATTTATTGACTCATTTTGTCAACTCAAAACATATTTGTTCAGCCACTTTGGATTCTTTACACTTTCAAAATTTGAAATAAATGGTACAAATTAATAATTCCTTATTCTTATTGTTTCAGTATTTTACAATAAATGGAAGGAGAACTTACTGAGATTTCAGGGTGGGGCAAAAGTAGGTTTACAGTTGTTTGTATGAAAAATAATACAATAATTAATAATACAAAAATAAACTCTATTGCACATACTCACAACTGTAAACCTACTTTTACCCAAACTGTTTATTTTCTGCAGAAAATCAAATAGTATTATTAATATATTCAATTAATGATTGCTGAGCAGAAAGGCAGATCTTGGCAGTAATTTGAACTCTTCAGAAGTGTTGGATTATCTTATTCTTTGCAGGTCCGTGGAGGTTAGCACTTACTTCCTCTTTGAGCTCAGATCATGTCATAGGGTATGATTTGGTCAAAGAAAACATACAGAAGTCATATGCAGCCCTTCTAAGAGAAAGTTTCAAGAGCTGGTGCATGGCTCAGCATGCTCCCTCAAAAAACAACTGGTATTATAAAGATCATTTTGCATGAATACAGAGAAGCACTTCACCTAGTACACTGGTATTGGCAGGACACTGAGACATGGCCTAATGAAAAGATAATATAAACAATATAGAGAAAATAATATAAAAAAAACACACCAAAATTATGTTTTAAGAGAAACTATTTCAAAAATTCCTCCAGGATCTTTTTTTTTTTTGTTAAATTTAGGAACTATCATTGCAGACCTTATACCATAAACATAAATATATGTATGTTGAAAATTAGCAGCTCTAAGCAATTTTAAATATAAGAAAACTTCCTGTGAATTTTATATGGTGTCATTTTGCTAAAACATGAATTTCTGAGAATAAATTTCAGGTTATAATATCTAGAACATTAATAAAAGAGATCATTTTATATTTCCTTGAAAATATTTCATTAAATATATGCCTAACATTCATCACAGTAACAGCTAATTTACTTCTTTATATAAACAATCATATTCAAGAATATTTTCTTAACATAAAAATTAGAATACAAACATTAATATGTTTTGACAGATGATTCTCTAAAGAAAACAATCATATAAGTAGTGAACATTTCTACAACTCTGTCTTCTTGACCCGTTCCTTCCCCAACTACATGTAATCATCAAATCCTCCTGATATAGCACATAAATTGTTTAACTGTTTTTTCTTTATTGATTTTTGAGAGAGAGGAAGGGAGAGGGAGATAGAAACACCAATGAGAGAGAACATTGATTGGCTGGCTCTTGCATGCCCCCCACTGGGGATCCAGCCTACAACCTGGGCATGTGCCTTGACTGGAAATCAAATTGGTGACCTCTTGGTGCATGGGTTGATGCTCAACCACTGAGCCACACCGGTTGTGCTATAATTTTCTTTCCAATCACCAATGCAGCAACGTTGAATCAGGTCATAATAATGTATTTGAAATAAAACAACAGCTTTTATTACATGCTGTCCCTATTAATTTTGTATCATAATAGTTACCATTTTACTCTTCTGTTTTGGCTTTTTCTGTGCCTTTTCAGCTACCTCAAGGTAAAGTATAACTTTGTTGGAACAGTTCATATGGTCCTCCATGATCTTGGTCCCTCGTATCTCCAGTTAGATTCCTTTACTTCTCTCTTGAACCATAGTCCAGATATATTGCATTGTTTTCAGTCCTCACACTTACCATGCTGGCTTTGTATCCAGGCACATGTTAATTCCACACCTCGATCTGAGTAACTTCCATTTATGCCCCTGTATCAGCTTGTCATTACTTCTGTCAGTGTTCCTCACCTCCCAAGGTTATCTTAGGTTCTCATCCAATGTTGTCTCATAATTCCTTATATTACACCAATTATCATACGTATCACACGACATTGTATTTGCCTGCTTGGTGATTTATCTCCTTGTATGTTTTAAACTCCCCGAGGACAAGAACTATCCTCCTACCCATCCATCCCTCCTCCTTTGGCAACTCAAATGCTTGGGAGAGTCCTTCATACACAATCTAACTTTAGTACTTTTTTTTTTTATTACACAAAAGAAGTCTTTCTTATTAGTGACTTCTTCATAAATTGACATAAAATACAGAATATAGATTTAAGCATTTATTTACAATAAAACCTATTTGTCTCAAATGGCAGTATTTCACTTTCCCTATGGCTGAGTAGTGCTCCATTCTATATATGTATCATATATTCTTTATCCAATCCTCTATCAAAAGACACTTTGGTAGTTTCAATGTCTTGGCTACTGTGAATAATGCTGCAAAGAACATAAGGGTGCATATATTTTTGTGAATAAATGTTTTCAAAATTTTCAGGTAGATACCTAGAAAAGCAGTTGCTGGGTTATATGGTAACCCTATTCTAAATTTTTTGAGGAGCCTCCACACTGCTTTCCATAGTGGCTGTAGCAGTTTATATTCCCACAGGCAGTGAATGAGGGTTTCTTTTTCTCCACAATCTCTCCAGCACTTGTTATTACTTGTCTTGTGGATGACAGTCACTCTAACAGTTGTGAGGTGTTACCTCAGTGTAGTTTTAACTTGCATTTCCTCAACAGCTAGTGAAGTTGAGCATCTTTTCAGATATCCTTTAGAAACTTTATTTCTATTTGGGAGAAGTGTCTGTTAGGTCTTCTGCCCATTTTTTAATTGGATTGGTTTTTTGTTGTTGAGTTGTGTGAGTTTTTATATATTTTGGGTATTAAGCCCTTGTAAAAGGTTTTGTTTACAAAAATCTTCTTTCATTTGGTTGGCTGTATTTTTGTTTTGTTGATGATTTCTTTTAATATGCAGAAATTTTTTAGTTTGATATGGTCCCACTTATTTATTTTTGCCTTTACGTTCCCTTGTTTTTGAAATCAAATTTATAAAATACTCTCTGAGACCAAGGTCCATAAGTTTAATACCTATGTTTTCTTCTATGTAGTTTATTGTTACAGTTCTTATATTTGGCCATTTTGAGTTAATATTTATGTATGGTGACAAATAGCAGTCTAATTTCATTTTTTTGCATATAACTCTCCAATTTTGCCAGCATCATTTATTAAAGAGGCTTTTATTTTTTTATTATATGTTTTCAGTTCCTTTGCAAAAAGTATTTGCCCATGTACATGCGGGTTTTTCCTGGGCTGTCAATCCTGTTCCATTGCTCTATGTGTCTTTCTCCCAATATCATGCTGTTTTTATTTGTCACTTTGTAGTATAATTTGAAGTCTGGGACTCTCTGATACCTCCAATTTGTTATTTTTATCTCAGGAATGCTTTGGTTATGTGGGATCTCTTGTGGTTTCAAATAAATCTGATAATTTTTGTTCTGTTTATTTACAAATGCTTTGAGATTTTCATGGTGATTGAATTAAATCTGTATATGGCTTTGGGTATGGTGTTTTTAACTATGTTGATTCTTACAATCCATGAACATGGAATATCTTTCCATTTCTTTATGTCTTCTTCAACTTATTTGAATAACGGCTTGTATTTTTCAGTGTATAGTTCTTTTATATTATTCATAGTTTATTATTTTCTTTCATTGCAAAATAAATTGAAAATATCATGCTAAGTGAAATAAGTCAGTTGAAAAAAGCCTAGAACCATATAATTTCATTTATACGTGGGATATAAAACTGAAAGCAAAATAAAAAAACAAACAAAAACTCTTAGACATAGACAACAATACGGTGATCACTAGAGGGGGTAGGTAGTAAGGTAAAGGGGGTCAAATATATGGTGACAAAGGAGATCTGACTTTGGTGGGTAAACATACAATGTAATACACAGATGATGTACTGGAGAACTGTATACTTGAAACTGATACAGTTTTATTAACTAATGTCACCCTAATAAATCTAATAAAGAAATAAACAACTAAACCTAATTGCATTTTGTCTAGTCTCACTTATTTAAGGCAAAAAAAAAAAAAAATCCCTATCCTTGTATTGGTATTTTTCATTTACAAGCATTTTCATTTACGGCCAAATAAGTCCATAGAGGAGCAGGAAAAGGCAAGTAGACATATTCAACTCTTCATGCTAGAGCTCTGTACTGCCTATCCAAACTCATTTCCAACCAAACCCCATTATTTCACATTCTAATAATCTATAGAGTTACATAGAGTTTTGTAGCTGTGAAGTAAAAAAGTTAAGAAAAAGAGCTTTTAGAATTAGACAAACAAGGTTAACATTACAGTTTCCCAATGAGCTCTCTGAAGAACATGTATCTATAGCCTTTCTTTCATTAAGATGTTATCTGTACCTAAACAAGAGTGATAAGACCAATTTCCTAGGGTTTTGGTTTTTAGTGTTACACTGACATATTTTTCAAATGTATATATTTATGTCTTCTGAAACCAAAATATTGTTTTATTTTTTCCCTCATTTATAATCCAAAAAATAAAAACAGGTATTAATATTGTACCATAATTGAAAAATTTATAAAATAACAAATTGAGGAAAATAGTTCCAGAAACAAAGACTCTCATAAAAGATACATTGTAGGTGGAAAAGCAGAGATAGTCTCATATACTGAAGAGATTAAAAAAATAAAAATCTATACTATTCAACTATGTGGGCATAAATTTATAAATATTTAATTTCATTAAAATATGAACAGCAATTAAAGTTAATAAAAAAGAGAGAATTTCAACAATATATTACTGCAAAAGAAATTCAAAAACAAAGTAAAGTTTACCTGTAGAAGATGAAGAAGAATAAAAAGGAGGAGAAAGAGGAGGAGGAAAAGGAGGGAGAGGAGGAGGAGGAGAAACAGAAGAAAAAGATGAAGAAAACATGAAGGGCTCAGAGAATATTCAGCTGAATTACACTTGTCAGACTCCATATCAGATTGCATGGGTGCAAATCCCAGCTTCATTTTTTATTTAACTCTGCAATCTTGGGTGAGTTACTTAACTCTATGTTTTTTAGTCCTTAACACAGCAATGATAGTAGTATCTATCTCATTGTATTGCTTTAAGAATTAAATATGGGAACATATGTAAAACACCTAGAATAGTACCAGAGTATAATATATATACTTCAAGCACTACTATTAAGAATAGATAATGGCTATGATATTCAAACTATCACCTTCAAATTTCTACTCAACTTCTTGGTTCCATCTTTTCAGAAATGATTTCCATAACTCGATGTAAACTTAAACACTTTATGATATTTTGCATTTCTTGTTTGAACTTTCCAAAACAGAGTACAGAAACTTTCAAAACCTAGCAATCCGTTATCAAGCAATTGTACAGTAGTTTTATGTAATTTTATTGAAATCAGTCATATTCAACATTTATTATTCAAATGCAAGTACTGTTCCAGCCATTTTAGTTAAAATATTTTATTTTGACTGTAAAAACTAGTCAGGTCTTTAATAAAAATCATTTAAAATATGTATGACTCCACATTTAAGACAACTTAAGATGTAAAAAAATACAACTGAAAATGGTAAAGCTAACCTAATAGGGATTTTTAATTAAAACAAAAGGAATCAATAAAAGACACAATTTAATAGAAAACCAATTTAAGACACCTCTGACAATCGTTTATCATTGAAATTTGAAGAAAAAAAACACTTAGGAGTTGTGTTTTAAGGTCACACTCCTTTGGAAAGACCCAAATTAATAATCAGAAAACTACCAAATACAAATTTTTGTTTATACATACCACAATCAAGTAAAATGTAATGCCTCATTAATAGGTTTCTTGTAACAATGGTTAGATATATATACAAATATAAGCCCAAGGAACTCTGTATATCTTTCCCAGAAGAGCTAAAGAAAATATTTGCATTTTGGTTAGTTCTCATACCGAGTAAATCTTGAAATTCAAGAATGGACGCAGAACAATATTTTAATAATTACTAATTTGAAATGCCTCAATCCAGGCATAAGAAGAGAATGACTCTCTGGTTGTGATATGATACTTAGCCATTATAGCAGGTAAATTTCAAGTTCATTTGTTCCACAAATTGTACCATATGCCAAGCACCATGCTTGAAGCAGTATTTAATGTTTCTATATTTTGATCATATAGAAATGTTAGTATAAAGGAAAGCCAAATAATAAGAAATGGAACCTGAGCGTAGTCTTTTCATTATAGTATGACAACATAAAACATTGGTTCTCAAAGTGGAGCCCCAAATCAGCTCTATCAGCATCACACAAGATATTTAAAATACAAACTCTTGGACCACACCCCTGCCCCATCGAACTAGACACTCTAGGAGTGGGTTTCAATCGTTTTAATAAGCCCTATAGATTATTCTGATGCATGCTCAAAAGGACAGTGTGTTCAGCTCATTAATACATAAAATAAAAAAGTAAAAATATAGACTTAGACTATAAGGGCATACATAAATCTGTATTCAAACAACTTGCTAGTGTTAAAACATGAAAAGTAGAAGAAGACTATTAATTCAAATTCCATACCTCATTTCAAGTTTTGATCATTGTTTTCCCTTAAAAAATAGCTGAATGAATGTTTTCCATTGAACCCTATACTTCTAGTCATTTGACACTGTACACACACACACACACACACACACACACACAACCGGTCTACTGGAAAGTTCTTTTGATTTGGACCTATGATTTAGAATCCATAATAGTGTAACATACATTTATAGATTGTAATACCATTCAAACAATTAATAAGTATTTTTTCATTTGAGGAACTATATCAGTCTTCACTGCTTCATAAAATACCAATTCAAGGGACAGCCAAGATAGCTCAGATAAATTTAATTAGATTTATAGTCAGTTGACCTTGGAATAATGTGAAACCTATCTCTAATTTTTTCTCTCATTCCTTTATTTAAGCTTTATTTAAGCTTACCTGAAATGAAAAACAGCAACAGTGATTTGTCAGTATCTGGTATTTTGAAAATTTAGGGCTTTATACCATTTAAAAATTTCATTTATGAGAACAAATACCCCCCCCACACACACACACATTCATCCACTGTTCCCTTAGTTTCCATGATATTGGTGATTTTTCTACCTCTTAGTGTTTTCATTTTCACTGGAACTTCTAGCATAACTAGCTTCATACAGTAAATGTATGTCTCTACATTTTTTGTCAGCTGCAGGTGTCATATTTAATGCTTCTAACCTATAGCTTAAATATTCAAGGGGAAATGTTCACTCAAATTCTGGTAGCATGTTCCTAACTAAGGTACCATTGTTTGTTTTATGTTCCTCTATTGCTCAAACTTAACAAGTCCAATTTGAAAATATGAGCGAGCTTGCAAACTTTGATTCAATATTTTTTTCTGTCAATAATTTAATACTCTTACTCCAAAATTCTCTTTAAGGTAGCCCGTTTTCCCACCACATTCAAGGTAAAAAAAAAGAAATATACTAATTAATTTTTCCCTCTCTCTCTTCACTAATCTAAATCTTACCTCAAATATGCCTAACTGTGATCTCTGTCTCTATTGTAATATCATACAGTATACAATGCATGATATAAACAGATTATATATGTCATTTTATTAATGATTTAAGGCTATATAATGAATCCATATTATCTATCAATTTTCCACAGACTTTCCTAGATTAGCATTAAATGTCCTATATCAAGTGCTTCTTCTTAACATCTCTCTCAAGAAAATCAGTCCAATTGGCTTAAGTAAACTACGTACACTATTCTAATTTTACTTCAGTTCTATACTACCATTTTTCTTTAGGATCTGTAGACTGTGTCATAGAAATTAGTACTTGTCATGCAGGTTGCTAAACATAAAAAGTCATCCCATGACCAACTAATTATGCTGCATGCTTTTCAGTTTTTCTTCTTCTTTGTCTATCAACACATTAAACAAGGTACTTAGCAATATTAACAAGCACAATTATCATGTATATGGACATTTATACATAATAAATTTATAAATTTAATTACTGTGATCTACTATAATATTCGGCCTTTAATAAAAAACAATGTGATTATTTAATAAAATACAAATAAATGTTTTAAATGAAAAGAGACATAAACTATAGCTCAGAAATTATAGTCACAAGTATGAAGATCAAAATGAAATACATAATAAATTTATCCAATAATCAATTATACCAAAAAGTATATTTGGTATTAGTTATTTCTTGATTAGTAATTATTAGTGGTTACTGTTTATGAAAAAAATTTGAATAAAAAACTCATAAAAACTAATGAACACACCAGTCTCCACCTTGGTGATCATGCCATGCAACCCACTACTTTGTAGTATCAACTGCTCCCATACCTGTTTTTATGGCATTTTGCTCATATTCCTATTTCAGCAGGACATTGAGGACAACACTATTTTTTAAATCATGGTAGTTACTATATAATTAATTTACACAAGTAAATAAGATAATTCTAAATATTTTAATATATCAGGACTTAAGAACCAGGAACAGGGGAAATTGAGGTATTTTACTCAATAAAATATCCTACTTTCCAAAGATGACAGTCAAAATCTACATCCATTCTGTGTCTCTATGGCAGAATAAAAAAAGAAAACTGTATAAACTGTAAAGTACTTTATTAGCCTGGCTGGTGTGGCTCAGTGGATTGAGTGTAGTCCCATGGACTGAGAGGTCCCAGTTTAATTCCTGGTCAGGACATGCCTGGGTTGCCGGCTCGATCTCCAGTAGGGGGCGTGCAGGAGGCAGCCGATAGATATTTCTCACATAGATGTTCCTCTCTCTCCTTTCCCCTCTCTCTCTAAAAAACCAATAAAATATATTTAAAAAAATACTTTATTATTAGAAACTATAGTTGTATATGTTTCAATGGACTCAAATTATGTTTACATTGTTTGGTATATTCAAATAACTTAGAAACAATTTTTCTGGTTTCTAAATTCATTAGATACCAAGGAAAGCAGACATTCAAATAACTGTTTTCTTTTTCCTTTTAAGCAACAAATGACAAAAATAGTTAAGATGCGAGTTGCTGTCTAATGAGATTAAACAATTGCTTAGTTGAGCTGAAAAAGTATAACTTAAGGACATTACGATTTTGAGAAAACCTTTTTCCACACATTAATTTCTTAACTTCACATGATATATTTGCTATCATGTTAACTTTCTTAAAGCAGTGATTCCAGCATTCTACTGCCCCCCTCCACCTAGATGTACTGCAGAAACTTTTTTAAAAAGTGTATAAGCCAATACTCAAATTTTGAGGCAATTTTCCTCATCATATTTAAATATAGACCATAAAGTTTAATGAAGAATCAGCTAATTTTACCAGAAAGCTAGAGAAATGCTAGGTTCTACTTACCCACCCCATCCAGCTATGGATTTAATAACACAGCAGAAATTTTATAACATTAATTAAATTAAGAATAGGTGACAAATTTTCTTACAATTTCTGGATTAAAGACAACATAGGGTTATTTAGAACTCAATTAGCCATTAATCTTACAGGATTATATTTGTTTTTTAGACATCATCTAATACAAAATGGTACTGGATAATTAAGGCCATATTTGATATTAAAAGGAAAGATACTTTGTACTAGAAAACCTAAATATTTTATGATAGAAAAATAATCATTTAGGTATACAGTCTTAAAATAAAAATATAAGCTAAAATAAGACTGTAAAAATCACAAAATAGGTAACATAAATTATTAATAATCCCTTGAAAAAAATGTGGTCTCATAATTAAAGATAAAATTACTAATTATTAAGGAAAATATCCATATTTTAAACTTACATTGTTTAGGGTACATTCCAAACACTGTTTATTTAAACATCATTCAACTTATGTTGGTTACATTCAAAAGCTCATAGACTAAAGATTCTGAGGTAGTTTGGAAGGCCATATGCATGTAATATAAAATCTTTATTACAATGAACATCAGATTAGAATTAAAAAAATGATTGTGTCTTAAAACAATGTTAATGCCTAAATGTACATACCTGAGAAAGAAGGAATCTAAATTTCCTAAGATAATATAGAAAAATAACCTTATTTTACATGAATACCTTGGTGGCCTATTATTTTTTTTTTAAATTAATTAATTTATTTTTGTTACAGACGTTTCTCCTTTTTCCCCCACTGATTCCCACTCCCCCGGCCCCCTACCCTGTCCCTAGCTTTTTTGTCCAGGTCCATTGTTCATACATACATGCATATAAGTTCTGTGGTTTATCTCTCCTCCACCACCCCCTCTTCTGGGGATTGTCAGTCTGTACCCCACTTCCACGTCTCTGGGACTACCCCATTCCTCAGACTGTTATGTGCATTATATTCCACAAATAAGTGAGATCATATGATACTTGCCTTTCTCTGTTTGGCTTGTTTCACTTAGGACGATACTTTCCAGGTCCCTCCAAGTCATCTCAAAAAATAAGAGATCTTTCTTTCTTACAGCTGCATAGTACTCCATTGTGTATATGTACCACAGCTTTTTTATCCATTTGTCTACTGATGGACATTTGGGCTATTTCCAGATCTTAGCTATTGTAAATAATGCTGCTACAAACAGCACTGGAGAAAAGGGGACTCAAGTACACTGCTGGTGGGAATGCAAACTGGTGCAGCCACTGTGAAAAACATTATGGGGTTACCTCAAAAAGTTAAAAATTGAATTCCCATTTGACCCAGTGATCCCACTTCTAGGAATATACCCTAAGAAGCTTGAAACACCAATCAGAAAGAATATATGTGGCCTATTATTAAACAGGGGATATTTTTAAAGAATTATACCAATTTCATTGTCTAGAATGTTATTACCCTATTGTTATAAACTGGTATATAAGAGGATCATCAAAATAAATATGCATTAAGGGTATTTTTCTTATGAAGATTTTTCATGTAAGGGTTAAGTGTAAATAAAGAACATGGTGGTGGGGAAGGAGAAGGATGTGCAAGACTCTCTCTGTTCTTGTGCTATATCTACAAACATCACCCTACTGTTCACATTGCAGGACAGCACAGGTCATTACACTGTACTGAGACATCCCCAAAAGATGTTTCAAAGTTTCTCTCTCACAGCAAAATATGGTATCTGAGTAACACTACCAATTAAAATCAGCATTATTAAAAAGCACCTAAAAATATAATACCTCTTTCTAAATATAAAAGAAAATCCTAAGAACAAAGATGCCTAGAAAATAATGCTGTCTATGTCAAGTAAAGAATTAGCTTCAAACATTTTGTAAGAGAAAGTAACTGTTTTCTGGACCATGGTTTATAACACCAGAAGTATGTTTTCCTCTGGTGGATAGGTGAATCTCACAAATGCGGGAAGAATTGTATTAGCAGCAGATCTACTGATCCAATCAAGAAGGCTTTAAACCAAGACTCAAAATGGAAGAGAAAAATGTGAATAAGTAAAATGGATATTTGAAGTAAAATTAAGGCATAGTAAAAAAATGTCTAGAAATTATGTTTTTAAAATCATAGCTTGGAATAATACTTAGGCCTAGAATATACAGTGTACTAAATGAAACTAAAATGAAAATTGGAGACATGTTAAGTCCTTTCTTTCTTTTTTTTTTTTTGTACAGATAGAGTGGGAGGGAGAGAGAGGAAGGGAGAGAGAGAGAGAAACATCGATGTGAAGGGACACATCGAGTGGCTGCCACCCGCACGACCAACCAGGGCCGGGGACAAACTGCAACCGAAGTACGTGCCCTTAGCGGGAACTGAACCCGGGTCTCTCCGGACCGCAGGCCGACGCTCTAACCGCTGAGCCAAACTGGCCAGGGCTTAAGTCCTTTCTTTAATCCTCACACAACCCTGGCAGGTGAGTGCAGGACTTGCAACAGATGTCTGTACAGGAGTGCCATGCACAAGGAGACCTGGCCTGCAGGAAAACAGGGAAGGTATTGCATTCTCCACTCCCGTTGCCCGATAGGTATCATTATCTTCAACTTACCAGGTAGCAAACTGAGTTAGGCATGTTTAGAAATCTGTTCAAGGTTATAGATGCTAAGGCTATATTGAATAGAATTGGAAGCCAGATGTGTCTGGAATTTGTAATTTTAGCAAAACATAGTAAAGGAAAATTTATATACACATATATAATTTATTCTAAAACAGCAGGGTAAGGGAAGTTATCTTAATTTGTTCACAAGGAACAACACAGTGACTAGAAAATAAGTCACTGCATACACAGAATTATATACTAGTTTTAGGATCACACACCTAAAGACTGAAATTTAGAGGAGATGCTCATGTTAGGAAAGGAAAATAAATAAATAGAAACTGTCACTGAAAAAAAGCATAGCAGTACTAGCAATGTATACTACAGAAGGTAGTTTATTAATAATGAGTACAATATATAGATGAGAAGAAAGAGCCTTAATTAGTTTGATTTCTCTTAAGAGGAAGTCTAATTCTTCTAATATCTGTCCATTTCAAGGGGAGGACTCAAAGGGTAACTAGTTTTCTGTTAAATTTGAATTATAGAGAAGGTGTAACTGGGAACATTGGCAACAAAGGTTTTGAGAAATGTCGAAGAAAGGGACTGATGAACAGAGTTGGGTGAATTCTGCAGACTTATAACAGGCAGCCCTTCAACATACAGGGAGCCAGGGCATTTACCCAGATATTCCCAGAAAGTATAAGTGAGGAAGAAAGTGAAAAACTAAGATGAAATTATGACTCTATTATCTTCTTTATCCAGAAAAAATATTACAAATTAAAACAATTTTGATATGTATTGAGAATTTACTCAGATTTACTCGGAAGCTGATAGAATGAGGCTAATAGAAGGTTTCTGAAGGACCCACTGCAGTCTGGGAATACTCAGACAGGGAAGCAGTGATCATCAAACGCCAGGATGTATTCACTAGGAAAATTTTTTTTTTAGATTATTAGACATGTAGAATAAAAATAGTCAATACAAAATGTTTCTTAATTTGAATGAAGTATCTTATACTGTCTTTTACTATAACTGTGAACCAGATAGAAAAACACTGCTTTATGACAATACAGCTGAGCAGATTACTGATCGTTGATCTGTCTTTTTTCAAATGTTTTCCTTTCTACTGTCCCAACTCAAAATGTTATTCTGTGATTAGTTAAGGAAGTGACAAATATACTTTACAAAGCTCTGGATAATACAAACTTGTGAAGCAAAGCTAGGAGATTAATCTTCAAAATAAATAAATCTTCAAAAATGTTTTGTTATAATGAAACAGTCATCCCAGATAATATACTATGTAACAGAAAATACTGTAAAGACCTACATTTAAATTTGAAGACTATCACTTATACCAACAAGGGTGACTAAGTTTACCAGAGGTACATTTGAAAAATATATAATATTTTTACATAACCTACAATCTTCAACTACCTGAATAAATCAATTATACTTGATTGTTTCTTCTTATTTTACTAAAATATTTCTATTCTTCATACATGCTAAATCAACTTTTAAAACATCCTATATATACTTTAAATCCCTTAGTAAAAAAAAAAATGTTTTCTAGCTTCTTACAAAATAAAATTGTGCAGTATAAGTGTGAGAACACCTTAAATGTTTCTTTCATAGCAGTTATAGCATGTAATTTCATAATATATCTAGTGATGGAGAATTTAGAAAGGCTCAAAAGATGTCACTTGAATATGTCTGCTGTCATAGTAGAATATGCATAAATTAATTTCAAAGATTTGTATACAATTAGAAAAAACAGTTCTGTGTAGAATAATTTTATCTTTCATATAGGAAAATATATTCTGAAATTCATGCAAAATAATTAAAAATTTATAGCAACTAACCATAGTAACAATGCCTTCATAGAGGATCACAAGGAAAAAAAGCCACCAGTTAAATTTCTCACCTGCCTGATACCCAGCCGGTATGCCACGATCCGATCCACTGCATCAGGGTTCATTTGTGTCCACTGTAGACTGTAGGAATAAACACGATGTCTGTTTTGCCACACAGGATTGTAGGTATCATAATAGAATTCTGGAGCGTAGGCCTTTCCTAAAAACAGAAAGAGTGCCTAAATTTGAATGATGACATATTACAGTTAAACATACTTTATTTGGGGGGGGGGCTTTTACCACATTGTACTATGCATTCCACAAGTAACTCCCGTATTTGAAAAGTCATATTATTAAAATCTAGCCAATTTCCTGAAGATTTGTGAGAACAGAGGAGGATTTCTTGGTTGATCGGGTGAGCAGTCTGAGAGAAAAAGAAGAATCAAGGATGATTACAAATTTTTTGGCTTAAAAACTGGAAGATGAGAGTTTCCATCAACTGAGATGTAAAGCTTTGGGAGGGTCAAATCTCAGGGGAGAAAATCAGGGAGTTATGATTATTATTATTATTTTTAAATCCTCACCCAAGGACATGTTCACTGAGTTTTAGAAAGAGGGGAAGGAAGAGAGAAAGAAACACACATATAAGAGAGAAACATTGATCAGCTGCCTCCTATCAGTGACCTGACGAAAGATGAAACCTGCGACCCAGGCATGTGCCCCAACCTCACTTGTACCCGGGATATTCTGGAGTATAGAGCAACACTTCAAGCAGCTGAGCCATACCATCCAGGCCTAAATCAGGGAGTTATTTCTGAACAATTTGAATGATCTGAATGGTGACATCAAGTGGGATATACTAGTCTAGAATTCAGGAACAGCCAGGGTTGGAGATATAATCTTGCTAACCATGGGCATATACGTAGATTTTTATTAATTTATCTTTATTGTTGAAATGATTACATATGACCTTTTTTCCCCTCACGGAGCCCCTCCAACCTGCTCCTTTACTCCCTCCCCAAGGCCTTTACCACCATACATTGTCTGTGTCCATGGGCTATGCATATAGTCATATAATTTTTAATATACATAAATTTTAAATTTAAATCCCTGAGACTGATGAGATCAAGACTGTGAGAAGACCTAAAACACTAGGTCTGACCACTGGGGTAATTCAAGGTTAAGAGATGTTGGAGGAGATAACACCCAAAAGGATTTATATGGAACCACCAGTGAATAGGCGAAAAAAATAAAAAGTTTTTCAGATTGTGGTATCCAAGAAGCCAAAAGGAGTATATCAGCAACTGAATGACCAACTCTGTCAAAAAAAAAAAAAAAGAAAAATCAGTGAAAATAAAAAAATTTATTTATATTATCCATGTTTTTAGTCAATCTTTATGAAATAATCCAAACAAAACTTAATAACACAAGAACTTTGGTCACTAATAATGTTTTTATTTTAAGAATATGTAAAGTGCATATAGCATTTATAACATATATAAAACATCAGTTTTTTCTATTTGTCAAATTGAATAGTGTACAGACCATTTGGAATTAGAGGTTCAACTTCCTGATGTTCTGAAATGTAGATTTTTAACACACTCCAATTTTTCTTAACCAAAACTACATTTATTTATTAAATCAACAATATTCACTGAGAGCCTATTAAATGCCAAGCAGTGTACTAAGCATCGAGGATACGATGGATAAGGAGGTATTGCCTCTGTCTTCACAAAAATTGTTTACATCTTCTTAGAGTTTTAAAATAGCTTTACAATTCTTACTGGATGATGAATTAGTAAGTTGTACATTTATCATCCTTCACTGAACACATTTTTTGTTTTATTTTATTACATTAAAAATTATACACTCTCCTGGGTTTTTCTTCCTGTGTCCTGTATGCAAAAACTTATTTTACCTTGTTGATTAATAATTTATTTATTATTAGTCACCTGTCATCTAGGGGTTGCTGCACAGCTGATTCATAAAAATTTATCACAGATAACAAATGGATTTTGAAAACTAAGAAGGAAAATGATGGTATCTGCTACCCTGAGAGGACCACCAAGAAAAAGAAAGTAAAATGAAATAAATTTAATTTTTGAAAAGTTGACTAGTAAAATTAAATACATTGAAATAAATATCTGAATTTTAATAACAATTGGAAATTCTTCTATATTAACACTATGTTCATTAAAAGCGGTCTAAAAATATCCATTCAGTCTAATTGAAAAAGGATTATCAATTTTAAACAAACAATTTTGCATAGAAGGAGGTCCCTAAAAAAGAGCTGCCACATTCATTTTATTTTATTTTATGTATTTATTTTTTGTGGTATGTGCCCCTAGCAGAAACCGAACCCGGGACTCTCTGGTCCACAAGTCGACGCTCAACTGCTGAGCCAAACTGGCCAGGGCGACACATTCATTTTATTACACATTGTATCCTGTATGATATTTTCACTTAGTAAATTACACCACAAATTCATATTCACAAGATGAAGAGCAAAATCCCGATGAAAGAAAACCTACATATTGAATGAAGAAATTGATATCTAAACGTCACTGACAATTTGTATTTGAGACAAGTTTCTCAAAACGTTTTTAAGAAGGTACATGTAGTAGTAGCCTAAATAAAGAGCTAGGGATTTTGATTAAAAGTAAAAATCCAAAATTCATACATGAAGTAATAAGCTGCGTATGTGAGTAATGTAAACAAACCTACAGTGTTTTCATTGGAGGGCAGTGTCTAGATTGAATTGAGTAAGAATCTCAATGTGTTTCTTCTTCTTTTTTTAAATTCTCACCAGGGAATATATTTTTAATGCTTTTTAGAGAGAAAAGAAGGAAGAGAGAAAAAAAAGAGAGAAACATTGATGTAGAGAATAATCAATCAGTTGCCTCCATTTGTGCCATGATCAGGGATCAAGCCCACAACCTAGGTATGTGCCCTGACCAGGAATTGAACCTTTGGTGTATGAGATGATGCTCCAACCAACTAAAGCACCCAGACAGGGCTCAATAGTTTTTTATTTTTTTATTTTGTGTGGTGGGGAAAAGAGCAATTGTTTTTTTTTTTTTTTATTTTAACCAAGAGGGAAACACAAGATTATAAGATTTAATTCTAAGCAACACTTTTTGATAAAATGAATGGTGCATTTACATATACTGAGAGTACAGAGTCACAACTAGAAGCTATTCAGCATGGAAAAGTAAAATATTTCAAAAATGGAGTTGTCAAAAAGTTGAAACTCTATCACAGAGAAAGTAAATTAGACTAAATATTAACAGATCTATCTCCTTGGGCAAGGGAAACAAAAGAAAACATAAACAAAACATAAAATGGAAAAGGTTTTACACATCAAAGGAAATCATCAACCAAATGAAAAGACAACTCACTGAATGAGAGAAAATGTTCACCAATGATACATCTGATAAGCACTTAATATCCAAAATTTCTAACAGCTCATAAAAAGCAACACCCCCCCAAAAGCCAATTAAAAAATAGGCAAAGGACTTAAATAGACACTTCTCCAAAGATGTAGTATATCAACACAACGGAATACTACTCGGCCATAAAAAAGAAGGAAATCTTACCATTTGGACTCCATGAATGGAACTAGAGAACATTACGCTAAGTGAAATAAACCAGTCAGAGAAAAAAAAGTACCATGTGATTTCACTTATATATGGAATCTAAAGAACAAAATAAACTAACAAATAAAATAGAAACAGACTCATAAATACAGAGAACAAACTGACAGTTGTCAGCGGGCTGGGTGAAAAAGTTGAAGGGATTAAGCAAAAGAAAATAAAGTAATAGATACAGACAACAGTATGGTGATTACGGGGGAAAAAGGGTGGGGGAGAGAAAAGTGGGTACATGGATATAAATGGTGATGAAAAGAGACTTGACTGGGGTGGTGAACTCACAATACAATATACAGATGCTGTATTATAGAATTGTACTCCAGAAACCTATATAATTTTATTAATGTCACCCCAATTAATTCTATAAATATATTGAAAAATAAGCTACAATGTAATGCTCATTTAAACAATTCAGATAGACCAAGTTATAGTGTTAAAGTCTATCATCATCTTCCTATTTATTGTAGATTATTACAAAGTCTTTACAAGGCATTTTATTTTTATTATTTAAAAACTTTCTTTTTCTTTATTGATTTTAAAGAGAGAGGAAGTTAGAGGGAGAGAGAAGGAAACACCGATCAGCTGCCTCCTGCACACTCCCAACTGGGGATCGAGCCCACAACCCAGGCACGTACCCTGAACGGGAATCAAACCGGGACCCCTCAATTCATGGGATGATGCTCAATCCATAAAACCATACCAGCCGGGCTTTTAAAAAATACTTTATTTTATATGTATTGACATATCTGCATTACCTGTGAGTGACGTTATACGTAATAATTTTTAATATAACATTAGATTATAAAATAATTTAGAGATGATCTATTCCAATTTCTCATTTGACAAAGAAATTTAGAAACAGCATAGAAATGGTAGGGATATACTGAAATTGATATAAATAAATAATCATGCAAAAGGATCCATTTAAAATTTTGACTTTGTTTTATGAAATTAAAAAAATAAAGTTTTATGTAAGATGAATAATTGCATCACTTTAGAATTAAAGGTGAAAAAAAAGTTTTAGATGGTGTAAAATAAGGTTGATTAGTAAAATATAATTATTAATAAAAATAACTTTTAGTAGTGATAGTTAAGTATAGATATGTTAGCTTACATCTCAGAGTGTACTTTGTTCTAAACCTCTACTGGATAAACTTTAGAAAGAAAAAAATACTTTCTGATTTCTTTTTTTTTTTTTTTTTTTTTTATCCTCACCCGAGGATATTTTTCCATTTTTTGTACAGATAGAGTGGGAGGGAGAGAGAGGAAGGGAGAGAGAGAGAGAAACATCGATGTGAAGGGACACATCGAGTGGCTGCCACCCTCACGACCAACCAGGGTCGGGGACAAACTGCAACCGAAGTATGTGCCCTTAGCGGGAACCGAACCCGGGTCTCTCCGGACTGCAGGCCGACGCTCTAACCGCTGAGCCAAACTGGCCAGTGCTGATTTCATTTGAGAAATGCATCTTAAAATTTAGAAAAACATACACAGAAATTTCTTCTTTGGTTTCAACAACAATTATATATTTTTTATTAATATTATTTGTAATCCTCACCCGAGGATATTTTTCTATTTCATCTTGAGATAGAGTGGGAGAAAGAGAGAAACATCTACGTGAGAGGGACACATCTACTGGTTGCTTCCCAGGTGACCCCGACCAGGGCTGGGGACAAACGTGCCCTTGACTGGAATCAAACCCACAACTCACTGGACTGACGCTCTAATCTCTGAGCCAAACCAGCCAGGGCGACAATCATATTTAATGTTTTTATGTTCATTTTGTAAGAAACATACAGTAGTTCTAAGGAGATATCCTAGGCTCTTAAAACTAAACATGATATCTACTGGTTGAACAGGGAATGAATTCATAATATTTTTTTTCTTTATTATCCTCCAAGCCTAATTTCCTTTCTTGTTCCACCAGCTAGCATTTCAGGAAATGATTCTTTCTCTTTTATATTCTAGTTTTATTTTTATGCAACATTGTTCCAGTTTAAATGTTTTTAGACTAACTGACCTAGAATTACATTCATTACCTAAACATGCAGATAAATTTGAGATACATTATGTATGATTACATAAAGAGCTTAGATTTTTTAAAAATTCTTAAAATATACATAGGGAAACATTGTCATTCAAAGTTTTACATAAAATTTTCAAGACATGATTTTATATGTAAAGCTCAAAGGGAAAGATAAGAAGCTATGGCATGTCATTCTCCTGGTCTAAAAATGTTAGCTTAAAATATAACAAAAAACATAGTTTAGATGTATACTTCAGACTTACAAGCAAGAAAGAGAATTTTCCTCAGAGGTCAAAAAACAAAGAACAGAAAACCAAACAATAAATAAGAGTTTAGGGAGAAAAGAAATGCTCTTGCTTTGTACCCCTGGGAGCTGAATTTTAGGCCCATTAAGAGATGAGGTTAACTGACCAGTCCAAGCTGAAAAATTAGAAATGAGGCCACCACATCTTATCAAGATTAGTAAAAACAGCAATCTCAACACAGGGTATCCTAGAAAAAAAGCTGTCCCTCACCAGCATAGGAAGATGACAGAAATACTACATTAACAAAAGAATCATCCTTGGCTAGTGATACCACTGGAGGGTTTCAGTAAATCCAAGATCAAGTTTTTCTTGCCCTGGTGGGTTGGGCCTGCTGACCAAAGAGTCGCAGGTTTGATTCCGGTCAAGGGCATGTACCTTGGTTGCAGGTCATCCCTGACCCTGGTTGGGGTCATGCAGGAGGCAACTGGTCGATGTGTCTCTCCCATCACTGTTTCTCTCTCTCTCTCTCTCTCTCTCTTTCTCTCTCTCTCTCTCTCTCTCATCTCCCTCCCTCCCTCTCTCCCTCCTTCTCCACTTCCCACTCTATCTGAAGATAAATGGAAAAATATCCTCCGATGAGGATTAAAAAAATAAAAATAAAAAAGCTATTCTTAAAGGACACACTTTCGACTTAGAATGTGGAGATTTCTTCAAATCAAACCTCAATGAAATGAATACAAAACACAATGTTAATAACACACAAGAAAATGTTCCTCTATGAGTGGCTAAAGGACAATTAAACAGCAGGATTAGACTACAGTTAATGGAACCATAAAATGAAACTTATAAATAAGTATGCATGAGACAATTGAAAAAATACAATAGAAAATGGTAAACGAACACTAGGCAACCCTCTATAAAAGAATGAGGAGTGCTGACAATTGACAGACTGAGCAAAGATGGCTGCAGAGGCTCTGGCCACTTTCTTCCAACACGGACCAATTTGCAACTAAACTGCAGAGCGTTTGGCTTTAAAAACCAGCTTAAGTGTGGCTGACCTGAAGTATTGTAGGTAGGGAATGTAGGGAGGACAGTCAGGGAGGGTGAGTCAGTTAGTGCACCTGTGAGGTGGTGGGGTGTGGGGTGAGGCCAGAAGGAAAATGTGGCAGCAGAGCCCCTGCCCTGGGAGCATGCGGTCTCAGCCCCATGCATGTATGTCCAATCCAGAGCAACAAAGAAGGGAAGGGGGGCCCACATAGCATTGGGAAGAGGAATCAGTGGGGTTTCGGTCTGCCGGGAAGTCTCAGACCACACCAGCCCAGGAAAGCATGAGTTCTTTGTTACACCACCAGTCTGGGAAGTTCATAGCGCTCTGTAGCTGTGCGAGGGGCCATACAGCAAAGATTGGGGCTGCCGGAGGGGTCTGATTGGTACAACCAGGAGTAAATCTGAGGAGCCCTTTCTTCTCCAGAGGAATTTTTGGCATAGACCCAGGAGGGAGCTGGACAGTGTAAATGAGGAAAAGGATAGGTCTTTTCCAACTCAAGCTCATGGTGGCCACACTCCCCCTACTTTCAGAAGAGTTGAGTCATTCCCATACCGCTGCGAATGGCTCTGGGCTGGATATCTGAATCCATAAGGCTAGGTCTGACGGTGCGCAGGACTTGGACATTTGGCCTAGTCAGAAGCTGGGCAGAAGCACCGCCCAGCGGGGGCCGGACACACTGAACATCAGAGTACAGAGTGGGGCTGATTTTATTTTTCATTTTATTTTTATCCCCTCCTACTTATGGTGGCTTAGGAGGTTGCCAGGAAGCCAGGCAGAGCTGAGACTTTGAGACCATGTCTCTGGGGAGGGTTTTGATTCCAGGAGACAAATGTGCATGTCCTGGACCCTCTGGCTGCATAATGGGGATGGAGACTGAGCTCCACAGGAAGTTCAGCCAGCTCAGCCCTGGAAAAAAGAAAAAGAGCCTGGCCTCCCTCCTACCAACTACATTACCACCCCCAACATGAGTCTATTCAAACCACTCTGGCCAGGTCCTGAATACTCCTGCAGAACCTAGTTCCACGGGGTAAGGGAGAGCAGCTGACACAGAGACCTTCAAGGTGCAAGACCCTGCCCACTGGACTACTTGGAATTCCGCCCTGCCTGCTTCAGTCAGGTTGTCAAGGGCCAGGCAGGGATAGCAACTGATATTGGCTGGCAACAGAGAACTTCCTGGATGAACGGGGATTGGCACACCAAGAGACAAGATTCAGAAAGTATCAGAACAATATGCACGTCTCCATAAATAGTAGATCCAAGGGGTGACTGCAGCAGGCACAAAAATCTGGGTAGGTGAAATCCACCTATTTTTATTAATTTATCCATTCAATTTTTCCTTATTTTTTCTTTTGTATTTCATTTTTAACCACTAAGCCAAACCAGCCAGGGCTTATTTTCTTTTAATTTTTTTTTTTTTCTCTTTAGTCTCTATTTTCTTTGTTATCTCTTATTTCTCTCTTTCCTTTTATTCTATTTTTCTCTTTTCTCCTCTTTTTATTTTATTTATTTTGCTTTGCTTTTCCTATTCTATATTTTATTTTATTCATTATTATTACTTTATTAAATTATTATTATTATTATTTCATTAATTATTTTGAATTCTGGGTTTTTTATTCTCTCTCTTTTTCTTTTTTTTCAGTGTCTGTAATTCATTTGGCCTCTTTTAGCATTTTGTTCTTGTTCTTCTTTGGGATTTTTATTGTTTATGTTGTTATTTTCATGTATTTTTCAGTTTGGTCTTGTTTTGCCTTGTTTTTTTCTGTTGGCATTTGTATAACAGTTGGCATGATGTCAATTACTGTCAGCCTAATAGTCAACCAGCCCAGGACTGAGCCCACCCACAAAGGGGTCAACAGCAATCATGACCAAAATACAGTTGGAATGCCTACATAACCCACACAAGGGACATTCCTAGAGGACACAACTCAGAAGATTAAGGATACTACACTACTGGAACCCACAAGGCAACCACTACAGAAGACCACCCCATCAAGACTGGGAGTCATAGCAGTCCTACCCAATACACACAGATAACCACAAAGGAACAGCACAAATGGGGAAACAAAGAGACTGGCTCCAAATAGAAGAACAGGAGGAATCTCCAGAAATAGAGCTAAATGAAATGGAGGCAAGCAATTTATCAGAAACAGAGTTCAAAGTAATGGGATTTAAGAATGCCTAACAGCATGAAAAATGACATACAAAACATAAAAAGAACCGGTCATAAATGAAGAATGATATGGCAAAAATAAAGAATCTGCTGGAAGGAACAAACACTGGGTTAGAAATGAGGATCAAATCACCAAATTAGAAGACAAGGTAGAAAAAAACAATCGCTCAATCAGAGGAGCAGAAAAGAATAAATAATTTAAAAGCATGAGAATTGTTTAAGTGAACTTTGTAACAACATGAAAAGTAATAACATCTGCACCTTTGGGTTACCTAAATAACAAGAAAATGAACATGAAATAGAGAATTTGTTTAAAGAAATAATGATAGAAAACTTCCCTAACCTGGTAATGAAAAAACTCACACAGGTTTGGAAAGCAAAGAGAGTACCAATCAAGATGAACCCAAAGAGAGCCAGTCCAAGACACATTATACTTAAAATGGCAAACATTAAAGATAGAGAGAGAATCTTAAGGGCAGCAAGAGAGAGATGGTCAGTTACCTACAAGAGAGCTACCATAAGGCTGTCAGCTGATTTCTCAACAGAAACACTACAGGCCAGAGGTAATAGCAAGAAGTAATCAAGTAATGAAAAGCAAGGAACTCAAACCAAAACTACTCTATACAGCAAGGCTATCATTCAAAAATGAAGCTGAAATAACAAGCTTTTCAGATGACAAAAAAAAAAAGGCTAATGGAGAGTATTACCACTTAACCAGCACTGCAAGTAATGTTAAAACTAATGTTAAAGGTACTGTTGTAAAAATAAGAAATGTGTATGTGTGTGTGTGTGTGTGTGTGTGTGTGTGTGTGTGTGTGGCGGGGTATAGGCATAAAGAATAAAAATGGTAATAAATAAGAATCTATTGATAATATTAACTGCAAAATGGATTAAATGTTCCAATCAAAAGATATAGGGTAGCTGAATAGATAAGACATTATATATATATATATATATATATATATATATATATATATATATATGATGTTTACAAAACACCCACCACAGAACAAGACTCATAGAGGATGAAAGAAGAGGTATAGAAAAGCATTATTTTAACCAGTACTCACTTCAGTAGGAGAAAAATTTTATAGTGAATCTACTGATTTTCTTTTTTTATTTTATCTTTATTGTTAAAAGTATAACAGATGTCCCTCCATTTTTCCCCATTGACACCCTCTTCCCCATTCTCAGCCCATACCCCAAACCTTTACCACAGTGTTGTCTTTGTCCATTGGTTATGCACAAATGCATATAAATTCTTTGGTTTATCTCTTCCCACCCCCAAAGCCCCTTGCCTCTGAGGTTTGTCCATCTATTCTCCACTTCCATGTCTCTGGATCTATTTTGTTCATCCGTATATTTTGTTCTTTAGATTCAACAAATAAGTGAGATAGCATGATACTAGTCTTTCTCTGAGTGACATATTTCACTTAGCATAATATATGTCAACTGCATATATTCCATTGTGTATATGTACCAGAGCTTTTATATTCACTCATCTACTGATGGGCACTTGGGCTGTTTCCAGATCTTAGCTATTATAAATACCACTGCTTTGAACATAGGGGTGCATATGTTCTTTCTGATTTGTGTTTCAAACCTTTGAGGAAATATTCATAGAACTCGGATCACTGGGTCAAAGGGCAGTTTAATTTTTAATTTTCTGAGTTAAAACCATTTTGTTTTCCATAGTGGCTACACCAGTCTGCATTCCCACCAATAGTATACTAGAGTACCATTTTTCAACATCCTCACCTGCACTTGTTTGAAGATTTGTTGATGGTAATCATTCTGAAAGGTGTGAGGTGATACCTCAGAGTCATTTTAATTTGCATCTCTCGATGATTAGTAACTTCGCGCATTTCTTCATGTGTCTCTTGGGCATTCATACGTCCTCTTTAGAGAAGTGTCTACTCAGGTCCTCTGCCCATTTTTAATTGGATTGTTTGTTTTCCTTTTGTTGAGTTGTATGAACACTTTGAATGCTTTATATATTTTGGAAATTAACTCCTTATCTGATGTATCATTGGCAAATATGTTCTCTCATACAGTGGGTTACTTTTCATTTTGATGTTAGTTTCTTTCTTTTCTCTTGTGTTTTCTGTTAATCCTCACCTTAGGGTGAATTTTTTTTTTAATCCTTACCCAAGGATATTTTTTCATTTATCTTCAGATAGAGTGTGAGGGGGAGAGAGAGGGAGAAACATCAATGTGAGAGAGACACATCGATTAGTTGCCTTCTGTACAACCCTGACCAGGGCTGGGGACCAAACCACAACCTTGATCAGAATCATACCTGTGCCTCTTTTGTTCATGGGCTAATGTTCTAACCACTGAGAAAATCGGCCAGGGCTTTTTTTTTTTTTTAAATATATACATATATATAATATATATAATGAAAGGGAAGGTGGGGGGTAGAGAGAGAGAGAGAAAGAGAGAGAGAACATCATCGTGGAAAAGACACATGGATTGGTTGCCTCCGCACAATCTCAACTGGGCCTGGTGGCTAGGAACCTGCAACCCAGGTATGTGTCCTTGACTGGGAATATAACCTGTGACTTTGTAGTCCACTGGCTGACGATCTATCTGCTGAGCCAAACCGGCCAGAGCATTGATGCTGGTTTTTGCTGTGCAGAAGTTTTTCAGTTTTATGTAGTCTCATTTATTTATTTTTTTTCCTTTGTTTGTTTTGCCCTTGGCAATGTATTGGTCAAAATACTGCTATGTGTGTTGTCTGAGATTTTGCTGTCTATATTTTCTTCTAATATTTTTATGGTTACCTGACTTACAATTAAGTCTTTTATCTATTTTGAATTTATTCTTGTATGTGGTATAAATTGTGATCTAGTTTCATTTTTTTTGCAGGTACCTGTCCAATTTTCCCAACACCATGTATTAAAGAGACTGTCTTTACTCCATGGTATGCTCTTGCTTCCTTTGTCAAATATTAATTGAGAAAAATGTCTTGGGTACATTTCTGCCTTCTCTGTTCTGTTCTATTTATTATAAGCCTGTACTTGTACCAATACCAAGTTGTTTTGATTACAAAGGCTTTGTAGTATAACCTGAGATCTGGTATTGTCATCCCTCTAACATTGTTCTTCTTTTTCAAGATTGCTGTGACTATTTGGGGATTCTTTTTGGTTCCATATAAATTTTTGGAATATTTGTTTTAAATCGGTGAAATATGCTGTTGGTATTTTAATAGGAATTACATTGAATCTATAGATTGCTTTGGGTAGTATGGACATTTTAATGATGTTGATTCTTCCAGTCCTTGAACAAGGTATGTGCTTCCACTTTTCTATATCTTCCTCTATTTCTTTTTTCAATGTCCTGTAGATTTCTGAGAACATATACTTTATCTTCCTGGTTGAGGTTATTTCTCGGAACCTTAATTTTCTGTTGCAATGGTAAATGGGACTGTTTTTCAGTTTCTCTTTCAGAGTGTTCATAAAGGTGTATTAAAATGCCATTCATTTCTATATGTTAGTTTTGTATCTTGGTACAATTCAGTATCACAGTGAAAGCAGCCCTGAGGAAGTTTATAGCATTACAGACCTACCACAAGACACAAAAAAATTTCTAATAAACTATCTAAATGTGCAACTCAAAGAATTAGGAAAAGAACAAAAACAAAAACAAAAAAAACTAGACTAAGTAGAAAGAAGGAAATAATAAGGATCAGAAATGAATGACATAGAGACATTAAAAACAAAACAAAACAAAACATCCATGAAACCAAGAGATGGTTCTTTGAAAAAATAAGCAAGATTGATGAACCTCTAACCAGACTCACCAATAAAAAAAGAGAGAGGACCCAAATCAATAAAATTAGAAATGAAAGATGTGAAGGAACTGACACCAAAGAAATACACAGGATTGTAAGAAAATACTATGAACAACTATATGTCAGCAAATTGGACCGCTAGGCAAAATGGTCAAACTTCTAGAATAATTCAGTCTCCAAAACAGTTGAATAAGGCTGGTGAAAGCAGACATCCCTTCAATCATGAAGAGCAAGAAAACTTGAACAGATGGATAACAACTAAAGATATTGAAACAGTAATCTATAAACCCCAGCAAACTAAATCTCTTGTCTGGATGTATCTACAGGATAGGTTTACCAAACATTCAAAGAAGAACTAACTACTGTTCTCCTCAAACAATTCCAAAAAATTCAAGAGGAAAGAAAATTTCCAAGCTCTTTTTATGAGGCCAATATAATCCTAATTCCAGAACCAGATAAAGACACTACAAAGAAAGAAAATTATAGGCCAGTATTCTTGATAAACACAAATGCTACAATTCTCAACAAAATTTTAGCAAATTGTATCCAGCAATATATTTTAAAAATTACTCACAATGACCAAGTGGGATTTATCCCAAGGATGCAAAGTTGGTAAAATATTTGCAAATCAATAAATGTGATACACCACACAAACAAAATGAAAAATAAAAGTCATATGATCATAACAATAGATGCTGAAAAACCATTTGAAAAAGTACAGTGCATATTCATGTTAAAAACTCTCACTAAAGTGGGAATAGAGGGATCATACCTCAACATAGTAAATGTCATATATGACAAACTTACAACCAACATCATACTCAGTGGGAAAAACTTAAAGTATTTTCCCTAAGATCAGGAACAGAGGGATGTCTACTTTCACCAGTCTTATTCAACGTAGTACTGGAAGTCTTAGGCACAGCAATCAGACAAGAAGAAAAAATAAAAGCCATCAAATTGGAAAGGGGAACTGAAACTGTAATTATTTGCATATAAAATGATATTGTACATAGAAAACCCTAAAGACTCCACCAAAAAACTAGTAGATTTAATGAATTAATTTGGCAAAGTAGCAGGATACAAAATTAACATCCAGAAACCAATGGTATTTTTATACACCAATAATTAGCACTCAGAGAAACAAACAAAAAAACCCAATCTTCTTTACCATTGAAAAACAATTAAATAAGATAGCTAGGAATAAACTTAACCAAGGAGGTAAAAGACTTCTCTACGAAAACTACAGAACATTGGAAAAAAAAAAAAAGAGTAAGATATAAGAAAATGGAAGCATATACTATGTTCATGGATTGAAGGAATCAACATCATTAAAATGTCCATACTACCCAAAGCAATCTATAAATTGAATGCAATCTGTATTAAAGTACCAATGGCATAATTCAAAGATGTAGAACAAATACTCCAAAAGTTTATATGGAACTAAAAGAGACCCTAAATAGCCACAGCAATCTTGAAAAAGAAGAACAAAGTTGGTGGCATGACAATACTGGATGTAAAGTTATACTGCAAAACCACTGTAATCAAAATAGCCTGGTACTGGCATAACAACCAGCATATAGATCAATGGAACAGAACCAGAACCCAGAAATGGACCCAAGACATTATGCTCAATTAATATTCGACAAAGGAGGCAAGAGCATACAATGGAGTAAAGACAGCCTCTTTAATAAATGGTGTTGGGAAAATTGGACAAGTACATGAAACAAAATTAAACTAGACCACCAACTTACACCATACACCAGAATAACATCAAAATAGATAAAGGACAAATACAAGTCATGAAACCATTAAAAAAAAAAAAAAAACTAGAAGAAAATATAGGCAGCAAAATTGCACATATCACACAAAGCAAAATTGTCATTGATAAATTGCCTAGGGCAAGAGAAACAAAGGAAACAATTAATAAGTGGTACTACATCAAACTAAAATCTTATGCACAACAAAAGATACCAATACCAAAATGAAAAGGAAATGACTATCAAGTATGACTACCATCAAATCATCAAACAACAAGTATTGAAGATAATGTGGAGAAAAGGGGACTCTAGTATGCTGTTGGTGGAGATTCAGATTGGTGGAGCCACTATGTAAATCAATATGGTGTTTCCTCAAAAAATTAGAAATGGAACCTCCATTTCACCCAGTGATTCCACTTCTAGGATTATATCCTAAGAAGCCTAAAACACCAATCAGAAAGAATATATGTACCCCTATGTTCATTATTTACAATAACTCAGATCTGGAAACAGCCCAAGTACCCATTAGTAAATGAGTGAATAAAAAATAAGCTGTGGTACACTAACACAATGGAATACCATGAAGCTGTAAGAAAGTGTGATCTTTTACCCTTTGAGATGACCTGGAGGGACCTGGAGAGCATTATGCTGGGTGAAATATTCCAGTCAGAGAAAGACAAGTATCACATGATCTCACTTATTTGTGGAATATAATGAACAAAATAAGCTGATGAATAAAATGGAGCCAGTGACATGGAAATAAGGAACAGACTGACAAACCCCAGAGGGAAGGAGGGTAGGGGGTGGGAAGAGATAAACCAAAGAACTTACATGCATAAATGCACAACCAATGGCCACAGACAATCCAGTGAAGGCAAGTGGAGGGGGAAGTGGGGTGGGTGGGATTGGAGAGGACGTTGTCAATGGAGGAAAAAAGGAGGGACATCTGTACTACTTTCAACAACAAAGATAGATTTGTTTAAAAGACATGCTTTTGGAAATGAAGATTGATAAATTCTAAAATCATTGCATAAATATGAATAACTAGCACTGGTCCTTTAAGTGGATACCATGGGTAAACTCCTAAATTTTCCATAATCAAAGACTATTTGGGCACTCAAGATTCTAAATGAGATGGAAAAGAACTTTATGCATCTCATCCTGGGGTTCTATTCTTCTGAAAGCTAATTGTTTTTATTTAAAACCATGTAAAATTGTTATCAAAGTAATGCATAAAGAGTACTTTCAGAACAAAAGGTTTAAATATGAAGTAAAAGGGAATTTTTTTTTAGAAAGAATCAGTGTACTTATCTGTGCTACCTGTAATTGATATTTACTTATATAATATTTAATATTATTCCTTATCTCATTTAAAAGTAAGTAATAAAGGAATTATTACTGAATTGATGGATTTTGTCTATTCTCATTTGACTAGAAAGGTGGTACACTAATCTGAAGAAGAAATGAAACAATGGAAAACATGTAATACTTAACTAAAGAAATAATTATTTTATCTGATAAAATAACATTATATCCTAGGGTTAAGATGAATGTTATAGCAGCAATAAAACTGAATGTCATCAAGAGTTTGTTCAACAGAAATAACTTGTGAATATGTGTGCAGAAAACAAAAACATAACAACTAAATTATACAGCTGTGAGATCAATGACATTTCTCAGTTAATTATTGCTTAGAGTTTGTTAAAATAAAAAAAAAAGAAAGAAATCTCAAGACTTGTAACAATTTATATCCAACTAGATCCTTTAAGATTAAATGCCTTTGTACTTGAGATGGAGAAGTGTTTATATTTTCTTCTTCCATTTAGAGACAGCCGTATGTTTGTAAATGACCAATCATTGTTATGACATTATTTTGAAATTGCAACATAAATGCTCTTATTCATCCTGATGTGAATCCATTTTCTTCTGCTGGAGTCAGGGCTCTGAAAACCACACTAGGCAGACTGCACAACCACACATTAGCATTCAAGACCTTCCTTACAATATACAGCACTGGGTAGTAAGTTTATTAATTGGCTAAATGATAAACTTATTGACAATAGTGTCAGTCTTTATAAATCACTGGGATCTCTATAGAAAGCTTTTAAATTTGCCCAAGCATAAGGTATAGTTGCTTTGGTCACATTATGATTTTCTTTGTGGGTTATGCCTTTTCAAAACAAAACTGTTAAAGAAATAGGTTTCTCATTCTCCAAAAATGACCTTTTTGAAGCAATCTGTATTAAGTTAGTGATCCTATTTCATATCTGGAAAGACTTTTAAAAAATAAATTTTAGCATCATTTAAATAAAATCTAGTCATTAAAACAATATTTTCAACAAATATATGTTCATGAATTTACTTTGTGAACTGATAAGCTCCTAACACTTTATGTAAAGCATTTTAATGAAGGAAATACAGCAACAGAAACAAGCTTTATGGGATTGACGGCTAAATCTCTTTATGAAAGGAAACTTTGCCCATTCATCCTGGTCTCTTTTCTCTCTTGCATTTGTAGATTCATCTTTTAGATTGTCTATTGTCTGTAACTATTACAGTTTATTCTAATAGCATCTAATTTCTTTCTTCTCACCGCACACCAAAAAGAGACTTGAGCTTACGTTTGTTTAATAAATGCATCAGTGCGCTTTTCTCCTGATTGCGCTTCTCCTGCCTACATTCTAGTGACTCGGCATGGCAAAGTCTGAAATTCTAGTTTTATCCTCACACATTTGACCCCTTGAACAGAGATGCTTTTCTGTGTGATTTCTTTATGCTTTTAAATTCTTATCCCTTTTTTTCATATCCAAATCATAAATACTTTTCTTTGTTAAATTATTCTTTCTTCTAGTATAATATTAATATTATAATATTAGTGAAACTATCTCCCCAGAACAGAATATTCAAAATATGTATAATGTCAGTTTAATTGTAGTCACATCCATAAAATTTTTTACAGAAAATTTCCTTAAACTTTTATGTAGATAAACAAAATTTGCTGGATGATTAATAGATCATCAAAATATGTAACTGAAATAACAAATACTGATGTAGAGCAAAGTGAGATCATGTGTATGTACATTACCTAAGAGTTGACAAATGTCAATTATTAAGCATCAAAAATTCATGCTTGATCCACATAGGTGCAAAGTTGATTAGGATTATTAACTACCTTATAAAACGCATTTGGAGAAAATGCCATATAGGATTCTCATAATACACCTATGAAATAGCTTCATACAAATCACAGTCTTCCTTATAATGTGTTATCACAAAGCACAATAGTAATTAAGAGATAGCAATATTATTTTCCTAATTAACCAAAAACATTGAACGAACATACTTAGACTTGTGTGAAAACTTAAAACTTAGACTTTTAATAGTTTGCTTCAATAATTTACATTCACTTGAATATACTCCTATAATAATTCAACCTCCGGTGAATATTTTTCTATTTATCTTCAGATAGAGTGGGAGGAAGGGTGGGAGTGGAAGAGGGAGAAATATGGATGTGAGAGGGCACATCAACTGGCTGCCTCCCACACGACCCCAACCAGGGCCAGGGACGAACCACAACTGAGGTACATGCTTTTACTGGAATCAAACCTGTGATTCATTGGACTGCGGACCGACGCTCTAACCGCGGAGCCAGACCAGCCAGGGCTACAGCTATTTATTAAATGATTAGATATTTAGAAGAAATATGCTCTTAGAAATATCTACTGATGAAATTTTTCAACTATAATAAATTAAATTTGTCTAAGTTAAAATAACTTTTATTTCAATAGTTGAAATATGGAACAATACAAGATTAAATTTTATAAATTCCTAAGAGTCGTCATGTATTAACAATTTAGCCTTTTCCTTAATTTCTAGGAAGTAGAGACCATTAAATTAAGGCTCATGAAGATGGCTTTCAGGCTTATTTGCTGAGAGGCAGATAATAAGGAAATGATGATAAAATGAAAAGACTAATTTATCAAAAATCCTGCATTGGTTATTAGGAGACAAATCACTCTGACTGAAGTAGGTGAGCAACCAAATATGCTTTCAGAAATAATATGGCTTAGTAATTACTTCCTGCAATAAAAGGGTTTTACCAAGCCTCTAAATGTTCAAGCCATACATATCCACATCATTTGGAAACAAATGCGATGTTTCCCGGAAAAATTCTTCCCCAACTTAAAACACTTCTAAAAGAGTTCATTATTTCATTCATGTAGGTTTCTGCCATATAAAGAATTAATGACTATCGTGTAATCAGCAAATAATAGTAATGATAGATTTATTTTGTTACCAGTAAGGACACTTTTAATTAGGTTTTTTGGTTCTCAAAAAATAACAATTATTTTATCAAGTTAGCTGGGTCAAAAAGGTATCTCTGGAGATTCAAATGGATCAAAATACAGGGTAGGGCAAAACAGCTTACAGTTGTTCACATGGAAACAATACAATAATTAATAAATAATACATGATTAAACTCTGTGTTTTGTGTACTCACAACTGTAAACCTACTTTAGCTCCACATAGTATACAATTTATTTTATTTAAATGATTTGATACAGTCTTTATTAAAAAAAAAAACTAACATAGCACTGGAGAAATAGTAAGTATTCAATAAACAATCTTCCTCCTCTCCCCTACAAAACAAGAAAGAAACAAAGTAAAATAAATAAAACTTTCTATGAATACTTGCATCGTTGGTTTCATTGTTATTGCCTTGAAACATGGGAACTTGAAGCAATTCTAAAACTACACTAGACAAATTTAAATGAGTTCCCATTTATGTTCTTTAAACTTTCATGAAACAGTATACCAATACAACCGAGTCTTACACAAAATACTTATTGGTTTACATACCAAATATCTATCATTGTCTTGGGTAATTTAAGATAAACACATGCATTTACCTGAGAACATTTTTACTTAAACAAATAGCCCTTTTATTCTAAAACCCTGAATGTACTTTGCCAAAAATGATGCAAAATAAATATATATGTTTTATTTTTTAAATAGGCTTCAATTAGAATCTAGTGCAAACATTTTAAAGGATGAGTTGCACTTGATGAAAAAATTAGCTTTCACATTCGGCATGCAAATAGGAAATCGTTAAAGATTTAGAGAAAATTTGGAAAAAAAAAAACTACAAATCCACTGATAAAGAAAAATAATCTGGAGAGCTCTTCTGGGAATAGAGATGGGTGACTGTTCGTGGAGGGAAACCTGTATGAAGAGGTACACGAAGCAGCTATTTAATTCTGTACTTCAGTCACCCCTTGTATAACAGTGCTCTTGCCCAAGGGCCTGGGCTCACCAATCAATCCCTTGTCCCATATCTGACAGACATACTACGATGATATGTCTGAGGTTGCTGTTAAACGTTATTCTATTTAATTTACCACTGCGATCATAGACCACGGAGCAAGAAAAATCTTGAGGGATGAAAACAGTATCTCAAATTTATATAGAAATTTACAGTTTGCAAAGCACTTTAAAAAATGTTCACTGATTTTAGTCTTTACAAAGGTTGGGAAGGGCAAACATGCACAGAAATATTACTTGGCCTACATTGTCAATTTTGAAGGTTAATAAGATTATAATTACTGTGCTAACATAGACATCTGTCCTTGTCAAGCCTGCAGATCATCCCTCAAAATGATCCAAATGAATATTTTGAGGGAAAGAAGAGCGGTTACAACACTCACCTAACTATAAATAAAGATGGTTTTCAAACTTAGAGGGTCTGATCCCTACCTTCCTCAATGTATGTTATTTCAGCAATGTCAGGATAAAATGAAATTATTAGAAATATCTCCTTTTGGAAATACTGCAGCAAATACTCCCAGGCAAAGAGAGAATACAAAACGATTTGCTTCAATTTATATTGGAAAAAAAACATTTAATTAATAATAGTACAAGTCTATTGTCAGCGGGTGAGGGAAACGCAGCAAACTTTGTCACTGGGGAGGGCAGTGCTCGGTCAGCATAACTCTCTGGAATGCTGCTATGCTGGACCCTGTCACAGTGACGGCTCAAGGTTAATTTCGTGATTCTCTTTTGCTTTTATGCAGAGATTTATAGGCTACACTTCTAAGAGTTATGCCACTTCGCTCATATATCACAACTCTGTTTCTAATGAGCCAGCTCCTGCATGTGTGTGCGGGTGGTGGCATGGAGAACGGAGACGTAATTGGGATTGAAGAAGATATTCCATAGATGCCATTAAATTTTACAAGACAGAGGCAAATCCAGAAATAGAAAATGAGTATATACGTGGTGTGCAGTTTGGGGGAAAAGCACAAATCTCTTATTTTGTAGTGACTACATCCTTGTTAGAAGTCTCCTGTTTTGTAGTAATAATGAGTACCCCATTTTTCTCTGAACAATTCTACTTTCTCTGGCTCATGCTATGCATCCCACCCCTAAGAAATATCACGGGAGAATCAAATTGCTGAAGTATCTAGCAATTTATAAATTCAAAGGCTAGTTCTTATACGGACCAGAAAAGCAGCAGAAATAGTATGTGGATCCACCTAAAATATATAGGGGTATTTGTGAGCCAATATATGAACTAACCAAAATTTCTGCTTGTTTACCAGGGCTTGTGTTTTTATAAACCTCCAAAACATTTCCCTTGTTTTCTCTGGGAATCTACAAAGGACTTCTCACGTGTAATCCTTTGAAAGCCGGTCACTTCGGCTTTTCCTACCCTTCTTTTCTTTTTCCAGCTCACATCAAAAGAACAGTCGGGGAACAGGCTACACTCTTTTCCCTTGAGCTTGGGTACAGTGTGAAGAAATTCGATGTAAATCTGAATTATGTAACTGGAAAGTGTGTGAAAAAATACCAATATACAAAATTTCAAACAGAGCATGCCAAAACAAAGAAAAAAATCCCACAGACAATGTACTATTTCAATTTCAGAGGTTCAATTTATTACTGTTCGGACCTGTAAAATCCTTCAGATAGTGGATTTTTCTTTTCTTATACTACAAATATGTCTGTGTACATGGAAAGGTATTTATGAAATTACCATGAAACACTTTGCACTGATTTGTTTTATTTATTCATGACTTGGTAAGCCTGCTTCCTGTGTTCTCCCTGGTCACAGAAAATAGCCTAATTGTGGCTTCTAAAGCATTAGAAAAAAGCTTCGTCCAGAAGATAAAACAGTTCTTTCTAAGCTAAAGGAAGAATGGGTGCCTAATCTTTCCCAAACAGACACAAGACTTTTTAAAGGCATTTCTGTTGTCAGTTTTTGCTATTTGTCAGACACTTGCATAGATGATGTTTTGTAATAGTCACAACCGATGCAGAGGAGAATATTCTTATCAGTTTCTTATTACAAAAGATGAAAGTGAAGACTGGTGACCTTAAACTATTAGGCTTGTAGTAAGTAACTAGTGAGGAACAAAGCTACATTCTGAACCCACACTGTCAGAGCCCTGTTTATTCCCACACCCAATACCTTTGGGTGCGGTTGCCCGCCACAGAGTGTGCCAGGGCAAAGGGGTAAGTGTGATTGAAATCCAGGCTCTATTCCTGTTGCAGCCACGCGTGTCCTGGTGTAGAAGCTACACGTGCTTCAAGAAAGGGACACTCTTGCCTTGATTCACACACAGATACTGTACAAGCTGGTGGATTTACTAATATTTCCTACTTCCACTAATCTAAGAAAATCTCTACTCTGCTCATTGTGAGTAGAGAAACTTAAATTAAAATTTACCCCTGGGCCCTGGCTGGTTTGGCTCAGCAGTAGAGCACTGGCCCGCGGACCAATGAGTTGTGGGTTCGATTCTGGCCAACAGCACGTGCCTCGGTTGCGGTTCATCCCCAGCCCTGGTCAGGGTCATGTGGGAGGCAACCAGTTGATGTGTCCCTCTCATGTCAATGTCTCTCTTTCTCTCCTCTTTTCTCCCTTTCTCTCTCTCTCCCACTCTATCTGAAGATAAATAGAAAAATATTCTCAAATGAGGATTAAAAAAAATAAAATTACCCCTGGGACTCAACCAGAATTGCCTTATAATATCATTATCTGAAAGTATCATCAACCCAGCAGTTAATAAAAGTAAAGACTGACTAAATGTCTAGAATGAGAACTATGTGTGTTTCATGACATACTTAACTTAGATATAATAAATATATAATAAGCTGCAAATAAATGTATTCCTTAAAGCAGTACATTTCCTAGACACATAACCATTCCAAAATTTCTAAACGCCTTGGGTTCATTCAAAGAGGCATTTGTGGAGATGTGCACGGAGGGGAACAGATGGATGAACTGACCCTGTGGCTCTCGGGCTGAGGGAACCGAATGTTCAATGGGGTACTTATAGGCCACATTAACTTCCTGGCAAGTGCTGCTGCCGCACACGTGGGTGGTCCACTGCTGAATGTGAATGTGCTGAGTATCACTTAGGCAGGGAGCAAGAGGTGCTCAAGGAGTTGGAGAGGAGCCCAGAAGATGTGCTGTTTATCTTCCAGGAACATTTATTTTCTCCCAAACATATAACTTGAATTAATAAGATGGATTTAGATGTGAATAAAGGAAACTAGTTATTGAAACAATAGCTGTGACTCTCTAAGAATAACCAAAAGATCCATGAATAAGACTCCTAGCATAGAAAGAAAGATTAGAGCACAAATAACAGTTCTTATCATCTTGCTGAGAGCACTGGTCTGCATCTGACTGCAAAGCACGAATCTGCCTGCAGACAGATGCTAAGTCTTCTAGTAACTGTCATGTTGATTAGTTCTTTAGAAATAAACAGAGTTCATTAGAACAATGAAAGACGGAGATTTCTTAAATAATTTAAAATGATAAGATTGTGGTTATATCCTCTGTCTGAAACCCAAAAGGAATTTGTAAAAAGGAAACCTCTGTGGAATTTCTCAGCTTGAGGCTTTGTCACAAAATCCCCCTTGAGAAAAGAGGCTGGGTCAGTTTGTGGGCGGTCATGTGTGGAATCCCCGTCCTGACCACCTGACCACGGTCTGCTTTCTGGCATGCCTTTGGAACAAGTTTTGCAATGTTCTCAGCCATTAATCATCCCTTCAGGATGATGGACAGAGGCCAGGTGCATAAACAGACACTGGGACATTTGGGAGATGGCTTTGGTTCCACAGACTGAAGGCTGCTCCACTTCTTGCACAGATTGGTTTTATCCCCACCCGACACACTGAAAAATCCAACTGTACTACACAGCACAAACCATACACTTAAGAAAAGAATAGAAATACTAAACACATACGATTCAGTATATACATATCTACGAATTCATTTCTATATTGGGCTTCTTTGTTTTATTCTTTCCTGTTGTTAGTAAATATTATGAAGGTTTGTTTTCTCTGAGAGGAAATTATTTGTGTATCTTCCTGTTCTCTACAAAGTTGATCCAATTCCTGCCCAAAATAATATGAGGAAACTGTGAGAAACAGTTTTGGAATTCTGTGACTACGTTGTTATGCTGATATCTCTGTCTCCCCTTTATTATACCCAATATTTGACAGTCTTCCTTTATAAGACGTTAATATTGTAAAACCTGATGTATATCTTTCTGATTTAACTTGTATACATGACCTTTGTTACCAATATATTAGATCATTCTATATTCTTTTAAAAAAGTTCTTTTTCTTTATTGATTTTAGAGAGAGAGGACGGGAGAGGAAGAAAGATAGAGAACATTGATTGGCTGCTTCTTGCATGCCCCCTACTGGGGATTTGGCCCACAACCTGGGCATGTACCCTGACCGGGAACCGAACCAGCGACCTCTTGGTGCATGAATTGACACTCAACCAATGAGCCACACTGGCTGGGCTCATTCTATATTCTTAATGTATCAATCACTATCTCTTAAAGTTAGGGGTATAATCTTGAAAAGGTGATAATTATCTTGGGAAGAGGAAATATTGTGAAGATAACCAGTTTAGTGTCTCCATCTAAAGGAGAGTAATTTAGAAGTTAGGGGAAGAAGAAGGAATTTTTAATAAGACTTTTCTCTTATTATTGAGTTTTAAGAATGATTTACACATTCTGGATATGAGTCTTTTGTTACATCCATGTATTTCAAATATTTTCTTCCAGTCTGTGGCTTGCGTTTTGTTTTTGTTTTTTCTTAATGATGTCTTTTAAACAGA
Source organism: Molossus molossus (assembly GCF_014108415.1). NCBI lineage: Eukaryota > Metazoa > Chordata > Mammalia > Chiroptera > Molossidae > Molossus > Molossus molossus. Next base: position 138,635,825 of record NW_023425344.1, read on the forward strand.
AAAAAGACGATATATTACTTTTTGAGTGTTGCTTTTATTTTGTTTTGTTTCGAAGAGATCTCTGCACAGAATGCACAGACTTTCTTCTATATTTTCTCTAGAATTTAAAGTTTTAGCTTTTTATATTTATAGCTACAATCAATTTTAGAAATTAATATTGTGGGTTGTATGAGGTATTAAGTTTTTTGTTTGTTTGTCAATATGGATGTCCAGTTGGTCTAGCACAGTTTATTCAGAAGACAATCCTTTCTCCAATGAATTATGCTGATGGTGTTCAAAAACTCAGTGACTGTATATATCATATATGTGATGATGGATGTCTATTTCTGGATTCTCTATCTCATTGATTCACACGTTTATCTTTTTACAGAAAGCACACTATCTTAATTACTGTGGCTTTACAATAACCTTGAAATCAAAATTATGAGTCCCTCCCTCTTCTAACTATTGTTGGACTTTAGTTTTTCAAACCAAATTAGAGTATGCTTTTTAACTTAAAAAAAACAAACAATAATGAGAGTTGTGCAAATATTGCATTGAATCTATAGATGAATTTGGAGAGAACAAGCATCAAAACAATATTCATTTTTTCAATTCATAAACAAGCTATATTTCTCCATTTATTTAGGTCTTGCTTCATTTCCGTCAGTATCTAAAAAAAATTTTCCAGTGTGTCTTGTGCACTTTTTATTAAATTTATTCATATTTTGATATAATTGGAAATTTTTTTGTATTTTAATTTCAATTTTTTTATTATACAGAAATAAAATGGATTTTATATATTGATTTTGCATCCCATGCCATTGCTAAATAATCTCATTAATTCAAGCAAAATTTCCTATAAACTTTTTAGGATTGTCTATACAAAGAACTACATGATCTGAGAATAGAAGTAGGTTTACTTTTTTTCTTAACAATTTTTATGCATTTGCTCTGTAATTAAATGTATTGGGGT